>NC_031985.2:14839510-15439510 GCF_001858045.2 Oreochromis niloticus
ATGTGAGAGCAGGTGTAAATTAAATAGGCATAGACGCACAATGAAAAAAAAGCTGAAAACAACCTCATAAATATGCATTTTATCAAAACATGTTATAATGCACACCGCCTTTCTGGCATATTTCTCCTCTAATCATTTATAGCATTAAAATTCCTCTTCTTCAATCAGCAGCTATTAGTGCAGAAGCCTTATGCTTAATTCTGTACTCTCCATTCACAGATGGAGAATAACTCAACAGCACAGATGTTTTTCTGCAGGTAAATAGAGAAATGTTAAGGCAATATATTCCTGGACTATATAGACTGTGGAAGCAATTAAACTACTCCTTTAGGCTCATGTGGCATGCAAAGGCCATTCTCTACATGATGGGGATGGCCAAACCTGTTTCTTATTAGTTGTAATCTTTGTCTCAAAAAATATCAATAACATCAATGAAAAGTGAATTTAAACACAACTGTAATGTAATTCTTTCACAATATATTCCTTCTATGACATTTGATGATGGCAGAGAGTGCTGTCTGACAAAAAGCCCCTATAGATGTCCAGCTGGATTAAGATCATACGACTTAGATCGTTTTCATCCTCATCACATCGTTCCTGTGCTCTGTGGATGGAGACGTCGTCATCTAGGAAGACTCCAATCTATTCAGCATGGAAACTTTATTAAAGGTGATCACTCAGCACATCAGATGGCATGGTGAACCCAAACCATGCCAGAAAAAAAACAGACCACCCTATCCCCTCACTGAAGGGGCCATAGGTTCATGCTTTTCATCCTTTAATTCTTAACTCATTTGTATTTAAAATGTTAGTAACAATATTTACCAAATTCATAATCTAGGTTTAGCGTGTTAGCATGCTAATTAGCATTAAAGTACAGCTAGGGCTGACAAGAACATAAAGTACTGGTAACATTTGCTGTTAGAAGGAGCTCTCAAGATATCTGTTCATCAGTCCCTAGAGTGTTAATAAGCTTAATAAACACATACATGACCATCAAGCTAAATTAACAATACGAGCTATGGCATATGGATCTGGTTGGGGATAGCAAATTGTGCTGACATGAGGATGAGCACCAGAAGTGTCAGGTTGTTCTGTGACCAAGTTGCTGGAAAGTGTATTTCAAATGGTTGATGTTATGCTTAATTTTGTAGCTACAATGACCCAATCAAAACTGGGCTGTGATGGTGGTGATAAAAAGAAAAAAGTCAGGAAATTATTCTATTAAATCCCAATTGGTCCTTGACTGTCTGAATCAAAGTGTATTACATGGCAATTCAACTGGCAGTTTTAAGTCACATAGAGCTAACGGGTCTCAAACATACTGTCAAGTGCTTTTTAAAGTGTTCGATCTCATGCCTGCAAATCATAGGAAGACCTGTATGGCCCTGCTGCTTCAGCCTGAATACTTCTATAGGGATCATCATGTAATGACAGCACCTCTCTTAACCAGCGCATAGATCTAACACTCCCCCTCCTTTTCCTCCTTTTAATCCTTTCATCTTTTCCTCTCCTCTGCTCATCTGACTCTAATCTGCCTTGCTTATCTTTTTCAGGGGCTCGCTGAGCGATGTGGCCCTTTTGTGGAATGGATAGATCTAAAGATAAAAGACAAGTTTAAAACGCCGGTGACTCAGCCGGGGTGTTGTCAAATAAATTGGGACGACACCTCTTTCGTCCCAGCAGATGCTACGTGCTTCGTTATGACGAGCTCCGGTGAAGGTGTGGTGTTTCTTTCCTTACAAATCTCACTGTGATTTATGTAGCTTCTTTTTTACTCTCAGTCATCTGATTTTTTTTTTTTTTAAATCTCAGCCGCTCTCCTTTAATCAGCCTTTGCTGTGCTTATTTGGAGTAAGTGATTGCTGGTAATGTGGTCTGGCAGTGAAAGGCCAGGGCCCAGGCCCTCACTGAAATCCATAGATTTTCTCACAGCGCTATTGCTAGCTCTCTAGGTGTGAGTGATGATCTCCATATGCCCAGGCTAACCCATATACTCACCAATAAGGCTGTGTGTATTAGTCATGCCTGTGTGCCATTATCACCATGTGTCAAGTGCACACCTGGTATGTGGTGGGTGTGCGTCTCCAAATACTTGCATGCTTAGGTATGTGTGACTGAGATGGTTAGTGTTCTAGTATACATGTGTGTATGTGCCCTGTAAGGCTACAAGAGCTGGAGCCTCATACATCACCGCCTCACCTTCTTAGTTATGTTAGCTTTTTGCCACAGCTGCTCACCGCTGGCTGTTTACACTGACCCTGCTGCACGTCAAGACAACAATTCTTGCCACATACAACAGCTGTAAATGTCACAAACTGCTCAGACAGAGGCGGCTGACAGGAAAAGCAAACACAGGCTTTAAAGATAAACACAGAAACTCAGCTTCTAGTTTAGTAGGTACACCAAGTGTAGGTAAACAATCCTGCAAAAAATGGTGCCTTCATGAATGGGTCTAATGTGTTAGTTCTTCTATCTTGCGGGGTTCCCCAGGGATCTATTTTGGGTCCCTGTTTTATTTATTAACTAAATGCTACCCCTCAGGAAAATCCTGCTGAGACATGGCCTAGATTTTCACTGCTACATAGACGATACAGAACTCTATGAACCATTAAAGCCTGGCGCTACTGATGTCTCAAATATTAGATCGTTTTCATCTGAAGTTTTGGTAAATCCATTTCCTGTCTAAGATTCAATGACTCTAAATCTGATGAAATTCTGAAGTAGGCAAATTAAATAATAAGTCATATAACTTCATCTTCCTCCCCCAGCACTATCAACACTGAAGATCTTTCCTCTGGTCTGAGTAATCTTTAACTCTGACATAACTTTTGATTTACAGGTGTCTACGTCATAAACACTGGGTCACCAGACCCAGGTACCCTAACAGTCTACAGTTATGCATTTCTGTTTCGTTCAGCTTAGAGAGATATCCAAAATCTGCTCATTCCTGTCTCATTCTGCCCCAGAAAAGGTTATCAGTGTTTTTATTTCTTCCAGACTTGACTACTGTAATGCACTTTTCTCTGGCATCAGTCACTGTGATTTACACAGACTACAGTTATCTTAAAATGCTGAAATCGAAAAAATTGGTGACCACAGTACATCAGTCCTTCCAGTCTATCATTGGCTACCTGGTTTTAGAATGGATGTAAGATTTTATTGCTTGTATTTAAATCTCTATAGGGTCAGGCTCCTGTTTACATTCTAAGCACTGTCTAATATGAGCTTTCTGATATGGCCTTCATAGTGGTTCCAAAGACTCGTCTGCTCAATAAAGGTGTCCAAGCCTTTGCATCTCGTACCCCACGACTGTGCAAAAGGCCAATTAATGCCTTGTCGATGCTTTTATCTATTTTTCTTTTGTTGAATGTGTGGGATTGATTGTGTCATTTTGTCCCCCTTAGTTTTCACTAATTTGAAATTGCTTTTAATTCTGCAGACCTTTTTTATATTTTAAATTTCCTTTTCAATTTTGAACTTTCTTTAAAAAGTGCTGTAAAAATAGGAAAATAGAAGTAGAGTAAAACATTTAAAAATCAGCTAAAACATTCATGTACATACATTCAGGTTTCAGGGTCAAAACTGGCAAAGATGAGGGCTACAAAGGTGCCTTCCTCAACTGCTATCGTTCCTTGGTCCTAGTCTCTCTGTACTGTCTATTATCTTTGTAATTGGTGCTTTTTGGCCCCACTGTTTCTGAAAAATTAAAAATAAAGAAACATCTTCTTAATTTATTGTAACTAGAAGGCTAACTGGCTATCAAATCAAATCAGTTTTATTTATATGGCACTTTTAAAAACAACAGCTGTTGAACAAAGTACTGTACAATAGAATAAAATTCTATAAAATTTTAAAAAGAAAGTAAAATCAAAGATAAGAGAAAAATAAGAATAAAATAATGACAGACTCATACAGAATTAAAAGCCAAGGAGTAAAAATGGATCTTTAGACGAGTTTTAAAAGTATCCAGTGTCGAAGAGGTCCTGATATGTAAAGGCAGTTATTCCATAGTTTCGGAGCAGTCGCAGCAAAATCCTGATCTCCTCTGTGTTTTAATCTAGACCTAGGGACAACTAGCAGCATTTTGGTCCACAGACCTCAAAGATCTCTCTGGAGTATACCAATTTAAAAGATCAGAAAGATAAATAGGAGCTAGTCCATGCAATGATTTAAAAACAAGTATCAAAATCTTAAAATCAATTCGAAAACTAACTGGCAACCAGTGTAGCGAGGCAAGTATAGGAGATATGTGCTCTCGTTTGCGCATGCCAGTCAGAAGCCTTGCCGCAGCGTTTTGAACCAGCTGTAGTCGGCCAATAGATGACGAGGTAACACCAGAGTAGAGGATGTTGCAAAGCTAATAGTAGCATCTCAAAACACCAAAAATCTAAAAAGGTAGGATGCTCAAGTTACTTCTGAGCTTCATGAGCCTCGATCTCAACATTTACATAGCATCCTCCTCTGCACACCCTCCTTCACTTTAATCATCTCTTTTTAATGCACATGTTCAAACCACCCTAAGCTTGCTAACTTTGTATCCAAATCATTCAACCTCAGCTGTTGCTCTGATACACTCACATCTAATCTAATCTATCCTGGTCACTCCCAGTAAAAATCTTCAAATCTGCTTCCTCCAGCTCTGCCTCATGTCTTTTTCATAGTGCCATCATCTCCAAACCATATATCATAAAAGGGGCTCACTATGATCTTGTAAACCTTTCTTTTCACCCTTGCTGCTTTCCTTTTGTTGCAAATCACTAAATCAGACACTCTGCCTGTATGATCTTCACTTCTATTGTGCACTCTGCTGCTTTGGATTTTCCACCTCCAAACACAACAGTATAGAAATCCTCAAACTACCAAACTGAAAAAGGCTCTTTTGAAGAATCTACTCCAGTTCTCAGCAATTCCTGACACTGGTGGTTTGTGGAATAAACAAAATGGGCAGTGTATCAGGAAGTGGAGGGCTAGACTAAACAGTGGTAGGTTAAACAAATCCCTAGCTGGGCAGCTTTCCAGTCCTTCTTTATTGACACTCATGTGGTCGTCAATTGCAATTTTTCCTAATAACATTTAGCATTTCTCCTTTGTAAAATATTATATAATCGGTCCCATGAGGTTTCACAGATGTTCACATGATGTGCCCTGGCTGGGCAGCTTTCCAGTCCTTTATTGAGACTCATGTGGTGATCAATTACAATGCCTTTCTAATTACATTTAGCATTTCTCCTCTTTAAATTGTTATGTAATTGATCACATGATGTTCCACAGGAGCAGCGAGGTTCATAACTTTGCTAAAAAAACCTGCTTTCTCTATTTTGATATCAGGTATCATATAAACGTCTGCTCCTCCATTGTTAAATGATGTGCCTGACCAAGAAACACTCAGATCACACTGACTCATTTAAGACTTGCATTTAAGACTCTGTCCCATCTTAACAGAGGTTGTTTGTGCTTTTATGTGTGTGTATGTGACTGTTACAGGCCATGCTATTTCTTGCTCTCTGAGAGCTTTATTCTCTTGCTGCTCCAGACATCACAGGCCTCTGACACCCACGGCTGAGGTTGTGTTTTGTCAGATGCTCCCACCAAGTAGCGCCAGAGTGGCAGTCTCCACACCAACACACGAAAATCACAAACTTCTACTGAGATGAAGCAGCCGCGGAGGTATGGAAGGCAAAGCAACAGAGACAAGGGCAAGGCTTTTTAATTAGCATGAGCTGGAAAAAATAACACAAGAGCTATTGAGACAGACGCTCACAAGAAGGATAAAAATGTATAAAATAATTTCCTCTCTTCCAGCAATTCACAAGGCTTCCAGACCAAAACTGCCTCTGCTGTTTTTTCCATTTCTTTGTGGCAGCATTGGTTTATGTTGCGGTCCAGAGACCTTTTCAGTGAGCTGTACGTTTTATTTAAAGACCTGTGAGTGTTTCTGTTCCACATATAAATGTGCACACACACACACTGCAGCAAATGCACTCATATGCAGTCTGTCCAAAGCAAAACAAAAGAAACTTACTTGCGTATGTTCATCTTATAAAAACCAAGCCATGTGTTTGGTGGAGGGGCAATCAGTGGATGTTTATGGGATCAATCAGAATGGCAACTACAGCTAACAAGCCAAACATACTCTCTACACACACACACACACACACACTTGGAGTCAAACAAACATGTTCACATGTACACGCATTCATAGAAAAGTGAAATTTAAGCCAGCTCTCACCACCACACCCTGAGAATGTGCAGCACTACACTCCGTGCCAGAGACCGCATTTAATGAGACTGCAAGGGACCACTAGCTGAAAAGAGTCTACCTTGAGACAACACACGCACACACACACGAAAACAAACATTAATTAAGGGCGTACATAATTCCTCCGATGGAAAACTATTCCAGACGGGATGCATATCACTACAGAAACGCTTGCCCACAGAGATGCCGCAAAGTATTCCACTATAGAATCCATTCAGCAGGTGGGTACACATCCTACCACAACTAAACCACATAAATAAGAAGCTGCACTCACGCATGTGCTTTTAGTTCTTTTTAATGCAATTTCTTTTCCTGCATAAATATACGGGACTTATTTAAACAACAGGCTTCGGTTCCACTCGCACGTCTATGTTTATATCTTTGTACTGCAATGCATGCACTTGGTGCATCCCAAAAGGTTGATTCTGTTCATCTGGACGTAGCGTTTTCAGTGGGAGAAACGTTTCATCACTCATTAAAGTGTCTTCTTCAGTCTCAGCTGACTGCAGGTTTTCCCCAATCTTATAAACAGTACATTTGCACAATGACTGAAACTAGCACCACTGAAGGAACAATGGGCTGTGAGGTCAGTTCCTTGATCATTAAGATGCAAATTGTCATGACCACTGATCAAAGCCCACTGATCAATGGCCATGAGTACCATTGACAGAGAGTTGGGAAATGGCTGCAATCACAGCATTTTAAGATGGTGACAGATGTACCCTTAGGCCCCCTCCTCGATTCAGAGATGGTTTTTCCCTTTTCACATAAATGGCCTCCTTGACTCGCTCAAACCAGCGTTCCTCCCTGTCCAGGATGTGTACATCCTCATCATTGAAAGAGTGTCCACTGCCTGTAGGTGTAAATAGTCACTTAGATAGTGATGAAATGTTTCTGAAAACGCTACGTCCAGATGAATAGAATCAACCCTTTGGGATTTAATTACCTGGATGATTGAACTTGCATCAAGACATACTTGGTGAGTGTATTTGCATTTGGTGGTAGCTACAGTATCCGAAAGCGGAGAAGTCTATGCAACAGCAAAAAGGTCTGTTAGTTTGCCCAAACTACCTGCAGTTACTTTCTACAAAAGACAACTTCCCTTTGAAAACAGATCAGAGAAGTGAGTTTTGTGGCTCATCCAGAATGTGACAGTATATCCCTGCCACCAGTGTCACACTCTGAATGAGCCGCATACAGTTCTTTGCAGTTTTTAAGTCTTTAGGGTTGCCTCCTAACCTGACATCAATTCCCCCTCCTCCGCTCTCTTTTTCTTCGTCTTTATCCTGTTTTAAATTCCTGTCCCTGAAGTCATCAGAGGTTTGGGCAGACAGCCAGGACAACGAGCAGTGTTTAAATCTGTCTAGTCTCTTCCTGAAGAAGAGATCTGGATCTGCCCTAAAGGCAGACACACACCAATAAAAAAAAAAATTAAAAAAAGAGCAGAGAAGTTTCCAGAGCTGACAAATGACGACAACTCAGGCAATGACTCTGCAATGACCAGTATTATTTAGTAAGTATGTACAGTTTTTGGATCATTAATATTCATATAACTGCAACTATAAAGCCTCTGATTGTATAGGAGAGGAAGCATTAAAGATGCCCAAAAATACGCAAAGCAGTACTGCAAAACTACTGCGATGTGTATGCATTTTAATGAGATCATTATGGATCCACTGACACTTGGTAAAAGGTGCATTTTGGAGCATTCTCACTTAACAAACACTCCGGCTGAGAGTGAATGCTAAAAAAAGGGAGTGTTACAACACTTGCGGCAGAAAAAGACGAGTTACTATGTTTCCAGTCACAGCATCTCCTTTCCCAAAAGATTTGACAATAGAGTGAAAGGTTCCAGGCAGACAAAGAAAACTTAAACTGATCTGTAAATTAGCTTGCAGGTCTTATGGTCAGCTTAGCCACGGGGACTGATTTGTGCCAATAAGTCGAAGGCCCGACAGGCTCTCTGCGGGGTACTCGTGTCATTTTCTTACCGCACTGCTCTCTCATTTCCTTCTACTTTTATCATATTTTTTTCCTCCCCGTGTGTTTTAATACTCTGGCTTTTGGATCTTCACTCTTATTACGGTTTATATTTGGCTCCGGCTGATATTTATCATGCCCCAAACACCATCTCTCTCGCTCTCTCTCCTCATTTCCTTGATGAATTGGCAGTCCACTGTAACCCGATCCCTGCCTCCTCCCTGCATACCTGAATAATAACATGAAATGTAGACAGGTCAGTGGGGCTGTGACCTGCTGTGTTCCCTGGGGCGTGACCTCTGTATGACTTCAAGTTACGATCTAAACATAACTCGTGGTGGCACCTTGGAATAAAAGGAGGTCACTGGATTTGCCGGAACACATTGTCAGAAAGCGAAGAAAAGCGTCTGTACCGTGTGATATTTTTAGCCGCTATGTGCCCAAAAATAACCGGCTGTTTTCGGCATCATCCTGCAGCTTTCATTTGATCATTTACGCGTCTTAACACAAAGCACAAGAATGACATCACCCTGTGCCTGGCTGACCATTTATCTCATTACGTCACTGTTTTGATAATGATGCATTTAACTGATTTCTTCTCGAAGACTGACAAATGACTCCTTTGTGTCTTTTAGCTCTTCCTGTGCTGTGACTAATTATGACCCAGACTCAGAGCGTCTCCTCGGCTCCGGCCAGGTTAAACTCTAACCTGTGTGACATCACGGTTAGTGCTATGTTCTCATCAGCTGTTATAAAGATATTATAAAGATATGCTAAGATCAAGGCTTTTTGGTGTGGCCTATATTTGACCTCATGTTAAAGAAAACTCATTAGTGGCAAAAACAAGCTGCTGAAATGCTGCACAGCCGTGTTTCTGTTATCCTGGTGAATATAAGTCCAATATTCACTCTCCTTTAACTCTGTATTGGACTTATAGGGGGAAATCTAGGTCTTAAGGTGCTAAATGCTTGACTGAGTTAATCTAGGTAGAAAACTGGTACACTGATGGGCAAGCAAAACAAAACATAACCCCCCTCCCAAACCCAGCCATTCAGTCCAATCCTTACTGATTACAGAAGCATTAAGCTGAAAACACATAACACACTCACCTAAGTCCACTGGGGGCCACCTTGCACTGTTGTATTGCACTTAAAATATTGCCCATTTTGTTGTTTATGTCTGAGGACGTGCTATAAATATACAAACAGGTGAAGAAAAAGATTTCTTCTTAATCTACACTTTGATGCCTATAATCTTAGCTCTGTTCTTCTCATCGCATAGCAACAAAGCTGCAAAGCTGCACTCCTACATTTTTTTCCCATTTAAAGTAAAAGGCTGTTGTCATCAACTCTTCGTGAACCACACAGATTTAACTCCTCGCAGTTTTTTCCCCTCCCCCTGTATCTTTCCATCAGCATTTTTAGCCGAACACTTACTGAAGTAATTGTCCACAACTGTCAGATTCAATTGATTTAATTTACAAGGACTTATTGGAACACACAATAAAAACAATGAAAACCATCATCATTACTGGCTTTTATTCAACATTTATTCTTTTTTACCCCAGCTATTTAATAACCATGACGGTTTTATTGCCCTCCCTGCAATGTAATAGTCCTCTCATTGTTCAGAAGCCATGTGGCCTTGGGCTAGTGGGGAGAGCGGTGGGCAGATTTAAAGATGGATCTGGTTGATGTGCGCTGGTAATATAATCTTCTGACGTGCGTCTGTGAAAATGTCACTGTGGCCTGGAGCGGCACTGTGTGTACTCAACCTCACAGGTAGTAACTGACAACTCTGGGTGTAATTCAAAAGCACATTTTTAGGTATACATGTTTATTTTTCCAACTTAGGGCTGCAGTGCAAAATTTAACAGCGTCATCAAAAAAAAAATAAATGCTGTGTGATTTATTAGCAAATGTATGAAATATTTTACGATACTGTATTTTTCTCTGCTTGTCAAATTCTCATAGAGCATTGTGCTTGGAGCAGTTCTCCATCCTTCAAAAACACTC
This sequence comes from Oreochromis niloticus, assembly GCF_001858045.2. Taxonomy (NCBI): domain Eukaryota; kingdom Metazoa; phylum Chordata; class Actinopteri; order Cichliformes; family Cichlidae; genus Oreochromis; species Oreochromis niloticus. Next base: position 14,849,768 of record NC_031985.2, read on the forward strand.
TGCAGACAAAAAAACCCAAAAAACTAGGGTACATGCTGGCTAAATGTGTCGCTGCCCTTGACAAATGGCGAGACATTTGGGTTAGCCTTAGAGAATATAAGCATGACAACCTTTAATCGATCTGCGCTTTTTCCTGCAAACATGTGCAGTGAAGCGAGTGCTCAGAATAGATAAGCTGACTTGTCCTGAATAAAACACATGCGCCACCTTGTTCTGACCGAAACTTTCACCTCTCTTTCCAGAGTTTTGTCAGGGTTTACTTTAACGGGCGCTTACATCAACTTTTGACTTCAGCCATAATATAGCCTTTGTTAGGCACACCTGTTCAATTAAACCTGCTCGTTAACGCAAAAATCTAATCAGCCAATCAGAAGGCAGGAACTCGGTGCATTTAGACAACTGATTTAAGCGACTTTGAACGTGTCATAGTTGTTGGTGCTGGTCTGAGTATTTTAGAAACGTCTGATCTGATTTTCTCTCAACCTTCATCCATAGAGCAGCAGTTCTCTGACTGAACATGTCTTGGTGATGTCAGGTCAGAGGAGGAGGAGAATGATCAAGACTGCTTTGAGGAAGGCAAATCAGTACCTCAACCACAACCAAGATATGTAGGAGAGTGCCTTTGAACATACAACAAATTTAACTTTGAAGCACAAGACCACACCGGGTGCTGCACCTACAGCTAAGAACAGTAAAATGTCAAAACAATCCCCACGGGATCCTGCAATTCACATAGTAGGATGGGAATCCGGTGTGAACAATAAGTCTCAGGCCCAGTCTGGTGTGAACAGATGGTATGGATCCATCCTGCCTTGCATCAGTGGCTCAGGCTCCTTTTGATTGGTGGTGATGCTGGTGTAATGGTATCGGGTTATTTTCTTGGCCTGTTAATACCAGCCGAGCATCATTTAAATGCCACATCTCCCCTGAGTACTGCCGCCGATCATGTCCATCCCTTTACGACCACAGCGTGCCCATCTTCTGATGGCTGCTTCCATCAGGATCTGTCACAAAGCTCCAAACAAACTGGTTTCTTGCACATGTCAGTGAGTTCAGTCTACTTAGATCTTATCCCAATAGAGCACCTTTGGGTTGTGGTGGAACGGGAGATTCACATCGTGGATGTACAGCTGACAAACATGCAGCAGCTGTGTGATGCTATCATATCATATCATTTCATATCATCACAAATTTCCCACCTGTGGGACTAATAAAGGTCATCTTATCTTTTCTTATCTTATCTTATATCAACATGTAATGGACCAAAATCTGAGGCATGTTTCCACCACCTTGTTGAATCTATGCCATAAAGAATTAAGGCAAATTAGAAGTAATGTATAAGTAAAAGATTATCTGGTGAGTGTTTCCATGTTGCTATCTCTCAGTTCGATTACTGTGTCATTTTTCATATGGCAAGCTGTACTTTGAAAATAACGCCCAGTTATAATCCAACAGACAACAGAAAGTGCAGAGTTTGAAACTATACAGTCCTGAAACTGGGGGTCTCTGGGTAAAAAAGAAATACTAGACGCAGTCAAGTGTGCACTCAGTGGCTCACGCAATGTCAAGTGTTGTGATGTACTGCTATTGTCCCATGAGACACAGGACAGTCAGCTCAGTTTGAAGGAACAGGTCAGAGTACATTGTGTGTGGGTGTTAGTAAGTGGATGGTTTGTGTGTCTTTGTGTGTGCTGCTTGCAGGAGAAAAACAATCTAAAACAAAATTGTACAAAAGCGAGACAGTTTTTCTCTTATGCTGCCTTGACTGAATCTTCTATGTTATTTTGAGGAAATTACATATACTAACCTCTCATATGAAAAATGATTTAGGAGAGTGGCTTGATGCAAATGTTTTGAAATAGATGTGACAGATTTGAATATCTGAAATACAATATTATGAAAAAAATCAGATTTAGATCACAAGATTTGCATTTTGTTTTAGGGGTAAAAATCTTAAAAGAAGGCAAAGAAGTTTAAAAACAGTAAAAGGATAAATATGTTTGAGCATTTACATCAATATGTTCAGTTTCATGGGAACTCCAAGTAATCTGTATGAGAATCATGATTTTATTAAAAACGTGAGAACATCTAACAAATGAACATCGCTGCTGTTCCCAGTGGCCAGTAATAAACTTTTACCCACAGCTTTTAGGGCTTTTCTATACAGGAAAACAGGAGATCTTATGAAAAAAAAAACAAACATCTTGAGCTTAGGAAATTTCTGTTCAGCTTCTGAATATGGTGTACTGAATATGTGCTACAACACATTCGGTACTGCATGAAAAAAAGGTACTTAGTGAAAAGAGTGATAGTGGTTGACTTCAAAATAGATATCAATATGTTTGTTTGCCTAACGATCACCATATGCATTATTAAAGCAATCGCATAGTTTATCAAAGGTATTACGTGTGATGTTCGTTAACCAGGCAGAGTCAAGTACAATATGTGGGTGGTTATTCCCACTCTGATCATTATTATTTCAAGGCTGTCCTGATGTCAGACTGAATCACTGAACCCTCTTTGATCTAGGCTCTCTGAAGCAGCCCATATGGCTTAACATTCAGGCCGTGTATTTACCTTTCTAACTGAGTTGAAAAATGTCCTCATTAATAACAGTGGATTGTTTTGTCTCTGAGCTGTCTGCCTGGGCTTGGCTGGCTGCTGGTTGCCGAGAAGAGTGTAGTGCATCCACCCAGAGTAGGCCGCAACAGTACACTGGTAGCACATTTAGCAGCGCCGTTAATCTGAATATCAGACGCAAACATTCAGCTTGCATAAGTAGCAGAAAGAGAAAGGAGTGAGTGGGATTGAAACGGTGATCGTGCGTTCGCATGCAAGCCCTCGTGTGCATGCATGCATGCGCCCATATGTGTGCGTTTGGATTTGCCTCAAACATGTGTATCGGTATCCGCGCACAGCTGAGGGAAGGGGAGATTTGTCAGCTTGAATTTCACCAGTTGAACTTTGGAGTCTGATACGTTTGGGTGAGTGAGGTAAATCACATAGAGGGGTGACTGCTGTCAGGAAGGTGACACTTTGAACAGCACCAAGGTTCATGAAGGGAACTCAAAAGGCATGTGGACTGCTACTTTCTCAGTTGTACATAATCAAATCATTTGTATCTTTTTGGTAAATCATTGTCCTCTAATGTATGCTCTGTAATCTCTTCTGAATCAGTGTGGAACCTCCTGTCTAATCTCCTGGACCTATGATTCATTGACTTACTGCTCACTGCATGGCAGCTTTTTATTATCAGATTTTTTTTCCTTCACTGCATGTTGCAATGGGAGGCTTAATGTGTCTTACTTTGATTAAAGTGTATTTATATCAGCGTGGAATTAAGAGAGACTGAATATGAATTTCAATACAGAGAACCGGCATCTGATCTGTGAGCTGCAGCTGCATACCACAGTGGGATGTAGGCTTAATGCAGCGGGAGGTGCTGGCTTATGAGTTTGCCACGTGGATGTGTTGTGCTCAAGCCACACCAGTCACTTTTTTGCATTCATTAAGCTAATATGCGGTGGCCTTCAACTCTCACACACACACACACCTCTGAAGTTAAGTGTCACTGAGTGTCAACAGACATTGGCATTATTGTCTTTTTCAGGCATGAAAAATTCCGAGCATGTTTCATAAACTTCAGTGTCATTAGTCCCACTGTGTTTAAATATAATTAGTTAGAAATGTGATAGCATGTGTCAGCTATTCACCATTTGCATTTACTAAACAGCTTCTACAAATCAGGCACATTATAAAGAATAGCGATAGATTTTGTTTTCTGCATGCTAAAATCAGCAACATAAAAGATGGATGGAGCCAGGGTGCCATCGCCCATCAGTTTTCGACTCTACTTTTTGAAGCTCCAACATTAGTATTAGTTTTATTAAGCAAGAATTTATTTTGGATGCTAATTTATCAGCTAACACTTATTAGCTAACCAAGCTAATAAGGGTTAGCTGATAAATTAGCATTAGTTTATTAAGCAAGAATTTATCTTGGATGCTAATTTATACGCTAACGCTTATTAGCTAACCAAGCTAATAAGCGTTAGCTGATAAATTAGCATTAGTTTATTAAGCAAGAATTTACCTTGGACACAAAGGTGGAGTGCTAATTTATCAGCTAATGCTTGTTAGCTTGGGTAGCTACCTACATTTATAAATTGTATGAGTACACATACACATATCAGATAATTAGTGCCGAGCACCAGCTAATTTCTCTATAAGACACTTGCCAAACACAAACAGGTTTGCTTCAGGTTCAGGAAGTACCAGTGATTTTTCCCTGCTTAGCCCTCCTCCACAAACAGATTACTCTTAAAAATCAAACAAACCAATGTCAGTATACATTTTGTATTTAAAACAACATGTGACAGGAGTTTACCAATGATCCCAGCTCTGTTAGACCTTTTGGATCTGTTTGCTTGTGGCCTCAGCCTTTGGTAATGATTTCCGACTGTTATCCATCAGTCACTCATAGATATTTCCACTCAGTGTGATGTTATAAAGTAATTGCCAGTGTGGCTGATCTTCTGACTTGTTTTCTTCAAAACAAGTAGGTGCTATTTGGATTCAAACTGAATGCTTTTTCCAGAATCTGCACTGATTGTTTGACTATAAATGCTGTTATACACTGGCTTCAACAGTACTGCTGATGGCTGCATTGTCTGCCAATAGCACTTGCCAGCTGTACCACTGCCCAGCGCATTACGTGCAGTGAACATTTAGTTCACTGCTGACAGAAAACAATAAATGCAAATCTTTTCAGCACAATCGTGCACAAGACGGCTATTTAGTTCAAGAAAATATTCTGGTTCTGGATAAAAGAACACAAAACTGAGTGTGAAATAAAACGGTGATCTTGTATATCAAAGTCATGTTTTTTATTCACTCCAAACTTCTGAAGTCTGCAGACATTATGGCTCTGTGTCCTTATGTGCTCTTGATTAACTTTAAGCAGCATTTACATTTTAAACAGACACACATCATAACTGGGCATTTGCTGAAATGACGGATAGAGGTTTTCTTGGACAAGCTCATTTCAAGTAGGATGGCAACTTTACTGCAGTCAGCTTGGATTAACAGCAGCTACAATGAATCACAGCAAAAATGTCAAAGCATATCTAAACCACTCTCAAAACTGCTTAAACCACTCCTGCAGCACACTATCCATCAGCAGCCCCTTCTGATGGTACGGCATGGAAGTAATGCATTTAGATGTGCTACACACAAATTATGACTAATGGGAGGAACCAATAGCTGAGAATTAGTTAAGTAAAATATCAGTTTAAGAAGTTGCTGTGAAAAGTTTTGATAAGTTTTGATTTTCTGGTTTGTGTAATTTATTATACCTGATATTAATCCCTCCCTTTAAGAAAAAAACTAATGAGTGAAAAGGAAAAGAGGGCCTGTAGATAATGCTGGCATTCATTTGTTGCGCATGTTATACAATCTGTTTACTGCCTCAGTGTGAATGTTAATATAAATGAACTGAAGGCAGGAACAGCTGTAGTTACTTAGCAATGAGAAGCGAGTTCCTGCAGTCACTTACAGGCCTGTGTTCATTCTTGTTGGACATTCAGTAGATACTGTGTCGGTAGCCGTTATAGACAGGTGAGTGGAAACGCATTCCACCAGAATGATTTAGTGCTGCAAAATATCCCAGTGTTGATATGAGTGAATAATAAGGTTAACTGTTCTAAATAAATAGATGGATAATCAGTTAAACTTGATGCAGTGCTGCACGTGGGGCACGCTTTATTTAACCCGTTCCAAATTAGCATCCTTCAGTACGATCACCCACAGAGCTGGATGGTTTGCAGGCGACTGCATCAATATGTACACCAACAGTTCATACACTTTTGTTTTGTACTTTAAGCACTCAGATAGCAGTTTAAGATGCTGCTCACGTTAGTATTTTGTCTGTACGACCATGTGTGTTTATTCCCACGGTACAGTGGAAGTGAAAAGGAGGACGTCTGTTGCAGTGAAACTGCCATAAAAAAAGCAGAGCTCCAGACACAACATGTCTATGTCGAGCACCCTTGAATGACCCGGTGCACAATGAGCCACAAGTGTGTGTGCGTGGTAACTTGCCCGAGTCTGTACAGTCACTTTATGTGTGGGTGTTCCTGAAATGGGACTTTATTGGTGTCCCTTGGGTACCCATTGGTTTCCTTTGTCTGATCCTTAAGACCCCATGGGAGCTCAGAAGCTTTAGAGTTTGACTGTCTCCTACACTTGCACACATACACAGACTCGCCTGTATAGCGCTGCCATCCACCTCTCGCTCGCCTAATAGACACTACATAAAAGGAATCCCAGTGGGGCCTAAGTGGGCCTCACTATTCATTCACTCCATGTCTGACATCAATAAAATGACCTGCAACCACTCAAACACACCTTTCTGTCACTTCCAATTTCCTGCTTCCTTACCGATGGAACACAGATGACTATGTCAAGACCGTTGCTCTCCGTGGCTTACAAAATATGAGTGAAAGTGCCTGAATTTCAGTTATTTCTTTGTCCATTTTACCTGCAAAATGCAGCAATGGATATTGTGATATTAGGACAACAAGTAGTATAAAAGTGAGATCTTAAACCCAAGAGTTATAGGTATAGATAAACCATGGCTTCCCACATCGGATGGTACAAACAGTATTGCCACAGGAAATATTACATTTGCTTGTTAAACGAGTGAAACCAAATGCAAATAAGGGAATGCACATTTGTAAGGGGGAAATAAATCCGTATGAGCTATATTGGGTAAAGGTGAAGGGCTGAAAGATGCTAAGTGAAATGCCTGAAAAAAGTTCAACTGGTCCTTTTTGATCAGTCTGTGCTTTTTATTTATTTTTTTTCTTGTTTCTTTAAAGGCTGGCTAATTTCAGTTACCTCCTTTTTATGAACTATAAACTTACATGAGAGCATATGTGGGGCTGATTTCGCATTAGTCAGTTGAAACCCGATCACTTGAGAGCCGATATGACAGCATCTGGCATTTTCCACACTGGCCTGACAGAGCGGGTATATTCGATTTAGCAGCTTTTCCTTCTGGATGATCAAAAGTTACTAGTGAGAACAGATGGGAACAGGAGAAGAAGATAAAGAAAAAGAGGAGACTCCAATAAATCCGTTTAAATAGACTGCATTTTTGGGGGGATTCATGCAAGTAGGCAGCGAGCGCCTCAGCTGCCACCTGCCCTGATGGGGCTTCTTATTAAGGACTTGGCTCAGTTTGGCAGGTGCACTGAAGAAACAGACAGAGGGCTAAATAATAGTGAAAGGTGTTTGTCTTCTATCCCACCCACCCCACTTTTGGAGCATAGCTAAAATTCATAACAGGAATCCCATTATGTTATCAGTGTTGTATAACGTCGACGACGCCATTCCTGTGACAGGTGTGTAATCTCACCAAAAGTGTTTTGACAGTCCATCAAACCACAAACGCCAGCTAGAGCCTGATCCTTTCGGCTTCATTTTGAATGTCATTCTGTTTTGATTTTAATCTGGTATATGAAAGCCCCGCCTGCACCGCCGCCACACACCAATGTGCAAACACCCAACATTCAAAAGCACACAAACACTCATATCCCTCCCACCCCACCGTCACAGAGGCTCCGTCTCCCTCCCACCAAGCATTCTCCTCCTGGAGATTTTATTGCTATCCTCACCTGGCAGGGCGACATCATGATCTATTTTCAGTATTTGTCCATCTCCTAGAGAAGTAATCACCTTAGCTCTGCCGTAGCAAACACTGCTGTCAGATGAATGATATTGAAGCTGTAACAAGAATCCGCAATGGCCCCGCTATTCAACAGCTGAAGCAGGAGCCTCCGCTGCTTTAGCGTTGGAGATTGCATTCAGAAATGGCCACATACATCTCATTAAAGAGTTCTCAAACGGAACAACAACCCTGGATTTACAATGTCGAATGCACCGGGCTGCAGCTTCTCTTTGGAAAATATTCTTTAATGAACAAAAATGAGCCAAGACTGCAAAACAAGCCCGACCCCTGCTCCCTTCGAGGCCGACATCAATACGGATTTGTCCCTGAATACTGGCTCACATACTCAAACTCACGGTATTTTCTAATAGGAGGTTGTTAAATTAAACGTTACATCAAAAGATAAAACATTTCAATTTAGGAAACATGTTTGTTCATTACTTCTGCATTAACTGAAAAATCAGCTAACAAAGCAACTGTGTTAGCTTTACTTTAATGTGAAAATTTCCATTGTTCACACACCGTATACGTAAACAAACACACTAAATCCACTAACAGGCGAGTGGAATAATGATCATTTTGTCAATTTAACATTCTTCTATGAAACCGTGGGCCTACTTTGACATATACCACCCAATTAAAAATAGTTTCTCCCCGAGCAGGAAAAATCACTCCACCGCACTGCAAAAACTACCTGCAAAGAGCCCAAAATAATAACTTGGATTCCAACCTCCCCAGATTCCAATCTGCAGAATGTGCCAAAACAAGCCTGATCCATGGAGCATCCACCCAGCAACCTACAGGACCCAAAGGATCTGCTGAAAGGAACATTCCAGAGCCACATATCATGAACACCTCACCTCGAAAGGCCCTGTGTCGATGCTACAGGGCCTCAGAGACGTTTTCAGAACCTGAATCCGATTTTGTTGCACAACCAAGGAATTCTGTTCCAGCACAAAGGTGATGCCGCCCGTGTACACAAGACAATTTTCCATAGACGAGATAGTATATATAATATATAACAAATAAATACATTTTGGCCGGACAATAGGAACAACAGGGACGTATAATGCAGTGATTTAACTGCTGTGTCGTTTTTGGTGTAGATCTGGTGACAGAAGTGAAGCCTGGGAGAAATTTAACCCACCTAAAAAGGTTGATTTGTGGTCCACTACTCTCAGGCTTAAAATGGGATGTTCTTCTGTTATAACCTGCCCACCACAAGATGACGCAGGTAATGATTCACATCTGAGATGAGTTATACAATAAAGGCTAAAATGGCAAAACCTCCACAGAAGCCAATAAGAAAAGTTTGAACCTGGTATAACTAGTTGGAATTATTCCAACTAAATATACTATTTATACATCAGGGCTGGATATATGCAGTATGTGTCTGTGTGTGCATGTATGTCTGTTTTACAGGTCTAATTACATGCCTAACCTCACTTAGTATTGGTTCTGTATACAGTGGCCATGTTTAATTACATCTATAAACTTAAATAACTGTGGTTGCAGTTGCGTTATGCAATATTTTCCTTTGTTTCAATCCTAGTGTATAAGAAGCTATTTAAAAATGACTGTCTTATTTAACAGACTCTCAGTCATTAGAGATAGTTTAGTGTTAACACCTCAGTGCAGTGAAATTAGAAAAACAAATACAACTAAATAATGAAAAAGGTAGTTTTTCTTTTGCAATGTTTGCTCCCATAAGGCTGTTTCTTTTTCTTCTTGCACACAAAGACACATATACACACACAAAACATATCCATCACCCATCACCCACTATGTTATTTTAATGGTGGGCTCTGCAAGGCCCTAAATAGCCTTCTCTTTCACTGGTCCATCACTAAAGGATACAATGTGCACTAGGTCCAGTGAGCACGTTGAATGATGGCATATTTGCTTGCGATTCTCATTTCTATGCCGGAGTTTGAAGTTTCTCTCCTCCCGGGCTGCGTTTGCATCTTCTGTGTTGTGGCCAAGGTAGATTAATCATTAATCAGCCCCCCTCCCCTTCTGCCCCAACCTATCTGTTTTTGGGCTCATCCTCAGCTGAAAACACCCTAATCATCCCTCCGTCCTTCCGCTCTTTGTTTGGTCTTTTATGCAGCAGTTTTTGCTTCCTGCTGTTATACAAGCAACGTTTTTAATCCTCTTTGGATTGGAGACATTTTGAACCAAATGATGAAAATAATAATAAATGTGTTTTAAATGTAATGAGATTCAGGATGCAAACCAGTTTTATTGTTATCTCGCTTTATAGAGTCAATGTTTGCATAAGTGTTTACTTTTTAAAACATGGTTAATGAAACTCTTAAGCTTGGATTTACTGCTACAAAGTCAAATAATCCAATTATCCCAGCCAGCAATGCATATCTATTTTTTTTTTAAAAACACACTTGTATTTTATTTCGACTCTTGCAAACCTCTGCATTAAAATCTGCCTCACGGTAAGCTGGCATTGACTAAATTTAAGCCCCGGTGAAACTTTGACATTGGTATTGTTTATTTGCCAAGGTTAGGCCACTTGCAGCATATGGAAAGATGGAATCGCAGTGTAATCAGCACTTAGTGATAGTCTGACACTATAATTTTATGGATTCACCCATTAACTGTGAAGTGGTGTCAGATTGAGAAGAGTTGGTCTTTGGAGACCTTGGAGATTGAGCAAGCAGCCCCACAGCTGCTTTTCGCATTCTTCTCTCTCCAAGACTGTTGACTTCATTTCCTGCGAGCCTCACCCCAGGACGCTTGTGTCTGCTTTCTCATTCCTCTGTTTTTCTCTTTCTGTACTTTTCCTTCCCATGTTCTCTCTGCGTGCCTCTTGTTGCCGTGTCCATATTTCTGACTTGCTTCTATTTTATTTCCCTCTCTCTCTCACGGTGACCCACCGGAACCTTCCAAATCTCTCATGCTGTCAGAACAAAATACATTAATGATACACTGATGATGTAGTTCCTAAATCAAGCATAGCAAATGGCTTTTTGAATCAAATATGAACCACATGACTTTGGGCAAATCTGCAGCCAGCTCACATACAAGCCCTGTTTCAAATTCTGACTTAACCTACTTCCCTGTCGTCGAGCCACTGCTGGTGCCAGAGTTTTATTGGCTTCTCCAAGTAGCTGCCTGGTTACAGTCGTAAGGTATTATTAAATATTAAACTTCTGACCTCAGAGAAGCATATGCATGTGTGTGGCCGCTGCTTTAAATGCCATTTAAATTACTTTTTCTTTTTTTTTTAAGCGAGTAGTTCATCGGCAGGTCAACCTCGAAGGGAGAGAGAGAGAGCAGATATAGAGTGATTTATAGTATTTGGAGGAAGGTGGGGGACACAGGAAGGAGGAAGAGGGTGAGAGAAGTGGGTGCGAGGGGTGGGGGCATATAACACCCCATCCAAAATGGGATGTTTTGCAAGCCTGCATACTTGTAATCTGTGTCAACTGTGTCGACGGCCAAGGTGCTTTCAGGAACAGGAAACTAGGGGCAAAAAAACAACACACACACATATACACACCAAACCACCTCCACCCATTTTTTTCTATATGTGACATTTATTTTTTAAATAAATCTCCTTTCCAAGCAGCTAATTTCAGAATTGTTAAGAGACATTGCACACCTACAGCTTAAAAGCTTTAATAGGATTTTATTATTATTATTTTTGATTAGATGGCATTAGAATGACAGCTTTGACCAACTAGACAGGTCGTTTGCTCCCTACTGTTCTCCCATCAATCACCCATGCATTTCCTCCTTTCACCCTGGGCTTGACTCCAATCACAATCACCCCGATTTCCTCTCAGTTTCCTGCTTTCTCTTCCTGTAGAACTAGCCCTCATACTATAGCAGCATTCTGATTAAAACCATTTATGTCATGCAAAGACCTATTAATTGTGACAGTTCAGCTCATAAATTAGAATTTTTGTATATTTTGTTCAGTAAATACTAAACAGGTGCCATGCAACTTGCAAGCAGAGAGTTTATTCAGGCGACACTGGAATTCTTTAAAGAGGTCATTTGCAATGTGGCAACCGACAGCGAAGAACACCTGACAACAGGGTGCACTATGGGAAGAGGGTAAGCCTGCAGAGGCAGTGTGATGTTTTGGGCGGTGTTCTGCTGGGAAACCTTGGGTTCAGCCATCCATGAGGATGTTACTTTGTACCACCTACCCAAGCATTGCTGCAGACCCTGTACACCCTGGGCTAGAGTCTATCCAAGTTGGCATAGGGCGAGAGGCAGGGTACACCCTGGGTAGGTCACCAGACCTACACAGAAGCAGACAGACAATTATTTAAGTTCAGACTCTTCAAAAAATTAGACGCATGTCTTTGGTTGTGGGAGAAAGCTGGAGTACCAGGGAACCGCACACAGCCACCATCGAATATGTGGATTTGAACCCAGGATCTTTTCTTGCTGTGAGGCGACGGCGAACAAAAACTATACTTTTTAAATCTTGTATTTCACAGCAAATGAACAGTTCATACAGGTTTATTTTCCGATTGTCACTTGGGAAATTATTGGCTATTTAATCAAGTATATTTTCTAAATCATTGCTTGGGACTATTTAACAGAGAAAAACACAGCTGCTGTGTAAAATGACACAGCAGTTCTAAGCGCTTCTGCATATTTTGCCAAATTCAAATCCTCTTGATTTACTTTCGGTCCAAATCATTTCCCTAAAAACACAATGAATATATCAGTGTATATTTAGCGCATAAATATTTAGATTAATTTTGGTTTTCACCCGTAGTCCTGTTTACCCTTTATTTTTGTTTTCCTCTCTGGATGCATCAGCTCAGTGCTTTTCCTATGGGTCTACTGTTTGATGTGGAGTAAAAGGCTCCAGGAGTTTATGAATGAATATTTTAAAGGGATCCAGTGAGGCGGCAGGGCACAAAATGGCTCCTCTGTCCTCCCTACAAGTCGGTCAGTCATTCTGCCGCAAGCCCAAGTTTGGTATCTCATAAAAGCAAAGCTGCATCACTCTGCTGGGAAGGGGAGTTGAGTACAGGAAACGGCTTGTGTGTATACATACACACACACATATATATATATATGTGTGTGTGTGTGAGTGTTTGGAAAAAAAAAATGTTAGAGGAAGCAAGTTTAGAAAAGGAGTGAGACAGAAAAACAGAGGTGCAGGGTGTGGGAAAAGAGGCGAAGGAAAATGTGTGGGCAAGAGTTGCTAAAATGGGAACTTGTGCTGTTGGAGCCTGCAGGCTGTCAGACGGATGTGTTGATCAGTGCAGAGCCCGAATCAAATGGCTAGTGGGGAAGATGAAGTCTCCTCTTCATTTGCTAACAACTCACTACATAATTCTTTGTTTGTTTTTATTTGACCTCCTGATTCTTTGAAAGTTGCAGCAGAAATAGAAAGCAGGCATTTTTGTTTTTGAGCAAAGTACAACGCTTAGGAAATTACAGAGGAGACTACTAGTGCTGCACGATACTGCAAATTATGCTATCAATTATCGATAGGGCCAGTATTGCACATAACAATACAAATACTTTTAAAATATAAAGGCAGTTTATGAAGGGAAACCAGTGTATGATTTAAATGTGTCTGTTCTAAAGCACTTTGGGTCACTTTCTGATGTTTAAATGTGCTACAGAGTATAAATGAAACAGACGAGACAGTCACCATAAGAAGGCTCTGACATTATTAAAAATTCATATATGAGGTGTATTTTTTCATTTAAAAAAACCCCTGAAAAACCAACACAGTTCAGCGGGCTATATACTGAAAATGGAGCATACCCATAATCAATACTATAACAATATCATTGCTGGCATTGTATCAATATTTGGATCCATCTACTCACCTCTAGACACTACAGGGGGGTGATTCAACCCCTTTCGAATGAACAAGAATAAAAGCAAAATGGAAAGGATTCAGAGAATAACACTTTAGTGGAAACTCACAAAAACTATCCTAGAAATATTCCAGCTGAGTGTTAAAAGATTACAGTATCACACTCATCTACACCAGAATTCCCTGTTAAGGTGTGATCTGCAGCTTCCTTTCTTAACTTGTTGAACTGCAACTTATACACCAGGGCTGCTATGTGTGATATCCTGCAGTTAGAAAACATTGAAGAAATCTTACATGCACGGTTTGTTGGCTTTGCAACAAATTGCGCGCTGATAGATCTCAGTAAATGTAACAGGATAGCCTCATTCCCTGTACGGGAGATTTACAGTCGTGTGCAAAAGAGGGCAATGCGTTATGGATGGTGCTCTGCAGGAAAGAAGCAGAGTCTGTCATCGAAGCATTTTTCTTGCAGCAGAGTAGTTCCTTTTTTTATTGACAGTATATTTTGCTGTTGAAGCGGTTAGATGTTCAATTTCTGAACTAGTTTAGTTGAAGTTTTTTTTAATATTCTATAAAAGCAGTAATAAATAACTACTTCAACATAGTTCAGAATATGCACACACCATGCTGGTGGCTGATTTTCTGATTTGGGCGCAAAGCAAGAGTCTACTAGAAAAAAAAGAAAGACATGATGTAAGCCTCTTTGTCCTTTTAGCAACATGAGTGACTGATGCACTGACTCCAGGAGACCTCAGTTATCTGTGTGTTCCTCTTGCAGAAGCAGTGGATATTACCCAATCCTGTGAAAACCTGTTGTCAGTGTGAGCCTGGTATCATTGTGAGCTCAAAAACTGCATCGACATGCAATGTGTTCTCTGCTCTAGTCTCCGAGTTTTGGCCACCTCACTGTGTGTGTGTGTGTGTTTTTGACTGATTCCAACCACTCAGTCTCTGTTAGTATGAAAAAAGAAGAGACAGGGAGGTTATGGTGGATGGGAGCTGGGATAATAGTGGCATCGGGGTTTGTCTGTCTTCTAATCTTTCGCATGCATCTCCGGTTAAAATTTCTCTTGTGAAAACAATTATATTAAAATAAGGAGAGGCACAGTTTATAATGTCATCTTCAGCAAGTCAGCTTGAGCCTCGTTAGTATGAGCCGCTTCGACAGAATGTGTATTTTTGATTCTTGTGTAGATCACCAAACACAAGCGCTTATGCACTGCCTTCCTCTGCTGCCTCTGATTATCTTGGGGAAATCCCATCCCTTAGGTCATTTTGTGCCAAATGTTTTGAGACCGAGTCGAGTCTGGGAATGCTAACATCTCGGCATGCATCAGCTCAGACATCTCAGGAGGGGCCATGGCCGCCGAGCAGGCAGGTGTGATAAACACATATAATACAGGAACGCTACTTCGTCAGATGCGGTTCACTGGCTCTGTGTCATGGTTTTGAAGTGATGTAATGCATTATTCTTTGCACTCGCTGAGACATACACAATATTTATATATCTGTTGACACTTACTCCTACACATTTAGTACAGATGAACACTTTCACACACGTTTGCAAAACTAAAAAATTTCCGAAACATTTTTCTTCATATCTGTATTTCATTTTTAAAAAATCCAACATAAAAAAAGAAACTATAAGAATCAAAACTTGTGCACTTTTTTCCCCACAATGACACATTTTAATTGAGCAGAGTATATAAATGTCTTTGTCTGAGTTTCTTGCCAATACCCTGTGGCACCATTTTGAGGCAAAATCAATAAGCAGCATGACCTTCAACATGGACAGAGTTTGGCAAAAAGGACAAAATCAATACCAGCTAAATGCCTCTGAGCAAATCTGTAATGAAAAAGTGCCATTGCTCAAAATGTGTCACATAATTTGCTACAAAAATTGCAACCTGCCTCTAAAATGGTAAACAATATTCATGTGCTTATGAAACCAACGCACTACAGAAAACCTATTACCCGTGAGTCCGGTGTAATCAAGGAGAACTGATGGATTTTTGTGGATTCAAGAGGTACAAAATGCTGCCCACCATGTGACAAAAGCAGAAAAGTAGATATACCTGCAGAAGCATTTAGTATCAATTTGAGCTGCTCAGTGGAGAATGCCTGCAGCTGTGATTTGTGGATGTGTGTATTAATTAATGAAAAGACCATGACAGAGAAAAGCTGTGAATGTGTGAGCTCTCCAAATGTGGAAGATTTCTTCAAGCAATCTGTTGCCTGGCACACGAACAAGAGCGTGCGAGAAAAAAGAATTCTCTGAAAAGCTTTACTGGTTGACTATTTTCTTCTACTTTGTTATAAATAATCACCTCAGGGATGTAACCAGCAGAATAATGGATTCAAAAATCGAAATGAATTGAATTAAAATGTTAAATCAGAGCTATCAACCGCTGACAGGTCTTAGAGAGCCAGCTCTTAGTCACTAGAGTTCTTTTGAAATGACTGTATATTTATCATTTGTAGCTCTGTTCCTTTTCAATTTGATAAATTATATTTTGTCATTATTTCATAAAACCTGAGAAAGACAGAAATGCGATAGTTCCACAGACTGTATATAAATGATGTAAATGGGCTCCTTAAACAACCATTGGTTTGTGAGCACTAGGGTTGAAACTTTGACTTTATTTATGGTCATCTTTGTTAATAAAGCCAAAAAAATGATAATGACAACAAGATAAAGTGCTAAGTTATCAGCTAATGCTAGCTAGCACAGTTAGCAAGTCCATAGACTTGCATCTATAGACTGTATGGCTGCTTGCAAAGACACAGAAGAACATAGAATACTGTAACTTTACTAAGCAAAAGTGGAGCATTGTTTTGTTTGGGCTCTTTAACTGTACACCAAGCTAATTATTTTCAAAGGATGTTACATTAAGTTTGCTTAATGGCCAGCCTCAAGTGACCGTTGAAGGAACTTCAGTGTTAGGCACTGTGCTGGCTTTATTTTGCAACTCCCAGGGTTGCCACCTGGATAATCCCTGCTTCTGTGAATTGACTTTTCTTCTGATTTTTATCTAAGAGCACTTGAGGTAGATACTGTTTTTCTCTTAATTTATCTAATGAAGCCTTGCAAACACTCACTGAATTCTTTCAAATGTCTGTTGATTGCGAAAACAGGAAAGCAGGCATACCTTAGTTCATTAGTTATCCAGCAAGTAAAGCTGTAGGTAAAGCTTCCCAGGCGTAATTTCACTCAAGGCACACACTGCATTTCAGTAATATTAACATATTCATACCCACATGTTGAATCAAGTAAAGAAGCAGGGAAATGCATATAGTACAGATGCATGTTTATGTCCATGCACTTAAATATGCACAAAAACTCTGGATGAATTCACAGGGTTGGAGTTTTACAGAGGATTCCCAAACACATGCGCAAACAGCCAAACACACAGAGGTGTGATCTTCCGGGCAAGGCTGCGAAATGCTGCTATGTGAGAAAACACCTCGCAATGCAAACAGAACTTCACAAGGCAAGCGCTTGTTCCAAAGCCAGAATCCAGGGCAGCGCTCCTAACGTCTCTGTGAGAGGAGGAAAGGAGGCGAGGGAGTAAAAGAGAGCGAGCGGTGAGATGAGACCAGACCGGACATGATGAGAGGAATCGAAAACTAGATGAGAGAGCAAGAATCAAGCTCGAGCAAGAAGAAAGGAAAATATTAGAAGCGCACTGCAGGAATGATTGAAGATAAGAGTTTTTAGAGAGGTGGCATAGAGGGTGGGAGAAAAGATGAAGATGAAAAACTAAAAGACAGCTTGAGATTGAAAATGGTGAGCAGCAGGGAAAGGTAAGGCACAAGAAAAACTAAGATTTCGCCCCTTTGTACTCTTTGTAATCTTATTTCAACTCTTCAAAGATAAAAATAAACCAAAGAGCTCACACCTCACAGTAGTAACGCAGCATTACTTCCAAAGCAAAGCGTTAACATTTGAGTAGCTAACTATATTTATCTGTAGAGTATTGGGACAGGTTCGAGTTTACATCCACCACATCCATTGTGTAGTACTTCCGTATCCTGTGCACAGTGTGTAGTTTCAGCCAGCCTTTAAGACTATCGGGTCTGTAGAACTAAAAGCTCAAAAACAGCCACCTCTGCGTGGATCATCTCAATTTTCTAAAGTAAGAGTAAGGTCGATGACCTCATGGCAACCTACAGTTGCTAGGGGGAAATGTGTACTCCCAAACTGGTTGGTGAGCGAGTTGCTGGCTGCTGCCAGGTGAAATCGGTTGCAATCGGTTGGTGTAGGGTGCTACACCAAAAACCTCCTTGTGCTTTATTTGGTTGCTATCTGTTCACTGTGGTCAAACATGGCTTGCATCAAAGACGCCGACTGTCCAAGCAGTAGTGAAACACAAAGTAGAAATGCAGGCCGTTTGCCTTCAAAGTAAAAGTTGCAACTTTTACTCTGAAGGCAAATATTCTTCATTTCCAGCTTATGTTCTGCTTTTTATGTTCTACTACTGCTCGGCACGTGGTTTGCAGACAAGTCAGCATTGAAACTAGCTGACCGTGGGCAACCTGGTAGTAACCAAAGCAATCACATAAAGAGCTCCCACCATCCTCCATCCATCCAGCCTGTGTGTGGAAGCTGGAGCACCCAGAGAGAACATGTGGAGAACAGACAAGGTCCACCATAAACCTCTTTGCAAGCAAAAACTCACGATAGCATGTCCAGCAATCCTCCAGTAACCACTTGCCAAACAGTCGCAATATACACATTCAACTAGCAACTGGCGTTTACAAGGTCGCCACTTACCATTCTCTACTGCTTTAGCAGCTGATTTCAAAGCAGTCTCATCATCGTCTCTCTCTCTTTTTTTTTTTTTATACAAGAGACTGAATAGTGCCGGAAATCTTGCTACACTTTCAGCAAAAACAATATTCAGTCACATTGTCTGGAGTCCAACATCTATCAGAATATTTTCACTTCCTCTTTTCTCTCACATGAACTTCCTTTTTCCCCTCAAGCTTAAAAAGACTGTTTGGAGAAATGTGAGCTAGTTATGCTTTATGATCTGCAGTCTGCTATCTTATTGACATTTTGCCTGCCCTTCAACAAAAAATCCCTTCAATAATATAACTCAATGTCGCGTGCAGCCTCAAACACAAAAGGCTGGTTGAAGCTGGACATGTATTTTCAGCTGTTTCTGTCTGTTTAAAAGAGGATAATCCCACCTTACATCATTCGGAATGAATTAATGGGTAATTTTGCTAATTTGATCTGTAAAAGTCAATCACATTAAGCCAATCTTTCGACAGCCAGCAAAATACCAAACTTTACAGTAATAACAATAATTCTGTAGTTCTGCAAGGTTGTATTTTCCTTAATTTCTTGTTTAGTCTGTTGCTAAATGCCTTTACCCCACAAACTAGTATAATTATCTCAGGCAGTTTTTCCAGTCTGGAAACCTTTATTCTGATTGGACAATGAGTGACCCAGCTACCTGTGTTGTGTTCTATTCTATTCCCATATACATGTTGGAGTTCTGTGCTGCACCCAGCTTGCAGCACTGGTTATTTCATCTATCAGTACTGGAGGCCAGTGGTACTACATAAACAGCATTTACTAAAAATAAATCTAGAAAATCTACCTCTGTGTTACCATGCAGTGCAGATGCTTGCGTCACTAGCAACCAGAAGTGGCAAACAAATTGCTCAAAGAGCGCTTATTGCGATGACGCACATTAAATAGGCAGGGTTGTTTCGTTTTGACAGGCATCCAGTTTTCGGAGCTTCCTGTGTTCTCTGTCTGTATCCTCTATTTCAAAGCATCTGTTAACCATCAGCAAAACACCACTTCAAAAGCAACAGTCTAAAACAAACCTTTAGGTAAAGTGGGATGAATAAATAGTAATCAAAGACCAAAACAGAAACCCCCCCCCCATAAATACTCACCATCTTCAGTGTTTGGAAAATGTGACTTCTTCCTCGTCAAAAAATCTCTCTTAAACACAAGGAAGTTATTCCTCTTGTTGACAAAAGCCATGTTTGTTATGTGTCCTGTTATGTGAAAAAACACGAAACAGAAGTATACCAAGAAATTGGGTTTGAAGGAGTGTATGAGTGTGTCACTTGTTTTCAGTCAGTGTGCTTTTTTCTCAAAGTATCGGTGGGCGTACTATACAGCCAGTTCTGGAGCCACCAAATCTGCCTTTGCCTTTAAATAACAATGTACACGTATTTATTGGTTAAGTATAATACATCTTAAAGTACTCAGCTTGTTTTTTCAGATTTAAAGATTTGAGACGTTGTCCTAAGCATTAGTATGTGTGTGTGTATGTACAAGGCCCAGGTGTGCGTTTCTACTTAGCATGCGCACGTGCAGGGTGGTTACAATCTGGAAGTGGGATCTGACTCTTCTGCGAGACACCCCCTTTCATTGACATCCAGTAGGACAGATTATCTCTGGCATTCCACATGTGGAAGCAGTTGAAGCCAGAGGAGCTGCTTCTGAGAAATGTACAGTAAAAATATGTAGGACAAAGTCCACACAAACGGAGGGGATACGGCTCCTTTGGCCACTCTATATTAGCTGCATCATTATGGGCTTCAGGATTTGGACAATAATATTCTCTTGTTTTAGAAAATATCTCCAAATATAAATGTACAATATTTAGAACTGTAGTTTAATACAATAAACACTAGATTACCGAAACTCTTTATTTACTCACCCTAGTAAGTCATGAGAGCTGATGTTTACAGTTATGGTCTGCAAGTTTACATATGCTTTGGGTTTTAAAATTTCTTTAAACTATTTTTTTTCCAGGATGAAAAAAAAAGAACAAATTAGACAAATTGCACAAATTAGATTTTCTCTGATCCACTGAGTGAAAATGATACATTTGCACTGTTACCATTAAGTTAATAGCAGATATGGCTGATACAGGGAGTGCAGAATTATTAGGCAAATGAGTATTTTGTCCACATCATCCTCTTCATGCATGTTGTCTTACTCCAAGCTGTATAGGCTCGAAAGCCCACTACCAATTAAGCATATTAGGTGATGTGCATCTCTGTAATGAGAAGGGGTGTGGTCTAATGACATCAACACCCTATATCAGGTGTGCATAATTATTAGGCAACTTCCTTTCCTTTGGCAAAATGGGTCAAAAGAAGGACTTGACAGGCTCAGAAAAGTCAAAAATAGTGAGATATCTTGCAGAGGGATGCAGCAGTCTTAAAATTGCAAAGCTTCTGAAGCGTGATCATCGAACAATCAAGCGTTTCATTCAAAATAGTCAACAGGGTCGCAAGAAGCGTGTGGAAAAACCAAGGCGCAAAATAACTGCCCATGAACTGAGAAAAGTCAAGCGTGCAGCTGCCAAGATGCCACTTGCCACCAGTTTGGCCATATTTCAGAGCTGCAACATCACTGGAGTGCCCAAAAGCACAAGGTGTGCAATACTCAGAGACATGGCCAAGGTAAGAAAGGCTGAAAGACGACCACCACTGAACAAGACACACAAGCTGAAACGTCAAGACTGGACCAAGAAATATCTCAAGACTGATTTTTCTAAGGTTTTATGGACTGATGAAATGAGAGTGAGTCTTGATGGGCCAGATGGATGGGCCCGTGGCTGGACTGGTAAAGGGCAGAGAGCTCCAGTCCGACTCAGACGCCAGCAAGGTGGAGGTGGAGTACTGGTTTGGGCTGGTATCATCAAAGATGAGCTTGTGGGGCCTTTTCGGGTTGAGGATGGAGTCAAGCTCAACTCCCAGTCCTACTGCCAGTTTCTGGAAGACACCTTCTTCAAGCAGTGGTACAGGAAGAAGTCTGCATCCTTCAAGAAAAACATGATTTTCATGCAGGACAATGCTCCATCACACGCGTCCAAGTACTCCACAGCGTGGCTGGCAAGAAAGGGTATAAAAGAAGAAAAACTAATGACATGGCCTCCTTGTTCACCTGATCTGAACCCCATTGAGAACCTGTGGTCCATCATCAAATGTGAGATTTACAAGGAGGGAAAACAGTACACCTCTCTGAACAGTGTCTGGGAGGCTGTGGTTGCTGCTGCACGCAATGTTGATGGTGAACAGATCAAAACACTGACAGAATCCATGGATGGCAGGCTTTTGAGTGTCCTTGCAAAGAAAGGTGGCTATATTGGTCGCTGATTTGTTTTTGTTTTGTTTTTGAATGTCAGAAATGTATATTTGTGAATGTGGAGATGTTATATTGGTTTCACTGGTAAAAATAAATAATTGAAATGGGTATATATTTGTTTTTTGTTAAGTTGCCTAATAATTATGCACAGTAATAGTCACCTGCACACACAGATATCCCCCTAAAATAGCTAAAACTAAAAACAAACTAAAAACTACTTCCAAAAACATTCAGCTTTGATATTAATGAGTTTTTTGGGTTCATTGAGAACATGGTTGTTGTTCAATGATAAAATTATTCCTCAAAAATACAACTTGCCTAATAATTCTGCACTCCCTGTAATAAAATGATATTGTTGTTGGCACTAGGCAGAAAATGTTATCCATCTTGACCACCACTAATCGTGTTAATTTGACAGAATAACACAATTAATTGTGTCTAAAAAGTAAATAAAACTCCCAGAATGAAGCACTGTTAGACTTCTTAATTTGCCATTTGTCACTGCGGTATTCAAATGATAGCAAGCATCAAGAATTTTGCTATCACATCAAGTTTGAAATGCTTGTATAGTGACAATCACATTCAGTTATATGTAAAGAATATAGGTTCTACTTCTTTTTAAATAAAAACCATGAGAGGGAGGGCATCACCTCTGTTCTGTCACACCAAACTTCTCACAAGAAAGTGAACAAATTGTTTTAACAACAGTCTACAATTGTAGCATCTTATGTTGTGGCGCATTAACTTATACAAAGGAGGCTGTGTGCTTAGTAGCATTTGCATGCATGCATGTCCTGCTGTCTGTAAACCTGATATCTTGAAGTTTTGAATAAATTCTCATATCATTTTGTAGGGGTGCATAGTGGATCATGTTAACAATCCATATAAATTTGGTTTACATCCATTAAGGGCAACTTAATGATTTACTTAAACTATATTTCAAGGATAAAAGGATAAAAGATCTGATGTATCAACAGGACCTGGAAAAACTAGTCCATGCATTCATTTTTAGTAGGCTTGATTATTGTAACAGCATCTTTACAGGTCTACCTAAAAAATCAGTCAGACAACTACAGCTCATTCAGAGCTCTGCTGCTCGAGTTCTTACCAAGACCAAAAAAGTGGACCACATCAGTCCAGCTCTGAGGTCTTTACACTGGCTGCCTGTCCGTCAGAGGATAGACTTTAAAGTTCTGATGCTGGTCTATAAAGCTCTGAATGGTTTAGGACCAAAATGCATCAGTGACCTCCTGACACAGTATGAACCTTCCAGATCCCTCAGGCCATCTGGATCCAGTTTTTTATTAGTTCCCAGAGTCAGAACCAAACATGGAGAAACTGCATTCAGCTTTTATGCTCCATATATCTGGAACAAACTCCCAGAAAGCCTCAGATCAGCTGAAACACTCAGTTTATTTAAATCCAGGTTGAAGACTCACCTGTTCTCAGCTGCATTTGAATAAAGTACCAAATCCGCACTGTTTTACTTTTAAGCTTAAATTCTAAAACTTACATTTTAACTACTGATTTTATCTACTGCTCCTTTCTTTTTCTTTTTTCATTTTAAATGCTTTTTAAATGCTTTTATTTTTTAACGTCTCTGTAAAGCACTTTGAATCACCTTGTTGTTGAATTGTGCTATATAAATAAAAAATAAAGAAATAAACTTGCCTTGCTCTGCCTTATGATTGTTACAAGTGTGGCGTGTAATGTCAATTTTGCTAAAAAGTGAAATGAATGCTGCAAGTAATTATACTCAAAATGATACCAAGTATATCAAAATGGGTTTAAACAGGGCAAATAACAAAAGCATGCATTTTGCACTCTTTTTAACTGCACTAGAAACTACTTAAAGAAAAAAAAATTGAATATATACAAAATAAAAAAATAAATGCTGCCCACACAGTGAACTGGTTCAGTGGAGTTTTGCTTCTTGTTGACTATGTGACCTTGAAGGACTCTTGGTAACTAGGCTACAGCACCGCTTTATTGGTTTAAAAAGGCCTATGAATGAAACGACACAGTCTGTACTTAAAAAGTAAGAAGAAAACCTTCTAAGACCGTCTCAGTTTCACTACTGTCCGACCTGTTTCATGTATGCAATTATCAACTTTACAAAGCCTCGTGAGCTTTTGTGATCATTCACTCTGACTTCGCTTGTTCATCAGTCTTGAGAGAAACCATTCCTCGGAGACAAAGTCTATTTAGGGACAGGAAAGAAAATTGCAGGTTTTTATAAAAACAGTCAGAGTGTGAAGTCAAGCGAAGAGACAAAATGTTCTGACAGGAAACTCTGCGGTTATTACACATAATGGACCAGCATATTCACAAAGACACACCTGTGTGAATGCACACACACACACACGCTAACACACCATCATGATGATAATATTCTAACATCTGTGGATTCATTAACGCCCTCCCTTACATGTAAATTTTTTAATCCATGTTCGTCTGCTCTCCGCAGTGTGAGGTATGGCTGAAATCCTTTTTTTTTTTAATGTGAGATGATTCATATGAGCACACAGCATGGTAATCACCAGCTAGTTGCTGTGCATCAATCAATTAAGAGAAGCTGTCAAAGCCCCATAATGGTTTTAATGTGCTGCTTCTTTCACTGGCCCACTGAATCGCCTGAGTAATTGCTACATAATTACCCAGAATCATCTTCGGTAGCTCTCTACCTGGTTAAGTCCACGCCTGAATATAAATGTGTAGAAAGTTAGTTTCGGGTGA
This sequence comes from Oreochromis niloticus, assembly GCF_001858045.2. Classification (NCBI taxonomy): domain Eukaryota; kingdom Metazoa; phylum Chordata; class Actinopteri; order Cichliformes; family Cichlidae; genus Oreochromis; species Oreochromis niloticus. The sequence goes on from NC_031985.2 coordinate 14,874,172, forward strand.
CTTGTTTGAAAGCAAAGCACTTCTCATGGGAGCCATCAGAGGAATACATAATACAACTGAATTGATAAAGTGATGATTAGCAGTGCACCTGCAACAAGATGAGATGAAATCAGAGAAGAGCTTCAAAAGGCACTGACACATTTGATTTGCGAGGGAGGGAAAAATGGAAACAAGCATTGCTGGTGGAAATACTGAGATCATTTACTTAAGTAAACGTACTGAATGTGTAAAGAAATTTCATTACAAGTAAAATATGGTTAATAATTATGGTTATTTTCTTAATTAATTAATTGAATGAGTGATATAAACAAAAAAAATATAAATAAAAAAGTGAAAAATGCCAGAACTCATCCAAATATCTTATTTACCCAACTAAAAGTATGAATCTTAAAATTAAAGGGACCCGGAGATTTGATCAGCTACATGCATTAAGTTTATTTTTTTGGCATTACTTGTAATAAATTGCTCAGTTGGCAGAACTACAGAATTAAACTATTCAAAAATTTTCCTGTTTTAAACTTCTGAAACAATGTATCATGTTTTAAAACTTTTGTAAGAAGAACATTGTTTAAAATTAATACAATACTACAGATGGCAAATACTCCCAGTGAAATGTAAATTGCAATGGTGGTAAAAGTACATTCAGAAAATTTACTTGAAATTTAGCCAAGAAAGTGTGTATTACGCTACTGTATTGGATTATGGTTTCATTACCTGTCGTATATTTTACTCCTGTTGCTGACAGAGGCTCAGATAAATGTAACCATTAGTATCATCTATAGCCGTACACGGAACAAAAACTCCCCCTTGTAATATAGTGAAGATGATGTACAAAGAGTGCGTTAAAAGAAACACTCTGGAAGAGAATAAAAAAGAACGTAATTGCAAATAAAAACCTAGTAGACGCAGCTTTAGCTGCTCTTCACCACTGACAGGCCTTGACAGCAAAAAGCCGTAAATGGCATTCATTCAAAATAACTACAGTTAAAAGGAATGACTGTGACAACAGATTATATGACTAATTTCAAGCACTACAAACTATTAGCCAGGTTGCTCAAATAAGAAGAAGCTTGCTATGTAATTACTGATATTAAACACAAAAACATGGGGGAGATGGCGGGGTAATACAAAAGATACAAAGCTGGTATTTCTGATATCTTTTAGCATCTTTTAACTTATTTTAGATGAAGGCGCTGGGTGCAATCAGCTCATGAAAGCCAGGAAAGCTCCAAGGTTAGCAGCAAATGAAGCATGAGATTGTGGTCAAAAATCTTCTGCTGGTGTTGTCACTTTTGCATATCAGAATTAACAATGCAAGGCATATTCCCATTTTTCCCATATTACTCCCATATTTTGAGACCACCTCCTCCAGGCCTTCTGTTTTTAACAAATTTTCCTGGGAAACTCCCAGAATTTACAAGACCCTCAAATTTTATTTAGAGAAACAGCACTACACGAACCACTGTATTTTCTGCATTGTCTAATGTTACCCAAGTTATCAGATTGATTATACACTAAAAACAGTTTCAGCCCATTTGTCAGAGCAGCCTCAGGCTACTCGCAGCTTGATTTAAGAGGTGTGGGCAGCTAATCTTTGTGCATACAAATCGTATGGTTTTCGATTGAATTAGCTGTCATCTCAGGCATGTGACCGTTTCGGCTATCCTTACTGCAAAGACACAGAAACAGCGAGACTTTAAAAACACATAGTGGTATGTTATATGAGACTGTTTTGGTATTTATAAATGGGAATTGATGACTTCAGTACAGCTGGAAACATTTTAATAGGTTAAACAAAGTAAAAGTGAGGGCGAAGGCATATTCAGAGGCACAGAGAGAGAAAGACCATAATGGAGACTGACTGATGTAGTAAGGAGGAGACAATCATGATCTGCTGTGGTGATCCCTAAGTGAAGCAGTCAAAGGAAGAAGAAGAGATCAGTAAGTCGGAACTGAAATGCTGCAAAAACACAAATGTTGCTTTAGCTGTGGCACAGGAGAAATATTTTAGTACACCAGTTTTGTGGTATGCTTTATATTTTAGCATTCCTTCTGGAAGGCAAACAGCCAAAAAAGCTAAAGGATCCTGACCAAACATCAGTATGTTACAAGAAAATATTATTTAAGTTGATAAATCACGACGACTTCTTTGAACTGACAAACCAACAGAGGAAAATTTTCCCGGGAATGAGATCCTCTTTGAGCATCACTATAATCTTCATCTAAATAGACTTAAGCCTGCTGAAATCCGTCAATGAAGCATTTCACACACACACAAAACAAACTGATTGAAGAAACAAAGCAGCTTAGGTTAATGAAAACAATCAAAAACAGTGCCTAATTTCCCGTACATCAAGAAACAACACCGCATTTGGAAGTGCTCGAAATATGAATCACAGCTTTTGCAATCTAATAAAAAGGCTTTGCATGAAGCAATATAGTGACATTCAATTTAGTCCTATTTGCCTTTCAAATGAGCCTATTGATGGTTTGAAAGTCACAGCGGTCGCAATCCAGCTGTGTCAGTGGGAAACGACAACGCCGTGGTTTCTACTGCGGAGTAAAACACAACAAGCAGGGCTGAATCTTGGTTCCTCTCGTACAATCATCACCTCTTCCACCTACTATACTTTCATCTTTCCTTTTCAACCTGCAGTCAATAGATATGACTTGCCAGGACAATAACGATAAACAAATATCGTTGCTCATTGTCTTATTTGGAGAGTTCAGCCCCCAGTGAGCCCCTGTTGGTGCTGCTGATTAATGCTGTGTAGTGTTTGGTGCTGACAGCGGTGCCCACATTCAGGGCCCCTTGGTCTCTGGGCTAATTAAAGTCATTCTTCAGTAATATTCCTAAATCAACTGTTTCCTCTTGCCTATTTAAGACTTAATTGGAAGCATGTGCACTCAACCCAACGGGTTCCTTTTAACCCTTGACACTTCAAGAATGTGTCTGATGTGGTCACTGATTTTCTTTTGCTGCTTTCTCTTTCTTTATTCTTCCCAGATGAAAAGGTGTGACGATGAAACTTTCACATACTTTTTTTCCCCCCAACGTCTGAGAATCAGACTGTAGATGTGGCGATGCTTTCGGGACCTCGGTGCTATCAGTATGTGTTTAATGTCTTAGAGAGCGATAAGACTGACAACAAACAACTGTCTGGCTCCACATCAGATCCCGTGCTTCTGCACTGTGGCAGGAAGAGCAAATATACTCACGAACACGGGATTTATCCAAAATCTGCAGATCTGCTCCAATTCTACATCATTTCATCATCATAATCCAGCCGTGTATGCACTGTCCGTCAGATTTAACACTCCTTGTTTACAATGTTACCTTCCATATTACATCCATTATTAATATTAACACTCTTAGGAAGGTTAATTTATCCAAGAATGGAATAATGGCATGCGTGTGTGCACATGTTAATTATGCCCTCACCCATGCTGGCGTTATGGCTCTAAAAAGAAAACATTCTGGCTTTACTGGAAGAACAATGTGGGAAAATTATTCTGTTCAATTATTTCACATTTCTTGGCAGTTCAACTCACTTTGTTATTTAAATATTGTTCTTCATTTCATACAGAATGATTCCCGCCTGAATTTACTATAGAACAAAGCAGGCTGCTGCTTCAAACCCATTACTAACAGAGACAATGCGGTTAGGACTTCTCTTGTAGACTCTACTCTCTTTTTTCTTCCTTCTTTTTAGAGTCCAGGACATGACGAAGACATCGCCTCTCTGCCTGCTGCAGCAAACGATTTGCTGTTTATCTGCACAGACGGTTCAACTGTGAATTTGCTTTAATCATTCATGTTGCTCCATTTCAGCGAGATCTCCAGGTTGTTAGGAGATTTCGTAGCCGGTCGGGTGCACACATAAAACTCCATTTGGATACGAGATCATTTCCAAAAGAAACGGCTATGATGTTTTCCACCACATAGATTGAATGAAGTGATGAGTCATTGAGGCGCCCAAGCTTGTCATTCTCATGCAGAAAACAAAAATACAGATGGAGGGTCCATTACACTTTACCTTTCAGTCCTGAACTGCCCAGCTTAACAAACCTGCTTTCTTATGGAACGCTAGGTGTGCTACCTCTCAGCCTCTGTTTGTCAATGCCTCAAACTCATGTCTACAGCTGCTCTGTGAACAGAGAGCTATGGTACCCGTGCCAATTGTTGTTTGAAGAAAGACTGACATTATTGCTTTTGTTCACTGAAATATATTCCAAAATGTGGCTGAACCAAAATAACCCAGAGAGAGAGAGAGGGAGAAAACATAGACAGCAGCACAAAGCAGAATCAGCTTAATGGCTATTGCAAACAGGAGGAATTATTATAGCTATAAATGGTTGGCTAATGCTTTAAATTGTGAACCAATATTTTAAACAGGCATTAATGGTTGGAAAATGTAATAAAAGTCAAATAAAGCATTTTTGTTGAACTTCGAGCTGTAGGTCACCAACTTCAATTTTGAATATTGATACACAGTACATGGAGCTAAGGATGAGATCCTATTTGGGCCCATTTAGCCTAAATATTTGTTAAAGAAGGACGGATCTGGTTCTGACAAACCATCCTACTTTGGCAAAATGTCCTACCGTAAGTAGTTTATGCACATTTCTGCTGTCACAGAGTAATTCCAGCACAAATTTATGTAGGTATGACGATTTGGCACTTAACTTTGCCCATCAGAGTATGCTTGTAGCTCATATTCATAAAGCCAGGACGGTTTGCCACTTCATTTTACCCGTAGTATGCTTGTAGGTCACATTCACAAAGGTAGCATGGTTTGGCACTTAATTTTACCCGTGAGAGTATGTTTCTAGCTCTTATTAACAAAGGTAGGATGATTTGCCACTTAATTTTAGCTGTTAAAGTATGCTTGTAGGTCACATTCACAAAGGTAGGACGGTTCGCCACTTAGTTTCGAGTTGTGCGCATGCGTAGAAACAATGGGTAGGATGGTTTGTCAGGTAGGATGGATTCCCAGAACACCCCTGGCTAAATGCTAAACTTGATTATGACTCACCTTTGTAGCCGCCTGTGTCAGTGCAACTTTCCCAGCAGTCACTCTTCAATTGCTGATGGTGAACTTTGAGTGAACTATAGTTCACTCAAAGATGCACATTTTCTTCTGTCGGACCAGGGCATAGGTCTCTAAAAGTCATGACGATATAGACAGATCAAAGACATGGCAAAGGCACTGCAATCTACAGCCTCAAACATGGTGAAGTTTTGCTCTGAGACAAATAAAAACATTATGTGCTTCACCAAATTGGCATCTACTTCAGGAGAAGTGCATTGAGTTATTATGTGTTGAAGTCATTTTCAGGTCCCTGAATTTCTGCCAGTGGGTATCAAGCTGAGGTCACTATTGAGACTGAAAAGAGAGACGGCAAACATCCTGTAGAGGTGCTTGGCCACAGTGGCCTCTGCTGACGGGTAAATGTACTGCGGGCAGAGGTAGGTTGAGAGTTTTAAGCGTGAAGCAGCGCAGCCTTGGCATTTATTTGAAAATGGGTTGATGATCACTAATTGGTTTAATCCTTTATTAAACTATGCGCTCATGATTACCTTAAGATAATGAATCACGCTCAGCCAACTGTTGTGGCGGAATATAATTGACATGGATGGATCCCAACTGCTTACTGGGAGAAGCTGTGGGATGCATCTGTCCTGCCTTTGCACAGCTGCTGTAGAGTGATGACAGCAGTGTTTGGCTTTTTTAATTGAAGCGGAATGCAGTGGCGTTTGCACGACTGAATCAGAAGACAGTTGTGAATGCGCCTCATCAAATTATATCTAAACTGTTGTCAAATATGGGAATCAAGCATATATTCTCACAGGATCTTATCACGGTGGAAAATATGAAATGCTAATATCTGGCACGACACAAGAAAAGCAGCAAGAGTACATCCAGATGTTCCAACAATCTATTTAGCAGTGTGTTTGAAGCCAAACTTTATGACAACATGGAAATACTTTTATGAGAATAAATGTCAACCACAGACAGAGGGAACAAATGAAATTGCCGTTAAAAGCAAAACTCCCACGGCAACAAATGCTATTGTCTGAAAACACGGCATACACATACAGTAAAAGATGCTTTCCCATAAAGTGCTCTGAAAGACCTCACTAAAGCTATTTTCAGCCTGTTTAGTAGTAGCCAAGCGCTGATATAAATCAAGTAATTGCTAACAGAGTCCCATGATGTTATTTTAGCTTCGAGCTCAAAGAACGCAAAGATTGGCCATTAAAGAGAAATGAAATGATACGATTTAATTGGCTTTTCGCTGACCTACTGCTTTCTTAAGTCAAGAGCGTGTGGCGCTGTTTCATGTTTAAAGAAGTGCATTTTACAGCAGTAATTGAAAGGCTTTTATGTCACAAAATGTTTTGAGTCCAAAGCTCGCACTGATGGATTAAGCCAGACTCTGAGCATTACAAAGAGGGGGGCATTTCACAGAGAACACATGAAAGCATTTCTTGGATCTTCGGTGATAACTTTAATCTCGGAGCCAAATTTCCCACAACAACCTCCAGATAAATGGAGCTTATGTGTCATCGTTGCAGTTTTGGCAGATTTGATTGTATTCCAACAAAAAAGAAAACAGGCTACTTGTGTGTGAGAGCGACACTTAAATCAAAATGGCAACAAGAACCAGCTTTCAGTGTGCCGTCTTTCCATCATCTTTAGCGTTTAATGTGAGTGGAAATCAAGATTTTGCTCAAGGAAAACATAATGTGGAACCAAAGAAACAAAAAGGGAGAAAAGAAACATTTATTATAGTTCAACATTTGCTTTGAATTAAATCCTGTTACTGTGAGATCTCTTTCTGCGCCTCTTTTCTTTCCCAAGTGGATTCTTTTTCCTATATCAAGAAATTTAGATACAAGTAGAGTAAATGATAATTCCTATGAGACCAGAGGATGTTTGGGAAAAGCCAAATCCACCAGCTAACCAGGAAACCAACATCACCCTCCATCACTGCCATGCCATGACATCATCCTGCTTCCTCTCTGCTGGTGTCCCTGTGGTCTGGACTCCTAAATCTCTGGCTTAAACACTGAAGTTCTCAAACGGGCTTGGCGAATTAATCCAACGATGAGAGACAAGAAAATAATAGTGCTCAGCTTTAGTGAGGTCCTCTTGCCTTTTCTGTCTCTCTGCTGTGTGTCAGCATGAATATTCCTCCTCTGAAGAGTGCTGCGATACAACCTGACATTACCAACTTGGAGTGCCCCCAAATTAGATAGAGTTAGTTTGCTTTGGCAGCACTCGCCGCTCCACAAAAACCTGGATACTGCATAAACTCCAGAAATGTCTCTAATGACAGACATATGGTACAGAAATGTACCCCTGAGCTAGAGGTAATCACTGTCATTTAATGTTACAGCAAATGAGTCGACCATTAACACCCAGACCAGTACAGGCCTACACCAGCAGTAAAAGATCAGTTTGGTTAATTTGATTATGGTGCTTAAAATTGTCTAAAATATACCCAGTTTTATTGCTGTCATCCATGACAAACAGTTAAATTAGTGCAACTCACGACATACTTCATACTTATACCTCTAACATACAGTTGGGGCCGTAATTTGTTGGACAAAAATACAGATTTCTTTTTACCTTTTTGCCTCTGTACACAACCACAGTGGATTTTAAAATAAACAGTCAATATGTGATTGAAGTGCAGACTTTAGGCTTTAATTCAGGGGGTTTAACAAAGAAGGACAGATTAGATTTTGCCTGATAACATCTAAAAAGCATGCAGCTTCTCTACAGCTGAAACCAAGATTTGCTGGTACCAGAACGACTGAAGGAGAAAGTATGAAGTAGGAAAGGTACGGCTCATTATCCAAAGGATGTCAAACATGGCTGAGACAGCGTGATGTTATGGGCATGTACGGCTGCCAGTGGAACCAGGTCCTTAGTGTTTTTTGATGATGTGATGGCTGATAGAAGCAGCAGGGTGAAATCTGCATGTGAAGCACTGATTCACAGTGCAAATGGATAATAACCCAAAGCATACTGCAAAAACAACCCAACAGTTTCTCAAGACACAACATTAAAAGAAAGGTACTCTTCAATGGCCAAATCAGTCACCTGATCTAAACCCAACAGAGCATGCTTTTCAATGAGCGAAGAAAAGACAATGCAGAGAGGGCCACAAACAAGCAGCAACTGAAGGTGGCTGCAGTAAAGGTCTGGCAGGGCACCAGACAGCCATTAACTGCCAAGGACTTTCAGCCAAGCAATCCTTATATTTAAAAATATGATTGTGAAATTCATTTTTAGCCTCTGAAATTTGGGGGCTGTGCAAAAATGAGTGCAATTTCTAAGCATTTACTGAAATCCTTTTTTAAAAAATCGATTGTTAGAGACAGGAAAGGCACAAACATGAAACTGACTTTCTACTAAGACTGATCAATTGATCGATTTAAATATTTGGCAGTGTAGATCATGTACTGAGTGAATGGGTGTGGGTCTAAAGGCATTGTTGGTAAAGATGTGATTGGAGATACTGGACTTTATTGGTAGACTCTTTTTTATGTTTTTTACCTTTAATAGAGCTAATATTTCATGGGTTAATTGAGAAAAGAGTTTCAGATTAACCAAGTATGAATACAACCATTCAGTTACAGTGCTAGTGGATCTATTACTGCTTGTCATCGATATAAACACTGATAGTTGCAGAACAGCATTCAATTGACCAGCTACTGCAAGAAGAGATAAATTTGGGACATTAAGTGTATTTTCACAAGTTTTACAGCTTTTCCTACTGATAAAATCCCCCATGGCACTTCACAATACACAAAAGTATTTATATAATTCTTATATAATAAAATAATAGAAAGATAGATTTCTTTAATTTTACACATTTTCTTTTTACGGTTTAACCCCAAAAAGTCATACTGACACATATCTTTCATTTACTGCACATTTTTTCTTTATCATATAGAAATCCTGTGACAGACTGTTAAAATTGCTCTTGCTTGTCTTCTGCTAAGATATTATTAATTAAATGTGTAGTTACACTGAAATAATTTGGAGTTTCACTGATTTGGCCCACCTAAGATCAAACTGGGCTTTACGAGCACCACAATGTAAAACGGGTGTTTTATAATGTAAAATGCATTAGCAAATATTTAGTTGTTGTTGTGCAAAACAAATAAATACCTATGCTCTTTAATTAAATTTTAAAAATATTTGATGATGTCAACCTGTAGCTGCTAATATGAATGTCTCTTTAACCCCATCCATCATCAAAGAAGCAATACAGAAGCAATCCACAGCCACCAGTTCAAACATTACATACGTGCGTTTGGAAGCAATGTGTAAGCATAGCTGTTCATTAATTTTTACATCATGTTTAAAATCAAAAAAGTTTTTTAAATCAAGTTGTAAAAAATTGTCATAGCTGATGTCTAAAAAATATAGTGTTTAATTAGTAAAAGAATTACTTTGTCTGAGTAGACACTTTGAAGAAGTTAAACCAGCTACCATGCCAAAGTAAAGAAAACCTGGGCATAATTTATCTTATCAGTTACAGCCGTGCTTTCCAACATGTCATGATGTGGGAAACCTTGTTAAGGATAAAGACATTCAAATGACAAGTCAGCGTTTCCCTTCATATCAGAAACATAATGAGAGTGCCAGGCGTTTCCCATTTAATCCATTTAAGACCTTTATCATCTTATTAACCTTGAATCAAAAAGGTGTGGCAGAAGCAAAGATAGTAGAGAAAGAGGTTATATTCAATGCACGCAAAGGCCAGAGCTGGTCAAATGAGAATAAAACGGTTAATTATAACGCTTAACCTCGCTGTGAGAGTAAATGTATTTGTAAGGTAACACTGCACGAAAACTACAGGAGCAACTGTGCATTTTTCTCTTCTGCAAACTAGCAGGTCTGTTGATATTTTTATTCATGTTGTTTCATGTTATGCTGAACAATTTTATTGCTATATTTTGCATTTAACAGTATTGAGTTCAAACAGTTTGTTTCTCGTCAACTTTCCCTGTGAGTCAAATCCAACTTTTTGAGCCATTTGAGCTCCCTTACTTGCTGCATTGGGGATTCAGGAAGCAGCTTCACTATCATAACAAAAGCGTTAAGAAACGCCGTTTGTTGACAAGTTATGTTCCATTTCCCGGTCTTTTATCGTCAGTCAGTCTGTAACGTGAACTTCTTTCAGTATGCAGACGGTCTGTTATCTTGTCAAAGTTTACCGTCTGAACAATGTGCTGTTATTTCGTATATTTAGACCACTTTGCTAAGGTCTCTGGCAGGCTACAGAGTTAGCCGAAACGGCTAACTTAAATCCTCCAGTGACTTAAGTTGGAGGAAGATTTTCCATCAAGTCTGGGCATCCGATGAAACTGAAGCACCTTCCAGTAAAAGTGGAGTAGTGTGTGTTCATAGAGGTGGGTAAAATAAGCTACTGTTTCTTTGATTTTCTGGTTTGTTTTTTAACATCAACTTGTGTTATATTTTGATTTCATTCCAGGGAAGTGAAAGTGCTTACTGTAGAAATAAACAATGTACTATTGCAAGAACTGGACAGTAAGAGCAAAGATTGTTAACCTGCAGGTTGAGATGTGCAAGAGTCCCAAAACTGAGAAGGAAAAAGTTTTTTCCATGTGTAATATTTTATTTTATTTAGTTACGAATCAGAAGATAGGTTATGCCTTAGTGTTTGAAAAAGCTAAAAATAAATCTAAAACCTTTGGGACTCCATCCTTTGGAATTCTCAAACAGAAAGCAACCACGTAATGACAAGTTTGAACACCAAAGCTATCATTCTACACTTCACTGTACATCACTTTGTTAAGTACACTTTAAGTATCACGTTGGACCCATTTTTTCCTTTAGAACTACTTTAATTTGTTGTGGCACAGATTCAAGGTGCTGGAAACATTCCTCAGATACTTTGATACTTACATTGATGTGATACCATCGCAGTTGCTTGCAGAAGTGTCGGCTGGAAATCTATGTTGCAAATTTCCTGTTTCGCCACATCCCAAAGGTCACTAGATTGAGATCTGGTGACTGGGTACAGTGAACTCATTGTTTTGTCCATGAAACTAGTTTGAGGTAATTTGTTCTTTTTGACTTGGCGCGTTATCTTGCTGGAAGCAGTTATCAGAAGATGAGTACACTGTGATCGTAAAGAGATTGAAATGGCTACAATACTGGGGTAGGCTGTGCTGGTTAAATCATGGTCAGCTGGTACTAAGGGGTGCAAATTGTGCCAAGACAATATCCCCTACACCATCACCAGCAGACTGAACTGTTGAGAGAAGGCAAGCTGGATTCATGCTTTCATGTTGTTTACACAGAATTCTGACTCTACCATCTGAATGTCACGGCAAAAATAAAGACTCATCAGACCAGGCAACATTTTTTTTTTTCCAGTCTTCTATTGTTCGATGTTGGTGATCTTTTGTGAACTGTACCATCAGTTTCCCGTTTTCAACTGAAAGGAGTGGCGCTCTTTATGGTCTTCTTGTTTGAGGTGCTGTCTGTTCAGATATGCTCTTCTGCATACCGTGGTTGTAACGAATGTGCTCCTGAGTTACTGTTGCCTTCCTATCAGCTCGAAGTAGTTGTCACTTTGAGTCACAATCACAGTAGTCTTTTCACCCACAGAACTGCCACTCATGTCTATGTCACTGAGTTGCTGCCTTGTGTTTTGCTCATTAGATAGCTCTGGTAACAAGCAGTTGAAGAGGTGTACCTAATGAAGTGGCCAATGAAAGTATTTTCAGCCTAATAGTCCAACAGAAAATACTTAGACTCACTGACGTTTGACTTTGACCTTTGGCTTTTATGACTAGCAAATATATTGTAAAATATATGTTTTCATGTTTGCCTTAATTTAATTTATTTCCTAATGGGTCTGTTTAATCATGCATTATAAACAGAGGTAAATGTTTTGCTCAAATTTAACAGAAACACCGTCTGTGTCTAAAATTAAAGCTGTTTAATCATGGAGATTATTATATTCTGTGAGGAGGGTGCTTAATTTATCTTCATGTCCGTGGAGTCTGGTCCTATCAATCTGCGCTGTATTATATTAAAAGGTTTTTCTTATCCACACTGAGGTATGTGCTTAAGGAGGAAATTATTTCGGGGCACAGTCATTGTGATTAGGCGTGCCTGTACAGCAGCAAGATTTGTGATTAATGATTTTCTTTATTGTGCTAATACAGAACGATGCCACGCTTGCAGTCCGGTGTGTGGAAGCATTTTACCCCAGCCATCAAAGATGGAAGAGAGACCTTCATGTGCAACTACTGCTCAAAGACATACACAAAGAACGCGACTAAGATGCAGATGCATTTAGACAAATGCAAGGAGTACTCTGTGGTTTCGCAGCAGTCGCCGGGCCCAGATGGGAGCTCCTCTGCCTCCATCCCTGTTCCCTCCTTATCGTTCTTGCCATCTGCCACTCCTGGGGGACAGTTCCTCATTGATTCTGTGGACCAGCGCAGCCAGGCGTATGCCGACGAGTGCCTGGCGAGAGCTGTGTACGCCACATCTTCACCCCTCACTCTCACAGACAATATTTACTGGAAACGATTTTTCAGTGTGCTTCGGCCGGCTTATTGTCCGCCCCCTAGAGAGGCTCTTTCCTCACATCTGTTGGACTGTGAGTTTGACAGAGTACAAAGCCAGGTTCATGAGAGCATAGGGAAAGCAGACTGCGTCGCCATCATCAGCAGTGGCTGGTCTAACGTGAAAGAAACTGGGACTATTATCTATGCTGTTGCTACTCCCGTACCGCTGTTTTACAAATGCACGATGACAAAGGAGCAGACACACACAAGCGCATTTATTGCTGAGGAACTTAAAGGCGTCATAAATGAAGTCGGCTCACAAAAGGTTTTCGCTGTCGTCACCGACGATGTCCCGGAAATGATGGCAGCGTGGGCTCAAGTGGAGGAAGCTTTCCCGCACATATCAGCTATTGGCTGCACAGCGTCCGGTGTCGAGCGTCTCTTTGACGACATAGTGGCGCAGCCGTCTATGAAGTCACTGTGCAGGAGAGCTGAGCAGGTAGTGAGGTGTGTTCAAGAGCGGCAAATGTTAAGTGAGACTTTTAGGTGCTGGCAGACTACAAAAATAAGAAACCACACTTTTAAAGGGACAGCACTGGAACTGCCCTCTGGCACAAACTGGACTGGTGTGGTTAACATGTTCAGCAGCCTCCTCGAGGGTCAGAACTCTCTACGAGAGATGGCAGTCTCTACCACACTGGATATTGAAGTGACTGTCAGGGCTACCTTGCAGGATGCCGCGTTTTGGAAAGGGCTGAGCAGCAGTCGGAACTTACTGTACTTGATTGGGAATTATATTGATTTCTTGAAAAGAGAAGATGCCGCGCTCTCTGGTGTTGTCGACATGTTCAGTCAGCTAAGATACGTCATCGGGACTTCTCTGTCAGCATCTGTGCTGCACAGCGCCGAGCAGAAAGCGGTCATGGTATCATTAGACAGGTGTCAGGAGTTCTGCGTGAAACCTATCCACGCAGCAGCGTACATGCTCGATCCAAAGCACGTCGGACAGCAGACGCTCACCGGGGAGCAGATAAACAGCGCTTACTACGTGATATCCAACCTGTCGCACCATTTGAATCTCGACGAGGGTAAAGTGCTCGGCAGCTTTGCCAGGTTCTCGGCCAAGCAGGGACTGTGGAAGGGGGCCGGAATATGGAGCTCGTGTCAGCACGTGTCCGCATCCACGTGGTGGAAAGGCCTGTGCTCTTCTGAGCCGCTGTCTGCCGTAGCCTTCGCTATACTCCAGATCCCACCGACAACAGGTGCGTGCGAGCGCCTGTGGCAGCACCTCCGTAGTATGAAGGTGAAAGGCTTTGTCTCACCCGAGAGGGTGCAGAAACTTGTCGCAGTGCAGGCAAATCTCAATCTTTTAGAGCCAAGTGACTTCGACTATGCTCCACTGGAGAGTGACGAAGAGAAAAAGGCTTCATTTCAATCAGAGTCTCACCAGTAAGAAAAATGCCTTACAGTGTAATAGAATACAACTATTAGACTAGATGTATTCCTTTCAGTGTACAGGATTTGAACTACTCTGCAAAAGTAAGTAAACTGCACCGTGCTCATGTTTCTTTATTCAATCCAAGACTTTTAGAGAAAACACCTTCATAAGGAGACACTGAATCAGATGCCTTCATGTGTTTTGGTGAATTCAAGTTTTTTTGTATTACATAATCACGTAGTATGTATCAACTTTTTAATCACAACGTAAAATATTAACAACAAGGTCATATATTTCTTACAGCAACTAAACCATGTAAATAAAACCACTGTATTTATTGAAGATAACACTTTTGTCTCTTTTGCGTTTATGCCTGCATGTCAAACACCTTCACCTTCACACACATTAAAAAGTGTTTCTGCACAAATGTTCTTCAGAAATACACCACAATAATTTTAACAAGTTAGATCTAATCTTTATAGTGAAGTTGCCAGGTTACCAGCAATTATTTTAACATCTTTTTTTTTTCCCAATGGGATGAGCGTAGAAGTAATAAGCTGTAGAGATGATGGTAGTTATGTTTTCTTACTTTGAGGTTTCCACTCTTTCCCCCAAGCCAAGTGGCTGTTGGTCTTACATTTAATAGAGTGCTAGTTTCCTTCAAATAAAAGCAAATTCGTGAGTTTAAAAGGTTTAGCACCTTTCACTGAACATTATACAATGAAATAAAATTAAGTTTTGCATCGGTTTTTAAATTAAACGCATCATAAAATAAGCTCTGATGTATCTATGCAATGAGGCACTCACTGTTTCCTCACTCCATTACTCCCACACTCTACACGGGTCTTTCCCTCATCTCTGTCACCACCTCCGCTGTCTTGTGCCAGCGGTTTTGCACCGGGAGGGCCTTGGGACTCCGAGGGCTGATCTGGGCCTTACCACTAGCGTTATTAATCTTTATAGAAATGAGCCGGCTCGTCTCTAGAGGTGTCTCTGCTTCAGTGACAGCAGATCTGAGGCAATGCTCTCCACTGGAACACTCAGTAATTCTCCCGCTGCCTCTTCCTTGAACTTCATACATTTCTTCTTGCTGCCTGTTGTCTGTTCTTCACCGTGGATCTTGTAGGCTGTAATAATTAGAGAGACTGTTTATATCAGGTTACAGAAGAACAGGGCCGTGTTCAAGATGTGTGCTGTTTATGCCAGATGGTGCGTTGGTTGGTTTTTAAAGTTGCCCTTTTAGTGATTTAGTCATATCAAGCTGAGTGCATGCCATTACTAATATGGTAATTTTTCTTTTTGGTCATGGTTTTATCTGTGTTTCATCATTTGTTACAGGCCAACATGATCAGTGTCAAAGGCTTTTTGTGTTGTTGGCTCATGAAGCGCTTCTGTTACATTCTAACTTTCTGCCTGGAGGTAAAATGAAATTCAAATATGACACATAATTCAAAACAGTAAAATGTTGTAACTCTGTACACAGAATATTTTCAATTGTCTTACTAAATTATTGTACAAAAGACTTTAACCATCCCGATTTTTTTTTTTTATATTTTCCAATCAAAATAGATCAAGCTTTCTTGTAATTTTTTTTAAATTATTAAATATTGTTCAGGAGTCGTTCTCCAGGGATCTTGAAGGGCATTCAAAGCTTTTCTTTAAATGTCTGCGTTTTGTTCTGTTCTCTGTCAACATGATACCACACTGCTTCAATACTGTTGATGTCTGAGCTCTGAGGAGGCCCATGAATGCCAAATACTGTTCTATTGTGTTTTTCTGTCCAGGTATGCTCTTAGTCCATTGGCAGTGTATTTGGGATCATTGTAATGCTGAACAAAGAAGCTGTTCTCAATCAGATGATTTCCAGATGGATCAAAATTTCACGCTGCTTTTCTGCGTTCATAATTCCATCAATTTTAAACAAAATCTCCAACACAACTGCCTGAAATTCAGCCACAAACCATGACAGAGCTTCCACTGTGTTTTACAGATGGCTGCAGACACGCTGCTAATCTTGTCAATACACTGACAACAGTTTTGAACTGTTTGAAATCTGGATTCATCGCTTTATAAGGCCTGTTGCTAGTTTTTTGAGTAATTAGTTTTTGAGTAATTTGGCCTACCTCTACATTTCATCTTCCACTTCTCCAGTTTCTCCAAATTATTTTAAAGACATAGCACATCATGACAAGGAGTGTGTCAGGTTTTTGGCTAATGGCTCTTTGGGAATGACCTTGTTGGTATAAAAAATAACATTTGGTGCCTTCAAACTGAGTTACCTTTGACATTTTTCATCTTTTTAAATAAAGAAACTGGAACAAATTGTGTTTTTGAGGCAGAGTCCAAGTTAAAAATGACGTAAACATCCGATTTAAATTCACTCTTGTGCGCAAAAAGGCAGCTAATGCCCAAGAATATCTAGCTCTTTGTAAGCAAAATATAAAGAAATAAGGGTTAGCCCTGACTCCTTGTTCCATATTATATTTTGAAATAAAAATAAAAATAGGGATAAGAGAGATGATTAATCTGATGAAAGAAACATGAATAAAACAAATGTATAATGGGATCCAAATGCCCACTTAATTACCTTTAATAGCCACTTTACGTCACCTCTTTCTCTCTAATATATAACCTATACACCTTTCATACATATCACTTTACCTGTTTTCAGCTTCGTGTGACATCTACAATGCCCTATAATTAAATGACTCCGTTGCTTCCTCTCTGACATAGAAACATCATTTATCCCTCTTCAGTATTTTTGGTGTGTAGCACCATGAATCTGCCATCTGGCCAGATCATAACACAATAGTCCTGCGACAAGGCTTTAACCACTGTAGATAAACATGCGTTTAAACACACACTGATGTAGTTATATCACTATGCAAACAGGAGGAAATTGTTGAATTTCAGCTCAGCTTAACTGGCACGGTCCACTAGTGAAGAAACACAAGCTCTCAGCAGCTCCTCGACATGTGGAACAGTCGCAGAAGGTGGCCTGGAAACAACAATGTAAAGCATTCTGCTTTTCTTGGGAATTTGTGATTGGGGACGGGTGCATGCCGATTAAGCTGTCTGAATTCCCCCATTAAACCCTCCACAGTACATTAGCCACCAAATCTCTGGACAATATGACAACAGATTAACATGTCTCTCTTAATTTAACTGTGGACATGATGAACTGCGCCGCGCAATTTGTTTGCAGTTCTGGGTTGTAAAGCACTGTGCGGGGTAACTTATGAAGTGTGGTCTGATAATTAAAGCCAGACGAGATTGTGTGTAATTTTGTAATCTAATCTGTTTGACAAAGTATGACTGCTTTAACAGCTGGTGCCAGTCCAAGTATAACTCTCTCATCAAGGACTGATACTATTATCTTAGCCTGGAACAATGGCTGGCTTTAATAGGGACTGTGTGTGAGACAAAGAGAGCAAGCGAGGAACCGGTGGTGTGCTTACATTGCAAACAAAAGCAAGTTTGTCCAGAAGGAGAAGGTTAGAGTTTTGCAGGAGTATCACTAGCTCAAGGAACCAAATTTAAAACCCTGAGGGGAAAGGTACAGTGTGGGATTTCATCAAGGAGTCTTTCAGTTGTAACTCCCCGTCTCTGCTGCTGTAGCCTCTTCACTATCTTTGTATCTCTCTAGTCATACATAAAAAGTCAGCATCTGGAAATACAAAATGAAAAGGCACAATGAAAACTACATGTGGAGTCCTCAGAGTAAAAGGCAGACCTTTTTTGGAAAGAGATTGCCTATAAGATTTTAAAGTAAACGCCACACTGGAAGCAGGGAGAAACATGTGCCCAGGCCCAGTGTGTTTGTGTAAGTGCACTGCTTTCGGATGCCACATCCATGCATGCAGACAAAATAAGGTTTGCTGATTCTCTTAACACAGACTCAAGATTATAGAGAAGATACCAGAAGATGAGTGATCACACTGGAAGAACTGGACAGGGATGTAGAAGGGCACTGACCAGGCAGCGGGATCTGTATCTGCTCCTTTGGGCAACGAGGAACACGGTGAGATCCCAACAAAAGAAAAATCCAGCAGCCTACTTGTGCATGGTTCTGACTGTCTGTCAAAGGGGTTTGCACTCTACCTGACAGGAGTCAGTCACTGATGTCTAGCATGTGGATGTCTGTGTGACTTTCCCAGGATGTGCCTTCCAATACTATTACTGACCCACTGCCAAACTAGCTGTGCTAGTTGATGTTTCAGCCTCCATAATGTTCGCCCCACCATGTTTAGTAGCCAGGAGTAGCCTTAAGTAGATACAGTCGGTTTCTGCAACAATTTATATATACAGACTTTTGAATTGTGCACTAATATCAAGCATTTGTGAACACAGTGATGAACGATGTTCGCTGAGATGGTTCTGAATCAAGGGTGGGTAATTAATTTTCCCAAGGATAACAGATGTTCAGTTTTGGGTTTCAGCCATGTCTCTACAGAGACTAGAGTCTGGTATTTTCATCATCTATGGCACATAAATACAGATCCTCTGCAATTTAATGCAGAGAAACATTATTCTTAAATGTTCTCATGAAACTATTTGAGATGCCTTCTCCACTTTTCTACCTAAAGACTCTCTAAGATGTTCTTTTTATGTGCAATCATGTAACTAGAGTGCCTAATTGTTTCATTGGTACTCTGTTTTGAATAAATTTGTGTTTTAACTGAATTGCAAGTCATTGTGTTTATTGTGCATTTGCATTTCATGCGACATCTCAAACTTTTTTGGACAGTCTCCATGTTTGTTTCAGTGGAAATCTTAAACACAGTCAGGCTACATTTCTTCCTCCCTTTTATCCTTGTCACTGAGTCTAAAGTGGCCGAGCAACTGCGTCAGAAGGCTAAACCTTTATTTAGAGATGACCATTGTGTCAGACTGTTAGGGTATGCAACCGTTGCTAACGTCCAACCTACTGTAATAACAAGCCAGCAACAGTTTGCGGTTAGAGGCACCCATCATTTTCTCATTCCTCACCCTGGCCAACACCAACCCACTCATCAACCCACTCCCCTCTAACCTCTCCATCTGAAAAACAAAAACAACAGATGGGCTCTGCCAAGGAGACTCCTACCCATTACCACAGTAAGGAGCCAGAGGGGTGGTGGGAGTGCTAAGCTGCTTGCTTTGCAGATATGTAAAGTAGCCTGGTGGCACGGAGAGACTAGGCTGTTCTCCCTCGCATGCCTTGTTCTTGCTGCTCTCAGCACCTCATAATGCTTTTATAATTACATTTCAACACAGTTGAATTATGATTGGGTGATCATAGCATTTTTTTTTTCCCTGGCTATCACCTACTTCACTTGACGGTAGGTCATGCTGGCCTCTGGAATTAGAGGCCTGCATAAGCTGCAAATTACATATAGAAACACATTTTAAAAACCTGATGATAACCCGCACACTTGTGTAACGTCTGAAGATGGAGCTACAAATAATTATCAGCTCAATCTCCAGCTCTAAGCTTTAAAAAGCTTCCTAATGGTTTACAGCTCATTGTTTACCTCTTGTTATGCAACTTTACCGTTTAGGTTCACGCTGCATGCTGTTTTCGGTCACAGCAGAAAGCTTTTTTTCTGCAAAAAAGCCAAATCACCCACAGTACACTACCTGCTCGGCTTTAAAAAAACAAGCAGAAACAATTAGCGACTCGCTGAACAACAAAGAGAATCATTTAGCAGCACAAAGTTTGTGCTGACTTTGGGCAAAGGGTGGTTACAGCATGAACCACTATCAAAATCCTCGTTATTGTGGCCATATTTGAAGTGTCTGTGGTAAAACCAGCAACTATTATATAAATGTGTTACATAGTGACGGAGACAGGTCACTGAGGAAAACACTGCACTCCAGTGCAGCATCTCAGGCAGTTCAGGAAAAAGGTTTTTATTTGAGAGACTGACTGTGGGATGGATTTGGGCTTGAAATCTTTGCAGACCTTTTGAATACACTGTGGGATGGGCACTTTAGGTAAACGGATAAAATATATCACTGAATCAAAAGTGAGATTGTTAGTCTGCAGAAAATGATGCTTACATCTAAGTTCCCTAAGGAAGATCTATAGTCTGTTCTTTACAGCACTTCTGCTTCCTCATGCTGTCAAACTCAGCTCTGACATCATTACTGTAGTCCAGTGATTTCCTTGCATCATTTCTGCGAGCCAATCAGCCTCTGTTCTGTGTGCATTAAGTGCTCCTCTGCCATTCTGCCTTTCAGATTGGCGTTCATGCCATCCACCTTCTTCCTATCACCGCCTCACCCTGGTCATATCCACCAACACCAGCTGATTGTTGATTTCAAAAATAATATCCATGTTGTTCTCCTACATCACATTTTTTCCACATCTGGCAATTCTAAACAGGACCCACATGACTTTTTTGCTATATCTGTGGATGCATACAAACAGTAATGAAACTTTTTACTATTTTTTTTCCAGAACAGATCTTGTGAAAAATGTATACTTTGCTTATTTTGGTATGAAATTGGGAGACCAGGACAAGCTATGGGCATGTCATTCAGTTATCCCAGTATGTTTTGAAAAGCTCTCTGAGCAAAGACTAGAGGAAAGAGAAAGACCTTAGGTTTTGGTGATCCAGTGGTGTACAGGGAGCCACAGAATCACTTTGATGACAGACACTTCTGTTTAGTGAATATTTCTGGATACAGTTGTCAAACTAAATCAGTTAGCCAGTCAGTTAGCCTAACCTTCCATCAGCAATGATGGACATTCGGATGAAAGACACACTACCCATTTTTACTGGCTTATTCGATAAGAGAGAAGAGTTGCACTACATTCTAGAGATGGGAACTGTGGAGATCCAGCTTCTATTAGCTCATCTGTCCCCCAGTTATTCACTCAGCCAGACTTAAATGACTTGGCACAAGATGTTGATTTGTCAAAGGAAGCAGCTGGATTGATTGGGTCTAGGCTCAGTGGGGAAAACCTGCTGGCTTCAGGAACCATGTTTTCTTTTTACAGGCTTCATGTGAAGGATGTTATTCCTTTCTTTCAAATGGATGATGACTTTGTCTATTGAGCTGATGCTGAAGGTCTTTTGGGTGCAGTGGGTTTTCAGTACGAGGCAGACGAGTGGAGCCTGTTCACTGACAGCTCAAAGCAAACATTAATGCGCCCTGTAATGGTAGTCACTTTGCATCCGTGCCAGTTCTGTCCAGCTAAAAGAAACCTATGAAAATAAGGTAATTGTGTTTGAGAAGCTAAAACACAATGAACACACATCGATCATTTGTGAAAAAAAATGTACATTTCTACTGTTTTCTAGAAAACAGTAGAAATGTTATTTTGTTCAATTCTTCCCAGTTCTTCTCTCCATATTAAAATGTTAACATATCACCTTGTAATTGGAAATTTAGTGTTACAGTTCAGTTACAACCTTTATCTAAGTACCATGTACAATTTAATTGTTACATCTTAATGTAGAATTAGGGGAAGATCACAAGCTTAAGCCTTGTAAAATGGCCAATAAAAATGGAAATACAGTACATCCTGGGCTTTCTGACCTCAGGAAATCACATGATAGGGTGCAGCTAGGTTTCACAGCCGGTTCACCTGAAATCTTGGCTGATTGTGACTTAAAACCCGTTTTCACACCTTGGCTCATGTGATTAGGTAGAGGTAGGTAGGTAGAGGGTCCATGACCCTCTTGGGGACACTCCCATAGGGCATAAAATCTGGGACTCTCCACCATTTGACCGCAGAACTGAAGAAGCTTCTTGGATGAGAGGTGAAACGTCTTCGAGCAACTAAAAGAAGTCCAGACGCTTTTCTTTCCAAACTCCTTAGACTACAGTACTCGAGTAAACTTTAACTTCCACCTCAAAGGATAAGCTTCACTATTTCTTCTCCTTATTATTAGGTAACCCAGAGCTATGAAATGATCCCTGAATATTTATTTTTTATTATACATGTTAATGATTAGGTCTGCTGTAGGTATATTGTATAATGTTTTGATTCAAACACTTGAATTAAGCAACATCTGGATTCTTAAAAGTGTTGTTTTTATTGTCTGTAATTGGTTTGTTGCTATGTACTGGTGTGTGATTTATGTTTACATGGTGTTGTGCCTCGTGGCTGGCGTTGCACACAGACTTGTTTTATTCCAGCAAACATTGGCTTTAGCTAAAAGCCAGGGGACTCATCTGCGATGAGAAATGGCACAAAATAACCCAAATAGTAATGACACTATTGGGGATGATGCCATTTGCACTACGTACGAGGTCTATCTATTTCATCTTTGGAAAGTCATTTTGTTTGGATGCAATAGCTAACTGCTCTTATCAGACAAGGTTGTTAAAAATGGTGGAAGAAGAGCACAAACAAAGCCTGTTAAAGTGACAGGGATTCTCAGAGTCAGCTGCATATAGAAAAACACAGCCCCTTCCTACCATTAGGAGACATTGCCAGAACATGATAATCACACTAGAAATACCTATTTTTCCAGGGTGGGGGGGTGGGGGGTTGTTACAGAAGCACAATTAAAATATAAATATGAACGATAAAAAATAAGGAATAGCAGGCACTCCAAGTGTAATGTCAAATTAAATATGTCAGAGTTAAACAATACAATGTACAATGTAATTATGATGTTAATATTGAAAATAACCCAGGAGTCATAAGGAGCAATGGTCCAATACTGACTTCAACTTGGACATTGTCACAAAGTCAAGTTCCAAACTCACAATGTTACCGATATTGCGGATCAATTTACTGAGTCTGTTGGTGTCCACTACTCTCAGGTTCCTTCCAAGCACACCACAGCATAGATAGCACTGATAGCACTCACCACAACTGACTAATATAACATCCTGAGCATCATCCTGTAGATGAAGGACCTCAGTCATCTCAGAAAATGGCAATGGCTAGATAGTAGAGATGACCCTTCTTGTAGAGGGCTTCTGTGATTTAAATGAAGTCCAGTTCATTAACAATGTAAACACTGAGGTATTGTAATTGTCTGCTGTCTCCACAAAGACCCCCATAGATGGAAACAGAGGCTACCAGTCTTCTGTTCCTTCTCATGTCCACAACCAGTTCCTTAGTTTTTGCCACGTTAAGCTGAGGATGGATTTGCTTGCACCATGTAACAAAGTTGTAGCCCTGTACTCTTCCTCGTCATCCTCTCTGATACATCCCATGACTGCAGACTCATCTGAAAACTTCTCAAGGCGTCATGTCTCTGTCCAGTAGCTACACTCAGTGGTGTATAGGGAGAAGATGAAGGGTCAAAGGATTTTCCTCTGTGGGGTCCTCTGTTGTTGACTACGCTGTCCAACACAGGTGGCAGCAGGTGAACATACTGTGGTCTACCACTGGTCACATAGTCAAGTTGGGAGGGATCACCCAGAGAAGGCCTGACGGTATTAAAGGCACTGAAGAAGTAAAAATAACATGATTCTCAAAGTGCTGGATGGCTTGTCCAGGTGGGTGTAGATATGGTTGAGTGGGTAGAGGATGGTGTTCTCAACTCCAAGTTGGGGCTGGTAAGCAAACTGGAGTGGGCAGCCTATGGGCTGCAGCTGGTGCAGGATGAGTCTCCCCATGGTCTTCATGGTCTTCATAATGTGTCATGTAAGTTCCATGGGTTTGTAGTCCTTAGGCCCAATGGGATGTCCATTTTTAACACAGGTATGAGGTTCTCAGTCACCCATGTCATTGCAGTTTAAGGAGCTTGGAAGGAAAAGCGTCTGGACCTCCTTAAGTTTCTTGAAGATATTTCACCTCTTATCCGAGATGCTTCTTCAGTTCTAACGTCAAATGGTGGGGAGCCCCAGATTTTTTTTTAGGTATGAGGTATGACCTCTTCCACAGCATGGGCCAGGCCTTGAACATTGCCATCATTTATCTCCACTGTTGTCTTCATCCCTTGTCTTACTATCTCATGTTTACATTCAAACTTCCTGCTTTCAATCTCCATTTTTTATCCTGTGTGCTCACTCAGTATCACCTGAGGATTCACAAAAGCAATCAAAGATATGAAGGGAAGCTGACGACTTCTTTCTTCCATATTCCCCTCCCATGAACAGTCATTTGAATCAAACAGCTCTTTAGCTTCTATCCAGGACATGAAGTGAGAGAAAAGGGCTGGCCCGAGTTTCTCTTGGAATGCGTGCCGCTCTCCTAGAGCGACAGAAACCTCGGTGGTGCCAAGTACGCAGCTCTAACTGCTACCAGATGTACAATTATAACCACTTACAACCACCAGGGCCTGTTTGGTGGGCAAAAAAAGGGAGATAAAGTACTTGGCAAAATAATGAACAATCTGCAGAAATATTTATCTGTTTCAGCTTTAAACTATTTCTTTATTATGGGCATTTTATTGCCTCTGAGATGCAGATTGTGTGTTCTGAGCCACACAAAACCACTGCAGAAGTTACCATGTTTTATAAGCTAATTATAGACCAAACACACACACTGAATGAGTGAGGGTGTATTGATTTTCCTCCAGCTCATTATTGAGGGAAATGGAACGAGTCAGATTCTTTTACAAAAAGGGGGAAAAAAATCTAAATACATTACTAACTTGTTCTGTTCGTCGCCTTTTGAGGGTATAATGTTCATTCAAGTTGACATATAGTTTGCTGAGCATGCCAGGGAGTATAAAACATCATCTTACTTGATATTTCCCTGCCCGGACTGTACTTCATGGGAACTGGAAGAGCTATGGAAAGAGGGCATTTGTTTGAGGAGCCTTTTTTTGGAAAGTCAATTTTATTTCTTAATTTGCGAATTTCTAAACACTAATGTGATGTCCCAGACATGATAAAATCAGAAAAGTCAGTCAAGATTTATTTTTATATTTTCTTTGGACAAGTTTTGCAGCAACACACTTGAGCAAAAGGTGCATATCCTAGGAACAAAGCCAAGTTGTTGTATCGGCTGCATAAGGAAAAACAAATGTAGCATCACATACTGGCCATTTTATTAGGCACAGTTGTTCAAGTAGTCGTTAACACGAATGTCTAATCCATTTATCACATGGCAGTAACTTAGTGCCTTTAAGGAAGTAGACATGGGTAAGATGACCTGCTGAAGTTCAAAATGAAGAATGATGCTTTCAGTTAATTTGAACTTGCAACAGTTGTTGGAGCCAGATGGGCTGGTCCGAGTATTTTAGAAACTTTTAATCTGCTTGGATTTTCCCACACAACCATATCTTTATAGACAGTGGTCCAAAAATGAGAAAACATTCAGTGAGCGTCAATTCTCTGGGTGAAAATGCACAACTGATATCAGAGGTCAGAGGAGAATGGTCATACTGCTTTGAGTTGCAAGATAATTTAAATTCTCACTTCTTACAACCAAGGTATGCAGAAGAGCATCTCACATATCAAACCTTGAGGCAGATGAGCTAGACCAGCAGAAGACCACACTGGGTATCACTCCTGTCAATAACAAGAAACTAAGGTTACTACTCACCCAAGCTCATCAGAATCAGAAAAATGGAAAAAAGGCTGTCTGGTCTGATGAGTCTCACTTATCTGTTGAAGCAGTTGCATGGTAGAATTTAGTCTAAACAATATGAAATCTATCCTGCCTATAATGCCACAGCCTACCCAAGTCATTGTTATTAGCAAAAGGACATAAATCATGCATGCACACAGACTTATGTTTTTTGTAATAATAAAGATGGACATGTAACTGACCATGTCCATCCTTTTATGTCCACAGTATACTGACATCCGATGGCTGCTTCCAGCAGGATAGTGCATCATGTCACAAAGCTCAGATTATCTCAGTCAATGAATTCACTGTACCCAAATGGCCTTCACTGTCACCAGATCTCAATCCAGTAAATCACCTTTGGGATGAGGGGGAATGGGAGATTTGCATCATATTTCAAGGACATATAGTAATAGAGTGCTACACCATTACTATATGTCCTTGAGCAAGATCCTGAATCCTCATGCCGCATTGCTCATGATGCATCCATAGGTGTGCAAGTCTGCATTAGATGCGGACACACCACAACAAGTCTGCATTAGATGCGGACACACCACAACAAGTCTGCATTAGATGCGGACACACCACAACAAGTCTGCATTAGATTAGATGTGCTTATATCTAATGATGCACCTATAGCATAAAGCATGTGTAAATGCATGAATGTGCCTTAACGTATAAAAATACAATTTTTTACATGTCTTTCCATTTACTACTTATGTTTTCCTCATTTTAATTGGTCAGTCAGTTTTTTAGTGTCTCGCAGTGTTTTTCCTGTCATCAGTAACACACAAAAACACCACTAAGAGCTGTATGTATGCACCTCAGGCTTTTCATTTATTCTACACAGGATGAGTTATAGCAGGTTAATAGCACTAAATTAACAAAAGGCTCTAATACACACAGTCAGCTTTGTTGTTTCCGGCTATTATTTTTCTGGCACTAAGTATAACAGTGAGTGTCCTCCGTCCGTATACTCTTCCTGGAGGACACGATGACACATCAGTGGGCTAAATGGAAATGATGATGAGTAATATGACAAATAAACTATTTTGGTAATATGTTGGCTAGCTCATTTTATCATCACAAATCCAAAAATACTATAAGACCGGGTCAGATACATTTCCTGTTTTACTAGACTTGCAACATTGTCTGAAATACTCACATTCATCTGCTTCACAACAACTGCTGCCTGTTTTTACCAACAGGCTTCCCGCTGGTGGTGCGTGCTGTGCAGTTTATAGCAACAAATCACTTCAATACAGCATCTCAGTATAAGTTTAAAATGGTAAATGAACTGATTCTCATATAGCAGTTTTCTACTCTAGTCGAGCATTCAAAGTACTTACAGCATGTCTTATTTGCGCATTCACACGCATTCATATAAGCCCTTTTTTTCTATGCCTAAGTGCTTTCTGTCGAACATTCACACACATTCACACTCTGTCGAATGCATCGGAGAGCAACTAGTGGTTCAGTATCTTGCTCGAGGATTCTTTGGCACGCAGACTGGAGCAGTCGGGGGATTAGACCACCAACCTTCCCATTAGTAGATGACCTCTCTACCTCCAGAGCTACAGTAACCCCAGAAAAAAGAATGAGGATAATGTACTTTTCATGGTATTTTGGTATAATGCCATATCGCCTGAGGTTAGCTTCTAAGGTTATAATTCAGAAATGGCAAAATAAACACCATGCCTATATCTTTTTTTTCTTTTTTTGCATAAATCATTATTGCATCCTCATGTGAACAGCTTCAGTATCTGCAGAAATCCACCACCATAAGGATGAGGTTAGCCATAAGGATTGCTAAGCTGTGATTGGAAAATTGCTATTCAAGGGATGGCTTTAGCAAACTATCAATTCACAATGATCATCAGACCATCCTGGCCAGAATTTGATAACACAGTGTAATAGTATTAGTCTAAGATCTCCCATCTTCACACATGTAATTATGGTCTGCCTGTGAGGTCCACTTGCTGATTTTCCTACCTGCAGAAACATTGGTTTGGGTGAGTCATTGTTATTAGTGAAAGGACATAAATCATGCATGCACACAGACTTATGTTTTTTGTAATAATAAAGAATCCTCCACAGCGCTCTATGCGGCAAGACATAATGTAATTCTTCTCTGGGAGCACAGTCGATGCACTCATCTTGCCAGATTATTTTGAGCCCAGTAAGAGTTTAGAAAATGGAGACCAGCATGCCTATATTTCTTATGTTAATTACAGTTTTCCACGATTTAGGCTTTTCCAAAATCTGCTTTAACCATGTAACAATACCCTGTCTGTAGAATGATGGAAAATTCTCCAAGCACCACTGCATTCCCGTTCGTTCAGTTCAGGGAGTTAGCCCTCAATCAAATACAGTTTCAACGGAATAAATGTGCTGTCTGTCGGCCACAGGGTAAAATACATACAGACGACTACCTCAGCTACAAAAAGCAGGGCTATGCAAGCAAATAAAAAGCTGACTGAGGCAGACTGTGGCTCACAGGTGTGCGACAGTGTATATAAAACGTGGACAGTGTGTTATTACAGGTGTGTAACCACATGTTGACATACCCTCCCTCCTCTGCTGACAGCTTGTTATATGGTTCGGTCTCCTCTGACCCTCAAGGCTCGGTGAACACTTTAACTAGTCACTGTAACCTAAGCGCTGCAGAGCATGACACCATGATTTAGTCTCTGTTTTGTGGTTACGAGTGTAATGACTGAAAGAGGCTCACGGGACATGGCAGTTGATCCTAAATCACCAGAGTGAGAGGTGTGATAAATATGAATAAAGGCTCAGTTTCTTAAGGCCTCCACACAGAAAGAAAAACATTCCATAACATACTGATTTACAAATTCTTATTTTGTCTTGAAACAAACTATGCAAAACGCAACACTCCCTCATTAAAAGTGGACAGTTGTTTGTTTCTTGACGCAGATTTAAAACAGTAATTGAGGTCAGAAACTCCAGCAGTCTGATAGAGTACAAACCTCCAGCAAGTGATGACAAAATTACTTTTTTCCAAATTGCTGACCATGGTTGGAAAGGGTATCAGTGATCCTCTCAGAAGCACAAGTGCTGCTACTTACACTTTATAGCTTACGCGAGCAAAATGAGTAATTATTTGATGCTAAACAGGAAACTGTTGAAAAAGACCACATGAGTGGGGGGAAAAAAACCCTAGCCGTCAAACTACAAGGAATAGCAGAAGTATCTTTTCTGACCCTACAACTTGCAGGCTGCCATAGTTTTGAGTTATCTTTTGGCTAATTTTATACTTGTATTTACTTATAATTACAGGTTGTAATTGTATTTTTACACTGTTGTCAGTTTTACTTCCTGTTTTTAGAAGTTTCCCCCCTCGTCTGGTTCTTTTTTGTTGTCTATGCTGTCCTTGTTAGTTTATGTTTAATCTGCAGGACTTGTTCCCCACTGTGTACAATATACAAGGTGTTATTTGTGGAGAAAAAAACAACTAAAAAATATATAAATATATAATAAAAAATAGCTTTTTTGTCCCCTTGATAGAATTAAGGAGCCAGAGCGGCCCTTTATATTCTGAATCATATTAGAGTATTTATTACTGATGTCTATGTGTAATAACTATGAACTTGAAGTAAACAATTTTAGAACTTCAGCATAAAACTGCAGCATTTACAAGAATATTTTGACATAAAAATAATATTATGCACAATATTCTCAGTCTTTAATCCAGTTAAATGTAATAAAACAAACAGTCTAACGCTGCAGAATTAAATCTCCCTGCTTAACTTCCACTTTGGATTGGATGACTATTTTCCCCAGCGGTAACACTGAACGTCAGCATTTACTGTAATATGAAATAACATCAGAATGCAAATGCACAAAATCAAATCAGTTTCAGTTCATGAAATAATAAATAAAGTATGTAAGTATGTTACAGTAAATTCAAAAGAAAACAGGTTTTTCTTAGATGATGCTGTGGAGCATCGTCTCCAGCGTGTCACCCTCTGTCAACCACATCTGAAAATCTCCAGACAGGGAATGAGGCACCCTGTTCATTTATTGACATCAACGGTGCCTTTGTGAGTTTGAAAATCCATAAATATGTGATTTGGCTTTTTAGTGCACTTTCAACCTTTCCAAACGATGGTCAGGTTGGGATTAATTTTTCTCCACAGGAGTGTTTATCACAGAAGCTGCTCCAAGCCCAATGAACTTTTACAGCAAGCTTTGTCTTTCCAACTGCTGGAAGTGAGACGGCAGACCTTGTGCATAAGTGAAACTCAAAAGTGTTTATGGGGGCTTTCATTGGTCTCCTTGAAATGTGATGATTTGCATTTCTCTTTTATTTAATTAGTGGTAGTTTTCATGCTAAAATAGCACCATGATTACATTCACGTCACGTCTTTTCACCTGAAGTGGTTGTGCTCCTGGTAGTCAAGTAGTGCAGTAATTTCCAATGGTCCGTTTGATTTCTCTTATGTTTCTGTTGAACTCCTTGTGTGTTGCTTTCTAACTGTTTTTAGATTTTTCCTGATTTTGCTGAATATAGATATCAGAGGTCCAGTCAGACTGTCTAATACTTTCTAAACCACTCAGGCCTGGCGGGTAAAGCTAACAAAACGCTTTGTGTGGCCTAATGTCAGCATACCACAGTGGATGACTGGAAAAAAAGTTTTATGTCCTGATCAGCCCAAGTTTGACTTTTTTGGTAACACAAGGAGTAAGTGCAAGAAGAGAAACAGAAGAGAGTGATATGAAATAATTCAAAACTAAACACTAAAAATACTGGTGGGAATATTAAAGCATAAAGGTGTTTTGACTATTTTGGAGTTGGACACCTGCTCTGACTCAACTCCACCCTGACCAATGAGGCCTAGCCCTCTGTTGATCTGAGACATCCAGCAGTGTGGAGATGGATTAATTCTGCATATTGCCAGTGCTACCGAAAATATATCCCAGCATCCATTCATCCATTTTCTTAAGCAGTAGGCTGTAAAGGCAGGGTTTACCCTGGACAGGTTGCCAGATATTACACAGAGTCAGCCAATAATTCACACTCACATGCACATCTTTGGCCGTATTAGAATTGACAGCAGACTGTGGGAGGAAACAATATAATAGCAGTGACAGGCAAATTATTTTACCAATTTGTTCAGTCTGTTCAGGCAAGAGACTGTAATACCCATAGGAAAAATTTTTTTTTTTTATCCCAATACTCATTTATGTAGGAAATATGAAATAAAAACCTGACATAAGATTAAAATAAGTCCTTGGAATGAATAATTGAAGGGAAAAAGATAAACAGCTTTAAACAGAGAGAGAAATGCCACTATATTACTAGATATTGTGTTTATATTTGGGCATGATTAGGTCACATAAAACTAGCTCCAACTGTATCTTCCAAAAAATTGCGGCACAGATTAAAAGTTTCTGTGACCCATTTGAAACTGTATTTGCACATTTTGAGTGGACTTATTCACACAACAGTGTAATCCAGTATTTAAAATCTGTTGTCAAATACTGCATGAGCTGGTTGCATGAATGCTAACTCGAGAGGACTACCACGAGAACCCAAGTCCATCTGTCTCTGAGTGAATTTGGCCTGTGAAGGTATTTGTGGCATTTGCTGCTATCTGCTTGAGTTGACGCTATCTAAATTTTCCTTTTCTGCTTCCAGCCTGGAGGGAAAATAATGCTACAAACTGACACTTCTGTCTCACCAGGGTGGTCTAAGAACAAGTATTTGACACTAAAAACTAAAAACTTTGAAATGCTGAGTGTTTTCTTCTACTGTGCTTCAGTCACAGTGTGAATATGATTTACACTGTGTCAGTAGAAGTGACATTAAATATTGGTGTTTTTTGAAGCTTTATCCAAGCAGCACTAACAGCACTAAAATGAATGAATAAGTATTCATAATATAAAATCTCCCTTTGGGAATATTGTTGATGCTTGGTTATAATATCTACTAAAACCCATTAACTCACAAAACAGCATCTTTGTGGTATTTGTAACACCTTCAGTGTCAAATGACGCTGTTTCCACTTTTTTTTTTTTTTTTTACAATTAACTCTTGCAGGGTTCTCTTAAAAAAAACAGAAAAGAAAAGGAAAAACATGAATGTTAGCTACTTGGAAAGAAACCTTTGCTTCATTTACTCCTTGAGCTTTAGTGAAACTTAAAAAAAAAGGAAATGGAAAAGATTTACTTTCAGATTAAAAGCATGCCTTACAGCCACAACCATCATTTCAAAAAGGCCCATTTTTTCCTTTGAAGTTGAACGTTCTCCGCTTCTGGTTTGCGTCACAATTTTCACAGATTCACACTTTTAGGCAAGAGGTTTGCAAGCTTTTTCAAACACGTTGGTGTCTTCAATGCAAACTACTGGAAACCAAGGCAACCTGCTGGTGACCAAAACAACTGCCATGAGTGCAGCACTGTACATCTCTTTGCAAACAGTATAACTCTAACAACTGCCAGCAACCACTCGCTAGTCTTTTGAAGAATAAATACTTTTCCCTAGCAACTGGTGGTTGCCATTGTGGTCACTGTGAATGACGCTTTCATTTTCACAGTGACTACCAGTAACCTCCACCAACCACTTCCCACCTGATTCAGCAACCTCGATGGGCGCTGGCTCGCCTCTATGCCTGTGTGACTGGGATCTTAATTACCAAACTAGGGACAGGTGTAAAACTCCCATGGTTCGAAAATTCACAATTAATAGCCTAGAGCACAAAACAACCTTGTTTGGGGGTGACAGAGCCATGGTGGTCTGCAAGAAAAATACCTTTGGGTTCACAGGGGATCTTTCCCCTTCACTGGAGAAACCAGTGAGAAAACCACACCATGTCAAACTGTATTTAATTTAGTGAGAAATCAAGGTCTCACTATGAAAAATGATGGTCAAGTGGGATATTTGCTGCTGTTGACAGCAAATAGGACTTTTTTGCAGTAACGTTCACATTTATGTACCTCATGCAACGTAAATCCTTCCATCAAACACTGCAGTCAGTTCTTACAGTATTGTACATTTGTAGCCTAAGATGATAAATGGAAACAAAAGCTCCTAAACTCCATCATATAATTTGTTACACCTAAATGTTGTGTTATTTTGACACTCAGCAATATGCTGAAAAGCATCTGACAAAAAGGCAGCAACCTGCGAATTGAACTGTCAGCATTTTCATTCATTTGTAGTCGAGTATGAATAGAAAGCTTAGAGCTGAAAAACTGTTTCCACCTTCAGTCTTTTTAATAGAATATATTTACAGGTTACATCCATATCTTCTGCCACAAAACCGAAAGAGTTTTGGATGCGGAGCAATGATGAGTAAAAATTTCAGGTTACAACGCTTTAATTCATCTTGTTTCCCCTCCTTCGAAAGAAAGCTCGCCTAGCAGTTTCTGGCAGGAATTGAATTTCCACTGATTGTGCACCTCCTGTGACATGCTGGTGGTAACTAGAATTTTAGGAAAAACCACAAGGCAAGATATAGGGTCAAGAATGATTGTATAAGCAACTCTCTCTCAGTGTAAATACTGGTGGTTATTTTTGGCAGATTGCTGCAGAAAACAAAAGAATATTCAGCCATATTTAGAGAGACTGACCAATAACCCACTGACATGGTTAAACCACAAAAATAAAACAGATGACATGTAGAATTCATGTCTGCACTGAATGATTTCTATGCATTTTGCTTTACACAGTCTATTCAGATGACTTGCGTGTAGAATCGTCTGCTTTTCATGGAGGGAAGGATGTTATTTCACTGAAGACGTTCTCAAAACCTGGGACCTGGCAGTTTGTTCTCCCATTTTAGCCTGCTTCAGCGTGTGTGGTTTTTCATGTTAAGAAAGACCACATTCACTGGTCTACAGGTGCACCACGAAGAGTTTAAATTCTGTCAGTTTATGAGAATGTGTTTTATAGAACTGGAAAGAGGACAATAAAAACCACTGCAGGGCTGGACTGGAAATAAACAGCGCCACATACCAGTGTGATCAACACACTTACTAGACCAAAATCATAGTCCGTTTAGCCTGGTCTGCTCTTTCTCGCTGTCAGTTTTTCTCCCTTTTTCTTTCTCTCAGCAGTGTCGACAGTAAGTGGGATGTTTTCCTTCCAGCCCTGGGGTTACCTTGGCAACTCAAAGGAAAGAAACGTGCTCAGAGGCTGTGCAAATTGAGGCGTAGGCCGAATTCTTTCCTTTACAAGCCGCAGGGTCCATGTCAAAGCCAGCCGGCCAGCCAGCCACCTAGCCAGCCACATGTCAAGAAACACCATCCAAGGCTTGTCTCCGGTGAGGGCTCTCAAAAAGAAGAGCCTTGGCTGCTCAGGTCCTCGGGCAGACTGTCAGTGGGTGCAGCTACAGGACAAGTAAATGTGAAGTATCAAATCTCAGGCGGAACCAGCTGGCAAAACACTGTGACAAATCTTTAAGCCTACATGACTCTCGTCTTTGACTTCCATTTACCAGACAGCAATATCAGTCATCACTTCTCCACCACAGACAGCTTTTAAAGAAACTTCTACTACTAAAACACACAAGCACCTGTAGCAAGAGAGCTATTGTGTGATGACATGACTCCAGAAGTTTAGCTGTTATCACACTTTTTGCATTTAATACATTTGAAATGGTCAACTCCAGTGCAGAATGAATGACGAGACTAGATTTATTTTCTTTGGAGTCTCAAGTTTCCCTACCTTGCCTGGAACAAAGAGTCATAACCCCTTCATACATCCTGAAGACCAGAATCCTTTTTTTTTAGAGTTAGATTATTAACCAAGAATGTAATCTTAAGCAAATGTTTCTAAAACAGAAACTCTTGTAAATAGCACATTTTATTGGGGAGTGTACTCAGCTGCAGATGAAAGTATGTAGCGTTTAGCGTAGCGTTTAGAAAAGTGACTCAGCGCAACAACTGCTTTTAGTAAAGATGTATTAAAGCTGCTGTTAGCAATTTTCAGAGTGACTGAGCTCTTGACCATGACACACAGGAACACTGGTAATTTTAGCCTGACTGACAATTACGTGATGGTTTGCCTGCAAAAATAACCTGGAACATTCAAATGCATGACAGCAAAAATACTTTACCCTGTCTCCAAGAGACCGTCTTTGCCTGGCCTTAATTGCATTTATTTATGTATTTAGCTGGTTAAATATATAGACAGTGGGCAGCAACTTTAGAGGAAAACATGGTGCTTTTCCCATTAAAATAAGCTATTACAATCTGATAATGCTGCTTTTAACTATTACTAACCACTTTTGCAGATATTTGGAGAGCTCTGTGATTTATAGCTGAGTAACACTGGAGTAAAAATAGAATGGCAACCCCCTTGCAACTTGGAAAAACTGGTAGTTGCTTGGTGATTTCCTTGAATCTTTTCGCATTCGGCAACCTAGTGGTTTAGCATGCAACACCCTCAACTTCTGGGTGACCACTTTTGATTCCAAGGTATTTACACAGGTTGCTGGATGGGAGGCAATCTGTCTGCAAACAATTGCAGACTCTCTAATAACTGCTGTATAATTTATAGACACAGACAGATTGCACGTTGCAAAGACTCTGAGTGAGTCTGGATCAGTAAGTGCAACTCAGCTGGGAAGGGTCTCTTTGCAGCAAGGGACTCGACACGTCTGGTTGCCAACTGCTTGCTTTCTGTTTTCCTTTCTAAGTGAGGTTGCTGAGTGCCTATGTCAGTTTGCAGTCAAATTTGCATCATGTAGCAACCGCCTCACTGTTTGAGGAGGAACATCTGAATTTATGTCTCAAATCTATAAGGTTCTGACTGGACTCTGAATGTAAGTAGTTAATGTAAAGTTGCAAACAACAGATTTGGAACTTTCACCAATTTATCACTGTTAATCAGAATATTAACACAACTATTGCATCTAATTGGCAACTTGACCTCGTTCAGTTGGAAACAGATGGCAGACTGACTACATGTTATTGCTGTTTTATCACTGTGTCGATGGTTTAAAGACAGCAACCACTGCAAGTGGTCACAGACCTGATTCTTGTCTTTGAAGAATTCATTTCGATAGCAATGAAATTGCAACTTTATTGCACATGGTTGCAATAATTGCCTTGGTTTCACAAACTCTGACCACTGCTTTCCCAGGTGTGACTATAGCATGAAACACAGACAGTCACCAATCACGGATAACACATACATAAAACCTCTACATTGATACATATGCTACACAACAGCTACTTTATTGAGAAATACATCTGGTTGGAATTGAATAGAACTGATTGAATAAAGATAAACGTTTAGCTCATTGCTACAAGCATTTAGGGTTTTTTTCATAGTTTTTGCTGCTGAAGAATATCTTTTTTGTTCAGTATTTCATGCCACTAAGCATCATGTAGCATGAAAAATATATAAATATACAAACTTGCTGTGTAATACTATTTAGTGCATCTGAAATATTCAGCTGAGGTGTTTCACTGACAGAATGTCACTTTTTGCCCCACAACATCTGAACTAACCAAAGGCCTGAAAAAGTGGGCAAAAATCTTAAATCATTGATAATCACTCAACATTAAACACAAATTGCCTTTCCGTTTCATAACAGCTCTCTGCCGGCTTTAATTTATAATTCCTTGATCCGTCTCTGTCCCAGAAATCAACTTCCCATCCTGATTGGCTGCCTCTCTTTAGCGCTCCCTAAACGCGCATATTCACCGTGACGGAGGCTGATGAGGGTGTTCTCCACCTGTCGCACTATTTAACCATAATTGCCTCTATTTTTCTTTTCTCCTCTTTTAAATAAGCCACTAAGGTATTCTTTTAGCCATCATCCTAATTTAATTTCATCCCCCTTAGAGCAATTTAGAAAGATGTCTGAGACTGACTTTTTTTTTTCTACAATGTCACTTACCCCTTTCCACTCTTCACCGCCTTGCCGTTCTATTTCCACTATCCAAATGGAATACCAGCACCACATGCATTTTTAACAAGAGCAGAGGGATATGCATGTTGGAAGCTCTGCTTTTGTGTGTACTGCATATGCATGTACTCGTGTAAGAGTGCTGCTCATGGTTTTTGTCTGTAAAGGAAAAATACTGACGAAATAGGCCAAAGGACCGTATCATCTAAGCTTTTTATACTCAGTTTTTGTATATCGGTGTTACCTCTGTCAAGGCACGTGTCAGAATGAGTGTGTAATGTAAGCTGGCACAGAAATGTTGAGTGTGGAATGATGACATTCACACAACCTGACATCCTGTATGTCAGATCATCCTGACCTCACCACTGTGAATAAACATACGGGTTTATTGTGCGTTCTTGCAAAGTCATCTTGCCATATGTCATCATCTTTCAAATCATCATGGAATAAATTGCTTCATACTGAAAACAGGGAGAAAAGGACATGCTTTCAGTGCAAAAAACCTGCCACCGATATGCCCTAAAAAAACATCTTTATTTTGCTTTCAGTGTCATCTTCCCCCACAAAAGGCTGTGGGGGGGGATGAGCTGGGGACAGACGTTCAAAGCAGTTGTGGGAAATTTTAAGATGACTGTTGAATACAGGAAACTTAGAGTTTCGGTAGCACTTTGTAATATTGCCCTGAAACTAAGGGTGTAATTCCCCCGCATTTAAAATGAAATGTCGATGTGATTTTTGTTAAATTAGGGTCTCATCAAATCACTTGAAAATTCTTACCATAGGTTTTTTTACAGGAGAGAGAAAAATGTAAGCTACTCTGCACCCTTGAAAGTACAGCATATTTGCAATGCAAGATGAGTTAAATTCTGATTACAGTATAGTTACAGTATAGTATTACAGTATAATATGGTATAGTTAATTCTGACTTACAGTAAAAGTTCTTTGTTTTTCCTGTAAAAGTGTGAATTGAAGTGTACTTACATAAGTCATTTTAGAACCTTTAAATCACATCCAAGTTTTACAAAAATGTTACAGTACATCTGAGGAAATGACACACTTAGTCACTGGCTGTATGAAATTATAAAGTGTTATTACACTTTACAAAGTGGCACTAAAGTCTAAAGATGAGCTACACTGAATAAAGTTTTTTAAATGAATGATAAAGTTTTTTTGTGTTTTACCGTTTTGTCATAAACCCATCAGGTATACATTGTGAGAACTTGCACTCACTGGCCACAATTGCTTCTCTAAGGTGTCTTTCCTCTTTCCTCCTTTGGACTGTGTTAGCACACACCTGATCCAACCAGCCACAGCTTCGGTTTGTTGAGTGGTCAGGGCAGTCACTCATGCTGATGATCAGTTAATCACGTATATTTCATGAGCAGTCTGTGGCTCCTACTCTGGAAGCAGTAAGGATGTACTCATTTTTTAACAGGAAGACACAAAATCCAGTGAAAATGTTCTTTTTCAAAGGATTGTATTTCTTTTGTCCTGTTTCATTTTCTCTGTCTCTCCTTATATGATATGTAGATCCTGCTGTACTTGGAATGTTTATATAAATTTGGCTTGACTGGAACGTTTTATAGAAATATCGCATATATATAACTTCACATACAAGTGATAACAGTGTGTATTGTGTGTTACATTTACTTCCTGTTTTATTTTGTGAATAAATCATGTTTGTTGCTGCTCCTGCTGCTCTAAACTTATCGCTGCCTTTGTGAGTGCCACTGCTACCTCAATCATTTTCCCCCTGCAACTTGTTTCATTAACAAGTTGCTTGCAGTTGTTACAATTATGGGACAGCAAAATACTAATTTTTTTCTCTCTCTAAAAATCTCACAAAAATAACAACCAAAAGCAGATAACTTACTGTCCACTTAATCATTGTGCTTCATTGCTCAAAATGTCACTACTAGATGCAATAAATAAGACAGTTGGATCAAACGATTAGTGTTATATCTCTTCGCCTCTGTGCCCCACATGGTGTTGAGGATGTGCATGGATTTGTTCCTGTTTTGCCACTGAATCATCTTACAGTCCCTCATATTTACATTTATTATTAGACACCACGCAGTGTAAGGTTTATGCCACAGCTGCCCTAAAGTAACAGCAAAGGTAATTACCAAAATTATGACTTTTTGTTTCTATAATCAAATCCATCCAGAATTATATTTTAATACTGAAATGTACTATTTTACAAAAATTAAAAAGTACATAATTATTATCATTTTTATTAAAATGTCAAATTGCAGGTATTTACTTGGATTATTGGACATAAAAAACAGTTTAGTGGTTGAATTATATGCTTGATCAATTTCTGATATATTTCAACACATTTCTAAAGTATTTGTGTTTTCTCTTTGATTCAGTTTTAATATTGTCACATATAATAATAACTAACTGAGAGGAGACAATCAAATAGTTTTAATTGTTTAATCACACATGGCTGGCAACACTTGAATACTTTTACTTTAAGTAGGATTTTTCTGGCAGGACTTCTGCCAGAAATCAAACATAAGTGCTGCTAATTATCTACCAGTGATTTCTCTGTTAAATATCAATAAAAGAGATTTCTCTCATGGAGGGAAGTAAACTTTAACTTTTATAGCTGGTGGTCAGCTGGGTTCATCGGGTCCCACGTCCATTAGATCGAAGCCATTTATCCTGGCAGACAATTCATTAAATACCAGAAAGCAATCAGAGTGTGTATCTGTAATTAACAGTCATCTCTCAGATTGCCTCTACACCATTAAATACCAGACCAATATCTGAGCCTTGTATCCCTATTATCCTCTTCTTGATTAAAAATGCAAATGAAGCTCCCTCTAATTACACATTAACTGACATGGAACTGGACAAAGCAGTGTGTGCCACGTGCATGTGTGTGCGGAGGCTGTATTATTGGAAGGTGGGTAATCAAACTAACGGTTTGAGTGGCGACTTGTGAGGTTTTATGATTAAATTGCAAGGAAGGACAATTAATGAAACTTTGTTAATGTCACTCAGACTTTAAAGGCTGAAATTAATCTCTGCATGTCTGCAGCTGGCATTCACGTGTCAGGTTCTTACAATTCTTTGAAAGCATTTCATCCACAGTAAGGTCTTGACAGAAATTGCCTTAACTGGATCTAATTAGTCAGTCAACATATCCTTCAGAGTACCCTGCAGCTTCAGCTACATTTAAC
Source organism: Oreochromis niloticus (assembly GCF_001858045.2). Taxonomy (NCBI): domain Eukaryota; kingdom Metazoa; phylum Chordata; class Actinopteri; order Cichliformes; family Cichlidae; genus Oreochromis; species Oreochromis niloticus. The sequence continues at coordinate 14,913,716 of NC_031985.2, forward strand.
CCTCGTGTGATGCTCGTTTGGGTCAGCTTATCAGATGCAGGTAGTGCAGTAGAACCTGTTTCTGTATAAAAGAGGCCTACTTTTACACCATGTCATTTTAATTGTGTACTCTAAGAATTACCTTAATTAGAACTGTTTGCTTTCAGTAGTCAAGAAGTAAAAATTAAACAGTGTCTCGTAAGCTGTGAAACAGACAGGGTGGCATTTATTTTTTAATTGTGGATATCATTTTGACAAAATCAAGATAAATATAGGGTAGTGTCAACAGCCGTGCTATGCTGTCAGCTAAATGAGCGGAAAGAACAGAAAGTTTTGCTGCCGCACATTCTCTGGAGACTGCGAAGGTTGCAGACATAGTCGGTTACTCCGCTGAGTGACAATCCGTAACATTTCCATTCTGCATCCTTGCGCTCCCTCTGATCACTTTAGTCAGTAAAAACTGATTTACATATTCTACTTTTTTTCTTATCAGGCCATATGTCTGAATTAAATGCATTCCAGAAATGCTAGATGAAGCAGCAGTCATTAGCAGGCTGTTGTACTATACAGCACTGTCCTTTATTAAGATCCTTATTTTACAATTGTGACACTGTATGATAAAATCGACTTAAATCATGTTAAAGGAAAACAGATGTGTTGTATTTTGTGTTGATATTTAAAATGTGAGATTTCAGGAGACAGTTTTGTCTTAACTGCAAGTCTCAAACGGCATGTTACTAAACTCAGATAGATGTCTATATCAGATCAGGTGCAAACAAACGGGGTCCAGACAAGGTTGCCAGGTCGGCCACTGCAGGAAGCGCCAAGACAAAAGCTAAGTAAACTAGTCTTTATAAAAACAGATTTCAAACAAAGGAAGCTTAAATGTCACCAGGTAGATTGGGACGGTCTGGCAACACCTACCCTTGACATACTCCCTGCCTGATGACTTCATTACAAACAGGTACAGGAAGTATCAGTCACACCGAGAGGCTCCGCCCCAGGGTGGAAACCACCAACAGAGCCAGCCTGGCAGTTCCACCATAGAGGAGAAATGGAAGGAGGGGGAAAGAAAAGAAAACTAGTCCTGCTAAACTATAACAATATCTTTATGTTTAGTACTGTGCAAAGCTCTGACTTCCTAGCAATTCTTATATTTTGCTAGAAAAATTAGAAATACATACAATGATTGATTGACACATGCAAACATACATGGCAAGACAAAAATTCTAATGTCAGTATTTGGGATGACCGCCTTTATTCTTCCACTTAGCCTGAATGCTCTTAGGCAGGCTTTCTTGTAATCTCTTTACGTTATCTTTAAGACTAGCTCTCCAAGATACTTGAAGAAGACTCCACAGTGTTGCACAGATGGCTGTAGGCACTCACTACTGTATATCTCCTGACCTTCTTTTCTCCCTGTTGTCCTTCCTGGAAAATGGCTTCGTGACAGCCGTCCTTCCACTGAGACAATTCCTGATGAGGCATCAGTGAAAAGTGGATGAATCAACTGAAGTGGCTTAGAAAATGGTTGCATAGTATGACAAGACTGAAAATGAGTGAAAAAGCACCTGATGGCCAAATAAAAAAAATCTGAAAGACTCTCAGAAAGAATGGAGAACTATTGCTCAAGCTTAGTTAAAAAAAAAGACCAGAAAGTCTGGCTCCTTGGAAGCAAAACATGAAAAAACATGAGGAGTGGCTCAAGTCTGATGTCACTCATTGAACTTTCCAAATCAGATAATAAAGCTCTTTGAACAGTTCTGGACTGGGCTGTGTTTAGTGTAGTGGCCCAAACACTTCACCACACCTTTCACACTCATCATGCAATGGACACTGAGAAGTTCTCCCACACAATCACTTGAGAAGAAGCGGCTGTAAATTTGCAAACCACATGAAAAGACTGGTCCAATAGCATTTGGAAAGTGTGAGCCACTCAAGCGTGTTGGGGGGAAGTTAACAAGTGCGCATTTTTCTTGCTTACTCTCTGCTGGCTTTGCTAAGCGGGAGGGGAGTGCAGATGCAGGAATATGTGGCTCATCAAGGTACCTCACAGGAAAGCTGGAAAACATTTTTGCTACAGGAAGCTCAATTTTAACAGCAGGGGAAGACTAACAGTGGTTGGAACAAACTTCCTGTGGGCGACTAGAATCGCATTTCATCTCAGATACACAGAATGTTGGAACACGCTGTAACAGATTATCTGTAGTGTGGATGTCTCCTACTCAGTGTAATGCATTACAGTAATTTACAGCGATTTTCAAAAGTCAGAAAGTGATTAAAATATGAAATTCAGCATTTCAGCACAATGATTAGTCCCAGAAATGCTGATTTTGTCCACATGGAGATGATCTATTTAGTGTTGTTATACAGATGTTCAGATTAGATTTGTCTCTGAATCACTGCTGTGTCAGTTTGGTTCAGGGATATAGTTTAGGGAAGCAACAACAATGGCTAAAGATGCATTCATAGTGTTTTAATAATTTAAAATGATTATTATTCTGCTGCCATTACAGTTTATATGAATATTTTCCCCATTTTTGCTATTTCTGATTTAATCAGCTCTTGGTTATTTTGAACAAAGTTGCCTTGTTTGTAGAATCATTGTGCAAAGATCTCAAAGACAGGCCTAAGGTCTTTTTTTGTTGAATAGCCAGATAAGTGTTTTCCACTTCTAATGAATTTCATATGCACTTTAGAGCTGAGTATGTACAAAGTATATTGGCTGTTACCAATAACACATTAATGGTTGTCCAAAAAAAGCTGATCCCTAGTCTTCATGCTGACTCCAAAGCCAATCAAAGAGTGACATCATTGCCTGCTGCACCCACTCACCAGATATTTTATTAGGCGCAACTGTTAATGCAAATGTCTAGCAGGCCAGTTGGATGGAAGCATATTAATCCATTTTTACATGCTCACGATAGCCTGCGGTCTATCCTATTGGTCTACTGAGGTTTTCAAACACAATCATCTCTAGAGAACAGGAGAGCCCATACGGTAAAAAAATATATTTTAAAATACATTTTGAAATATATTTCAAAATATACAAAAAATGGCCAAAAAATATATGTGCTAAAATATATTTCAAAATATATAAATATATTTAAAATACATTTTGAAATATATTTCAAAATATACAAAAAATGGCCAAAAAATATATGTGCTAAAATACATTTTAAAATATAAATATATTTTAGCACATATATTTTTTGGCCATTTTTTGTATATTTTGAAATATATTTCAAAATGTATTTTAAAATATATTTTAAAAATATATTTATAATATATTTTGAAATGTATTTTAACACATATATTTTTTGGCTATTTTTTTATATTTTGAAATATATTTATAAAATATATTTCAAAATACAATTTAAACTTATTTAAAATCATTCAAAAATATATCAATTTAACCCTTCATATATTTCTAAGAAAACACATTCACATGTAACAGCTGAAAGAAATCTTTATTTGATGTTTAAAACATACATATAGCATATCAATCAAGCAAAGAATATTCATTTTATAATTTTATTCTCATTACATACTTAAACATTCTAAAAGAAACACACACACACACACACACACATATATACATATATATATATGTGTGTGTGTGTGTATGTGTATATTTTCTGTGTGATTGTATTAACATAAGTCAACATACTTAAAATGTAATTTCTTTTCCTTCTCCAGCAGTCTCAGTTCCCCCAGCTTTCACTGCAATCCTCAAAGCCCTTCTGGACACATTGGGAAACCTCTTCCTTACCGCCACTGTAACAAACAAAAGTCACAGTTCTATTACTTTTATCAGAGTTAAAATAAAAATATGATTTATGTTAGCTGGCTTCATTTAGCAAACAGATATTTCTGTTTATATAGATACAGATATTAATACAGATATATTTTACGCATAATTTTACCTCTTTTTTTTCCTAGATGGAAAGTCTATCCAGTTCACATTACAGTAATGCTAACACCCCTTTTGGTTGTCTCTCCTTACCCTCCAGCATTCATAAATCTGTTGACCTTCTTTGTCTGAGACCACCCACCACAATGCATCATCACCTATTTGTATTGGTAACTTACTTTACAACCTATTTTAATGGTTGCAAAGCAAGTGTAATGGCTATGTTGTTTCTTCTTGGAGTTCTCTATTTTTCTTATATCTAAAATAAGAGTCTGGATGGACAAGAGGCTGTTTTACGCGTCGGTTTGTACAACAACGACGCGTAAAACAGCCTCTTGTCCATCCAGACTCTTATTTTAGATATAAGAAAAATAGAGAACTCCAAGAAGAAACAACATAGCCATTACATTAAGTAAAACCATCGTGTCGCTCCGCCATTCGCTTGTTTTATTTCTCACAAAACCTTTCACAACAAAAGCACCACATCTTTTTCAGGCTTTTCAAAATAAAACATGTAATAACTATAAATGGCGCTAACAGTAAGTTACTTGTGCTGTATGCAATTTTAGATACACAGAAAGTCTTCACTTACTATATATGGCTGTCATAGTGTCCTTGTGAAGGGCAGTTCTTCACTCTGTGCCGATGTCCGTTTTGCTCTGTCCTCCTATAAAAGGCATAAACATTTGAGTGTTTGACTAGTTTTAGATTTCCAAAAATCTGACATTTGTACAACTAAACATTTGAACTACAATGATATGCTATTGAGAGATACTTTTATGGGTACTTTTTGGTAAAGAAACTGGTGACAGAGAAGTAGGCTTTTTAGAATACTATTAGCTAACCATTTGAACTGACTTTCAAAGCTGTTTACCTTTTAAATTGCTGTGGATCAAAACCTCCAGTGGGAAGGCGGCCATTAGAAGAACACGCACCATTGAACCTGAAAATAACAAAAACAAACAAAAAACAATATATAAGAGTCAGGTAGGGTAATAAATCTCTTCTGAAGCAATATAGTTCATTTTGGGTGAAAAACAAAACATTCCTCTAAAATATATATACTGACATCAGCAATCAACATCATGATTGTAACTATTTCCTTTTTAGTACATCTACTGCTGTGTGCATGTGTCAAGCACTACGACTGTATCTATGCATATAAATTCACCATATATATCCTGCAAAAATGTTTTGTTATAGTCAAAAAAGGCAAACAAACAAAGGCATTCAATCAGAGGTGAGAAATTAATTGGGAATATCAATTATAGGTGAACTATTCTTTACCTACTAGCAATCAAGCTTCTTTAACCAAGAAGCTTGAAATATTTGAATGTCAAATAAAATAAATAAATAATAATAAAAATAACATGATGTAATTAAAATGCACAACTTACATTAAGGAAATCTGCATTTGTATCCACAGGCTAAAAGTAAAACAGTAAATGTGTTAGTAATAGTACAGGTATTTGTAAAAAAAAAAAAAAAGAGGCAGTAACTGTGACTCTTCTAGTGGGATGCTAAATGCAGAGATTTATATTTACAGTATAATACTGCATGTACAGGTAGCTGTGTTGTGAACTGTAACTGAATATTAGAGAATCTCAGAGAAATTAAATGTATTTATTTTTTGAATTTATCAATCATAAAACCGTCTGTTTTGAAGGCCTGTTACGATAACAACTTTTTGTTGGTTTGTATATTGCCCCATAAACAATTGCGACAAGTTATGTCATTGTGATTTTAAGACCATTTTATGTCTTTGAATGTATAATCATAATATAACACCATAATAATGCAAGATCTACACACTTTCAATTGACAAACCAACATCTAATTCTGAAAATATTTAGATCATGGAAATTAGGTATCAAAATATTAGATACCATAAAAATTGAATAAATAGTAAATTTTCTAACAAATAGAAAACAATGTTATTTAATGTTATTGTGTTGTTATTATTATATTTTTTTTTAATATAATGGCAGATAAATTGCATCATCAACAATTATTGAGGTCATGTACATGTATTGTGTGTTAAGTCAATATATCGATTATTGTGATAGGCCTACTGTTTTGGTATCATAACAAGCTTGTCAAACATGCATGACCACTAAGCAATGTCTAAGCAGTAGTATTAGTCTGAATGACAACAAACACAGCTAGTGTTTTGGAAAATCTGTTAGAAAACAGTTATTTCAATAATTATGATTAGCATGTGACACAGACACTGCATAAAAAACTACAACAACAAATACTTACTTTAGGAGGATGGGGGAGGGCAGCATGAGGTTGAGACTTTGACATCTGTAAGAAGAAAATTCATGTATTACAAACAAGTCACTTAAAAATACATTAATGTGGCAGACTGTTCCCTGTTCAGATGCAGTGTACAGTCAGGGCTGTCACAACAATGGGGTGGGGCCAAGTGGCTGCAACCCTAGGTACAATGTGCAGGTATATATAATTACATATAATATATGTGAATAAAGCAAGAATCTGTTTAGGTTAGTCACTGTGCTGACTGATGCTTGCTAGGTTTATATTGCAAACTTCACAAAAACAACAACAGCAACAACATTAATGACAATGACAAACAAAATTACTTACATTTATGTAAATCTCACATCAGGAAGATCTGCATTCGATTTCATGGGCTGAAATAATAGGCAGAAACATTACTGCTAAAAAACAAAAAACAACAACTCTAAAAAGCCTAAAAATGACTTAAAAAGCAAGGAAATGTGGAACATTGTAATTAGCGAACATTAATAAAGCATAACTGTACTTTGTTTCTAACCTTGGTAAGTAAGTGCTCTGTAGCCAGAAGGAGAGGTGGGATTTCTGTGAAAGCCAAATTAAATGTGAATAGGTTTTGATAGTTATTGTATATAACAAGTGTAAACAATATTATTTGTATTTTTTTCCCTTTCTGAGAAGGCAGAATAATAAGAAAAGGCAAAAGTACGTCACAACATAATTAATTAAGTTACATATTTTGATTACCAAATTATGGAAGCGTGGAGCTGCCACCCAGGCAAAAGCAAATAGAGCTATATCACGTTATAACGTGAAATGTTTATTGTTCTAACATTATGCTTTGCATGTTTGTATAATATAATATCACGTTATTACAATATACATAATTATCACGTTCGCACAATATTGTACGGATGTGATAATTATGTACATTGTTCATACAATGTCCAAACACGAAAAGTATATTGTATAAACATGATAGTATATTGTTAGAACGATAAACTTTTCACGTTATAACGTGATATACTTATATTTCTCTTTGTCCTGGGTGGCAGCTCTACGCTTCCGTGCCAAATAAGCGAGAATAAAGTAATATTATATGAGAAAAGGCACCTGCTAGCTTGATGATGGAGGCTTCATAGACCGGCCACCCGTCTTTTGGCTCCTTGTCGCCACTCCACCAAATAAAGGTCCGTTTCCTCCATGCCGGCTAATTATTCATCCTCATTAAAATCTCGTATATGTTCAGTTGGCAGGATTGAGAATTTTACATCTTCCAACCACTTAATTAACGCGAACATAATCGGCTTGTTTCTTCCCGTCTCCTGTATCCGGCCGTTCCTCTCGCTGTCGGAATTCGCGCCTCAGAGACGTCGTTATTTTTCAAAAAAAAAAAAAAGAAAGAAAAAAGAAAGAAACAGCAACAACTAATAAAGAGAGTTTTTGCACGTTCATTGCACATTTGTGGGAATGTTTAAATATTAAATTTTTATTAATTACTTTTCATTATATCTTTATTTTTTAAACCACCATGGCAATGCACATGCGCATACTCCTGCACGCAAAGGGCTTTGGAGTTGACGTAATGTCGCAATGCATTGTGGGAGCGCAGCACCATCTTGGCAGGCTGCGAATCAAAACAAGATTGCCACGAACCATTCTGAAACGTAGCTCAAAAGAAAATGACGGTATAGAGACAGATTGTGTCCAGATGCAAAGAGATGGTACTTGATTGCTGAAATGTGGACCCGTATGAAATACGGCCGTGGAGTAGAAACCCTGAAGACCAAACCGCTATTGACTTAGCATGATCTACTCTGGTACCTTGTCTGTGGAGTCAGCGCATACACGGCGCACCAATTTCGCAATTATAAATCTCTGGAGGCGCACATCCAAGTCACCAAGGACTGGGTACAAGATTTGGCTATTTTTAAGCCTCCACGTTGTGAGTACGCCGTCATTCAAGCAAAGGTAAGTCAGCTTGAGTACTGCGAGTAAAATGCGTTTGATTCCCCCCGAACATTCAGATTAGTGCAGCATAAATTCATTCATGAGGGGGAAATTACAGTGAGAACATGTGGAGGCTCTGTTAGAGGGATAACATAGTGAGTTCAGTGCATTGATGTGACATTGTCCTGAAGGATTTAGTTATTCTTTATGGTTAAAGAAATTGCCCTAATTAATTCATATTTATTATAAATAATCCTAATTACACATCTTGCTTCCTTGTTTGTGTCCTGTGTCACTAAAAATACATTCTGTTTTAGTTTTATACATTGATTAATGACCTGCAGAATCTCCTTATCATATTAGGTGTCCATAATTGTCACTTAAAGTCGAACTTTATGCTTTCTCCCTCTTGAAAGTGATGACATCCTTGCATTACATACTTTAGGTTCATTTTCTGCTGCTAGGTTTCTAAAAAGAAACAGGCAGATTTAGAATATAACATGCAGCGTTCTATAGATGGATACATAAAAACACTTTATTTGTTACATTTATGATAAATGGATATGAAAGTAGATAAAACACATTCATGTCGGCCTTGGCTTATTAAAGTTCTTGTCTTTAAATGAACTTTGTCTGTGTGTGTTTCAGGTACTGCACTCTTAAAGACTGAATTGCAGCATTGCAGCCACAGGTGATTGTGAGCATCACAGGGAAGGTTGAAGCCGCCCACTGCACCTTTATGGCCGGAGTCGTGGAGACCTGCAGCCATGTCCCTGCTCTTCTGTTTAATGTAGAAGCAACAGTGTTGATCTGTGGCACAAGGACTGTTACAGATGAACCTGCATACTGGGTTTTGCCTGGTAATATGACCAAGACACAGCCAGAGGTTGGCCATAAGATAGACTTCTCCTCTTCAGCTGCCCAAAAAAGGCTCTCGATCAAAACATAAACAGACCATCTGTAGTGACAGGTAAAAGAAGCCGTCCTCAAAAAAGAAAAGTTCCACCTGCTACTGTGGAGGAGTTGGATCAACTGATGGGACAATATTTTCCAAGCATAGTTCTGTTCTGAATAACCCATAATGTTTTAATTTAGGGGGGCATGTAAATAATTTGCATTTACTGAATATGTACTTACTAAGTAACACTGTTCAAAAGTTGAATAAAGAAACAAAGAAATGTTTGCCTATTTTTAATTAAAAGCACTTTGTAGAACATCAAATCAGTTACAATGTAGAATCAATGTCATGTATAGTTTACAAATGACAAAATGTTCACATAAAATCATGACAGCATTTAAATAATATCACCCACTACTAGCATTCTGTAATTTACTGTCTCTTTTGAAAACTTATCACTACATAAACAGCACAAGACTTAAGAGTATTTAACAAGAGCATTTTTCCCTGGTTTTACTACCACACTGGGGCACATGTTCACCAAAACGCAGCAAACCTTTGCCATCTTATCCAGGAGGGTCACCTTTTTACCTACACATGGAAGAAGTAATCTGATTGGTATGGTGGTATGTAGCATGTAGTTTGAAGCAGGGATTTCGTAGTGCCCCATGTGTAGTGTTGGAACCCAGTCAGGATTTGTTTCATTCATTTCATAGGCTGGTTTGCTGCAATAATGCCAAATAATTAGCAACTCTATAAATAGAAGGTAGTTCTGCATGTTTGTTCTAAGTTTGTGCTATGATCTCAGAGCGCATTGAAAATAAAACTAACAGGCTATAAAGAATAATATGAACTTATTTAGAACTTACCTGAATGAAAATACTGAAGCACACCAACAGATATCTGTGGATGGTAGAGAACTGAATATCAGCTCGTTTCGCAGCTGCTATCCAGGCTAGACGCTTTTGTTTGGTAACATCCAACACATAAGCTCCCTCATGATGCTTCCAGGTGAGGAAACAATGAAAAGAGAGCCTGTTTTCAAGCTTATTCCTTTGCCGGTAGTGCAATCTAACATTACAACCGGCCACACAGCAAGCATTTGTTTGGCCTGCTAATATGGCGCCTCGACCAAAAATCCTGGCTACGCCCCATCCCGTAAGATCACGCTCCAGAGTTCTATTAACATACGGATCTAAAAAGAAGACGCTGCATTTTTAACTCTGAGGGAGATGGAGAATGAGCCTATTTCCAAAAAAAGTGGAGTGTGTTCCTTTAAGTACTATATTGTATATATTGTCAAAAACTAAAGTGTACATAGCAGTTGTTGTATCTTGTTTACTGTATCACTGACAGATAATTTCAAAGTCAATGAATGCTACATTATAGTGAGATATTGTGTAATGTGAAATACTGTAAGCAAATGAATAAACAACATAATTCGTGATAGACCTTTGACTCTGTTTTGTTTGAATCCAACTGTTTTTTGCAGATGTGCATAAAACATGTTACTTTTAGTATTATTATCATTATCATCATTATTGCACTAAATACATTTTAAATAAAGGATACTTTGATATACATTCTACTGCAAGGTTGGAAATGTATTTTCTTCACCCTAAAATATGTTTTGAAATGTATTTTGGTTTGAAAGAAATATATTTTCAATTTCAAAAATATATTTTTTGGAGCATCACAAATACAAAATATATTTACCATATATTTGAAATATATTTTGGCCAGGAAAAATGTATTTTTTTACCGTATGGGAGCTGAAAACTGAGAAACAATTCACATGGGCTCACTAACACTGGACAGTATAGGATTGAAAAAACATTGACTGGTCTGTTGAGTCTTGATTTCTGCTGCCATGTTCAGGTGGTAGGGTCAGAATTTGTTGTAAACAACGTAAAAACATGAACCCACCTTATATCATGCTTTGTTGCCGACCATGTCTACCCATTTATGACAACAGTGTAACAGTCTTGTGATGACTGTTTACACCCTGCCACAAAACTCCGACCGTGCTAAACTGGTTTCTTGAACATTCCGATGAGTTCAGTCTGCTCAAAAACCTCCACAGTCACCAGAATCAATCAAAATGCCTTTGGGATGTAGTGAAACAGGAGATTAGTATCAGGAGCTGTCAAATCTGCAGCAACTTTGTGATGCTACCATGTCGATATAGACCGGAATACCTGAGGAATGTTTCCAGCCCCTTGTTGAAGCTATGCCACAAATAATTAAGGCAGTTCTGACAGAGGGTCCAACACTGTACCAGCAAGGTGTATCTAATAAAGTATACTGAGTGTATATAAAACTGAAGGTGTATCAGGAAAGAGAAATGTGAATCCCATTGAAATCAGTGGCTTTTTTATAATCTTAGCTAGCTGTGATGCTAATGTTAGCCTAATATAGAGCTTTGAGTTTTTGGAGCATAACTCCAAAACTGTGTCAAACTTCATATAAAGGCTTAAAAAATATAAGATGTGATAGAAGTTGACATGCAGCAAAGAAGGGATAAACAAGATGGCGATACACAGAGAGAAGGAAATTAAGGAAATGAAAGCATGCAATTTCTTTACCACTTATTTATCTTTAAATGAGTCAGGAGTAAATCGAGGTTTCAGAGCACTCGTCAGAACGAATGTGGCCCGTTGTAGTGGCTGTAGTGACTCATAGAGCCAAACTGACCTCACTGTGTTCTTTCGCTAAATGTTACTAGATTAAAGAAGGAAACTGTTTGAGGAGATATGTATCAAATATCTTATTTATCTGAGGAGAGACGATGAGAGCAGTGAAACTCTAGGGCAAAGGTTTCTGCAAAAAAACATAAGAAAAGGAGCAAATATGGGTTCATATTGAGGTCACATGAACTCATATTGATTCAGAGATGGACAGGTGGGACCTTCACTTCGCCCTGCAGCCAGACTTCACTACCTTTCCCTTAAAATCAGACATGACACGTTAAACAGCCGTAACTGGAAAACTAAGTCACGCAAGAAAAGACAAATGGAGAATTTATCCAAGATGCAGCTAGCCGTGTGTCTCTGCACAGGAAAGAAAAAAAATGAATAAGTGAGCAATAAAGACAGACACTTTGTTGTCTCTCTTTTTAATTGAAACAATACAAGAAAAAAGGCTTTTCTGTCACCACACATGGTTTGACACATATGTGCTGATCCTCTGGCAGGACTCATCTGGATGAACTCCAGCTCGCTCACCGTGGGCTGCAGCGCTCTGCTGTATCTGCGTAGGCCTGGTTTCCTCTTTCTCGTGAAAACAACAGGATTGTAGTCCACCAAGGGAATTTCCTCGGACTGCAAACATCTTCTGTTTAACCTAGACTGTGAGCAAGATGGATTTGGCTTTCTGAGAAAATCAAACCCTTTCATAGGTATTGAGGGCATTTCATTCTCTCGGCTATGCCTACTTAGCCTCTCCGTCTTATTGTTGTAGAGAATTTGCTGGTGGGAATACGAGTCTATTATCATTCTATTCTTCTCTGCCTCCATGCAAGCTTTAAATTCCACTGTCACTCTGTCAAATGTGTTTGACTGATTGTCACTTTTTTCCCACTGCTTTCTGGAAACCGGGTGGGAGAAAACATCATTGTATTTCAAATACTTAATCATTTAACTGTGATTTGTCTCTTCTCTTGATATTAAAATTGTTCATGAAAGTTTTAAAGCACAAAGGAGGCCTGTCAGTTCAGCACACAATATACCATAACATTAAATCTTAGACCGTACGGGAAGAAAAACAACATGAGGATCCACTTTAGAGGTTTAACAAACTCAGAAATGTGCCTCAACAATTTTCTGACATGAAAATAATTGACAAGATCACCACTGGGAGGTAGAATCTGCCTATGTGCCTGAGGCAAAGCTTTCACTGTGGCCTTACATATTGAATAAGTACTCCGTATCCCCCCTCAGGATGTCAAAGGAGTGTTTTTAGTCTGTGCAACTGATTTGAACTCATTGAGTAATTGCTGTTAAGGGAATCACACTGATGGATTTTTAAACTACTAGACGCTGAGCAGTATTGAAGGGAACTCAGTTTGAGTCAGCTCAAATTTATGTCAGATGTCTTTCAGAATAACCTCGAAGTCTTCAGAATCTGTTCAGTGAAAAGGAAATGCATTGCAGTACTGCTGTTTAGTTTATATACTGCAAAAAATACATGTAAAGAAACTGTACAAAGGCATTTAAGCGATCATCAGAGCTGGTCATTGTAAAAAGGCTTGGAAAGGTCATTAGTTTGGAAAGTAGAATTACAGCCTTGTGGCTGAATAAATCTGCCAACCAGCGATGTTGCAGTTTTAAGTTTCCATTTTGCCCAATAATTGCAAGGCTGCTGTCGACGGATGATGTCATTTTCTGTACAGATTGCAACATTTCGGATTTGTAATGTAGGAATTGGTATAAAATAAGCCTTGCTGTGAGAATAAAAACAGTAATGTTTCTTAGATGTGTTCTTGTGCTTGGCAAAGAGAGAAAGAGAAAATCCCTATGCAAAGAAGTGAAAAAAGGAAAATGTAATCAAATATACAAACACCGGTATTTCATGTTGAGGTGAAGGGTGAAATATGATCTGGGCTTAATAAATCTGATTGGCAGGTTTATGCATGTTACTTTTGAATTAGTTCCTTTTATATGTGCTGCAGCTTGGCATTACTTCCACTGATGGCATGGAGATACTTTCTCAATAATAACCAAATAATGACATGATCCACTTACAGCCTCAGCACCTTTCTTTTTTCTTCTCATCCCTGTGATGCGTTCATGGTGCAGACATAAAGTCACAGTCGCTGTACTTAAGTTAAGCTAACTAGCTGCAGAAGATGAGTAAGCTTAGGTGAGTAATTGTCAGTCTTGGCAGGCTTTTTCTCTCTCTTCTTTTTGGCCACTCTCCCTCCTTCACTCTCTTGGGTGTAGAGTCAAACCTACCTGTGCCTTTTCATACTGCACTGATGCATTTGCAGTGAATTGCCATATCAAGGCTGAGAATTTAAGGATGGGCTTTTATTCTCTACCAGATTGTTGCTTCCACCATTTCTGTTTTTTAGTTTCCTGCCTGGAGTTAAGTGTTGGTTCTCTGGAGAACTCACCTGTGTTCCTATGAGGTATCAGAAGATCATGGCCAGCCATTTTCCTCTTTCGCTCGTCACTTACCTGCTACCCACCTGTCTGCCTGCTCTCCGCTGAACTTCTTCTGTCCTGTCTGGACCCCAACCTGTCTACTGGTTACCCCTCCTGTGCATCAAATTCCAGTGCTAACAAACCCTTCCTGAGTAATCCTAATGGAAATAGTTCCAGCCCAGTTGCTCACCTGCCGGCCATTAATTTCCTTCATTCTGTAAATAAATCTTTAAAACCTTTTATTAGCTGTCTGAGTCTGCTCCTCGGGTCAGGAAATTGTCATGACAGTAATATTGTTGAAGTTCCAGGTAATGAAACTTGTTTAAAAGCTTAACAAACTGTCTCTGGAGAGTTTGTCCCAAACTGTGTCAGTATATTAAATGTACAGTTGCTGCATTTCTGCTGGACTTCATAAAACAAATTATTACATGGTGTATTTCAAACCAATTCTTTTCCCCACGCTACACAAGATCTCAAGATTTCCCCTCCTGTTAAATCCCACTTTAACCCCTGATCATAATCTCTCCAAGTGTTCTGGTATTATGGCGTTAAAGAATGGCCAGACGAATGTTAGCAGGACAGACGCACAATATAAAAAAATTCCCCAGCCACGCGGAGGCTTAAGAACTAGACCGCTGTATTGGGATGTAATTTACCACATCAGTTCTTGAAAATAGAGACTTTGAAGCAACCTACCTTCTCTGACATCCTCTGAAACTGTGAACCCAAAACTTTGATCTTTACCAGCTAACAACACTGCATCTGAAGTCCTGTGCCTGCGTCTGTGTCTGATGGTGGGGAAACCTCAGTCCTCTCTCATGTGGCTGTCTGCCCCTCAGCCCCAGCCTGTCTGTTTTGAAACCCACCAGACACAAGGTAGAGTGAGGCAACTGAGGCGAGCAGTGCAGCCTGCCTAAAAGCCCATGCTCGGGACGAGGCGTCTCATCAAAGCTCTGGGAACGCCGAGCTCCAAGCTAAGTTTACTTGGCTGCATTTGAGCTCAAATATTTGAGCAGTGCTCTGTGGCCTGTGTGCCACTGGCAGAGCAACACAGGATCCCGCGTCCAAAACAACATTTTTGGGGCAGTGTAGAAGGCTTGGAAGGTGGTTGTAGAAGCACTTTGAATGTTCGGTATGTGCATCACAGATGTTTATGCACAGGCATCCTCAGTAGCCTTCCTCCCCTAATTCAAACTTGACAAAGTTTAATATTCAGGAAGATTTTGGACTGTATGCTGTCTACCAGAGCTACTGCACTTAAGTACATAATTGCAATTTTGTTAGGTTTTCATGATTTTAAAACAGTTCGTTTTACAAAAGCAAAATCTAGAAGTGAGGTTGCTTGGTGAAACTACTCATAGAGAGGGTGTTAAACCAACAGCCTCATTGTAAGATTGTTGCTTTGGTTGTTAGCAAATTGCCACTATCATCCATAGTTTGCAAGGCAGAAACAGACTTGTCCATCAAGTGGTAGTGAAACTGTGAAAACTGTAACATAAGCTGGAAACGGAGGTAATTTGCCTTCAAAATAAAAGTTGTGCCAACTTGTTTCAAAAGGCGCAACTTTTACTTTGAAGCCAAATGGTCTGTGGAAGCTGGCAAGCGTTTGACAGCTCAGCATGTTGCATTCAAACTACTGGCAACTGCAAGAATCTTTTCCCTGTTGCTGGTGATGGTCGAAGACTGGAGCTTTATCCACATGTCACCATGCTTGTCACACATCCAAAATGATGAGCAATGTAATGTCACATGATTAACGGGCATGTGACAGCAAAATAATAAGTAAAGGAAGTTTAGCAGAAACCAGTTGCTTCCATATCAGCTTTTAACTTGAAGTAAAATGCATATCTCTTCATTTGGTTAAGCTTCCTTTCAATAATTTTTTTTGCATATTCTTTTAATCTAATAAATATTTACAAGTATATTATCTACATATGTTCATTTTTAGCAACAATTACCTGCACTCCAGAGTTCTCTACTGCACGTTTATCATGTTATTATAATAAAAAACAACAACTACAGTTGTGAGTAACCAGATTGTTTTTTCTGTAGATTTTTAGTAAATATCCTCTAATGTAGAAATAGATAGAGTCATAAAGTTTAATGTAAATCATTGTTAGTGGAATGCCAGACAGTTGCAAAGACAAGTGAGATACATGTTATGCCATTCATTTCTGGACTGGAATCAAGGAATTTTCTCCAAAGCTAAGATTTTCGGAACTTTCCATACCAACAAATGCTTATATGATAAAAAAAAAAAAAAAAAAAATTAAGCAGGTTTAGAGGTAAAGCTTTTCAGTGTATCTGCTTGTGTAGTTTCTGTAACTAAAAGGCAACTAAAACAACTCAAATGGTGCCCTTTGACTCAATACGAATTCTTTTTTCATCTTTTTTTAATATATATAAATCAGTAAATATACACACTGTACAGATTAGGAACTTGTGCTTTTTAATAGTTGCTCTTTTATTTCTCAAAGCTCACACAATAATGCATAAAACATAAATTCACCACGTTCACCTAACTGAGCAGTCCGTGAGTGCTTTACGTCCACTACCGAGCTATTAGGCCCTCAGGATGTGTGTATGGTGTTTACATTCACTTTCACTCAACTATTAAGATATCATCTTTCAGGATTGGCATTTATAACGCAGCAGGCCAGTGCCTCTCTACAGCAGACTTACAGGGACGAAACATTAGACTATTGTGTTCCTTCTCCTCCAAAACAGTAAAACAGCTCGTTTTATTCACAGTCAAATTGCTGAAGGGTGGATTTATTCTCTCGCCTGTTGTGCCATAGAAACAGGTAAAAAAACCCAAAAAAACTTCTCCTCCAAGCATCACCACAGCGTTTTCACCCACTCACTTCCCACCCTTATCAACATCAAACACGCAAGAACGCTTTTATATGCAGATACTTTTGCTACGTTCTGCATTTTAATGCAATGTATATTTGCTTCCCTCAAAACTGAATGCAAATTCCAATCCATCTGATCGACAGCATATTTTATGAACACTGGAATTAAGCAGCAGACTTTACATATGCCATAAGCATCTTGAGCTTACTGCGCTCTATGTCCTCTGTGTATGTGTGACTATGTATGGGAGTACGTTTTGTTTTGCAACTCAGTGCTGTAGTGCCATCTAGTGGTTGTGAGCTGTAGCTGTTAAAATCGCTTCTGGACACACAAATGAACGCTGGCACACAAGAACCTTTCTGTCCTCTCCGGTTTTTACTAGTCACGCAGTCTGGTTTCTGTCCAGCAATCCACGCAGGGATACTTTGGGATCTTTTGGGCCCTAGCTGCCCTCTTATGGAAGGTTAGACAGGACACAGGCAAACTAAACACCACCACCTCTTGCTCCCTTGGGGTGAAATGAAAAACTGTTTCCTTCAATCCTACTGGGACATGAAATGAAATAGGTACGTGTGTGTGTATCTGAGTGTGTGCAAAAGTGGGAGGTTGCACTACTGCCGCCCAGAAGATAACTCATCATCGTACTTAACAGTGACCAGCTAATCCTCTGCCTCCACTGTGACCCTGACCCAGCAGAATCTCTTTAGATCCACAAACACTGCATTTAATAGTCTGTTAGCGTTGACCTTGGATCATGTGCTACACTTAAAAAAGTGAAACCTTTTAAAAGTATAGATTTTAAGGGTATGTGAGCCATAATGGAAGTGTAGCATTGCTGTGTCAGTTTAATCTCGAGAAAGCTTCACTGGCGATGAAGCATTTTGCAGCTTAAAAGCCAAATATTTCATACTGTGGGTGGAAATATCTCACAGTTTATCATAATGCTTCCTCTCGTGATACAGCTATTTATACAGTGGTGTCAGGTATCGGTGCTTTGATTAAAATACGCAGGCCTGCTGAAAAGTTTGCCTTGTGTGTTTGACTTACCAAAGCTGCTACTTTATGACTCTTTGTGCTGGTGTTCATCAAATAAAATGAGGGTAAAGTGAGCCAAAGTTAACCAGCTTCAGTAAAGAAGAAGAAACTCACAGGGGAAAGTAATGAACAATAAACGAGCAATGAATAATGGAAAAGCTAATCAGAAAACTTTAAACTGAACTGACATATTAGGACTGATTACACACACACACACACACACACACACACACACACACAAATCACAACAGTAACAATGTAATAAATCTATATTTTCTGCTTTTACCCTTTTTAAACATATCCCCGATCTCCTAGTTGAATCAAGAGAAAAAGTCAGACTTTAAACACTCGAAAAATTGTTCTTCACTTTAAAACATGAAGCAATTTTTTTTTCCTTTTTTAAGAGAAGACAGTCCATTTTGGACTGACATTCAAACCAGAAGCATATTTCCAGCTGGATGAGTAAATGTGCATATATATATATATATATATATATATATACATATGTATTTGTACCTGTTTGCAGTTGTTAATTCTATTTTTCTGTATCATATGTAGAATTGTTTAAATCCCTACTGGGTGGACAATAATGAAATTTCCCTTAATGGATGTTTAAACATGACTACAGTTTACTGAGTGTGGATGTAATCACCCTGCGATCGAACCCGAGAGTAAGTACAAGTAATTTTGTTCATTTCCAATATAATATGCTGAGGTGCAGAGCCAGAACAAACTGTAGTAATACTTATGGGAAAGTAAGTAAGGATATTTGGGAAGTAGTGGTAAATCCCTCAGTAATGCAGCCACTTCCTCAAACAAATAACATAAGCAGAAATTTCCTGGCCTGCAGACATGCTGATTATTACCATACACATGCAAGAATAGATAGTATTTCATATATGCTATAGGCCTTGTTTGTCATGCATTCGTTCACATGAATAGAAATAATTTTTTTATTCGCCCCTAAGTCCCTGAACAATGCAGCAAAGTTCAAACAGCGGCTAACATATTGAGGCTGAGAACGACAAGGATTTTTTATGCATATATTCACATTAATTCTGCACACACACACACACACACACGGACAAAAGGTTAAAACCCCTAATAGCCCCGTATTTACAACACACGCCTAGCAGCAGAGCCCCCTAGGCTGCTGAGTGATGAGCCCTCTTCTAGACAGCATGTCTGGGACTTAACTCCCTAAGCAGTGACATAGTTCACAGCTGTGTGTGCATGTGTGTGTGTGTGAAGTCGTCATGAACCCACTTCATCTCACAAGCATGCAGTATTTTTGTAATGTTTTACTGAACTTGCCCAGATGAAACAATTATTATGTTTTCAGTTTACTTGTGTCAGTTTGACAGGGTTTGTGGAGGAGAGTCGAGTGTGTTTACTGAGATAGCAAACGAAACTGCAGCGCGTAGAAAAGTATTTTTAAAGTGATTTCAGCTTTGTTTGACATTACCTTTTCTGGTCAGCAGGTGGTGGCAATGCTTCACTGTGCTTCTCTGTTTCTTTTCCCCCATGAAACACTTGACCCACATTTGAGTTTGTGAATAAACCAGTTAAAGGAAAACTCAAACTAGAGTTTTATTTTCATATTAGATTTTAATTCCTATTAATTCCTATTCCTATGTTCTTCTATGCTTACAAACTCCCTTTAATGTCACGTAGAACCTAAGCCTATACTGTAAAACAACAACGTTTCAGAAACATAAAGGATTCCCAACAAATGACAGCTGCGGTGACTGATGCGAAATATTCCCCTGCGCTACTCCATATCCTATCTGTAATCTCTTCCACAGCTCAGATAAATCAATAAATCAGAACCTTGTCTCCGTTGTTGCCTTTTACTGACTCCATTCCCACAGCAAGGATTTACAATACAGCTCTTCAATCCCTTTTCTTTTGGTAGATACAGAATTTCCAAATAGAGATAGAGACAGATGGAGAAAGGAGGCGGGGGAAAGATATGTTCTGCAGATGATTTATTGGCTTAAGTTCTTTTACGGGCTCATGTAGTGTAGGTGGGCCAGCTGCAGAATGACCATCGTAACCCAGTTCAGTTTTCTCTCTCTTTTCTCCATCTCCTTGTTATTAGCGGTACCCTTTGTCTATCTGCGTAGATAATGCAGGCCTAATAAATACTTTCAACTCTCCTCTTTTTTCCCCACTCCTGGACCAGTGGTTATCAGAGGTCTTTATGACCCATCTGCCCCAAAGGCATGTCGGACCGAAGCTGCAAGACACACACACTCCTTTGATCTCTGCCACTGAGCACTCGGAGGCCGTTACCTCCAGATTAGATTCAGTCATTTACAGAACAGGCTGTGACTCAACGGGAAACCAGAAATGTGCCTGCAGAGTAACTGCAGAAATCGAGGCATTGTTCAGAACCCTGGTTCCTAACATGTCTAATAGCTTTTTGTTTAATAATTTGTTTTGTTTTTACTCTAACTTGGGAGAGTTATGGTAATTTCCCTGACTGATTTCTATTCCATTCCACGATACTTATGTACATAAATTCACATTGTGCTCAAAGCAAGGCCAGATAAGATTGTTAAAGAGACTAATCGCATTATCTTCATCCAAAACATGAAGCTAGGTTTTACGATAGACAAAACTGAGCAAATTATAGATTTTGGTTTAAATGGCATCAAACAGAACTCCAGAAAGTGAAGATGCATGTTTCTGAAATGTCAGCTCATTTAACCCCATTAAAATCTAGCAAGAAAAAAAAAAATCACTGAGGGAAAACAGGGAAAAGAGATTCTCACCAGCAAAGTAAAGTTAAACCTGGACAACAAGAGCAAAGCAATTTGTTCAAGCTAACGATCAAACATCCTCAATGGGTTTAACTCAAGGATGACAATTAGGCAGTTTGTCTCAGGTGGCCCTGTGTCTCTCCAGTAAACCGTGGTTTGCTGCACAGCACTATCAGTTGTCTGGTCATCATCCCAGATAATCTCATCTGACATACACACACACACACCTCTGACCCCAATTCAGCTGCGTGCCTCCAAGCAATACATTTGAGGCCCTGGATACTGCAGGCTTAAGCTCACTCTGTTCTGACGTCTACATTGAGTGGCACTAATGCGTATGCACACCCACCAACCAACCGCATCCAAAGTGACACAAACACACACAAAAACATAGCACTGAAGAAAATAAAGGTGATGGTTTGGCCCTGCAACCATTACATCATTTGAAATAGAATTCGCCAATCAGTCATCTCTGTAGGGAGCGTTCCAATCAGACTTTGCTTCATGGTTGTACAACATATAGCTTTGACCCAGTGTAACTGGCTTACTATGGTTCAGCTACTACCGCTATAAAGCACTGCTCTCCTCAAGTCGCACATCTTTTTTCTGAAAAGTGTTTTTTTAAAGCACTCATTTAAATGAATGTTGTCCCCACTTGGCTGTGAAGACGTGCTTTTATTATTTGTTTTGAACTTAAGACTTTTGAACCCTTAGACATCTTTCATGTTCAAACTTGTAGTTTCGGACTCATGTTGCCTGACCACTCGAGGCTCCCAAGTCTCATTTAGTCTGCAAATGTTTCCCACTGAGGATGTTCAAAAAGAAATATGCAAACTAATGAAGAGATTTCTACTTAAGCAAGCCTGAGACAGGTTAAAAATTTGGGAAATACATTTTCTTACTTTGCTCTGAGTAAGATTTGAAAACCAAAATATGAGAAGCTCATAAAATATATTTGTGTTAAATATAAAATATGACAAACGGAGAAATGAATTCAGGTAAGAATTGAGGTACATTCAAGGAGAAGACAGTAATCACATTACAAGGACCGTGGTGAACGACAAGTGTAAAATATGACGTTGCAGATCTAAGATTGGACAGTCGGCATTCTCCAAACAAGCTTGTCATCTATAGAACACACTTCCAATTAAATCTTTCACAGTAAAGGTCAAAGGTTGGTTAAAGAGCTGTAGTCATTTTAACTGATTATATTATAATTTTACAACTATCTGTACTTTTGGAAATAATTTTAATTTCTCTATCTCACTATCCTTCTGTCTTTCTTACACTATATTTTAAAATTTATGTATTTATTAAAGCTTTTTATTTATAGTGTATTATGGTTTTATTAAACTGACTGTTGCAAAAGCCCGACAAGGGACAAGGTTTTTATTAGCAATAGCTACAGGATACACTCTCTGTGTGTAGCGCATTGTGCTCCATATTGGAATTATGTTAACCTGTACTGCTACACTGTTACTACACCTGCACCTTGACACAAAATGAAAAATTGAAATATTGTAAAAAGAAAACAAAGGAAAAAAAATATGGTAAATTTACAGTAAATATACATTCACTGTACTGCAATGCATTTCCCCCAGTTATATTTAACATTTGCATTCAACCTCCAGAATTTAGGCTGGTGGTGGTGGTCTTTTTGAATGTTGTGTTTTATAGCTGCTATTTTTGTATCAGTGATGACAGATGTGGAGTCAGTGATTAAACAAGCATGAAAACTTGGTTTCACCTCTCTCTCTCACTCGTGCACAAAAGCACAAATAAATTGTCAATGTTAATTTAACACAAGTGTTAAAACTCAGCAACGTGCCAGAGTTTGTAAGCTCAGAGCCTTTAGAGTTCATTTAGCACGGCTGCTAGTTCTGAACAGCTGCCTTAAATCCATCGTAGCTCTGCAATCAACAGTTGTTAGTGCAAAGAAGTTTGCTGTGTGCCGACCACCTCACACATTACTGAAACTATCATTATCAGCTTGTTGCTGTTGAAATTATTCAGCCATATAAACCAAGGTATTTATCCGCAGCTTAACTTTGTCTCTGTGAAGTTTTCATGTTAACGACATTTAAAGTGTAGTAGGCAACATTGTGCTGCTGAGTAGAAGGAGATTTTAGAGATTTGATCATGTAAAGTGGGTGCAGAACTCCTTTGAAGCCCATCATTCATCCCATTATCTGTATCAGCACTGATGCCTTAATAAAACTTTTTATAATAATTATAAAACCTTGATTATTAATTCATATGACTTTATTAAATTATCCAATTATGTATAATATATAAATTAAAAATGTTACAGGTCGACTGGTTTAACACAAAAATGTAATTGTTTTAATTTTATTTAAATTCCCTGTGACATTTTCTCCCCTGATACAGCTTCTAGGGCTCACTTTTGGCCTCCTGAGCTAACCATGATAACTATCTTTCTTAGTCACTTTTATTAATAATGACTAAATTTACTCCCTAAAAGGTCAAATGGTTCATGGTCAGGAATGACAGTATAGGGTAACATATCAAGCAGAGTTTTTGCATTTCATATTGGTCTGGCTTTTTGATTTTGTGAAGCACAAATGAACCTGGAACATCCGATTCCAGTTGAACAGACTGAAAATGCCATGTTAGAGCATTTGTTGGGATCATTGTTACATAGAAGAGAGATTCTGAATTCATGAAGCAAATCATTTTTATACCTAAAATAACTATGGTTGGTTATTGCTAATAGAAAATGAAATTAACAGTAATATTATTAAATAAATAAAATGGACCACTGCAAGACAACAGTTGACATATGAATTTACTGGCCACTTTATTAGGTATGCCTGCTCAACTGTTTGTTAATGTAATTCAGCCTGTACAAGTAAACAGTGTATTTAGCAAAGGTGACCTGCCAAAGTTCAAGCTTTAAGTGACTTTGAATGTAGCATGGTAGCTAGTATTGGGCCAAAAAAGGAGAAAATTTATTCAGTGAGCGCCAGGTGTCAGCGAAAAAGATGCCCTGTTGATACTAAAGATCAGAGAAGATTTGCCAGACTACTTGGAGCTGCATGCAGCCATGGTATGCAGGAGAGCATCCTTGAAAGCACAACACCTCAAGCCCTGAAGCAGACAGAGTATAGCAGACCGCACCTTGTGTTTTTACACCACTATACATTTAATCATTAGTTATTTTTAATCTCTGGTCTCCACATTGTGTCTTTTGTTCTGTCTCCCTCCCTCCATCCCCAACTGGTGGCGGCTGCCCCTTCCTGAGCCTGTCGGAGGTTTCTTCTTGTTAAAAGGGAGTTATTCCTTCCCACTGTCACCAAGTGCTTGCTGATTATTGGGGTTTTCTCTATTACCGTAGGGCAGGAGTGTCCAACTCCAGTCCTCGAGAGCCACTGTCCTGCAGCTTTTAGATGAATCCTTGTTCCGACACACCTGAATCAAATGAATGGCGTGTTATCAGGCCTTTCCAAACTTGATGGCATGCTGATGAGGTAATCCAACCATTTGATTCAGCTGTGATGGAGTAGGGACGCATCTAAAAGCTGCAGGACTCTCGAGTACTGGAGTTGGACACCCCTCCCGTAGGGTCTTTACCTTACAATCTAAAGTGCCTTGATGCAACTTTTGTTTTGCTTTGGTGCTGTATAAATAAAATTCAATTGAATTGAAGAAGTGATTGAAGGAAAAGTAACTAATTAGGTAATAATTCCCATATATGGTTGGCAATTTTCCTAGCGGATATGCAGCAACACTCAGTTTTATGTAAACAGCTCTGCAGAATGAAGCACTTTGAAGGTTTGATTTTATTTATCTTAAGTACCTCGCAGTCTAACACTCTAAAATTAGTTCTTAAGCATTTTTCAGTACCAATATGTGCTCATTATTTAGAGGCTTTAATGAAAGTTCTGATGTGCAAGTGGAGGTAAAACTGTTTCAAATTGGCTGCCAAAAGATAGGATTATAAAGGTTTATGCCTTGATGAAAGCACAAATTCCAAATGCAAAATAACCCAACGAATTGTAAAGTTGAATGCTATGTGTACTCGAGAGGCCCTTAAAGTGACCCGCTCCACCAGCTTTGAATTACGGAAAAATTACTTTTGCCTCTATCATCGCAAGTCATCTGATTTCCAACAAATCCAACCCAAATGAAAATGTAATTTGCAACTCTCCTCAGCACTTACAGTGTGACTCACAATGACAATATTTTAAAACATGATGCCAGAATTTAAAAACAGCCTTCAAAGGGGGAATGACAAATCACCTAGAAGATCTAAGATAGCAAGCTTTTTCCTCTTTTACCTCCAAATGTCCCGCAGAAGTCTGGAACTCATTTCTGTCAGTTTTCAGATAAGGTCGTGAGTCGAAGTTTTCATAACACTCTGCAGAGCGCAGGTCTGAGCTGGTCGCACAAAGAGCCCATTCAGCTGCCACGGCAGAAGTATCCTTTCAACGCAGATGCCACCCCTCCAAGTCACATACAGGACACGCGAAAGAGCCTGTGGCTGTAACAAGCGTGGAAACCTTTTGGCAGCTTGCAGACATACACAACTCAGGTATGTGTGGTCGAGAGAAAAAGGGAGCAAAACACAACACTGAGATGAAATGAAGCAACTCTCTGGACGAAACCGCTAAATTGAGATCAGATTTATTAAGGGCCACTCAAGGGAACGTGTAGGTTTTCAGATTAATCACATTTACTCATGGTTACATGTGCAGACACACACCACACATGCTGGCAGAGTCAAGGGACCGGTCTGCAGTTACAAGTTAAATCTCTGCATCGATCGCGCCGACCCCGACGGAGCCCGTGGCGCACGCTCAGCGATTCTTGTCACATTAGAGATGTCAAGCAGACAGTTGTGTGCATCTTAATGCCAAATGAAATACATCATTGCGTAGGTGGAGTGTGCCACAGTGCAGCGGGCTCATATCAAGGTTTGTGCCGCAAATTGAGCATAATCTCGAGCAGCTGTGAAAGTGATTGCATAATTGCAGATAAACTAAGACATCTCACACTCTGGTTCTCCCAAAGCAGCGCGCTCTGAAGGGCAGTTTGTTAACACAGCACGACTTCCTAGATAGATTAGGACAAATTGGCCATTGAAGTGAATTGTTTAGGAAATAAAATGCAAGCCTCTATAATGAAACGTGATGGCCAGTGTTGTGTTATATATTTACTTTACTTTGACTGTAACCACTGAGAAATGAGTTCTTACATCCCAAAGGTGCAATTCAAACTGATGAGGATGTTGCAGAGGTGGTCCGCTGGTGTCGGTTTTGCACGAGGCATAAAACCAGGACTGCATCAATATTTGAGAATCATTTAATCTGCACCAGTGGGATCAGAGCGCACAGGCGTCAGGCATCCGGTTGGTCTCGAACTGTCGGAATGGATACCATGTGGTGCCTCTACCCAAATCAGCTGCGCTGTACGGCTGTCAGTGGTCGGTAAAAATAGAGGGTGTAAGAGAAGAAAAAGGTGTTCGTGCTGCTGATATCCTGAGACCTTTCAGCAGATATGAAACACAATTAATTGAGCACTTCGTCCTTACACTTAGAAGGAAGTCAAAGTGTGTGCACATTATCTCCAAACACGTCAACAACACCAGGCACTAGGGAGTGGAATAAACCAAAGCCCCTCCAGATACTTTGAATTATTTTATCATATCGAACACGCACATAAGCACCAGCGCCTGACACACATGCACACGACCGAGAACCTGCACATAAATGGCATCTGGTTTGATTTCTGATTTACATGTTTCCCTTCTTCAGAGATGGCCTTATTCATTAAATAGCCCCCATAGCATATTGGCTAATGCTAAACTCCCCCTGTGAGCTTATTGTGCTCTTGATGTCTTATTTTCTTTTTCTACCTGTGTTAAACAGGGAAGGTGTTGGTGTTAGGACTCGGAAATAAAATTACATCAGGACTGAGCGATTGATGTAAAATGAGCATTTTGAAAGTGTTATGTCAGAAAATGGCTTTAAAATGGGTGTTTCCATGTATTTACATACAAACCGCACTGTGATATATGACTATGAAATGCGACATTTTAATTTCATTAAGTCCACTTTGTAAAATGGTGAATTATATAGTTACAAGGAGCTTGACTTTAGCTGGCTACACCATTAAAGTGCTGCATACATGTTTATGTGGGACATTTTGGAGTCATGGAATATTTTGTTTTTAACAGTGCAGTGTTGCTTTTGCCAGAGCAAAGGATATGAATCCTTGTAACTAGGTTATATCAGAACACATTTGAAACTGTTGGTCAAGCTGAAAGGTCCATATCTGAGACATTTATTATGTTTTTGAGATAGCTTTCTGTATAATCACAAAGTTCACCCACAGCGCCACTGAGACTGCCTATTATCAACAGACTAAAGACCAAATAGCTTGGCAGCGAGTGCTAGCACTGGCGTATGGTTCTTAGTTTCCAAGCAAAGTTGGATTTTATCCGGCCATTAAACAGCTTTAAGGTGACAAAAAGGCTGCAGTGATGACACAAGAGGGTGCTAGTAAGCATACACAGCATCAAAGAGCAAACAGAGGCAGAGAAACACACAGAAACCAATTTAAATCCACTTTTTTAATAGCAGTGAAAAACTAGTTTACATTTTTATTATTATTTTCTATGCGTTAAAGAATTAGCATTCAGCTGTTTGAAGATAAAAATGAAGGAAACACTTGAGCAACCTTAGCCTTACCCAGCCATCAATGGGTTGTTGATTTTGTTGTTGATTTACAGCTGGTGCATCATTTTCTCCTCAACAAATGACATAATGTATATCAGTAAAGACCGTGTGATGTGCTGCGTAGTGGTATAATCACACACAATACTGCAGTCACAATTGTTGTGTCACAATCAACTTGCAATTATTTCACTTTCAAAACAGTTGCTTTTTAGACAGGGACCACGTCTGTGACAACTTGCAGTCAGTTGGTGTCTTCAAAGTGACTTTGGTGTGTCAATAAAATGGCAATAAGATAGAATCAGTCTGCAATCTGCACTCAGTTTGCAGTTTAATTGTGTCAGCTTGTAATCTACGTGCTACATGTAATCTGTTTGTAATAAAGCAGCAATTAACTGTGATTAGAGTAATGAAAATTGCAAATCTGTTTATGTAAACACTGAAATTCAAAATAAACTATGTATTTTCAGACTCAAGCCGGAACCTCATAGATCTGAAACGTAAATTCAGAAGTCTGTTCAGAAAATGTGATGTAGTTGCTGCCGTATCATGATTTAACTGCAAGACATTGCTTTTATATAGAAATATAAACAGAATACAACCAGTTGAGTTATCTCTGCTATTGCAAAGAGATATGTTGCAGTCGAGTTGCACTCATTAGCATTAGACTGACTCTGACTGATTGCAGCATGTTGACAATCTGTCTGAGAGTGGAATCTGAAATCAGGTTACACGCTTTGCTGTGATACTGGGGCGGAGAGTGATTGCAGTTAGTGGGCAGCAGTCGTTTGGAGACAGATTGCCAGGAGGTTGAGATGAGGCAATCAGTTGGTCACTGCAACTACTTGTAATTGGTGAAAAAGAAAGTCAGTGCAGTCACCAGGCAATAACCAAATTTTCCTAGTCGCAATGAAGTTGCTGTTCCATTTATTCAGAGGTGTCAAACTCCAGGCCTCGAGGGCCGGTGTCCTGCAGGTTTTAGATCTCACCCTGTGTCAACACACCTGAATCAAATGATTGGTTCATTCCCAGGCCTCTGGAGAACTTCAAGACATGTTGGGAAGGTCTTTTAAACATTTAAATCAGCTGTGTTGGATTAAGGACACATATAAAACCTGCAGGACACCGGCCCTCGAAGCCTGGAGTTGCCTACCCCTGGTCTAGTGTGCAATAAGCAATCAATAAATCAGAAAAATGGTGCATAGTGGAAGCTTCAAATAGTTATGTCATTCAGACTTAACATGCCTGCAACTATGTGACAAAGAACAAAGTTTACAAACAGACTTTTGTACTTAAAAATAAACGATTTGCATTTTTATAATGACCAGCAGGGGGCAGCTAGTCTCGCTGCTAAAAATAAGTCAGTTTGTGTAGAAGTCTATAGGAAAACAGCTGTTGACACCCTCGATTTATTACCTCTAAACACTTTCCTGGTTAGTTTATGGTCTCAGTGACTAGTTTTAAAATCTTTAATGTAAAACAGCATGATGTTTATTTTGTCCTCATTATTATACAGAAGGACAATTAAGCAGGGTGGGGTTTACGACAAGCTGAACTCAGAATAAAAGCACTTCCTGTCAGCACTGTCTAGAGTAAAGCTGTAAATGGCTGCAACTCCTCATGTGGATTTTATTAATGTGAATGCTGTGGTTGTTAAATTGTAATGACAAACATGCTTAGTCTTAGAAGCGTTATTGTTCTCTGATTGTTGAGCAGATTTTCCTGCACTGCCTACAGTGGGACTCAAATTAAAACCTTTCACAGAGCCCAACATACCAGCTGATTGGCTAGCATTGTCTGACTACCAGGAATATTGAAGGAAAACAATATAATTCATACCAAAATAAAAACAAATAATGGAACCTTGCCCATTGTGGTCAGTAAACGTTTTAATCACAATCTCATGCCCTATTACTTTCCTGCCACAGTCAAATTATCTAATTTCCATACATTAATAACTTGTGGGCTTGCAATTGCATTTTCCTCACCAATGTCAACAGGCTGCCTCTGTAATTTTCTTAAGCTTGTCTTAAATACAATCTAGGTTGACCACAGAGTTGGCTGCAGGGGACCATTTTTAAATGCTAAAACCCAGTGGCCGATCCCTTTGTATATTTTTTTAACCCCGTTACCCAGAAAACTTAGCTGTGAACTTAATTCCAATTAATTGCTTGTTGGAGCCAGATGTGCCAGTTTGTGGCTCATTCATCACAAAACAGAAAGTATAAAACTATCAAAACGGAAACTATTTAAGCTCCTTTCACTATCCAACTTTGTCAATGACACCTTGGGTGATGACCCGAGATTTAACTGTCCTCGACTTGATGAATAACTGTTACCTTGCAATTATTAATCAACGGCTTTTAACTATTTTGTCCTGAAATCCAAACCATTGGGTTTAAGTGGAGCGAGGATAAAGATCTACTCCTACTTCTTAATGAGTCAGCATTAGACTTTGTCTTTGGCAGTAACCTTGTCAGTTTAACATCTGGAAGCAGCTTGATGCCAGCTTCTTCGGGGCCATTTGAGGTCTGTTTTAACTACATGCATTACTGAGAATTTGTTACAGAGCTGCTATTTGGGTTGAAATAATATTATTTGGCTGTTACGTAAGATTGGAATTTAAATTTGCATAGGAACTTTAAACTGGAGTGAACTGAACTTCCCATCTTCTTTTTAACGGTTATTTCCTGAACTGTACGGCGTTGCATTCGGAAATCTTGCGTGATGCACCAGCCTAATCTCTCTGTCTTTCTCTTGTCACCAGTTCCCTGCTGCTGTGCCATGTGTGCTTATTTATTTGTTTGTGTGGTTAGTCGGAGATGGGTGGGTTGATATAAAAATGCAACCCGAACATTAATATAATCCCATTTTCTGCTCTGTCCTGCCAATGTCTTGCCCAGGGGAAGAGGTAATGAGTCACAACTGGTGTCCAACATTTTTCTCGTTTTAGTCTGTATGTTGCTGCCATTTTTGTGGGCTTAAAAAAACATTACAAGTTCATGGAAAGTCTTGTTTGTAAGGGTTGCTATAACTGTAACAGATTCCTTGCTAGCTCTTTTTTAGGATGACGCTTGTCACCAGCAGTAGTTATAATAACAGGATGCCCCAAAATTAATCAAAGGCGGGAATGTTTTCCTGTTAAACATCCCGTCACATGTGAGATTTGTTTTCAATAAACCTTTATCATAGCTGCAAAAGAAACAATATGTTTACATGGAATGATTCAAGCATCGCATATGATTAATTAAGCATCAGTCGGCGGTCTAGGAGGAAAACATTGTGGGCTCTCATTCCTTTTCATGGCACAATTAAAGAAACCCATGTTGTAATCCCAAGGACTTGAACCGAATGAATAAAATGCTTTATTCAAACATAACAGGGAGTAATGACGATAGCCATGTAAATATAACCGTAAATTATTTTAGATAGAAAGACTAAAGATTTTCAGTACAATCAAATCGGGCTGAAAGTTGGACTCTATGAGAAGTCACAGGGAAAGGTGAGCAGTCAGTATTGGTTATGACTGCTGTTATAAAATATAACAACCTCAGAATAAAAATGAGGAACACTTCATTTGCACACAAACCCTCTGAGGAGATTTTCCTTGGAAGTCAAGTTTTACACAATGTCCTTAGCTTTTCACCCCTTTCTGTGAAGTAAATGTTTAGCCTTTAGTCATTGTAGACGGGTTTTTTTTAAACTTGCACAATAATAACTGAAGCCAGCCAATTTCCCACAAAATAACTTGACAGAAAAGTTGCATTGTGTGCTCGAGAAGCCAAAAATGGAGAGAACTAGGATTTGTTAGGCTTTTGTCTTTTTGCTTTCCACCAATTTATGGTTTTGCTCCTTTTAAATCACACTGATGACCACATAATTTATCAGAGGTCAAGACCTCTATTGTAACCATATCTTCTCTCTTTTTCTTTGAGCTGATCAACATCCATCAAAAGGGCACAGTGACAAGACAGTGATTCATTCTTTACAATCCTTTCTTAAAACTGTGTCATTTCATTTTGAAATCTCCAGATGTAAATTTTATTCCTGGAATCAAAAACATATTCTGTATCAAAGGTAGGAACCACGACAGATTTATGATCTTAAGATAAGTTCCTGTGGCGCCTTTGCCAAGTGGCTGGTCATCACCTTCTCAAGTTGGCCAGCCCTGCTAAGGCATGCATAGACGATTGTAGTTACGTCGCTAGTAACTCTGGGATTTATACCTATCTCCTTCCTCCTCTTCTGTTGGAGATCCAGCATGGAATGGTCTTTGTCGAACCTGAAAAATGGCACTGACAGGCCAAATCTGACTATTTAATAGCCCTTAAAGAGGCCAATCTCCATACATGAAGAGCTTTTTTGGCAAGCAGAACACAGCATATGAAGGTATTTAGTACAAAATGTCTTCCTCACCGTGGCAGGAGAATTAATAGGACTAGCATGTTATGTGTAGCAACCACTTGATGTAGTGTTGAAAGGCTGGCTCGTTTCCAGTGTCCCGTGTGGTGTTGTGTGATAGGCGAGATACGGATGACATAAAATGTTCCACCCCACACATTTGTTGTTGATTATCTGCTTGGTGGGTCCTGATTGATGCATATGTATTCTGTGTTGTCAGATATAGAAATCATAAAATCTGGCATCATTAAGAAGACGTATGGCGAATGCTGTATGCCCAAATGTGATTACAATTTAAGTGTGAAAGGTCAGGAATTGAAAATGCACTTTTGTGTTGAAAAAGTATAACAATCCAAAAGCTTTTCACAAGCCTTTGTTAGCGGCAGGCAAACTAACTTTTACTTTTGCCTCAAATAAATACAACTCTGCTTCTAAATGTAGACTTCAAATGGGTTAAGACGAAAGCTGGCTAGAAAAGACCTTTAGAGATGTTTTATCTATTTGAGTTTTGGAGGGAAACACACAAAAAAGAAATAAATTCCAATGATCAATTGGCGCTCACTTTTTCCAAAAATCTTACTTTATACTAGACGACTCTTAGTACTTTAGTATGGCAGTGAAAGAAAACACTATTCCCATCCACACCCAAGAAACTGGGTGTGGTTCATTGGCTTTCAATAAAACATCATCAAAACAACATTTTGATGGTTACGTCTTCAGTTCCTCGTGAGCTCAGCTGTGATCTTTCTACAGACAACAATATGCTTCGCATCAATCTGTCATTGCCGAGCATATGTATTTCACAGAAATGCTCAAAAGTCAAAGCTTGGACAGACCACGCCATCACAAATCCATCGAATAAAAATAAGCTAAAATAGCGGTTAAATATTTTTGGTACTACACTTTACCTGTTTACTTACCAAGAGTTTCTTCCACCCAGTCATGAAATAGCTCAACATATAAGCCTCCGAGTGAGGCCAGTCAACATGTCTGATTGTTAAAGAAAGAATTTCCCCCCAAATAACATTTCTGTACTTTGCCTTTGGGCTGTGGGGCTGTTTATCCACCCAGATTATTCTGGTTTGGTGATATCTGGTATTTCATGACTATAATGGAACTAAACGGTTCTTGACTAGTATTGCCCAAAGCACACACAAAAAAAAACACCTTGTGAGCATTTTAAAGTAGGGAGCATTTTCTCTTTTAGTGAACTACACCCACCAGCTGGATCGCTCTACAGGACAAAGTGTTTGAGTCGAGAGGCTCACAGCAGTGTAACAGAATGTAAACATTTACAATATCTCCCCTCAAGTGAGCCGTAATGTTAGCTGAATTCTTGCTTTATATGATTGATGGATATAGTTAGTAGAAAAAAAACTGGACTGTGTTGTGAGATGACTCCAATTCCGCTATATCTAGTATGCTGGAAAAATTATTAATAGGCTTTTTGTGACATATTTTTTTGGTGGTGTGCCGTGTGATTTTTCACATTTGAAAGGTCAGCGAATACTAACAGCGATCTAAGCTAAGCTGTCTGGCCCCCACTACATTTGGTCAGTGTACATATGGGGCCCAGTCACACAGGCAAGAGACCAGTTGGCAACTGCTTGGCAACCACCAGCCACCAGGGAAATATGAGTATTCGCTGACCTTTGGGGAATGGTTGCTTTAGGCCTCTTGCTGTTGCTGTGAAATTGATAGCTAATGCCCCAGTGTTGCAAGCCTCGAGACTGCTTGGTAATAGTCTTCCAACAACTGGTCACTGCAACAGGTTGGCAAGTGGTTGCAGGAGTTTGATGGCTGCTGCTACAAGAAATTAGGTGCATATACACAAAACGCAAGAATGTTTGATTTCAGAGTAAAAGTTGGTCTTTTTAAAGTGTTGATTTCAGTGGTAACACAAAACTTGAATGTGAATGTACTCAATTTCAGTACAATTTTCACAGTTTTACCACCACTTTGTGGTTAGTTAATGAGTGCTTGCAGGAGAGTTGGCGTCCTCCCTGCAAACTACAGCTGACCGCAGCAATCCCCTAGTGACCCAAAGAAATCACATGGAGGTTTTTGGCAAACCCTCTTTGCAACAGATTTCACCCAGACACCCACCAACTTTCCAGCAACAGAGGCTATGCAGTATGGGATAACTGCAATTACACAGCATTCTGTGTAAACATATCACTGAATTATACAATCATAATGCAGTAAAATAATTAAATCCAATCTTCTTTAAGAATCTAAAAAAATAGTTCAGTACTAGTGCTAAAATGCAGAGGATTTGGCTCAGTCAGCTGTCTGTACAACTGAACTTGTACTGTAGAGCGGTGGGTGGCTCTCACTGGGACATTATAGGCATGGCAGGCAATGTGCCGGAGCTGCCTAGCCATCTGTGAGAAGTGGAAAGTGCTGTGCACCTCCAAGCCCAAGCTCTGTCAACTGTTAAAACACTAGAAGCAACAAACAGAACCAGAAGGATCGGTAAGTTGGTCAAACCAGTGTGTTGCGGAGGTCAAGTACCATGTGGTAGAGCTTTTGCTTCCCATTTGCTAAATTAGTTTCCATTTATTTTCACTTGGTAATAGCGGCTTTAGTGCGTGACAAGTTCATAGACAAATACTCAAATAACCACTAAGGACCTCTGTCGTGTGTCCTGGAGGCGAGGCAGTCATTGATTGTGTTTAGTGCTGGCCCTTTGACCCATACAACAATGTGACATGATGTAAACCTTTGTTGCACTTCTGGCTTAATCTAATGTGACATATTTCTTGTAAACATATACACAGCAAGAGCAAGTTTAGACCATTCCCCACCTTCCAACTGACTTCGTGACATGAAACTGATAAAGTTAAGTTATCACTTACGTGAGCACGAATCACTCCGGTTTGAGGAAATCAATTCATCAATTCTGACAGTTTAATGAGACATTTGTTTCTGATCAGCAGCCATGAAAATCACCACTGAGAAGCACCTCAAGTGTTTCAGTGCGTAAAGTGTGAAGAGGGGCGTGAAGATCTGGTTTTTGTAGCACACTCAGTGTTTCTGACAGATCACTGAAACATACCCGTCCAGATCACCAGGTGAATGATTGCCCGTTCTCTGCCAGACATGTTAGACACGCTCTGATGCTATTTGAGTTTTAATAGGCAACTAATAGGACTGCTTTCTGGGAGGTATTGAGGGTCCATGCTACGCCGTGTCACTCACTCCCCTGACCTCATTGTGTTTCTATAGGTTGATGCAAGCGTCACCAGACACTGACGCCTCATAGGTTCTTTCCTTATGCAGAAAAGCTGTTGAAAACCATATCTATGTCTCAAGGTGGAAATACTGATTTAACTTTGGCATTATATTGTATGTTTTCTTTTCAGTTTTCTCCCTGACTTTGTAGTAAAACATGTGATGCCTCCACTTATGAGGGGCAAGAGATACTGTCAGCAATAGTTTAATGTGTTATTTGACTCTTTCTAAACTCTTTCTAGTGCACATGATTGACTTTGGCAACAGGCATTTGAACTTTGGCTCAACAGTATTTGACTTTATGAGTGTGCATAGTGTTGTGGTCACACAATACTTTTTTTGTTTGTTTTGTTTTTGTTAAGCCCTTTAACACTTACTTGAATTATGAATCGTTTAAGCGTAAAAACGGCATTTAACTCAAGGAACCAGTGTCCTCACAACAGACAACTTCAGAAAAACTTTAAGAAGATGTATGAACTTTAAGAAAAGGGGAAAAAATCCCCTGAAGACTGGACACAGAATGCAAGAGATGAATCTGGCCCTTGATTTGAATGATTTTCTGGTCAAAGGTAAACAGGCTGAAGTATGATGAATTACACACAAATTGGATGGAAAATCAGTAGCATGATTAATCCAAATTGGAAATTCCTGATTCAAATCATTGGGAATATGTTCTGAGAATGTGAGGAGAGAGATACAACAGCGAGAACGCGGTGGACGCTCTGTTATGGCTTGGGGCTGTAGAAAAAGTATCATCAGATTGTGATCCACCAAAGCGGGAGCTTAAATTTTTAGACAATGATCCCAAACACAGCAAAAGTCCAGTAAAAGCATCTCTAGATAGAAAAAAAACACACAATGGAACATCATCAGTCATGGATTAGCCTCCACGGATCTCGGACCTCAACATTATTGAAGCAGTGTGGGATCATCCCGACAGCGAACAGAGTAAGTGGCAGCCAGCATCCAAAGATGAGCTTTGTGATGTGCTTTAGGTAGCTTGAAGAACTACTTGAAAACATTACAAGAAAGCTTGGTTAAAAAAGTTCAGGCTGTGTTGTGGAATAAAGGTATTTAGAATTGTTCAGAATTTGCTTTTGCCTTATAAACTATATTTACATATATATGTTGCACATCTTTCAGTCAATGCATGCACCTATTTACAATTTTCCTATCAAAACATAAAGATATAAATGCTGGCTCAGGACTTTTGCACAGTACTGTATCTGTTGAGTCCTGTTTTCCAAATGGCTGTTATAAAAATATAATATTGAAAGCATATCCTTTACAAAACATATCCTTTCAGAGTGCTATAAATCAAATCTTGGCACAGTACCGAGTTTGGCAGCGCACAGCAGAAAATCAGTGCTGTGCTATCGCCACATATACTGTATGTTTGGTCACCAAGTAATATCTCTGCACCCTACATGGTAAAAACAAATAAGGTTCCAGTGTTTTTGCGCTCATGTTTTGGTTGACTTTAACCAAGAGCTTGTAAAAGCCTCCTTTTACAGGCACATTAGCAAGTTATTATGTGACTTGTGCTTTTCAAACTACATTGAATTTGACTGTAGACATAAAAATGTTGCCCTTTTTAATCCCAGTTGATGTGATGACCTAAGATTTAGTTGAGATATGTCCGAAGATGTGAATCACATATTGGATTTTTTTGTTCAGTTTATCTGCAGTAAGGTTGTGTCATCGTCACAACACAGACTGGAAACAAAAAAGGGAAACTCTGGAAAACCTTATGTTATATGGAGTGATTATCGATGTGGTGAAAGGCAACGAGAAAACAAAAGCAGAACACCCTAATTCCTTTCAATTCCTGTGGGAGCG
Source organism: Oreochromis niloticus (assembly GCF_001858045.2). Taxonomy (NCBI): domain Eukaryota; kingdom Metazoa; phylum Chordata; class Actinopteri; order Cichliformes; family Cichlidae; genus Oreochromis; species Oreochromis niloticus. Next base: position 14,950,684 of record NC_031985.2, read on the forward strand.
CATGACTTGATGTGAAAATGAGGAAAAGGGCAAACCAGCTGACAACACAGTGTTTTTTTAACCCAGTCCATGTTTGGTCCAGCCTCCTTATATGTGGTGACATTTCTTCATTATGTGAACCAGTGCAAACACAGAAACATGATGAGGCTGCCACATATGAAATATGGAAATGCACTTTTCATACAAAAATATTTTCATATTGCATTGCTGTCGTCGAACATACTGGAACACAGGCAAAGCCAATGACTCTGAGGTGGCGACAGCACATTGTGCAGCATTCACCTGGGCAGGTGATGACAAATATTCTTCGTTCTTCATGAAAAAACTTTTCTTTACTTGGTTGATATTAACAAAAACAAACCCTTTATATTCTATTTGTTGGCAACAAAGCCTAAAATGAATTAGTGGGTAGACACAAGACCAATAAAGTGACTATGTATTCAATCAAGTTAAATGATGAACCAGTTGGAAGATAAACTAAGCTTGCAACATGGAGCTATATCATTACCATCATCAAGGAGCAAGTGGCTGATTAATGTCAGAGTTACAGAGACAGAAAAATAAAGAGTCATCGTGTGCTGTCAACAGGTGATTAAAAACTGGAAAAAGACCATACACGGAGCGAAAAAGAGTTTGGGAGAATCTGAGAAAAACAAGAAATACATCAATTTAAAGGAATGCGTTTTCATATTAAGTTCCATTATATCCAGACAATTCTTTAAACACTCAGTCAATTCCTATTCATAATTCTAAACACATTTTTTGAGCATTTGTTGTGCATCTTTCTAACTCACGGTTGAAAAGCACTTTATTTCAAACAAATGAATGAAAAATGAATGAAAACATTTGCAAAAATGATGTCCAACAAGCAGCAGCACAACACAAGTATAAAACATAATGCAATATTACAAAACAAAACAGAAAATAGAGCAAAATTAAGATATTGAGCACGCCTGGTCATTCCTTAGCTGTTCCTCTCTAATTGTAAACCTAGCAGTAGAATAAAGTGTAGCATGGACCTTCTATGCTAATAGCATAGCAGCGTATCAGGTCTTTTCCTTATTTAAATCTGGCCTTTAGCAGTTGTCTACAATCTTGGACTTTCATCATGGTTGATGATCTGTAGGAGTTTAAATAATGATTTAATTTTTCTTCAAACCTGTTTAAATTGCATAAAAAAATTATTGAATGTATAATTTTGCAGTTTCCAGTTTGGATTAAGGAGACAGGCACTATTTCTACTTTTAAGATTAGGCTTAAAATGTTCCTTTTTGCTAAAGCATATAGTTAGGTTTGGATCAGGTGACCCTGAATCCTACATTAGTTATGCTGCAATAGGCATAAGCTGCTGGGGGATTCATTCCCATGATGCAATGAGTATTTCTTCGTCAGCCACCTTTTTCACTCACTATGTGTTAATAGACCTCTCTGCATTGAATCACACATGTTATTAAGCTCTGGCTCTCTTCCACAGCATGTCTTTATCCTGTCTTCCTTCTTTCACCCCAACCGGTCGCAGCAGATGGCCGCCCCTCCCTGAGCCTGGTTCTGCCGGAGGTTTCTTCCTGTTAAAAGGGAGTTTTTCCTTCCCACTGTTGCCAAAGTGCTTGCTCATAGGGGGTCATTTGATTGTTGGGTTTTTCTTTGTATGTATTATTGTAGGGTCTACCTTACAATATAAAGCGCCTTGTGTTAGAAATATGTGTTCAAAGCTCTCAGATAAACTCTTTAACTTATTGCTAAATACACTGTGCAATGTGACCAGGCCACTATCTTCTTTGTTAAGCTAACATGCCATGTCATTCCTCTAAAAATACTAAAGATGCATAAATGATGCTTGCAGTTTAATACTGCACATCTCTTCATAAACTGTAAGAGCCGTTCATAAAATTCACCTTTGTGTCACTATTCACGGGATTTATTTTTTTTTACCTTTGTGTTCTTTTATCTTATCTTTTACATGTTTTTAAACAGTTGGTGACTGATTTAGCAGCCCGCTAGTAGCGTTTATTCACACATTTTAAAAGAGCCCTTTGGAATTTAATAAATCAGGCCAGTATTCTCCTTTCCATTTTCACTTCTTCATCGCTTGTAGATAACGCAGGTTTTCAAAATAGATGTTCTCTCAAGAGTCTCTATAGTATACACCACCTGACACGGTAAAGTCTTTGTGTACATTCTGGAGCTCTCGGGAGACTAACCTGTCCATTAAAGGATTACCACTGTGACAGAGCTGACAAAAACCTGCTCTGTCTCCTGCTGGCTATATCATACTTCATAATTTTCACAAACAGAGCTGTGAGAAGGTGTACGTAGGGTGGACAGAGGAACATAAATTCTTGTTCACAAGACTTCTTATCAGATTCCTTCCTCGCCATTTTTCTTAAGGTATGCTAGGGGTAAATGTATGATGCTAAAGATTTCGGCTTATTCTCCGCCTGTCCACCTGTTAGATTGTGCTACATCAGCCAAAAAATAAAGAGACACGAAGGAGCATGCAATCCAAGATGTGAATGTATGTCAGATTGTGTGTGACATTCAATTTTAACAGTGCTTTGTTGCCAACCAGCATGCAGCTGAACAGACCAAAAGCATAGTATTAGCTGGACTTATTTATTGCTCTCTCACATATGATCTCATGTTGCACACACCTACACACTGACTCACTGTGTTTTTGATTCCACCAGAAGGTTAAGTCTAGAAAATAACCATCTGCTGATGTCATGCTCCTTTCCAAAGTTAGGAGGACCAACTGGCTCCATTACTGAAGAAGAAAATACTACAAGACAAATGGCAGCGAGCTGGAATCACATTAAGATGGAGCGAGCATACGGCACTTGCCAGCGGTGAAATTAACAAAGTAAGTAAGAAGATAGAGCTCGGCTTACTTTGTCTTTTCTCATGTATGTCCGCTGAACAATGCACCCTATCTGAGGCCAACAATAAAGGAACTCTATAGTAATTGATGTCAAACGGTGGTCCAAGTAGTCAAGCTAAATTAGTTATTGCTAATTAAAGTTGCATTGCTGTCTGATATCAGTTTCCAAAGCCTAATATCGTTATGGAGTGCTGACAAGCATCAAAGTGAAAACGCTGCGCTTTAACCAGCCTGAGCGGTTTGCTCAGACTGACACAAAGGCATGTTTCCGTTTATGTCCAAAATCTGATTGTGTGAGTTAATGTGAAGAAAACATGGCGATATCAACATTCATCGGCTTGTATCAGGTGTCAGCTTGCTGTTGCACAGGACTTAATTTTATCTGATATGGCAGGACAGGATGGGAAATGTACATGAAGAATATTATCTAAAGGCTAAGGAATGTGATGGGTGAAGGTCCTAAAGTTTGGAATAGATTTTGAATGCAAGCTGTCGAACCAGCCACTGGATTCAAAGAAATGTACTTGGACGGTGACTGTTTTTTCTTAGCCTTGACAATTAGAAGGCAACATACTGACAACTAGGCAACTGATAAGGACAAGTATGATGGAGCTGTGTTGCAAGGCAGCGAAATTAGCAACAGCAATTTTTCCTTTCATTTTTTCTTTTTCATTATCATCTGTAAAGCTATTTTATGGTAATAGCGTTCAACTTGCGTGTCACTACAGTACATTTCACTTTTACTCAAATGGAGTTTGTTTAGTCTTCATGGAGACAGCAGAGCTTTATGGAAAAAATAATGAGGCGCTTCTAAGAGATGCTAAAAGATTAAAATAAGCATTAAATTGTCACTGCATATAGCAAGTAACAATTAAACAAGAGTGAATTATTCCATCTGTGGCACACTGCCACATTATAACTATACAACAGCCTCAGTAGTTGTGGTGTGCCTGATGTACCAGACTTTGTTTTAAGCCTATATTTACATGGTGAATGACCAATGATATAATACACAGTCCCTATTTTATTTAAGTACACCTTGCTATTACCATAGATTCAACAAGGTGCTGGAAACATTCCTCAAAGATTTTGGTCCATGATTTCAGCTTTGTGACATCCTGTTATCCTGTTGGAAGCAGTGATCAGAAAATTAGTACATTGTGATAGTAAAGGGTTGGAAATGTGATGTCCATTTGTAATAAGACACCCCAAGTGTGCCCTCAAAACCATTACACTACCACTACTAACCTGTTTTACTGATACTGACCAGGATGGATCCATTCATGTTGTTTATATACAATTGTGACCCTTCCATCTGAATATTGCAGCAGAAATCAACATCCATCAGATCAGGAAACCTTTTCCCAATTGTCCAATTTTGATCAGATATTTTGATGGAATTCGTAGTTACTTTTTCTTAGCTGACAGAAATGGTACTCAGCGTGATCTTCTGCTGCTGCAGCCAATCTGTTCCAAGGTTTGATGTGTTGTTCTGCATAACACGCTTGTACAATAACAGAAATGGCACCCAGTGTGGTTTTCTGCAGCTTTAGGACTTTGCTTATTACTGCCACATTCTTGTTTTACTGATGTCTTGTGTGTTCAGATATGGTCTTCTGCATACCTTGGTTGTAACGTGTGGTCAAAGCAGTTTATTCATTCTCCTCTAACTGCAACAAGTAGATATTTCATTGTTTTCCGACCATGATAGAGATGTTAAATTCTACCTTAAAATTTAAGGTATTTATTTTCTCTTTTTTATTCTATGTAAACCCTGGGTTGTGCTGGAAAACCCCCTCCCCTCATCTGGCTCCAGCAAACATTTAAAGTCACTTACAGTAAATCACCTGTCTTCCCTTCTCTTACGCTGGGTTTGCACTTGAACATGTTGTCTTAATCATGTTGACATAATTCAATGTATTGAGTAGCTGCCACAGATATTTGGATTAATGAGCAGTCCAGCAGGTGTACCTGAAGTGGATGCTGAGTGTATATACTCAGTGCCCATCACTTTGGAGCTGACACTTAGCTCTGGTAATACTTTATATTGCATAATATATGTCAGCCACAAGTACTCAAATCACAAGTACTGTTCATTGCCATTAGTAGCCACTTCTGTCACTTTCCTTAAAGTTGAGAGTAGCTCAGCTCTGTAGCCAACCACATCATAGGACTTATTTCATTTGATTTCCAATGACTCTACTCAGTAATTGTTGGTATATTTCGATGTTTGCAGCTTTTTGTGGTTTACAATTGTCCACGAATAGTACAGGCATAGATAGTACAACAAAAGGACAAAGGGTTGTGCACAGTGGAAAAGTAAGAAAGAAAGAAACAAAGAAAGAAAGTAAGAAAAACTTTTGAATTATGAGATTTAGTAAACAATTCCCTTTTTTTAGGTTTTTTAAATATATTGTGTGTCAGTCTATAAATGTAACTTGTATGTTGTTTTCAGTTGTGCTTTCTTGGTCTCTATCTGTGTTCGTGTATTCCAGTCTTCTGCTTTGCAGAGTTACTGCTCTCTAAAATAGAGACAGAACAGAGGGTAACATATCTAGAGCCACATAGCACATTCCCGGGGTCTAGCCAAACACTCTTCTGACCTTTGCACCAACCAAATATTGCAGCAGCAAAGGTCATATTTTGTTTGTGCATTTGCTTCCATGTGGCGTTGGTTAACCTTATGATTGCAAATTGAACGCATAGTGATATCGTGTAAACTTGACTGTGACAAATCTGATCTCTGTGATTTGATGAAAATTTTATAATACACGCGAGAGACGCAAAGTAAACTAAAGCATGCAAATTTGTGGCAGTCTGTAGTGAGGCCGGAATGAGGGTGAGGAGTTGGAAAAGGAAACATCAGATGGGACTGGTGACATGAAGTACACAAAAATAAACAGAACGTCTTAAGGAATACACATATCGACTTGAATTTGAAATTGACTTTGCTACAGTGATAAATTGCTGAAGCATAGAGGAAAAACAAACACGAGGTCGGAACCACAAAAGCTTTTGCAAGTGGGCACAAAGCACCCATACTTCTTTTTCATTTATTTATGTTTTTTTGTCTGTTTCTATTGTTTACTGATGCTTTGTCATTCATTTTAGAGTTTTACCATGGTACCAGACCCAACTGCGGGACCACCAACAGTGTAGTTAGCTTGACCGTGGGTGCCCCCTTTTTCCTAACTTTCCTATTTCTGTTTCTGTTGAGATAAAAAAAGAAAAAACGAGTTAAAGAAAACAGCTCTTCTTCTGAGGAGCAACATAAGATTTAATACCATACTGACAGACAGAAACCTTTTCCATTCACCTCGGCCTGAACTTTGTCTCATGTATCAAGGATGGGTGGAATTGAGGTTGGATAGGGATATGGCATGCTTTGACAGGAGATGGAGGCCATGCCTGTGGAGTACATATCGACCTGTGGATCCCAAGGGGAAAAGGAAGACTGACAGCCACCTTGTGCTAATGGCTTCCCACTGTCACTTTTCCAATGGTCTCGCCCTGATGACATCATTGCTCCAGCAGGCACATGTCAGAACTGGTTGTTTATGAAATCCATCAAATCCAATGCTGGTTCAGCAAAAAATAATACGCTTGGCTATTGTCGATCTCAATCAGTGTCTTTCTGACAAAAGAGCAGATAACAAGACTGTTGTTATGTATAGTCACATACTGTTCTAGTCAACACAATGCTACAAACTGCACATTGTACACGTATGTTATCATAGCCACTGTCAAAACGCTCAAGTTTAGAACATTTAGAATTAAACTACAAATATCTCCAAATGCAAGTGCAGCTGAGGCTGACAGGAAATCTGCCAGTCAACCAATCAAAATGACAGCACAAGCGACCCTAGGCCAGATTTATGCTAGGGTCCACTTCAGTCCAAGTGTCATTGGCTGGTAAATGTGTAGGTCCATTTGGATGTGCCTGCCTGTTTTTTGTGACTTTACTTGTGCACCAACTGTGCATGCGTGTTAGGCGGTGAACTTCATAGAAGTAACAGGAGTGACTTCCCAGCCATTGTTTCTTCAGTTGTCTGTGTCCATGTCTGCAACCTAGCCTAGCATAATTAAGGCTTGAGAGAGCAAATAATACATGCCCTAATAACACCGATAATAGGTGGACAGCAGGGTTACAACAGCAGAGATGTTAACAGAAGCTATTCTTCCATGTGAACCTGAAATCTCACATCACTCTTGTATTTTTGCAAGTAGTTCAATTTATTTGTACAGCGCCAAATCACAACACCAGTCGCCTCAAGGTAGTAGTGTGATCTTTATGTATTTATCAAAGTCAGTAGTGCATATTGCAAAATTCAAACTTTAAAACAGTAACACAGTCCCATTTATTTCTGCATTGTGACAGATATGTCAAGCCATGAACCACATGTAATTCTGGCAGCATCTCCTGCTCTCATTTCAAATAAATGTTCTCTCCTAGCGGCTTTGATTACAGTCACATTGGCAATAAATTTTTCACAATGTTGGGTAAAGTGCATGTCGCTCACCTAATAAATCACATTTGTCTAATTCATTTAAATATTCTCCTTTTGCACTCTGCAATAAGGCCAGCAACTAAAATACCTGCGTCCACGCTTTTCAGTTGTGAAATTAACACGGCAACTCTTTAGTAAATCCCAGCAGTAGCTTTTTCAGCATCCAGAGAGGAGTCTTGTGCTGGCACAGACCCATTAATGTGATTCCAAGTCAGCCTGAGGAAATACTGAAAGCAATGTTTTATGAATCTATCCAACATGATGGTAGACTAGTAAATGGTCAAAGAAAACAAGCAAAGGAAGAAAATCAAAAAAAAATCACAGGATTGCAACCTTTGAGGAATTACTGTCTGACTGTCATACACATCTGTATCATATTTAATGGCAGTCAAGCTAGTGTGTTGAAAAAGCTGCATTTTATGGCATCTGCAAAGCAGATGTATATTTAACAGGAAAGTCAAAACTTTGAGCTCAACAGTGAGGTTCCTGAAGTAAAAGTATCATTCATATTCTCCGTAGGGATTTTGACTATGCGCCACAATGTTTTAACCATCCAAAGCCGATTCATTATGAGTGACATTGTGAAACAATGGCATGTGCTCCTGTGGAAACCACAAGTCTGTATGATATCAACCTTATTTTTAGCAAAAATGTGTTTTATTGGTAATGTTGCGGAAAAGTACTACACTCACCACAATCCCAAATTGAAACAGCAATGTCTCTGATTGGTGGAGTTCACTGCTACCATGGAAAATTTTAAAACCACGAACGTTACGATTGTTTAGAGAGCATGAAATTTCAAAACTGTCAGAATGAACCTCTGTGCCATAACAATAACTAGGCTATACTTTGTTACACACACACAAAACACAACACAAACTATAGAAGATATTCACGATTATTATTAACCAAATAAACACTACAATAATAATAATTAAATTCAGGAAAATTGGACGTGTTTGCTGTGGAATCTGGGATTTGCAATGGGTTATGGGACGAGTAGTTCCTGAGCCGTCACATGGTCTATGTTGGATTTTATTTAGTTTTACTTCATTTTCCCAATCAGACGTTTTTATTTTCATTAGTCACCAAGAAGCTGGTTGGTATGTTTCAAGGATTAAAACTCTGTATATGAGGATTTTCTGAAATTTCAATGGAGAAAATGAGTGGAAAATTAAATTTCAGAATCAGAGCTCTTAAAGTGTGCAATCATTGCACTCTGTTCTAGCATGCTTGTTGAACCAAGGCATACTGTTTCAGGAGGGTCTGCTACATTTGCATTTGAGGTTGGTCTGCAAGGAATTTAACTTTTACATTTTAAATCTACTCTCAACAGGAAATTGTGAAGCAAAATGCGTGTTCGTTTTAGGCCTCGATTTATTTCTACTCAGCTGAATGTCTGCCTTTTTTTCTCAATCCTTTATGTTTGTCTCTCTACAAAAAAAAAAAACACTGGACGTTAAGCCCCATTATTATTTTCCCACAGGATTTAAGTAAGCAGACTTGAAAACACGAGCTTATTACTCTATAGACTTACTGCAAAGTAGATGAAGTGCCTGCAGAGCCACTGGTGTAACTCTTTACTCTCTGCACATCCACTTCAGTACATCCATTCAGTCTTTCACAAAAACCACAACCACTCAAAGCACCCACAAATGCATAACTCTTTAACTATCACCTCTCAGCCATCTAGCATGAAGTGATGTCATCAATGGTCAAATGCTAACGAGGCTATTGTGTGCGAGATTAACACTCCTTTGAGGCCTCAGCAGACCAGGCCGTGGATCTTTCAGAAAGGATCTCAGGATATCACACATCAGAACTGAACTCAGAACAGGAGAATAATATAAGAGAATGACCCACATTTGCACTTGCAAGCAGATCCTGCCACTGATATGTCAGTAGCATGGAGGCTGGCTCTAGTTCACCGCTGCCTTGACATTCGTGTTTAAGCGCATATTTGTGTCGCCTTCAGTCACCGTCACCATGACAAACAGTTAAGCTCAGGACCAAAAGAAATGGTTCCATCAGTGTTAGGCTGGGTTATACAACCATTTCATCAAATTCAAATCGAGCTGAAGCTATTCAAGCATTTCTGAATGAGTTGCTTAGGTTTGTCACTGGAGTCAAACGGAACGCTTGTGCCTTTTATATCCAGTGACAACACCCTTTATGCCCCACATTGGGGGGGGCGGGGTTCTAGCCAGCCATAGAAGATCAAAGACCCTCACATCTTAATAGTGGACCAATATGCCACTGAGTAAAAATATGTTTTACCATGAATTTTGAGTTGATAATGAGTTTCCAATAAATAAACACAAACTTTATTTTTAGTCTTCACTGGTGATCGAGTTGGTGCACAATTACTTTATCTAAACAATAAAACTTTTGTCAACATTTAACTGTTTTTTTTATCTTAACCTACCAAATAACATGTTTAAATTAGTTATCACATTTTTTGACTTATAACAGTTGTTATCTCAAGTGGTTAATATCAAATAAAAGTTAAATAAAAAGAAACATGTAACTTTGTCATTGGCAGCTTTTCAATTTTTTGGGTATCATACCTGCATCCAATACAGAATATAAAGTTAATAGTAAACATGTTGCTTTTTCTGTTTACCTGGGATTTCTGTTTTGTGTCACGTAAAAAGTGGCATTTTACAAGTCATGTGACCACAAAATGATCCCTATGAGTGACCCCGGCATCAATCACACATGGTCATATGATGATCAAATTAAAAATCTATAAATCCATATGTTGCTGTTTATTTCTAAAGTGGGGCTGCTGATTAGAGCTGTGAAATTTTATCCTGCATGCATTTAAACATTGAAGATTTCTGTCCTGTTGCCTAATAAATGAAAATTGTTTTAGTTTGTTGGCAGATCAAAGTGAAAATCATTCTTTTGACTGAATAGGTATTTTTGGTGTGTATTCTGTGTTCTAATAGTTACAGTTCCAGCAGTGTAAAAGAGACTTAGCATTAGGTTAGAATCAAGTACAGAAACATGTATACATGTTCTGCAGCACTACATTTATAGGGCTAGCATATAGAGACAGATAACCATTCGGTCATGGTCCTGGGTCATTTGACCCAGTGTTTTGAGTTTTCTTGTGTTTTTTGTAATTTTGTACTACATTCAGTTTAGAAGCACAAATTAATCTGTCCTGACTCAGACTACACAGAAAGACCATTCAACTTCCACAAAGAAAAGCCACTTCCTGGATTTGTTGAACCTAGCTAACCGTCCTGCCAGCTAGCTAGGATGTGGAGCAGGCAGAATGGGACGCCAAGAGTTAGTGAATCATTTTTCTCTCGTTGCTCTGTAAACTGTTTGTTTTCTCAATAAGTTTACATTCCAGTAAGATTTCAGATCTGAGCTTATAGCACTCAGTTACTAACTCATAAATATAAACAGCTTGTGTGTTTTCCTTTGCAAAACAAGCCACTGCTGGATGTGAGATGGCTGAAAATTAAGCGTTTTGTGTTCCAAAAATATTTTATGCACTTTCTTCAACGAAAAGCACGTGGACACATGCTTTAATCTCGATAAGATGCTTCCTCGCAGGATAAAAGTGATTACTAAGAGCAACTTTGAACTGATTCTCAGTGACTATATAAGGCTACAGAAAGCAAAATGCCCTCTAACCGTAGCAGCTTCAAACAGAAAAAGCACATTTATTTAATGTTTTATTTTAATACCTCTGGTTTTCTGTGTTTGTCTGTTTTATTAAAGGCTAAAAAATAAATAACTGACATTGTTCTTCCTACATGATGCATGTGAAAATATCTATACTGTAGGTTTAAAGGAATACTAAGTCATAATTCCTAAATTTGTTTAGATATTTTCATGTATAGCTGTGCATCAAAGTCACGTGCTGTTTTAATTTACAAATTCCAGTTCTTACAATTATCTCCTCCTTAGTTTCCTTTGGACACAGGAAAAGGCGCCTCACTTTTAGGACACCAGCAAAGTACGTCAACCTAAGAAAAGCATTCCAAGAGCAAATATGCTTTGTGTCTTGGCCAGTCTGGGTTATTCAGAGGGTTTGTTATCTTGGGTCTCCTTCATGTATTCATTCACACCGCCCCTCTGCTCCCACACACAAGACCCAACTTTTTGCAGCCCTCTGATATCACTGGATACACAAGATGTCAAACCCACACAGGATTATGCAGAATACTGTGACATGTACTGTAAGTATGCATAAGCAGAAGGATACACATAAACATACGCTGGATACAGTATTTGCACATACATCACACACAAACAGAAAAACAGACACACTCAAGCACGTACACAAATTTGAATGTCTTGAACTGACGAGGAATGTTGAAATTCAGCCAGAAATCAGACAGCTGTGTCTCCCGGAATCAGAGATTTTAATAGGCTGGCCGTAACAAGGACTTGACCTTTAACCCAGGGTCTTTCAGCGCTGTGTTTCCTCACTCTGCCCCTTGTTCTGGCTTAATGATAAAGAGGCATTCCATCTATCCCCTGCTCATTCTTGGATTTCACTTTTGTTTTCATGAAAACGTGACACTGGAAGGCATGTGATATACTTGTGCATATGTAAACTCTTAGTTAAGATACCAAGCAAAATGACACCTAAAAAGCCATATGATTTTAAATCTGGAACAAGCCATAATAATTACAGTTTAATAATCCGTTACTGTACAAATTCAGTGGACAAGACCTCCCATAGTTCAGGCTCCACACAACCATTTTTCAACCAGATGTGTCAGGTCTTCTACTGCATAAAGAAGTATTGGAGACAAGTTGTGCTCACTGGCGCAGACTGACTCAGACTGATTGCAGTGCGTTGGCAATCTGTCTGCATTTATAAACTAGACAGTGAGTATTTGCAAACTTTCTCTGAGTGATTGTAGTCTGCCTGAGTCAGACTGCAGTTGTTTGGAGACAGATTACCCAGGAGGTGACCTGTGCAATCAAAAGTGGTCACGAAGAGGTTGAGGATGTTGCACCTCCAGTCTCTGAGCAACCAGCTGGTCGTGGCAACTACTTGCAGTTGGTTGCTGAATGCAATGCAATACAATGAAATCACTGGGAAAAACATGGTTTTTATTAGTCATAAGGAGGTTGCTGACTTACGTTTGCCATTAGTAAACTTAGCGCATGAGAGTAGACTTTATCCAACCACAGGTGCTTTGTGACTGTGTACTGAATTTTTACTTTACTCTATAGTACATATTAAATAGTTGCATGTACATATACGTATATACTACTTACAGTATATATAGTGTCAGACAGACTTAGCAAACATTAGCAAAATGATAGAATGAGAATAGATAGCATTTTTGGTGTTTGAGTGCTCTCTAATAGTATTTTAAATTTACTGCAACAAATTCTATGGAATGAAACATACTTAATATCTTGTGGTAAATGTAGCTCAGGCTTATGGTTTGCTGACCACTAGCCACTACGTAAGTTTGCAGTTTGATCCTATGGCTACTTCCATCTAGGTGGTGCAGTTTATAAAAAAAATGCTTGTCCTGACTGTGGATTTGTACTTTCAATAGATAAGCAGAAGAACATATAAAGCTACCCCGAGCACAGGTGACAGGTTAGCACCTGTTATTAGCTGAACAGGGAGAAAAGAAGAGATAAATTAAATGCGTGCGTTCAAATTATTATTATTATTATTATTTTTTTTTTTACACAGGCAAGGGAGCAGGTCAACCACATAAACCGGCCTGAAAGCTGATCCCCACAGTGTAAGCATGTCCTCTGTGCTGAGGTCTCTTTCTGCCAGGATCACTGGCTCGCGCGCGCGCACACACACACACACACACACACAAATGCGTCCATGCACAGAGTCACATTCCTCTGCAGGCTCTGCGAGGGGCAGGCGCAGAGTGTGCTGGAAGCTTGGAACTGCTCTTCAGAGTGAGCGTCTCCCTCTCTCTCTCTCTCACTCTCTACCCCCAGTCGTTAAGTTTGCGAGCAGAGGAGGAAAGGACGGCAGAGAGACCAGGGGAGGTCTGACGACACTATCCCAGCATACCCAGCACCTACTTTAAATGCACACTCTGATAAACGCAGGCAGGCTCTGATTTACTGGAGGAACACCAAGAAATATAACCAAGCTGTCACACTCCAAGACATGTGTGCAACTTTCCCTGCCAGGACACAAACTTAAGAGGAGGTTTGGAAACATAGCATGTGTGTCCCGTCCATGGCAAAAAAGTCTGCATGAACTCTGACTGCTGGAGGTCCAACTTAAGGATGGAGGATACATGTTTCAGGCTAACGTTTTCTGATTCAGCCCTTAAGAGAACATCTAGTAAAGCATAGAAGGGGAAACAAGAGACACAAGAAATTTAATCACCCTCAACAGCGCTTCCAGGCTGATATGATGCTGTGGTACCACTACAGTCGTCACCTGCTGTCGCTGGCGGCGCTTCTGGTGATCGTGAGCTGCGGAGGAGGTGAGCAACGGAGAGGGACGGACGGCAGCAGCAGTAGCAGTAACGGAGGGAGTACTAGTAGTAGTAGCAGCAGCAGTAGTAATTCCAATAACAGACGTTTTCATAAGATCCAGCATGGCCAGTGCACCTACACCTTCATCCTACCTGAGGGAGAGGGAGCTGGAGGAGGCTCCTGCAAGGAAGCGAAGGCCAGTAGCTCGCAGTACAACGCCAACTCTCTCCAGAGGGACGCTCCACCACCTGAGCCAGACTTTCCCAGCCAGAAGATCCAGCAGCTGGAGAACGTTATGGAGAATTACACCCAGTGGCTACAGAAGGTAAGGAGGAACTGTATGTGGAGCATCAGGTGCTAGACCTCTCTTTTCTTTTAAACATGATCTTGGCTTAATGATAAGCTGAAATAAGAACGCAGTGGAATTTTCCTGTTTTAATTAGAACCACGCAGAAAATCTTAGAATTACATCTGCATGAGTTTTTTCTTTTGAAGTGGCCACGCTGCTGTGTGTTATTTGTTGAGATATTTGTGTCTGCTTGGGTGTGTGGTCTCCCCGGAGCGTCTGTTTGTAGCTTCACTAGATACCTTGTTTTGGTTTGTGGACGAGGCTGTCAGACTAAAACCATGCAGTGTTTGCTGTTTTCATGTAGTCGACACATAGTTTGTCAAAGTGCTTGTCAGTAGGAGAGTTTATGTGCCTTGGAAAAGTGCAGCTTTCTTTTACCCGTATCCCCCCCAAAGGGTGATGCTGTGTGGCCACTTTCAAAATAAAATTCCAGAGATTACCACATAAAACACTGACAACATCAAAAATGTTAAAATGCACGGCTGTCAACTGGCTGACTTACACCTCATAACTCCTTCAGTTGTTGAGAAAGCAGCCTGGTCTCATAGTGGCACTAATCTTCTTTGCTTCTGAGTTGACAAACAGACTTTTATTAGTTAACAAAATATGTGTTTTTGATAACACACAAAAGAGGACAGACTGGGGTATTTGGTTACGTAACTGTGTACATTGACTGCACTGAACTTTTCGTTCTGGATGTCACACAGCTGTCCGGTTTTCACGCACAGACATCTCGTACTGCTGCGTCTCTGTCTAACACATCTCTGTTTTCCTGACGTCTTCCTACTTTTCTCTGTGTTAACCGCAAAATTCCACAGATGTCCTTTTGAGTCGCATCGGTCATACAGCAAAGGTAGCTATATGTCAGTCACCCCCTGCTCTCCAGTGGGCCGTCTCTTTAATGGCAGGAAGTCAGAGAGAGCCCCAAGAGACTCAGAGAGGAGGAAAAGACAGGGAAGGAGAACGCTCTCTTTATTTTTGTTCAAGTGTGAGTTTAGCCTGAAAATCCAGATTCATATAAAAGAAGTTTTATGTGAACATTTTTATTGGAATAATTTATTGGTTAAATAACTCCTAAATTAAATCCCTTTAAAGGGAATTTGAAGATCTGTGAGGTGCTATGTTCAAATATGGTTCTTGTGTGATGTTAATAAGACGCGAATTCTGAAGCCATATCTGATACGGCTTGGCAGGCACTCTGCTTTTTCAGGCTTTGAGACTTTGTGTCTCCGAAAAGCCCAAGACCGTCTCTCTGAAATGAATACATGATTCAAACAAACAAACTTCCAAATTTGGCATCACAGGATCTCCTGCTCCTGCATTTTCTACAGTGTTGTTGCTTCCAAGATTAGCATGTCCAATCTGCGATCAACACCTAAAAGCTGATGGCTTATTTTATTTTCTGCAGTTTGTAAGTCAAACACGCGCACAGCTAACAACTGACGGATTTCATGGATCACAGTGTAACGGGGAATTTATCAAGCTGAATTTCGCCGATTAATCTGTTCGTACGCAATGAACATGTCCTTCGAAAGCTCTCAGAGTTACGCCGCGTCTGTTTTTCGTTTTCTCACAGAAAGTAATTTTCACTCCTCGGGTTGGAGGAAATGGTAATTTCTCATCAATTAACCAGGCAGTGGCAGCCGTCTGCTAGAGCGAGATGTTGACTGAGTTTGTAATTAAGGGAGGTAGTGTTGGGAGCTACTCCACCCTCCAGCAAATTCAGAATATCTTACGAAACCATAGAACTTAGAAATGCGTCTCAAACCAACTTGGGTATAGCACAAGAGGGATTTTGTCACTACCACTGACTTTATCTACATTTAGCATTCTGTGTGTCACAGTTCAACCCAGAACAACCCAGTTTCATAAGGGCTGTTCTGAAAAATCTTAAAAAGTTGTTTCTGTAGAGTCACCATTAAAGGGAGGAAAAATGAGAAAAGACTTTTAGTAGTCAAACGTCTGAAAACTTGTGTATGTGTTTCTGTCCGCGTCTTAAGTGCAGAGAAAGGCCATGGTTTATAATAATAGCAGCTCTATCTTTGCTCAGTGAACCTCATCCGTCTATGACAGTACAAGGGACCCTGTGAAAACACAACGGCAGCATTCGTGCACTGAAGGTTTGACTAATGGGACCTCTAGAATAACTTTCTCTTCAGATGTAAGGAAGGGAGCACCACTACTGCTATTGTGCTTCTCTCCTGACACCTAGGAGTTTATCGTGCAGGACCAAAAACAGTCTTATCATGAATTTTCTGATGTATCTTCTAAATACTGTAAATTTAAATACAACAGCAGAAAAACAGAAGTAGGTATATCAGAAATAAAGAGGAATTACCTCTTGGTCATTTGATAAGGGAAGTTTAAACATACAGTGGTAATTCATGCTAATTGCACTACATGGGGGGGAGAACATCAGGATGCAGTTAACATTTTTCATTGGACAGAAGATTAAGCGTCTCAGTCGGTCTATCTATCTTAATCACGCCAGTCTTTTTACTGCTTGTCTAAAAGAAAGCTCGCCCTGATGTTGCTCCAACCAGCCCTGATGAAAGAGACGGACGGAGAAGATTATTATAGATAGCAACCCTGTGCCTGTGCTTTCAGTCCAGTGTGGGGGGTAGACAGTTAAGAGTGATGTAGCAAACAGCTGTTGGGGAAGTGTTTTAAGCCTGAGATCTTACCTTTGTCAACCCAGGGTAAAGTATATGGACCCTGATAACATTCCTAACCAGTCAAAGGTGGCTCGTGTTTGCTCAAGGATTACTTCTTTTTCCTGTCTGCAAGGTGAAGAGCCACGGATAAGCTTTCTTACCAGAATTTCACAGAATTGTATGTCATAAAAGGAACACACGGGCAGAAAAAACTCACAAAAAACAAGAAATGGAGAGAAAATAAGAGACAACAGGTAGGTGACTGAGTTTGGTATGAAAATGTGTTTTTATTTTTGACACATTTATCTATAATACTTTTATTTTCCGTCCTTACCAAATATATTGTCCATAGTGATATTAATTATTCACTGATTTGTACTTTAATGGTGTTTATATTTGGCAATAGCTGAAAATGTAAAACAATACAGAAGAAACACCCTTCAGTGATGTTATGAGTGTTGATGTTGCATAGTCTGTCCACCTGAGGGCGCTCTGCAACTTGTTGGCAACAGGTGTTTGCCAACAAGGAAGAACCAAACATAAGTATAGATCAGTATTAAAAATCCTTTATCGGACAGGCTGTAAAACTGGGACAGTACATCAGAAATTTCACAGGATTCAGTTCCCACAATGCACTTGCTGCAGCAACTCACCTATCAGTTGTAAACCAGCCAATCTTAGTACAAAACGGAGCGATACAGAATACTGAAGCTCACAAAATGCTAAAATACATACTCAATATGCAGCGGGAAGGTAAAGTACAAGTTTTCTCCAATTTTCTCCATATCTCATAAACAGGCGTTTTTGCTATTTAGAGCTAGTCCCTTGCTAGAATGCAATACGGTTACAGCTTAGAAGAGATTTTGATATCTCATGCTGGCAAGTCAGCTTTATTTATTTATTTATTTCAAGCATATTTCACCTTTGGTAGACGTCAAAGTGCGTAAAAAAATCGTCCATTTTCAATCCAGATCCAACAGTGTATGCCTGTAAAATTCCACAATGAAACTTTGAATATATATAAATCTCAACCCCAGTGTCTCACAAACATCAAACATAATCATTTAGCATCAAACAGTAGCAAGCTAACGTTTCCATTTCTGAAGCTTTTATAAAATAAACTGTCTGGTCAATGCAGCAAACCTTATTTTTTCAAGTATGAGTTGGTCTTCTTGGGATTTAAAATATTTCGTGCTTGTAACTTTGTACAATTTAGGGCACAAAAAGAATTCCCAGTGTCATCTCGCCATAAGGTCTCCTACCGTTTATATGCATATACAGGTCACAAATAATGTTCTAAAAACCTCCTATTAAAATTTTTTCTTCAAGCAGGCTGTCCCAAAATCTTAACGCTATCGGAACAACAGGACAATTTCACCTCGACTAAATGTTAGCAGCCGTCGTGGAATAAAGAAGCCAGAAAATTGCAAATGTAGCCAGCAGCCAGATTTAAATGTTCACTTAATTTATTGCATAAAAGGAGTTTTGTTGGTAGTGGAAACATTTTATCAGCATCTACTTTTGAATTGTGTTTGGAGTTTTCCCCCCCTCTTTTGGTTGTTCGATAGAGTGTTGATAAAGGCAAGTTTTCATAACTGATATACAGCCTGAAATGACCAAAAATGTGGACTGAGCTAATAAGATTTTGATGTTCGACAATTTCTATTATTTAGTGTTGTGACATACTTAGATCAATACCAAAACTCAGCTTTATTGACAAGTAAAAAGATGAAACTGGTGTTTTTTAGTGCACTTTAACAACAGATGGTGCTCTTTGGTGCACTGAAGTGTAACAAGATCTTCTCATTTCCCCCTCTTGTGGAAACTGCAGAAAGTTTCTGGAGAAGCCTTTGCCAAACTAAGCTGTTGAACATGGAAGGGGAAATGACCATCCTGGGTGTCTTATCCCTGTGAAATTCCCATCTTTCTGCCTCTTGACGAACTTGACTGCGTTGCATAAACAGTGCTTTAGAGGATATACCAACATGTGGGCAGCAGCTTGTTTCCCTTCCATATTGGGAGTTCATTTGAGAAAGAGTGAATATGTTTCTCTACTTAATGCTGTCAGAAGGCCACACAGTGTGCCTGGGGATCCAAGGGGAAACCTATCTATTTTAGTAGTGACTTCCTCTATAAGAGTTTATTTTCACTCGTAATGTTGTCCAAAGCTAACAATCGGATGATACATAAAGACGGGCAAATGCTCCAAGGGATAAAAAATCTTGTCCTTCTGGACCTCTAAACTTGCAAAAAGGAAACCATAGAAATTACAGAAGGGCGCTCCAATAACAGCTTCCAGAAGGGTTTTCTTGGTTGCACTTGTGCTTTGACTGTAAGTGAAAAGGAAAGAGAACTTTCTGCTTCTGCGTGTCGTGGGAGCAGGGAAAAACATTACAACAATGCCGCAGTATTTCCACACGGACGTGAAAATGGGGTTCAACACTGTTAATGTTTCTGATTTTCAGGGAAAGGGGGCATTTAGCGGTTTTGTCACGCTCAATAAGCCATACCGCTTTGTTTTCAGACTCACCCGTTTTTTCCAGAGGTCGTATTTCAATTAACCGGTGGCTGCGAACATGATGGCAGCTTTGATACTGGCCAGGCAGGTATTGTACACCTATGTCTCTTTAAAGTCAAATGAATGAAGCAGTACATTTCTAGGTAATGTGACAGTCCATCTTGAATTTGTCTAGTTTCCTTTAGTGCAGCGATACAAAGTTACCATTTGGTTTCTTTTTCCATCATTCATTTTAGTGAATTACTCTCAGGTGGGTACTTTATTGAGGATTTATTTTGCTTTAATTACAAGGTTATACATTTGGCTAAATGCTTGCAGGATTTATGATATCCCCACTGAAAACACTGTAGCTATAGCTTGTAGCTTGGCACCCGCTCGTGCATCTGTAAAATAAATTGAGAGTTTCCTCTTATAGGCTCATGTTTCCGTGCGCTCTCACTCTTCTAATGGTGCTAATTTTTTCTTCATTTGGTCGTTAGAGGTATTACGAATGTAGGTACTCTTGTGATTTGGCCACTTGGACACAGTGAAAAAAAGTCACGCACATATGCTATACCATATTATTACTTTTAATCATCATTAAAAAAATTGGAGGTAGTCTGAAGTCTAGCCCCAGGCCATCTGATTGATGAGAGGTTGTATTCAGATTCCTTTTTAGCTCTAATCTGGTCACCACCAACTTCAGAGGGACATATCTGACTTTTCAGCTGCTAAACGCTCCATTATGTTCACCTTTGCTAACTTTGCAAGTATGCTTTTTAGTTGACATTAAGAACAAAGTGATTTAACTAGAGCTTTTTTTAACTTAAACAGCAGTTTGCCAGGAGCAAAAGAGTCATAAGAGAAACAAACTAAACAATGAAGTCAGAAGCAATTCCGGCACTGAGACTTTGAAATGGTCTCCAACTCCAGCTTTGTTTAGCTGACTCTGTGGATGCCTTTAAGAAACGGTTAAAAACATTTTAGTCAAGGAGGCCTTTTGTTGAGATTCTTACTGATAGTACCTGTTTTTAGTTAGCTGTTTTCCTTAAGTCCTATATTTTATTTTTTGGGATTGCTTTGTGAAGATATATCTGTAAAAAGCACTTTAGAAATAAACTTTACTTCCTTACTTACTTATATCTCAATACTTGTAAATGCTCTGGGAAATGATTTAGAGGTAATAACACCAAGCCTTTATCTAAATAAACAGGGAGAGAGCCATTATATAATACAGTAATGAAAAAGCTTTACCCTATCATTGCATTATTTACAATACTAATGCACTCTGCTTGCTTACTTGCCTGATAACAAATTCTGGTTTTGGAAAAGAGCTTTGACACATATGTGGTCATCCGTCCATCCATCCGTTCAACTTAGGGTGAAAGGTGCTGGAGCCTATCCCAGCTGTCATGGGGCAAAATATGGGGTACAACCTGGACAGGTTGACAGACCATCACAGAGCCATTGTTTATACAGCAATACAGATTATAGCAGCTTTAAGGTAAGTGTATGTGTATAGGTTTTATTCTAGTGTGGTATTTAAATATTTTCTTATAAAATTGCTGAAATAAGAGGTTTTTTGTTTTTTTGCCTCCCCAACAGAACAACCATACATAATATTATTCTGGGCAGACAAGTGAAAGCCATTAGTACTAGAGTGGAAGTTGTTGTCAGAAGAGTTGCCAAAAGCAAAAAGGTTCTTGTCTGCATCTTTGCCACTGCTAAGGTTGAGTGATTATGAGCCAAATATGAGATAATAACAACTTAGATAGAGTGGAACATTAGACATTATGGTCGATCTAAGTGCACAGTTAGTAATGTAATGTGCTGTTATTTTAGCCTGCAGCAAATCACGAGTGTGTTTAAACTTACTTCGGTCGCAGAGCTGCCTGTTATCTTTTTTGTATTTTTGTTTTATAATGACTCTTGATAAACAGAGCAGATGATAATATTACTCACCCATATCTGCTATTTGTTTTCCTCCAGACTTCGGTTCATGCAGGTCGTACGCTGTAAATCAAAGTTTGATTAAGGTCAAAGGAACTGATATGGCATTAAAAACAAAGCTCTGTTTGGATATTTGCTATTTGAGCTGCTTGCAGAGAATACCCCAAGACGTCTAACTCGGTTTGAATTTGCAGTAATCTGTCAGATGCTCTCTTTTTTTTTTTTTCCAACAACTGGTTTGTTTCCAGGAAAAGATAACTGATAAAATATCCATTTCTTGTATTGCTGACTCTGGCAATGTGCCGCAGAATGAAAAATGAGGAAACGCTGTGAATTTGAATGCTCTCGCTACATGCTTCAGTTTATGTTCATCCAATTTGGAAGTTCACTCTAAGTTGTGTTGTTTGATCCCCGTTTATGATAATTTTCAATCCCGTAGATATTTCTGTGAAGTGGAGGAAAAATTCCTGAAGCCGCCTTAGATGCTGCCTTTGAGGCCGGCTCTCCCTCCAGTGTCTCTTTGACTCTCCCTGACAGATGTTGCATTCTGAGTGGATGTCTTTGTTTGTCAGCGCTGGGGAGCCTTCCAGAGGTTCCAGAGGGCAGCGCCGTTTCACCTTGCTTGGAGTCAGCCTTGCAGATTATGTGTTTCTCGGATTCTAAAGCGAAGAAACACAAAAATCGAGGTCAGACGCTCAAATATGAGGAGAAAAGGCCGTAGAGTGAGGCCAAGTTGTAGAAAACTGTTGACAGGAAGCGCATAACGGTGAAAAGAAGACAGAAGAAGATTGGGACAGACTCGGGGATAGTAGGAAAGAAAACATAAACAGCTTCATTCCCTCGCAGTGTGGCCTACATAGATCTTCAAATGAGTAATGGTTGTCTCCATTGTTTTTGTTGCGTTCTTATGGTGGTAGGATGTGAGCCACTTGTTCTTAAGGCCTTCGTGTCACATCTGAGCATTACTTCACGTATTTATTTAATCGTTTATTGTCTTGTGGTGCGAGTGAGGGAGGCGAGCTGGTCTGTGAGTATTGTGCAATGTATTGAATTACATCTTCAGACCCACACATCTTGATGGAATTCAGTCTGGAGCAATTCACAAGGGCAGGCTGTTTATAACCTGCCTCTGTTTTCTTTGGGCGCTTTGGGCACATGAAGTGAGTCGGGTCTCGGTTTATCGCTTTAAATGCTGTGATTGGTGTGACACTTCGTTCAGCCTGCTAATGGCAATACGCACACGCACGAAAAGATATAGACGCACATGCAGACACATTTGCACCCACAAATCTTAATATTTGTTTTGAAAGCAAAGACACTCGTAACCCTGTACAGAGTTGTGTTTGCGTTAGCGGGGACCTGAGCCAGACTTCTCATATTTCACAGAATACCACAGCTGGAGCTGGCACAGTCACTGCAGACGTGTAGAGGAAAGTCAGTAAAGTGGGTTACCCTGTGACATTTCTTATGTTCCCTGCTGTTAAACAATAACACCCTCAAAACATCGTACAGTGCAACTCAAGAGTCCTCATAAAATCATTGACTCCGTCGACTGTTTCGGTATGTTTCTTTTCTTTGGTCGTTTTAGCTGTTTGTACTTTCGGTCACACTGCTATCAGAGCTGTCGATTAGCTGATAAGGAACACCTGCTGCACGACAGGATTTGGTGATGAATTGCACCAAGTATGCAATTCACACGCCTAAAACGCGTAATCCGTTTGTTTTTAAAACACAAAATAAGTACACACAATCAAAGTATTCAATCAAGTACGGTAACGAGAGGCTCTAACGAATAATCTTTTAGGCAAGCAAGCTGTGGATTGGATTTTTTCTTTGTAGTAAAGGCTCTAAAAAGTTCAACGTTACATATAAGCAGATACTGATTTAGGTTTTCATTAGAACTTGCTTTGTTGCATTACACCAAACTATAGCTAATCACACTCCCACCAAAGAAAACACCCAAACTGACATGGAAATAGCTCTTTTATATAATTCATAAATACACTTTAAATGATAAATGTTTTAAAAATCAGTCTATATTTAATTTATCTAGTCCTACATATTTTTTTCTCTGTGCTCACAATGCAAAACCCATACAAACATGTTGATATATATACTCACTGGCCACTTCTTCAGTTACACCTTTGCGAGTTGGACCCTTTTTTGTCTGCAGATTTGTGGACTCGCATTCCACAACAGCCCAAAGATCTGGTTGCTGTCGAAGCTATTTGAGAGCTGTGAAGTCATTGTTATGCTCCAGAAAGCAGTTTGAGATCATTTGAGCTTTGTGACATGGAGATTTATACTGGTGGATGGAGCCATCAGAAGACGGGTACGCTGTGGTCATAAAGGGATGGACACGGTCAGCAACAGTACTCAGATAGGCTGTGGCATTTAAAAGATGCTCAGCTGGTACTAAGAACCTCAAAGTGTGTCCCCCCACAGCATTACATATCCAGCAGCACCCCTGTATCACTGATATAATACAGGATGAATCCATTCTTTCACGTTGTTTACACCAAATTCTGACCTTTATAGAAATCATCAGATTAGGCAACATTTTCACATCTTTTAACATCTTTTATTGTCAGTGATATCAGTAATATGTAGCCCCCATGCACACATCAGACACATCAGATGTGCGCATTGTTATAGAAGTCAAGATCTTTCTTCAATTTAGACCTTAGAGAAATGTTAATTAAAACATTTTATGGACCTTCATTTAGGACTCTGTTTATTATTGCTACATTGTTATTCGAGTGCGTGTTACAGGGAAAAACCTTGTAAAAACACTGCTGTATTTGGTGTCAGCCTGAAGCATCAAGCTGTTTTTGATTTAGGCAAACAGTTGACCGTAATGATTAGTACAGGTGGATTTTAGCAATCAGTGTTGTGATTACTGGTAGAGAAAGCACTTTGCACACATTTAGGGATGGAAAAAATGTAGCGTAACATTTTTCTTCATGTATTTCCCCTCTGCAGTAACGGTGCAGTGACAGACTACCTCTAAATTGCGCTGCTGCACGGTGACCTAACAGAAACTAACTTAGAAATCTGTTGTTGATTGAAAAGATGGATGTGCTTGTTGGTCTGGGTTTACAACGAAAATACAAATGGTTACAAATAGTTCCAGAGGTTTGTTTAAGTTGACATGTTTGCTGTGGTTCTGAGGTGGCAAGGTTAATCCTCCAGAGGCCTGTACATGGACGTGAGTAAATCTGCACGCGTGAGTGTGTCACGTTCGTCTCCGTTTCTGCATGCGGGTTTGTGCACGACACTGTTTTATCTGCACGAGCCTGTTTTTTCGCCTGTGTTTGGATGAGATGACCTTGAGCTTAACCGATAGTCTGAGGAGGATCACATGAGATGTTACTTCTCTGGGCATGTGCGGTCACAAGGTGCAGAAACTGGAACAGAAGCTGACACATGCTGTCAAACAGCACTCACATTATCCATGTAAATGTATACACGTCAGTGATACATGATGTCTATGATGTCTCGTCTAAGGGAAGGATGAAGATGTAACTTTTAACAGTTACAGATTGCAAAAAAGAATGGGTGATGTCACTGTTTTCCTAAAATCTACCTTGAATGTAGTAATTATCATTGTGTTTGCCATTATACAACTAAGATTCGTGGATTTCTCATGGTTTTCAGTCCTACAACAGCACCGGACGGAGTTCGGTTCCCAGATTAGATGTTCAAATTTCAGTTTTTCTGAGCCTTGTGGTACTTGTCATGTTGGCTTAACAGTTAAGGTTTAAAGTTCATTCACGTCCTTAGAGATGGCAGCTTTCAAAAAGAAAACAAAGCCTCTTCTCTTTTTTTTCACAGTGTTATTGCTTTACAGTCCATTTAGTACCTGGAACCTTTAAGCCCTCAAACTAATCACAAAAAAATGGATAAGATGTTTTGTTGTTTGAGCATGACCATTTATGTTTAGTTGCACTGGTTGAAATCATTTGATCCATCCTTTGCTTTTGCTTTTGTTTATAGACATGTCTTGAGTGCCGCTGCCTATGAAATTCAAAAACAAACAGAAACTGAACACAGAAACCCAGGGATTAGACAGGTAATGCACACAGCGTGCGCTTCTCTAAATTATCCTTTTCTCTACTTGTTTTCTTTAGCAACCTTGCACAACAGAAAAAGATGTGATGTAATTCCAATGACATGCTATGTCAAAAACATTTCAATGTGTGTACAAATGTACTCGTACTGCAGTTTTTCTATGAAAAACATCAAACACATGAGCAGCTAATGACCAAGATGCACAAACATGCAACGTATCAGCCAAAGCCAAAGATCAAACTGCTCATTAGCTGCACATCGTCGATAAGAACAGCGTCCACTTCCTTTTCAACATATGTGGTAAACTTTGGGTCAAAGCTGTTTCATGTGTGCATGTTAGCTGGTCTGCTTCGGCCTCACTTACTTAGAAGTGCCTCGTGCAGCCATTGACAGTGCGTGTCAGCAACAGTGGAAGCATGCAAAATGACTGAAAAGTAACATAATTTGGACCTGATGCGGTAGTGTCTCCGTGTCTTTGGTATTAGAATCAAAGCGAAGCAAAGATTGTAAGAAAGACAGGGAAATGCAAGCACGTGTAGATGTGCAGATATGGGAGGGAGGGAGGGAGGGAGGGAGGCAGAAAGAGAAAGTGAAGGAGGCCGTGCTCAGCTCGCACTGTGGTGATTAACTATAGGAACGGTTTATAAACTCCGGAGTCTATGCTTAATGGGATGTTAGGATGAAAGATAAACACGAATGTGACATTGAAGGAAACAACCCTTGTCATTAAAGGCTCATTCGTTTTGATTTAAAAAGACACCCAGCTTGGTAGGTAGTGGTGCTGGCACACAAACTACTGGAACCGTTTTTCCCTGAGGTTTTGTCTGACTAGGAGGTTTAACATACAACGCTGTATGTAGTAAGGTTTCTGTCATGGCTGAAATTAAAACAAAACATGCCCACTTTCATATATTTCTACAGCTTTCTGGCAGAGGAATCTCCTGCTGGGATGTTTTGAGGGTATACTGGAATGCTATCTCAAATATTTGGACGTAATAGACTCCTCCATGGGATGGTGGGTTTGCGATCCCTGTGTGCTTAAGTAAAGGGGCAGACTGACATGGCCAGCAGCATAGACACAAAAAGAGACTTTTTAAAAAAGGGGTGCATTCCTGTCCAGATGTGTCCCTGAGGAAAGCTTCTCAAGTTGGATGACTAAGCGAGCCACAGTATCTCAGGACTGTCCCTCTGCTGGTGCTCCCCGTTTAAGACATCTGGATGAATGGTAGCAGGTCCAGCTTTGTTTGCTTATTTGTTTTTCGTTATGCATTCCCATGTCTTGGATGACTGCAAGAACTTCCTCTCCCATAAGGCTAGATAAGCAAAATTAATTGGAGTAATTTTTGGACCAATTTTGACATTAGAGAGCACCAATGTAACTGGAGTATTTATGAAAATATACATTCATATGCACGCTTTCCTTCACTGTATTTGTTTACATTTGTCATTGAATAAACCGTGCTTTGTCTCTAATAGCGACTGTTACATCTGCTTGACTTAGGAATCATACATTAAATCTTGTCTTGAACCACCCCTCATTTCTTTAGGTACAGCGATTTATTGAATCATGTCCATCATGCAGTAAATAAGGGCTCTTAGGCATATACGAATTCTCATGTTAGAACTGTCTTACGCATGTAATTTCTTTAAGTAGTCTGCAGGAGTAGCTCCCCAGTTGTCTATCAAGGTGATCCCATACTGCTTCAATCACGGTGAGGTTTGGGCTCTGGGAAAGTCAGTCCATGACTGATGGTGTTCTTTTGTCTTTCTTCTTGTCTTTTTTCTCTACTCTGGGATGCTTTTACTGAATTGGCATCAGATGCTTTCCAGATGGTATTGCATCATGGATCAAAATCTGCTGATACTTGTCTGTGTGCATAATTCCATTCTCTTTGACAATATCCTCACACAACTGGCTGAAACGCAGCTCTTAACCATTTCAGACCCTCCACCGCATTCTGCAGAAGGCTGTAGATACTCACTGTTGTACCTCTCTCCTGATCTTCGCAAGACTGGTTGCCATTGATTTTCAGTGGGGACTGGTTTTTGTGTAATTTCAGTTTTTACTTAATTTGGCATGCCTTAGCCTTTTCTTCATGTTTCCCTTCCTTAAGAATGGCTTCTTGATAGCCACCCTTCCACTGATGCCATTTCAGATGAGGCTTCGAACAATAGATGGATCAACTGATCTGAACTGATCTGAACTTGTCAAGTGTCCTCAACTTTTTTAAGGACACACTACACACCATGCTCAGATACGCCAAGTTTTTGGCTAATAGCTTAATAATAATAAAAATAATAGAAGCTTGTTCCTACCGTAGATTTTATTAGATGGGCTTGTTCTCTCGTTTTTATAGGAGTTGTAGCCTGTAGATATTATGATATTTTTATATGTTTCTTGTCTAAGACTTTGCAGTGATTTGAGTTATGTGTAGTTTCACTGGAATTTAGTCCTAAAGAAGCACCGAGCAGAGCAACTCTGAAAATTCATTTCCAGAATAAATTTTCCTCGTGAAAACAAGCAGTGTCTGTATAACCGTATCAAAATCAGTAAATGAAAAGCAAACATTGTTCTTGGATGTTCTCACACAAGTGCTACAAAACTCAAGTTCAAGGCTTTAAAATGTTCGTCTCTCTATTTTATGTCAAAAGACCGTGTTTGTCCATCTGTGCTTTTCATAACACAGTGCCAACATTGCAATTTTTATATCTCAATCTGTCATTCTGACAAATAAAAGACTTTCTTTGTTGTATATTCTAGTAGTTTATCACTGAATGTATGTGTTATAGACATAACACTGTCAGACTTTGATTTAAAAGGTCCTTCCAAGTTTGACCATTCACGTAAGAGAAAGCATAACATAGATTGCACAAAATTTATGTCTCAAAGAAACTGACAAAAAAACAGACTAAAAGCAACAAGAGCAACGCAAGCAGGTTTTCTTCTTTCTTGAGTTTAAATGTTTTTGCAAATTTAACATAATCAAAAAAAGTATTAAATCTAAATTTGACTCGGGCTTGTGTTTCGAAATCGTGATTAAGAGCATCAGAATTTTACCCAGACCTTCTTGAAAATCAAGCCTCATTTCAATTGAAGCATTTAAATTATCCACACACAGATCTCATCAGTTGTTTGGGAAAAAAAATCCCCACATCAAAAGGTATTATGTATATTCCCCCTTCTGTGTTTGTGATTTAGTTGAATTGTTAACACTGAGTAATGATATGCAAAGTCGTATAGTTTAAGAATATCTGACAAAATGTGGAAAATATGAACTTCAATTTGGCTTAAAACTTTTGCACTCTGGTTAGATTCTGATTTGTTTTTCCTAAGAAATATCACCCAGCCTTGAATATACCAGCCAGAAAATCTCACTTTCTTTTATTGGCTGCCCTGTTGACAAACCATCATGACAGTAAACCTTTGAAGGTTGAAAAATGGCGTGCGTCTGAACCTGCCAAGCAATTTTGGGTACCTCAAACTACGCACTATAATTGACCTAATCATTCATAAAGAGCTTGGTTTACTTAAAGCTGTGTACACATGTTTCATTATGTCCTTGGAAATACAAAACCTCAACAAGATTAGCATCAATACTATCTTGACAGGTTGACAAACGGGAAGAAAACAAGCAAGAAAGATATAAAGGGGGAAGAAAAGGCAGTGTTGGATCAAGCAGGTGCTGGCAGGCACTTGGTTGTTTTTCAGATGGCCAAATTCACACAGATCAAGAGAGCTGAGAGAGGGTTTGGACAACCCAATTCATTGCGCACCCCTATTCCTATTCTAAATGATCCACCATCAGCATGTTTACTTGCTTTCTTGTATTGCTTACAGACCTTCTCCAATGTAGTGGCGTGACTTTCACAAATAATGCATTCTGTGGGAACTACCTCCTTGCAGGAAGTCTATACCGACCTATAAAATCCTTGTGCACCAAGGGCACTTCCAGAGTTTTTGAAATGGGAAGTCCCCCAGCCCCTCTTTTCAAGCTTTCTACTTTCTACTCTGTGGAGTAGAAAATATAATCCCTTGATCGATTCTCACTGCAAGTTTCCCCAACCTTACTTGTGCGTCGTTTAGGTACTTGAGTGAATGCACTCAAGGTGCCAACCAATGCAGCAATCCTCTAGAGGTTCTGCTGTTAATATCCATGCTCTCAGTCTTCAGCTTTTTGTGTACGACATGTGCCTTGAAAGTTGCTTTATTCATCAACTATAGAGGTTCACACACAGTGCTCAAGAGCTGTCTACCACATTGAACATGATAGAATCACCAGTCCTGAAGAAAATAGCATATTCCCAGATGGATGATCGAGAGGTTTCTGGTGGTTGCTGGCTGTCATTGAGCGAAATCAATCACAAAGAGGATGTGGTGCAAAAAAATCTCCTTGTGGTTGTGTTGGTTGTTAACAGATTGCTTTAGTTGCGAGTAGTTTGCATGTAAGATGATACCTTGTCTGCCAACACTCTGTGCTAACTAACTGAGAAAAAGTGAAACATGAAAAATTGCAACACAAACCCGAAGTAGTGAATGTTTGCCTTTAAAGTAAAAGTTGTTCGTCAGCACTTCAATCTGCATGTTTCAAATGACGCAATGTTTACTTTCAAGGCAAAGGGTCTCCATTTCTTGCACAGTTTCACAAATGTTCAGCTAGTGGTCAGCAAGTATTCGTAGAAAAGTCAGCATATTCAGTTTGAAATACTGGCGTCTGTAGCAACCTGCTAGTGACCATATCAAGGAGGTTTCATTGGGATATTAACAGGAAGTATTTTCTCTCAAGACCCAAAATTCCTAGGGGGGGGGGTCACTGACCAGTCTATAGGCCCGTGTGACTGTTGCTTCTGGAATGAGTATCAGAATGACTGCATCAACCTCCAGTGATCACCAACTGGTCAGAATACACATTGACATGACTGGTTGTTACAATATAATATTCGGCCGGTCTCTCATCCTGTCTGACTGGAGCCTTATTCACTTGACCCAATGTTGCAACACGTTCAAAATGGCAGACAAGTTGACATCACATAGTTAGCGGGTACGTGACTGCAAGACCTAAATAGTCTGTGTGAGCCAGAGCAGAGGGAGTGACACAGTTAATGACTCAGTTAGTGACTCGCTACAACAACGCAAGTACGAACCACACAAGCAACACGTAGAAACTTCCAGCTCTCTGCAAGCAAAACACTTTGATTCAAAAAGTTAATAAGATTGACCATATACCCCAAGCATTCGCTCAGTAAACATGACAGCTCATCTTATGCAATGGATGGGTTTGTGTGGTTGCAGCAAGCTGATATGTCTGTCAGGAAGTAGAGGAGTGAGCACTCTGGAAGTTGTTAACTTTCATTATATTGTTAGAGCGCTTATCTACAAGTTGAACTAAATAGGATCAAACTACAGTGTTGTTGAGTTTCCAGTTGTAGTTTTTTGTTGTAGTTGTAGATTCTTCATGCAAGTTTATAGCAGTCCTCAGAAACTTTAACTTTAACTAACTGCTGCAGCAGAAAATGATGTCACAGAGCACTGCATGGAAGCCTGGATATTATTCAGGAATCCAGTGGTTTACAGGTGTGGTGTAGCAAACAGCTCTTTTAAAACTGCCTGATAAAACTGTCTACTTTGACATGCCGGGCCGCTGTTTGTTTCTTATTTATTTTATGTCAGTCATTCTCACTCACACGACATCCTGTGAGAGGACAAAAAAATGTAGCAGCAATTGAGTAAATCCCTGGATGCTGGCCACTGGAGCAAAGGTCACGGAGATCAGCTTCGAGTTCAGTCTGAGTTGTTACTCATCTAATCTTGACAGACTTTAAGACAGCGGTCCTAAAACCATTTAAAGGTGGCTTTGAAAACAAACAATCGAGTGGCCGAGTTAGACAGTTTTTAAGATACGGCAGAAGTTTCTCCTATTTTATACAGCTGCAGAAAGTGGCCTGCAGTAAGTCATGGTAGCACCTTCTAAAGCCCCACTAGAGTGAATTATAGACCCGGATTTTAAAGAGTGGTGTCAAATTCACCTTCCGCTGTCAGTGAATGATAAGAGAGCATAAGTGGAGCCTATTTGCTGGCTTTGGGTCTAAGGTGGCCTGTGATACATTGGGAGGTGCTGATGCGGGGGGTAGATGATGGTAAGCAATAACCCCTATCCTCTCTGTTAAAGTGGCCTGCAATGCATCCAGGCATGAGTGAAAGGGATGTATCCCAGAAGCCAGGCTGCCCCAGTAACACCATTACCATCACCTCCCTGCACGTGCAAAGAGCTGGAGATAAGCAGAGATGTGACGGAGCTCCACTGGAAAGTATTTTAAAAAGTCCAGGCCTGCAGTTTTCTTACTTTCACAGTGTCTCTTTGCACTGCTACTGCAGTTGTTTAGAAGAAGGTATTTTAAATAGTAATTGTAACAGAGAGTGTCATCTAAAGGGATTATCCTGTCCCTGGCTCTCAAGCATTGGTATTTCAGTAGATCTGCCATAATTATTTGCAGGATCCGTATGTTGGATGTCTGACATGATGCCATTCCAACCTTTTTGTGTGTTATGCTTGGTATGAAAATGTGCTTGCTCAGAACATTTCAATCAGCAACAGTTGCTTTTAAAGTCTCTATCCTGTCATTTACATTCTAAAGGGCCCAAAACAGCCTGTTTGGTGATTAACATCCAGTTGTGCCTCATAAACTGTTTACTCTGACCAGTCTGTGCATGCAAAGGGTACAGGGTGCACTTAAGGCACTGAAGGATGAATGTCACGGAGCGGAGCATAATTAGTAAAGTCACAGGCAGGCCACATGAAGTCAGCTTGTGCCAAACACACCACCATAAAACCTTAATACTTCTGTAAAGTAGCACTTAGGGAAACATAAACTTGTGTTTATGAGACTCTCACTTAGCAAACAATGATTATCTGAGAGATGATAGATTTAGCCATTTCTAGAAGAAATGAAGAAGGATTTAATAGTGTTAAACTATTAGAAATTGGAAGTTAATTAAAGTCATAGTTATGAAAGTGGACTAATTATTTTTGGTGAGTGACAAATATGACCTACTAACCTTTTTGACCTGAGATGACCTGCACCTTAATGTGGCTAATATGTTTGTCTATAGTCTGCCTATGTTACTGTTATAAAGGGTACATAGCTTTAAGTAATATTTTTACTTGAAAGTATACAAAACTTGAAAGGACCCTGCTAATATAAGCACTTTAAAGCTAATGTGGTTTCTTTAGATCACTCTGTATATCAGATCTTAGTCCCCACTCATAAAGGCACAGAGACCAGTTGATCACCATCTTGCAACCACTGGTTGTGAGGGTAAAATAAGTATAAGCTAAATGGTTGGTGAGTGGTTGGTGGCAGTTCTTTTGAAACCAGTTGCTAAGCCTCATTCACACAGGCTGAGAGACCAATCAGTGACCCCTCCGCCAATCACCAGCCACTAGGGAGAAGTGCAGTAAGATGCTGAGTGGTTGATGGAGGTTATTGGAAGTTGATAAAAAGGTATAGGATTCTGCACCAAAAACGTTCTTGCAATTGACTTGGTTGCTGGCAGATTGCCATGTTTGCCAGTAGTTTGCTTGGAAGACGCCAACTTGTCTGCAAACACTCACAAAGTACTCATCAAGCAGTAGTGAGAGAAGTGCAAACAAACTGAAAAAAGTGACCGTTGTCTTCAAAGTAAAAGTCGGACCTTTTGGAATGTGTTGGTTGCAGTCGTAAGGCACAGCTTTGACTTTGAAGGCAAACGGTCACCGTTTCCAGTTTTACTTACACTTTTTCAAATTTCACTGTTGTTTGGAGAGTAAATGCTAAGCACCTTCTTCGTGATTGATTTCATCCAGTGATGGCCAGCAACTTCCAGGAACTACTTACCAACTCATCGGGGAATACATATTTTTCCCTAGTAACTGGTAGTTGCATGGAATTACTGACCACTTTCTAGGCCTTTGTGACTACTTATTACTACTGAATGAACATTTAAAACATAGCAATAAGCACTGAGTGAAGGTTTAAACCAAATTATTTGTGCTGAATATTAATTTTTTTTAATTCCCTGTTTTTTTCCATCTTAACAGAATAAAACCTTTGCATTTTCGTTATACACCCATTTTTCACTATCTCAATCCTCCTGCTGAGTGACACAAATTCAGCTCTGGCAGTGGAGGAAACTATTTGCTTTTACTGCCGACAATAGTTTCTGCTGGTAGTCAGTAACAGAAAAAACACTGCATTTAACTGGAGTCGAGGTTAGAAACCATCTAAATAACCCAACACCCACATAGACCTATTTTACAGCTTCCAAAGTGCTGATTTTACATGAATGGGCGTGTTTGTATAATCTCTTTTCTCCTTGGTACTTTCCACGTATGACCCTCGCAAGGTCCAGCCATGATTCAGCCACACTGAGACAAACCGTGAAGTGATAGCTGGGCTTAGGTTTCTGTCATTTGTCTCTTCAATACCCTTTTTTTTCAAGATGACTTAAGCTGTGCCAAACTTCTCACTGCCCTGAGACTCGAGGTCTATGATTGTATGAAATCATCACACGAACCATAGAGTTCCAGATTTACCGATCACCTTTTCTCAGTCGTAGTCTGTGGTTCATTATCAGCCAGAATAATCCATCATTATTAGAACTTTGAAAATTCCAGACTCCTTGTTTTCTTTCCATGTCTTGACGCCAGACCATTGGAGGTTGTATGAAAAGTGACACTTATATCAGTCTTGTGTAGTTCACAGCTAGATGAAGCCATATTATGTCTGAAATCCAGCCTGCAAAAATGTTTAATTTTACTTCTATATTGTCGCCAACAGAGGATATTGCATTGTACGCTTAATTCAACTTGGCAGAGCCACACCAATGGCTGAGAACTGGCAGTGTCTGCTGAAGAGCAACAGGGATCCGCCTCAGTTCTCTTTTATTATCCATCAGTCTTGGATTGATTAAAATATTGCAGTTCATTTATTTGTTATGAAAGCAAAAAAGTCTATTTTTTTTATCTGCATACAAATCATTTACTGGAAATAGTTGCAGGATAAATGTTTTCTATTGAATTATACAAACAGATAAAAAAGACTGATATTTCTGTCACTTCTGAAAATGTTATGCCCACCAATATAAATTGTATGTGAAGTATGTGCATTGTAGCATGTAGCACAATTTCTCCTTGTTTGTATCTGACAGATTTTTAGCCAAGTGCGTAGATTTTAGCCAGTCGTGCATGGCCGCAGTTGGACACAAGTTTCTTGGTGGATTTCTGGCTACCTGCTGTTATTCTCATACCCTCTATCCACACCTTTATATTCTCCACTGTTTAAAAAACCAAAAGGAAAACATGAAATGTCCTGACTAGAACAGAATTCGCAGGATATAAGTTTATATTTAATCCCAGGTGATCTATGTAATTAATCTATAGGAGAACCTAAACCTTTACCACTGTATTGTCATTTGTTTGGGTATGGAGCACAGACTAGTTTGGAGATAA
This sequence comes from Oreochromis niloticus, assembly GCF_001858045.2. Lineage (NCBI taxonomy): Eukaryota > Metazoa > Chordata > Actinopteri > Cichliformes > Cichlidae > Oreochromis > Oreochromis niloticus. The sequence continues at coordinate 14,985,520 of NC_031985.2, forward strand.
GGAGGAAAGACGTCTATCCAGACAAGGTCTGGCTAATATCTATTAATCTGTTCAGGCCCCAGCTAACCACCAGCATGTTTGTGCACCTGTATGGACTAAGGTCATTCTTCAATCGAGTTCCTTTCAAATAATATGAAATAAAAAGTATGTGTGTATTTTTATAGATAAACTTAAGAAACCTGGATGGTGAAGATGCTGTTTTGTTTTTTTCATTTATATATTAATGGGCCAATATCTTCACATACACTCTGGATGGTATATTCTGGATGTTCGTCGGTAATCACGAGTGTTGCTTCTTCCTCCTTGTTTTTTTCTGTAGATTGAGAACTACATCAAAGAGAGTATGAAAACAGAGATGGCGCAGCTGCAGCAGAGTGCTGTCCACAACCACACTGCAGCCATGTTGGAAATGGGAACCAACCTCCTCTCTCAGACTGCTGAACAAACACGCAAGCTCACTGATGTTGAGACTCAGGTAAAACGAATGTTTTCAAATGCCTACATATTTGAGTGAATTGTTATAGTAACACCGTGTAGCTATATCCTGTGCTTCACTAACTATTTTACACATTTTTTCTTAAAAAGAAAAAGCAAACTGGCTAAGGACAATAATGATGGTATATGAATGCCTATCGACTACTTTGAGTACTTTGAGTAAAAGGTGATGAAAAGTAAGTGCACGGGTCATTTTTAGCTCATTTATTCAAAGTACATGGGCGATCGTGGCTCAAGAGTTGGGAGTTCGCCTTGTAACCGGAAGGTTGCCGGTTCGAGCCCCGGCTTGGACAGTCTCGGTCGTTGTGTCCTTGGGCAAGATTCACCCGTTGCCTACTGGTGGTGGTCAGAGGGACCGGTGGCGCCAGTGTCCGGCAGCCTCGCCTCTGTCAGTGCGCCCCAGGGTGGCTGTGGCTACAATATAGCTTGCCATCACCAGTGTGTGTGAATGGGTGGATGACTGGATGTGTAAAGCGCTTTGGGGTCCTTAGGGACTAGTAAAGCGCTATACAAATACAGGCCATTTTACTGAATCACCTAATGGGGTTTCACCCAAGCTGTGCTCATTTTTATTGTTTTATGGGCAATAATCCGCAAATTGCGATAGATTGTGTACGTCATTGATACTGCGGTTACTAAAGCACTAAAACGATAACTGCTCACAATTTTTTTTTTAAATATAAACATAGTAGAGATAAATATGTTCTACATATTCCCATGTTCTAGGTGTAGGCTTGACAAAATGAAAACAAAGCTGGGGATTTATGTGTGGCTTGAATGTACAGTGTTTTGTTTTTTGTTTTATCTTTTTTTTCCTCAAGTGCTTTTGGTTTATCTTACATTTTGTTACATTGTTGCTGATTTATGATTACTGGGACTAACAAAGTATAATATCGATTTTTTGTATTCTGTATTTTTTTTGCCGTGGCAGGTTCTGAATCAAACATCAAGGCTTGAGATCCAGCTGCTGGAAAATTCTCTTTCAACCAACAAGTTGGAGAAGCAATTAATGGTCCAGACCAATGAGATCAGCAAGTTGCATGACAAGAACAGGTAAACACACAATACACAATACAGACTGGCAACCGAAAATAAACCAGAGGTAATAAAGATGATGTATCGATGGGCGAAAGGCCAGCAAATTTACTAAATATTTTTCTCTCGCTGCTGCTGTTTGCTGCATGATTGCATAAACAAAATCAAAAGCTTACTACCAGCGCTCTCTGACATTGTTAGCAGATTTTCCAAAATAATATTTAGTTATGTAAACAGCAGCAATGATAAGAAGCTCATACTCTCTGCGTGCTCAGTAGATCCCACTAAACCCCACGAAGCCTCGCTTTCCGTTTTGGACCACTTTGTATTTGTTGCAAAATCAAGCAATTAAAATATTGCTTTTGGATACGTTTTCATGACTCTAAACCATGTTCTTTACAGTGATTAGACCTGTGGGATTGTGTTACATGATGTAGCTTTTCAGTCCATAGGTCTCACTGCGATATCCGCAGAGACTGAGACAATCACTTAAAAAAAAAAGATCGCCATTTGAAAGCATAGTTTCTGGTGATTCAGACTTGAATTATGCTTGAAGCTTATAGACATAGATTTCCGAGAGCAATTTTCCTAAGCTTAAGCAATTATGACATTATTCAATCGCATATGTATTTCCTTTACCGATCTTATAACTTGGGGGAGGATATGATTATGAATTTGATGTCAGCTTCTATCATCTTTGAGGTATTAGATTGTAAAGCTCAGATGCCGTAATAGCGTATTCACTTACCTCAGATGGGCCTGCAAAGTGAACAATGAAGCACATGTTTATACTGTGTGAGGAAAACATGGCAACTAAGCCTACAGACATCATTGTTTGTATTTTAGTCAGGGAAAGTTCCTGAATTGGAGTTCTCTAATCACCTCATGGGAGATAGTGAGGGGAGTATTGCCACATGTTGATTATAATTACTTTGGGTGTCCGTCATAGGCGGCGCAGTGGGAACCAAAAGTCAAATATGAAGAAATTTAAATAAATATGTTTTAATCACCTGATCCCTGCTCATAATTGCAAATAAATGAAACAGATATGTATTGCATAACTAGTAAATCAGAGGCAGGATTAAAGCATAAACTGCCAAACAACTTTGGATCAGTTTAAATCCTGTGAAAACAAATGTAATTCCAGAGACATTGGATGACCTGGAAGGAAATAATAATTAACAACTTCACCATGTTCCATAATAAACTCTTTCGTTTTGCTTTTCCCCTCAGCTTCCTAGAGCAGAAGATGTTAGAGATGGAGATGAGACACCGTGAGGAGTTAGAGACACTGAAGCAGGAAAAGGGAAGTCTCCAAACCCTCGTGGGAAGGCAGAGCGGAGTTATCAGAGAGCTGGAAGCCCAGCTGAGCCGGGCCACAGGAAACAGCACGGCGCTGCAGAGACAGCAGCAGGAGATGATGGACACTGTCCACAACCTGCTCAACCTCTGCTCTAAAGATGGAGGTAAGCAAACTGGAGTCATAAATGTGTAAAAGTTTGGAATGTTTCAAAGTGTAAATATTGTTTTACACAATAGCCATCTTGGAAAAGCATATCCTTTGAAGTCTAGTTAAGTCAAGCAACAGCTCAAACTGCAAAATGTATCAGAATCACAATCAGAATACTTTTTATTCATCCCTAAGCAAATTATATGGTTACAGTTGCTCCAACTTCTTGAACTTAATGGCAATAAAACAGAATTCATTTTAATATGCACCAAATCAAAACTGACTAAAGTCCCAACCAGAAGTCTTTCATTATCCACTAATAACTCTGTTGTCACACCCTCCCCTCAGGTTAAGAGTCTTGGTGTCATCCTCGATAGCACTCTTTCCTTCACAGCACATATAAATAATATCACTCGGTCTTCCTATTTTCATCTCCTTAATATTAACCGCCTTCGTCCTCACTCACTCCAAACAGTACCGCCATACTTGTCAATGCTGTTGTCACATCTCGTTTAGATTACTGTAATTCTCTTCTTTATGGTCTACCTCATAAATCTCTCCATAAACTGCAGTTAGTTCAAAATACAGCTGCTCGTATTGTATCCAGAATTAGATCCACTGAACATATAACACCTGTTCTTAAACAGCTCCACTGGCTTCCAGTTCACCTCCGTGTCAATTTCAAGATCCCGCTTCTTACTTTCAAAGCGCTTCATAACCTCGCTCCTCCATATTCATCTGATCTTCTCCATACATACTCACCCCCTCGTACACTTCGCTCTTCTTCAGCTTCCCTTCTGTCTGTTCCACCTGCTCGCCTGACTACCATGGGACTCAGATCCTTTAGTTGTTCTGCCCCGAGACTTTGGATGGAACTTCCACCAGATCTCTGGACCACAAACTCTCTCACCACTTTTAAATCACGTCTCAAAACCCATCTATTCAGAATTGCACACACCTGATTCCATCTTAGCCCATTTTTACCGTGCTTAGCTTTTATACTTGCTTTTATATCTTCATGCTTGTTTTTCTTCTTATGTACCTTATGTTTAAATTTGATTTTGCTTTGTTTTATTATATGTTCTGTGCTATTGTAAGGTGACCTTGAGGGTCTTAAAGTTGCCTGTAAATAAAATGTATTATTATTATTATTATTATTATAAGACAATAAGGACAGTAACAAACTGAATTAAATCAAACAATACAATATATTACTAACATATATATAAACAGCTCAACTATAAATATCCAGAATATTACAGAGATTAAATATATAGGATTGACATTTTACTCTAAACTGTAAACTTTATTTGTTTTCACAGTAGAGAATGTGCAAAAGGGTGTAAGTATTGCACTGTAAATAAGATGGAGGAGTTGTACAGGGAGATCCTGTGACTGGCAACCCACTGCCGTGTGTAAATACAGCCTCAAATAGACACTTGCTTAACTTTAAATTCTTACTCTTGTTTCACCCTAAAGCAAAAATCAAGACCGTCCAGAATTCACCGGCTTGGACTATACTGGGAAAGAAAAGTTTATATTTATGTTTCTTTAAGACTTGTCAATCATCCATTGGTTGGACGTGCACTGCTCTGAATGTTTTCTACCCCCATCACCGATGACCCTAACGCAAGAAGATGCCGATTGACCTTTGCCAGACCACAATGTGAAAAGCAAAGTTTGTGGATTGGCTATGTTAAGTTTGACCCGTGAGGCAGCAAGCTGTTTTGGATTACTTAGTTCCTCTGGTCAGATCTTTCTGTTACAATAGCTTTGATTTGACAATCCTTGCGATATTATGATGAAACCAGTTCTACAAACCTTACCCCATGCAGAGAGACACAGGGATGCACTAGCTATAATGCCGAGCACCATTGAGAGCAGCATGAAGAAAGAAACATGGTTCTTATTGTAACCCGATGTGCTCCCGTTAAAGCAATTTAGTGGCTCTCGTAAACCAGCGTGGTGCACTTTTCACAACAATCGCTTTTCACGCTTTAATTTTATAAAGTCCGTGTATACGGCTTCAGCGAGATGTTAGACACGACTCTGTCCATGAAGTAATTGGCTTATTTCATTCCTCTGGGTCCCTCACTGTTAATACGAGACTAGGGATTTCCCTTTTGGCCCAACGTTTGACCCGACAGCAATGCAACCTTTCTTGTTCGGTCAAACACAGTGAACTCATTTACCCCCTTCTCAGGCATTTAAACATTAAAACCTACTTGATCCTAACATTTGCCCAAAATCCCTTCGGTCACAGGAGATTTGACATGCATGTCCGTGTCAGGGGGGATGGTTGCAACCTCATTTCCATTTGTGGATTTCCTGCAGAGACGCCTCGAGACCCCACAGTGCTTCTCGACGTTTCCCATCAGACAGGAAACAACAAGGGCTTGAAAGGATGAAGGAGTCATGAGCGGATAGCTGCTGCACATGATTAACACATGCTTTGTATTTATCATGCTGCTGCCTTTTGTAATTTTAATGTTCCATGCAGAAAAAGGTCACGGACTGCCTCTATGCTTAGTCTGGATTTGTATATATTACATTTAATTACCGGAGGTCTTTTTGGCCTGCCTGGGCCATATGGATCATCTGCACATTCCTTATATTAAGATGCGTGTCTTGATGTGAGACTTGTAGATCTCTGTTTTGCTGTTTTTGTAATTTAACAACATTGATTACATTCTCTGGTAATTATTATTTTATAGCATATAACTCAGTACCATGTGTGGCATTTTTAGGGTTGGTTAGGTGAGCAGGGTATCCCAGCCCATCCCCCAGCCCATGATTGGTGGCTACCCTAATAAGAGGGGATAGAAATGGAACGTGGCCACTGCTGCTCTGTGGTTGGTCCTTTCCTCTTCCAAGGGGGTGTTGAAGGTTGGGGCGGGGATGCAGGTCAGAGGTCTGCCCTTTCCTCACCCCAGCCCAGATAAGTCAAACTGTAATAGCTCCTGGGGGAAGCCCTGTCTGAAGAAGGTGAAGGAGTTGGTAGAGCTCACTGGTCATCTGATGCACTGCCCCTGTTTTTCAGCAGCATTTAAAGCACAGAAGAAGCAGAGCTTTGTTTTTCTATGTTCACGGAGGGGGGCTTTAGTTTGTTTGAGAAACAAATGAGTGTTTTCATTCGAGTGAAGATTTAGCATTTTATGCCATCGGGGGACGTCTGCTTGCGTTAATAACTTCTTGTTTGGAAAACGGAGCCTGAGCGCTTCCTTTAAAGCGTGGACTCAAATCATCTTTGAGTGCAGGGAAACTGACAGATGCTTACAAAAAGCCCTAAATTTAAAAAAAGACGCTTTCCCACCAGCTGTCCATCGATTGCTTTTCCTAAAATTGAAGTTTCCAGTGTGTGTTTCAGCTGTTGCTATGCAAAGTGAGGCCGGGGAGATATTTTCAGTATGACCAGATGCTGCAGTGGAGTTCTTATTTAGGTTGCAATCATTACTCGAACCTCATTAGAGAGCAGTGAGCCACACATTGTTATGAACAATACCTGACCTCAGCTTTGGAACACTGTGCTAAAAAAAAAAAAATCTGGCTGCTAAATGTGATTTTGTTTTACAGTGTTCTATTATCCAGCTAAATGAATGACATTCATCATTTTTACAGCTGCTTAGTCAGAATATAATTATTTTAAGGTTCCATGCAATGCCTAAAAAACATGGCCTTTTCTCTGTGTAATGCCCTAAAAAAAAGAACATGGTAAACCACTTCATTAGACGCTCCAGACCAAATTTGCTGCACGCGATTGTTTTCATGCTTCACTGGCTGGTTGTAAAGTGTGTGCAGTTATTTCCATCCACCTGAATAACCTATCCAAAATTAGGGATAACTCTTCTGCATTTTATAAGGGTGCAACCGAAATATTTCATTTGTTTGTAGCGATCAAACGCGTTGTTGTTGTACTAAAAAGGGTAAAACTGAATATTTTATTCTGATATTTATTAAGCTAAAGTTTGCAATTTTATACATTTAAGCTACAAATTACAATTAGCGAGCATTCTAAATTGTTCTACATAGTAAAACTAAAAAGATTACATAGACGGCACGTGTCCCCACTAGAGGCCTTGCATAAAAAAATGTGTCACGAAAAGATAAGTATTTGGTACACGGTAAATATTTCAAAATGAAGCTGCTTTCCAGTCCATGAACTTTGTTTGGCACCAGAGACTTGGGTTTGTGTCGTTTTCCTCCAATGATTTAGGTTGCGGTAACACTTGGTTCAGGTTAGAGGAGGGAGAATGGTTTTAGTTTAAGAGTCAGACTTTTTTTCTCTCGTTAACTAGAACACAATAACCTCTAACCCTTTCACAAGCATCAACCAACTGGCGTTTGAAGCCTAAACATAAAAAACATCAAAGTAAAAGAATGATTTAGCTACTGGTGGCAAAAATTTGGCAAATCATGTAAATATTGATAGGAATGTTGAGTATAAAGAGTTTTGAGTATAGCTAAACCATCGTTTACGTGTGGTATACCTCCTATGGAAGGTATATCCAAAAGCAAATCACGTGTACGTGTTATGTGTACTTTTTCAAGAGATATAGTTGATATAAAAGTGAGAGAACCCAAAACATTTTCATGATACCAGTGACCCTCCTTATATATTACCCTCAATTCCCTGTTTGACACTCTGTAGACCGTTTTACCCCGTTACATTCTCAGTTCTTATTTTATATTTAATGATTTTTCTACACTGTCCTGGGCGCACATGCTCTAGTATTTTTATACAGTACCTCGCTTCCAATTTCTCTTTGAAGTCTGTTAGGATTTCTGTTACTTGCGTTTGTTCATTAGAGGCCCAGCTGGGGTCTAGTTGACCTTGAATATAAATAGCATCGTGTTCATCAACTTGACAAGTGCAGTATCTGGCAAAGGGAAGGGATAGGATTTTAATACTTCGCTATGCGATTTCTGAGATCCAAAAATAGGACAAAAGTAAATCGTGTTGTAATAAATCACAAGGGCAATTATTAATCATCACTGCATTACGGTAAATGCGTTGTGGGAAGGACTTGGCATCGTTTTTCGTGTTTTATGCTTGATCTGCAAGTACGCAAAATAAAGAAATTCGCTTGCTCTCTAGTGCAATCACTTTAACTCTCAATGGCACTGAGGACTGATTATAGTCGCATGGGAGCAGGGATTTCTATGGTAGTTCATTTAGCTCCTTTATTCAACCTTCCTAGTTCAAGTATTTGGGCTCATTTGGCAAGGATCCTGATTTATGCAAACACCCAAGCCCTGCTGGTCTTTTCACATGAACCCCCCACTGAATACGAGTCCCCGCTGAACCACAAAATATTTTTTGGTAAATAAATATTGGGACATAAATAATATTTGTAAAGCTGGGCAGCAAGCTGTTCAAGGGAGCCGCTATGAAGCTGGAGGGTCCGGTCCCCTCGGCAGACAGTCTTCTTCCACCAGGGTAGATGTCAAAGGCAATTGTGAAATAATTGTCCAAGCTGTTACAGATCGAATACCAGAAAGTTCCCCTCTGACAGTGATCTTTCAGGCCTCTAAAATGTGTCCCGCTGTCTGCCAGCTTGGGGTCAATTACCACCCGACAGGGCCGTTCTTTGTTGTATTAGAGTCTGCAGAGCAAGGGTCCACTCCGTCAACCTGTCACAACGGGGGATTCTTGTTGCCGACACTCAATACCTTGTCAAAATGCTCCAATACTACGCCCAACTAAGCAGCCTGCTTCTGCTGAGAAGTTCTGCATCCAGGAGAGGGGGTGGGACGGATCAAAGGATCGCTGACACATTTCACTTTTCCCTGACATTTTCTTTGACTCAACCGTTTCAACAATAAAACAGTGGTGTGAAAACTGAGACGAACCCCCTTCTATGAGAGGCGAAAGGCAGGGACAGGGAGGAGAGAGAATCGGAAGGTATTTCCACCAATATAACATGGGCTTGGAAAGTAAATAAAAACCACTTGTTATAACAGGAACTTGAAATTTATAGCTTGTAGTATTTTGTCCTTACCCCCTTGCTTGGTTTCAAAATAACGCTGCCATAATTATCAGCAGATGGAAATGGATGCAGCTGGTCTGTCACAGTCTGAAGCCTTCTCTCAGAGTGTGAAAATGTCCAGCAATGATCACCTCTGCGCTGCAAATGAATTAGTTGCTCTAAAAGTTGATCTGGTGGTTACGCTCGCAGTGAGAATTTTATTATCTTTTTTCTTCCCCCTGTGAAATATGTAGATCTGAAATATTGCAGATTGATCAGCTATGGGTCTGGTGCCAATTTGTGACTCTACTTTTAAGATGCAGGAGGTTGCACATTTTGTGGCATTCAAGTGATTTAAAAATGTGCTTTAATCATTTGAAACTTAAAGAAGGATTATTTAATCATTTTTTTACAGCATGGAGTGAGATTAGAAGATAAGTAAACTCATGTTTGTGCATTTTTATGCAGCTGGAGTGAGCTCAGTGTAAAAACAGGAAGCATGTGGAAACAACTGTCCAAGCTCACTCCACAGCTCATATAAGACTTCCTTAACTTGTCACACAACCAGGCAGGAAGTTGTTCATTTTTCACATCCAGCAGTCCTGTCATTTCCAAATTTCTTTGTTTTGCTCATTAAGTAAGTGAGAGAATTGTCAAGTTTTGGAGGTTTTGAGGTTTTGAATGGTCCCCCCACCTCCCTTTTGTTTTACACCACATAGTTAAGCAAATGGCTTTAATTGTAAACTTCAGTCAAATATAATAAAAAGAAACATACTAATCTTTTCATCCAACCCAGCAAATCCCAAAAAGCTTAGGAATTCCTTTAACGTAACCTAGTGTTTTCCAGAGAATTTTCACTCATTGAGGTTATGCAGACAAAAACATGACGAATTTCTTGTGTATCTGCAGTTGTTCCTAACAGTACAAAGGTCACAGAAGAAGAGAAGAAGTTTCGGGACTGTGCCGACCTGTACCACGCTGGTTTCCATAAGAATGGCGTCTACACCATCCACATTAATGCACAGGAGACCAAAAAGGTGGGAAACCGTGATATCATGCAGCCAGCATTTCTCTGTAATGTGAAAATATCTCAGCTTTCATCACCTCTGAGGAGCGTTTTTATAGTGGATTTACAGGGTTTGACTTGGTTTTTTAAAAATATTGGACTCCGCTTTCTCTGCATGAGCTAAAACCAACCCGTGGGATATTAGCCAATGATGAGTGTGAATGATGAGTGCTAGCTGCTGCAGAAATATTGAAAGCTAAAAATACATTTGGCAGCTCTGAGAGTTCAGGAGTTTAGCAGGGAGGTTAGGTGCGAAACAGGACACCACACTGCTGAGCATGGTGACAAAAGTATGTGTGTGTATGTATTTCACATCTACGCTATTGAATTTAACAGAAATGTATTTACCTGTTATGGCACCAATTCTAACTAATCTAAGAGAGAAACCCAGCTTTTCCCTTTGAGCGAGCCCTTGGCCAACTTGGCTATGTTCTCTGATTGATGAGAGCGATGATTTCATGACTTAGGGAGTTTGTGTGCGAATTTCTGTTCATTGCTGTTTGGCTAATCTCCTTTTGAAATTTAAATTCACACAGCATTTTAATGTATAATGTTACTTGAGCTGTTGTTTATTATTCCAGTCTCCACGAAAGATGAGGAAACTTTGGAGGATATTTGTTAAACAGTAGGCTATCTAAGCTTCAAGCCTCTGGGTGGATATCTCCCATAGAAGCGTCTGACGTCTTTTTGGCTGGGAGATGTCCTGTCGACTTCCATGGTGTATTACTGAGAGATCTGCTAATTTTGTTCAAACAAACCAAGTTTGAAAAGTCTGGGTTTTTTTACATCTATCAATCCATTTCCTTCCGCTTATCCAGTTCAGGGTCGCAGCGGGGCTGAATCTTATCCCAGCTGCCACAGGGCGAGACAGTTGTCTTTTTAGAATTAGCTAGATAGGAATAGTAGCTGCTGAGGAAATATAGCTAGCCTACCTGTCTTTAGCCTGGGTTGTTCATGTCAGCACTGAAAGTTATTTTGTGTGTGTTACTTGCTATGCATAAAAGATCGAAAAACTTTAAGTTAATTTAAAAAAGAAACAAACATTATTCTATACTATTCTGTACTTTTGCCGATGGTTGTAAAGTCGATGGCCATAGCATGTGTGTGTGTGTTTGGCATGAATGAAGAGCTAGTCTTAAAAAGAAGGCTTCTGTCTGGGCTACCGCTTTAATTATACCCAGGCTTTGTTCGTGTGTGTTCAGCTGTGTGGTCTGGCTGAGGTGAGAGACCTTCTCCGCTAAACCCCGGGGTATCCGCCTCAAAACAAAGAGTAACGCTGCAGATAGAGTACCAGTACTGCATTATCAGCTTACACACACTGAGGTCTAAGGTTAAGGGCCACATTACACCCAGGTGTCTGCTGGTATGTGTCCATCCTGGACCTCCGCTTTGATTTTGCAGAAACAAAGACCACTGATGAGGAACATCTCGAGGGAGCTGTTGAGGGATAAGGAGACGCTGATTGAGTTTGAAGAGGACCTAGATACATCGCATTCCCGAAGATGATTCATCGAGAAAGCAAGGGAAAGGAGTGTCTAGAACCAAATAATTGTCCAAGTGACCCTGCTCTGTTTGTAAATGCCGCTGAGAGTTGAAATGTTGAATGTTGAATTCATTAGTTTGGTAGTTACGTTACATCTTCTGTCTATGCAAAGACCTATGGGTGTCATCAGTGTTCCATCACCTTCATGCGCAGTACTTTCCAACCCTCCCTTTCTGTCCTTTTAACATTGCGTAGGTCTACTGCAGAATGGAAACAGCCGGCGGCGGATGGACAGTCATCCAGCGCAGAGAAGATGGCAGCGTGGACTTCCAGAGAACGTGGAAGGAGTACAAGATGGTGAGACAAGACAAATACGTGCACGCACTTCTCCATCCATGCACTCATTCATATCCATTAAAAACAAGAGGATAATGTTTGTTCTTTAAACACGAGACAGTAAGTGAATACACACCCAGAAACTGAGTGAGCGCGCTCATCTGTATCCATTAAGCATAAATTACGAAACTGTACGATGAGCGAGACCTCCTGTTTCAAAAAAATACGCTTCCACTGTGTGATGATGAAAAATATCGTGCACACTTTGGCCTTTACTGAACATGTTGAAAACTTGAGAGTCGGGAAGCACTGATCCAAGACCATTTGGTACGCTTCGGCCAGATGTCATTCGTCTTCGGCAATATCTCCCCTGTCGTTTTTGTATTAGCAAAATTGTCTAGGGTATCTGAGACTTGCACTGCTCCTTAGCCGAGGCTTCACTGCTGTTATTCTTCCTCTTCTCCAACAGGAAATTACTACCTAAATCTGAAAACAAAGCATTTGTTTAGTCTCAGTCGAGCTGGGCCAGGTGTTTGTCATCAAGGATAAAGCTGTGCATATTTGCATTGAGGGTGTTAACATTTCCTACCTAGGCTGTGTTTAGATGGTAACTTGGATTAATTTTTTCTGCCTGTTGAATTGCTAGTGTTTGCTATAGTAGCTGCCTGTGTATACCTTGCACTTGCTTTCAGTTAATGTTTCCTCTTTCCCCGTATAATCTGTTTCTACTCGAGTTTTTACCTCGTCTCTCAGCTGCTCTTGTTGTACAATTTATCAGTAAGTGGGAAAAGATGAAGCCGTTTGGGGAATTACAAAGCAGAGAACTTGCACACTGGACCAGATATAAACCCACAGCAGAGTTTTTCAATGAGAAATCTTCATGTTGGCTTTTTTATTGAAAGATCCTGAACAAAAATCAACGAAAGCAATATTGGAATTGGGCAGAAATCTGTCATTCAAAGCGACCTCAATCTCACTCTTTTGAGGTAAATTAAAAAGGTGAAAGGTCAGTAGGGTAAAAGGTAACAGAAAGATATAAAATGATAAAAAAGAAAAGAAAAAAAAACCCAGTGGAAACCTTCCTGCCTTGAACAGGTGCACAGAGTGCTCAGTGCAAGAGCATGCACTCGCAGGACTTGGCTGACATTTACGCGGCTAACTAACAGCTTAGAGTCTCCTTGAAAAGTTTAGAAGTCATCAATAAGTGTTTTATTGTGTTATTAATTTTCACATTCTTGGTCTCCCAGGGCTTGTACTTACACATTTATTGTATTTAGAGGATCTTTTAATATTTCAGCCAAACCTCAGACTCAGTTTCTTTGTGAGACCACAGAGGAATGTGGCGTGTGCATTAAAATATGATCTCAAGATCATGCATGTAAGTGCATGATCAGGTGACACCTTTATTTACAGTAACTGCTCAGCTGCCCATCAGCCTGAGTCACTTCTAATGTATTAACATCATGCCATGCATTTAAGAGGGATTAATGTCAGCAAGTAAGCAAGCAATGAAAATGTGTTTGTTGTAGTAATAGATAGTACTTGAAAACTGACTCCTTGGACCTTCAGCTAATGCAAAAACAGTTGAATTATTGAGTTTAAGTAGTTTTTTAAAAAAATAAAATAGATAAAAGCTGTAGATAAACATTTGAAACTTTAAAAATACCCATCAATGTACATACACTACATGACTTTAAAAAGCCCTGGATTTAACTAAGCAAATAGTTAAGAGCCTTCCTATTGCACAATAACTTCAGAAATTAATTTGTTTTGGCTGGCAACAGATTATTTAATCCTAACTGATGCAAAAGGCCATTTCAGAAGGATCAAGTTATTGGCCTGCTTCAATCAACGAAAACAACTGAGGGGATTAGTGAAGCGAATCGGGTTTGGAACTGCCCAACATGTTATTCAAATCTGGAATGAGAAAGAAATGTAGTTGGAAAAAAGTCTTGTATGATCATGATCGGAGATCATTTAAAAGTGTGGTGAAATCAGATAGCAAAAGAATCAACAGTATGTTTAGCAGTGAAACTGGGAGCATTTCCACACACACGATGTGAAGAGAACTCAAGGAATTGGAACAAAAAAACTATGTAACCTTAGGAATATCACTTATCTGTGAGGCTAATCAAATAAAGGCTTTAAGTTGGTAGGAAGCATAAAGATTTGACTCTGGAGCAATGGAAAAAGGTCATATGGTCTGAGTCTAGATTTACATCTTGATGCATGCTCAATCATCCAGGTAAGTTCTTCAGTCTTAGATGACTGCAGGTTTCCCCAAATTTATAATCTTATAATCTTATGCAAATGTACGGTTTATAAGATTGGGGAAACCTGCAGTCAGCTGAGACTGAAGAAGTCACTTGGATGAGTGACGAAACGTTTCTTCCACGGAAAACGCTACGTTCAGATGAACACAATCAACTTTCGGAGAGTCTAGATTTACTCATTCCAAAGTGATGGCTGGAACAGGCTAAGAAGAGCGGCAGATAAATGTTGGTGCCTACAATACGAGCCTGCAGAGGCAGTGTTGCGATCTGCGGTTGCTTTATTTGGCCAGGTCTAGGTTCATCAATGTTATGTTCCCAGAGAAAAAAGTCAGCTGTCTACTTGAATATACTGAATAACCAGGTTTTCCCATCAGCTGATTTTTTCTTCTTCCGTTGATGGCGCGGGCTTAGTCCAACATGACAACGCCACGCTTCATCAGGATCAAACCGTGAAAGTATGGCTCAAGGAGCACGAGACATCATTTTCACACATGGATTGGCCACCACAGAGTCCAGACTTTAACCTCACTGAGAGTCTTTGGGATGTGCTGGAGAAGACTTCATTCGGATGTTCAACCCTCCCATCATCGGGACAAGATCTGGGCGAAAAAATGCATTTTTATATGTTTATTGAAAGATCGCCATGGTGCCGTCATCAAAGCTAAAGGCGGCCCGATAAAATATTAGCGTGTGTGACTTTTTTTTTTTGGCTGTGTGATGTATAAGTGATACGATGGGTGGTCCTAATAAGTTACTAAAGCTCCCCTGACAACCAAAAAAAAACAAAGGTTGGGAACAAATAAGTCGGTAAGAGATATGAGATCTACATATGAGATATGAGTGCTCAACATTCACATTTCCTTTTTATCAGGAAATTTTGCAAGTGTAACTGACATGCAAACCGAGCGCTCAGTCCAACAATATGACTAACCATCTCCTCATCTTTTTGTGGGCTGAGTGATGTAGATCAGGTTTGCGTGTGAGGAATCACAAAGCTTCAGAATTATATGAGGGAAAACTGTCAAAAGATCCCCACATGCAGCCTCTTCCAAGCAAGAATTCTTGAGATAAACTGTGGTCACAGTAGGAGGCATTGGATCAAACTGAAAGCCCTTTAGATGGGAACATCTCATCAGGAGCAAGATCAATTGTAGCGACAGAGAGAAAAAGAGAGAAAGTGGTAATGGGTCCCAGCCTTTTTCTCTTCCACCCACTCAGCAGGACATGGCTAAGGCCGCAGGAATGCCCCGTATTTGTGTTCCTTCGTTGCTATTCTTCATCACTACACACACAGCACAAGCACAACTTCTATCTGACTTTACCACTTTGACAATTTCAGCCCCTCTGTTTTACAATCTTTAACGGAGCAGCCTTGACTGTCCTGTCAGACCTGTAATGTCATCTCGCTTAGTGATATTCCCCCCTCTGTAATCCACTGCTCTCGCTGCTGTCAGAAGCACTTTGCCTGTGACCGGGAGCCACTGTGATCAAATACAAACTTTGGAGTTTGTTTGAAGGAGTGTCCGAGCATGCGGTGTATGTTTTGGGAACGAATTCTTTAAGTAATAATGACTTAAACATGTGTGACTTTAGTGGAAGACAGAAATGTGTGCTTCTAATTCAGCTGGTATCGATTTTCGTACTTTTATAGATAGGTAAGTCCATCCAAGTTAAAGACTAAGCCAAAAGCATGCTCAAGAAACATGAATAAAATATGTCTGATATATAGTCAAAGTCTTGTCTATTTGGAGTAGGACGCTACAGCAGTACAAGAACATTTCTGATGGTGGATAAACAACCACAGTATTTATTATCAGAGACGGTTTGTTCTGATCTAATTGCTGATTGATAAAAAAGAAAAAGTAAATTAGAAAATTCCTTCCCATTCATGCCATAATCCTCTAGTGTGAAGATGTTATCATCCAAGGGAAAAGTGATGGGATGAGCAATGAATAATCTCAAGTTTATGCTTTACAAAAAGCATTGTCAGTGGTATTTACATGCTGATTATTGAATTTTTCTTTTTCATTGCAGGGTTTTGGGATCCCGTCTGCAGAGCATTGGTTGGGAAATGAGTACGTTTACCAGCTGACGAACCAGAAGCAGTATGCCCTCCGTGTAGAGCTGACCGACTGGGACGAGCTCCAAGCCTTTTCACTGTACGATCGCTTCCAAATAGGCAGTGAGAAGCAAAACTACAGGTAATAGCACATAAAACGGGGGATTAATGTGTTTTCAGGCCAGTATTTGCTTATTATTGCCATGTTACCAGTGTTGGGTGTAGCCATCTACAAAGTAACACATTATCGTAGTCATATTTTATTGCACAAAAGGACATAGCATGATGGTAAAGTGCAAATTGCATCCAGGACAGAAACAACTGTATTATACTGCAACACAACACTCAGTCTGTGCTAACATCTGCACCATAAGCACTTTAAAAGATGGTCGAAGCTTCTGTGAGGTTACCTACTGGTTTCCGAAGTCCCATGTTGACGATTCAAGTTGAAAGTTTCTGCAATTGCCATCTTGGTTGCAAACAAACGCATGAGACAAGGAGGGTTGTTTGACTTTGAATCGCATGGTATGACTACAATTTGCAAAACAGACTTCATGTTTTACTGAATATGACACAAAACGAGTGATCGAGGACATAAACTGATCACTAAAGTGTTTATAGACATCAAGACAAATGTTCCTTTTTGTCTTGATGTCTTGTGGCCTTGACTTCAAATGTAGCTTATTTAAAGGGAGAATGCTACGCAAAGAACGCAAAGCTAGTGAATGAAGCCCAAGTCATGTTAGAACTGCGCATGATTAGCGGCCCGGCCTTATTAGCGTGACTGTCAGTTAAAAGGCAGTTCAACATTAAAATCTCTCTTCACACACACTTCACCTTCAATGTGGCAACACTCTCAGGCCAACTCTTTAGCTTAGAACAAATGCCATGAGAACCAATGCTTTTCCAAACACTCATACTTAGTGTTTAGTAGCAATTAGCAAATATTAGTATGCCAGCATGGTGAAGATTAGCCTGTTAGCTTTGTCACTGTTCACGTGTTAGCATGATGTCACTAGCGCTTTGCCCAATGCACTGCTGTGTCTCATTACAGCTTCAAAGCCACTGCCATAGTTCTAGGCTTTTACACAATGTTGACACAGTTCAGTCCAAACACAGCAGAGTGTCAGTCAAGTTTTGGCAGTGTTCAAAGCCCAACAAACAATCAAAATTATTCACGTAATATGGAAGCAAACAGTCTTAAAGCATAAAAATATGTTTTGAGTCACGGTTACATACACAGAGTGAGTCAAATGAAAGCTATTACACAGCCTGTGTGGACAGAATTGATTAAGAGCGAAGTATATTTGTTCCATCAGACAGCCGTGAAATGAATGATTGAAACGGCTGTTGTGTAAACAGTAAAGTGCTTTCAGAACTCAACTATCACACAACACAATGGGGTGTTTAGTGTGCGTTCGGGATTTTGCCCATGGGCACTTAGACTTGCAGGCTGAAGGAGCCAGGGATCAACCTGCCTCCTGTCCCATGGACATCTCAAAGTGCAGACAAACATTTGGTCTTCGCTTCACCTTTTCTTGCCTTCATCATTGCACATCTGGACATTCTGAGACTGTATCTATAGCATATATCTGAAATGAAGTAAGGAAAAAAAATAAATTACACCGGAAAATAATACTTTAGCGGTAAGAAAAAATGTTCAAAAGTGTTAAGATTATAACCGTGAATTGTAACCGAGCTTTCCAGACACCTCAATCATGTCTTTCCTGTTATATAAGTCTGTGGTGAGGTTTGTCTCGTAGCAAATTCCTTCCAGCCCAAATGTATTGCTTGTCATCGTCTCCTCATTGCAAACTGTACTTTGATTTGATGGATGCTTTGTCCTTGCGTGTTGCAGGGCAAAGGTTTCTGTTTTCTTTTGAGGGGGTTAATGATAACAGGCCTCAAACTATGGCAGATGCTTGGCCCACTTAGATGTGGAAAACTGATGCAAATTCCAGAGCTCCAAGCAATTGCTGGCTTCAGAGGCGAAGGTCTGACATCTCCAATTCACTGGATGGCTGGTTCTCTGTGATAAGAAGTCCTTTTAGTTTCAAAGTGACTTTTGTTCATCTTTGAATGATGAACTAAGGAACAAGATTCTGTGGTTGAAAGCCTTTACCACAATCCGTCCAGAGCTCCATCAGAGACAACAGGCTTCAAGTGTTTCCCTGCAGCAGCAAGGCCGGTAGGCCTTTTGCCATATCTAATTTTCAGAAAAGTCCTGTGACGACAGGGGTTTCACTTTACACATTTTCTGTCTTGAGGAGCTTGTACCTGGAGTGGGCTGTGTTTTTTCTCTAAGGGTCTGGAGAATGGATTTCATTTAGGCGGAAGAGATCAAGTTGTCCTTTTTGTTTTTTGTTATGAGTTGAAGTTTTGAGCACTCAAAATGTGAGGACCGAATGAAACTCCATCTCTTGTTGCTTTCGGTCTTTATTTCTTGGCTGTGGTTCACAGATATGTGAAGTGCAGGCCGAACGTATTGATCAATATGTACTTTATTGTAAAAGTAAGAACTTTATGAAAGTGTTCAAAAGCTAAACACCATCCTACACATTTACATGCATTTCATTCACACTCATTTTTACACAAACAAACGCGTTTATTTTTTTAACGCCCTAATTGGCTTTGCTGTGTTTCACACATATTTTAACGCTCATTTCTTACGTTTTTCTATAAAAACTGTTGTTTTTGTCACACAGCAGCAGGCAAAGGGCATCCCCGGCCAATCCAGGCTGTTTTAAACTCAGTTTCATACTGCTAAGGAGACATGCAGATCTCTATAAATAGATATGTTCTCGAAAAATAGTTGTGGTATGATAATCAGTCATTGCTGCTCTGAAACACGGGCCAAAACAAACCAGATGGCCAGTCCCAAACAAACCGGTATTGCCACATTCTGTTTTGGGCTTTTTTTCTTCTGCTTTGGCACCTACTTCCTCTTAAATGTAAAAGATACCGCAAGTTCGCCAGAAAGTTCGCCAGACTGCATTTATGTTGCTTTAAAACTTTAAAAGCGATAGCAAGCGATAGGGCCTGTGTTCTAGCTGGTTTTAAAATATTTTCTTTCATCTGAGGCAATTTACTGGAATACTGACTGCGCCAGCACTAGTCAGACAAACATTTATAAAGACCTTATACTGTACAGTCAGTCAGCGTGTTTCTTGCTTTCTTTCTTTCACGAGCATGCACTCTCTAAGCACTAAAGAAAGCAAGGCTGTGAACACAAGCACCACTTGGAAAGAAGGCAGAATTATAATCTAGCTCCACCATTGCGCACGACTCACCATTTATCATAAACAATACTGAGAATTGCTCGCCAGAAAATGCTTGTCCTGCTGCCAGCGTCTCGTTTCATCTACGTATACTGTGAAGCACAAACCACTCAACTTGTTGAGAGGGAGGGAGGTGTGCAATTATTTCTTTGTGAAATATTGGGTCCTAATCCTTTGCAGATGAAATCATGTACACAGCATAAATGTCACATTTATTACAAGTGCTGTAAAAATTTGGACCTGCTATTTATCTTTACTCGGTCATCGGATTCTTGTGGGGTTTGCCCAATACAATAAAACTGTTAAAACAGCGCATTTGTAATAGTCAGATGGTTCAGATAATTTAGGTAATTGATTTGTCAAACGTCAAATGCTGGTACTGGACGTTAAAAGACAGTATATACCTTTAAACTGACATGATTTGTTTTTTTCAAATCAGCCAATCACATGACAGCTGCTCAAAGTATTTATGCATGCAGGCAAAGTTAAGACAACCTACTGAGGTTCAAACTGAGTATCAGAACAGAGACGAAAGGTGATTAAAATGACTTTGAACGTGGCATGGTTGTTGGTGCCAGACAGGCTGGTCTATTCACTCATCCTTACTCATCTACTGGAATTTTCCCACACAACCATCTCTAGGGTTTACAGAGAATGGTTTGAAAATGACAAAATATTCCCTGTTGATGTCAGAGGTCAGAGGAGAATGGCCAGACTGCGTCAAGCTGGTAGGAAGGCAGCAGAAACTCAAAGAGCCATTTGTTAAGCCAAAGTATGCAAAAAGACATCCCGGGAACCACAACACATTGAGCCTTGAAGCAGATGGGCTACAGCAGCAGAAGATCAAACCGGATGCCAATTCTGTCTGCTAAGAACAGTAAACTGAGGCTACAGTTCACATGGGCTCACCAAAATTGGTCTAAGGATTCAGATGTTCAGATTGGCTGGGTAAACGACCTGAAAGCGACCTGCCTTGTACCAGCAATTCAGGCTGATGGTGGTCATGTGACTATGTGTTGTTTTCTTGGCAAGTAGTGCCAAGTGCACATCGTTTAAACACCATAGCCTATGTAAGTCTTGTTGCTAACCATGTCCATCCCTTTATGGCTACAGTGTACTGCTTCCAGAAGAATATCATCGCATGTCTCAAAGTTGATCACCTCAAACTGGTTTCTTGAACTTGACAATAAATGTATTTAGTTCATTAGGTCTCAGTCCAGTAGTGCAAGCTGGGATGTGTTGGAACAGACGATTCATATTATAGATGTGTAGCTGAGAAATCTGCAGCAACTGTGTGATGCTATCATGCGGAAATCTCTGAGGAGTGTTCCCAGCACCTTGCTGAAGCTACGCAATGAAGAATTGAGGCACTTCTGAGGATGAAAGGAGGTCCAATCCGGTACTAGCAAGGTGTATGTAATAAGATGGTAGATGAGTGCACTGTTTGCATGTATTCTTGAGTGCACTGAAGGCCATATTAAGCAGTCATGCCCTCAAAACGTTGCTTCTCCCATAAATCACAAGCGATAGAGCAGGGGGCAAGAGCAGGAGAACAGGAGAACTGCATCAATGCAGAAACAGCTCATGAAAAAAGAAAGAAAAAGAAAGAAATCTACACAGTATCTTTAGGGAGAAAGCTGACATCAGCAAGGTTGTTCTAATCATGAATGAACACATCTTAACACTTTGACAGGCATTTCATTTCACTGGACCTATAGAGTTTGCTGCTGAACCACAAAGTTACATGACTGTAAAGTGAGCTCATTTCACAATCGTATAAGCTTGATTTGTGGTTCAGTGGAAAACTCTATAGGTCTATTTTGGTTTTTTGCTTCATTGTGACTCAAGTCACCATAATTGCAGAGGGTACTTTCCTTATAAACAGCTGAAAAAAGTTCCCTATCATCATATCTAATCTGCTTGCTGTGCCACAGCATGGGTTGCAGAAAAGAAAATAGTCAAATCATTTCATGACCTCCAAATATTGTTCTAACTATAGCCGTCAGATGAACACAATCAGTTAATTACTGTCATTTGTCAAAGTTTTGTTGTTTCATAGAATGGCTCTGCATTGTCAATATTAATAGAAGAGACCAGAAAACATGGTTGTTCAGTATGAAAATGAAAGTAAAATAGCAAAGTAATGCAAAAAAGAATTAAAAATGACTAACTGTGAAATGTAAATGGAATAAATAAAAACAACAAAGATTTAAAGGGGGGGGGCGGATCTACAGAATGACGTTTGTTGTTGTTTTATGATGCTTTTATAATAGTTTTTCTTTGTAAATTAATAAATCACCATTATTATCATGAATCCTAGCCAGCAAAAGAAAACGGAGACACACCTGAAAGTGGTATCCAAGAGTATAAATAAGAAGGTAGGAAAGGTTGCAGGAGAGCTGTGAACACAATTAGCAGGAACAAAGGAATCACACAGAAAACTGACAAATACAGAATATACACAGAAAGTTAACTGCACTGGACACTGTGTGTATAGGTATATTTTTTGTCAGACTGATTCTTGGAGGGTTATAGTTTCACTGAACTAAATAAAGATCATAGTTGTCCCAGGAGATTGCCCTTAAATGAGAGCTTTTAAAAGCCATTCTTAAGGCAAGAGGAAATAAAGAGAAAAGCCTGATGTATGCCAAATAAAAAAAGAACTGCACTGAAAATCAGTGGCAACATTTCTTATGGAGTGATGAAATTTTGAAACCTTTGGCTCAAATCATTATCGGTAAGTACAGAGGAGGTCAGTGAAGTACACCAGTGAGGTCTTCTGTAAAACATGGTGGCGGCTTTGTCATGGTTTCGGGTTGCATTTTCATCTGTGCTGTTGGGAATCTTGCCAAAACTAATGGAATTATGAATGCAAAGAAGTACCATCAGATTTTGATCCAGCATTCAATAACATCTGGAAAGCATCTGATTGACAACGGCTTTATTTTTACCATGATCCCAAAAACACAGCCAGTGCAGTAAAAGCATACCTTGATAGAAAAACATACGAAGGAACGCTATCATTCCTGCACTGACCTCCCCAAAGCCTGGGCCTAACATTAATGAAGCAGTGTGGGATGTTGAAAGAGTGAAGGCAGCCAACGTCCAAAAGAGAGCTTTGAATGTCCTTCAAGAAACCCGGAGAGCTATTCCCGAAGACTACTTGAAGAAATTTTAATGAAGCTTACATAAGAGAGTTCAGGCTGTGTAACACATTTACTGACTTTCAACCTTTTTGAGAATTATACAAACTTTGATTCTTTCTTCTACTTAGATTCTATTTATATTTAGGTTTGGATATGTTTCAGTAATGACACCAATTTCCCATTTTGCTAGAAGATCAAAGCAATGAGACGTGGTTCAAAATGTCTGTGCAGTACTTTAGTACTTTTTTGATAGCCTGAGTGAGTCTCTGTAATCTTTAGTTTCATGTAATTATTTCAGGGAAAGCAATATATGTCACTGAATTTAATACATCCTAAAATAATAATGCACATCTGAAGATCCAGAGATGTACTTTGGGCACCAAGCAAAGCCATCGTTTCCAAAATTGTCTGATATAGAAACATTTACAGCAGTTCCGTATGTGCACAGACACAAATTAAGGTTTACATGGAAAAATCTTTAGCATGCGTGTTCAAAATCTCCCAGCTAGAAGACTTATGCAGTATGTTTATTTTTTAACAAGCCATTACATCTTTATTCAGATTCCCCATTGAGAAAGCCAAGTTCCTAAAATCCAGTGATTTCTCCATACGGCAATGACTAAGGTCCCTGTAGAATCAGATCTCGTTTAGATGGTTTTCATTTGGAGATTTAGAAAAGAAATTGGCAGAGATTTGAGTTGCAAAATATGATTACCTTCTTCTTTATCCAAGGCTCGCTCTGAGATTATCAGAGATACCTTAAGTTGGAGCTAATTGAATCCCATCCCTGCAAGTTTCAAGTTAGACAGATTCTGATTCTCGAGGGTTCACAGCTTTCAGATATGCAACATAAAACTGATTGTACTTTTGTCCATCAATGCTAAGAATTTTCTGGGTCAGCTGGGGAAAATCCAGGGTCAGTATGTGTGACAGTGAGCATGATAGGTCTGCATATTTTAACAGGCATGAATGAGATGGATATGGCAGTGGCCTTACTCAACACAGCAATGTAAATTATAAAGTATATTGCCAAATTATAAGCACTATGACAAATGCCTGGCTGGATGATTTTCTCAGTGGAGCTATATGACACCCATTGGCAAGAGAGTAGCCAGCCAGATACCTCTGTGGCTCTGTGGTAGGAAGCTAGCCCTCAGTCAGAGTGATTAACCTCTGCAGGGGATTAAGGTGCAGAGGCTAATGCAGGACTCTCAGCTGACAGGGTAGTCGCCTATAAGTAGATGGGAAAAAAACAAGCATGCTTAGCCACCATCCGTACTTTATCTCTGGCATTTTCTTCAAAGAGCACCCTGAACTTTAGTGTGCCATACATTCCATTAGAAGTATTGCTTCAAGACTTGACCCAAACCTTCCCAGAATAATTCTTCTGTGAAGTTACAATATGACAGAAATGTTCTCCCAGTTCAGAGTAACACACAGTGTTGAGAAATAGAACATGTCAGCTAAAAAAAAAGAGTTCAAAGAGGCAACATGTTCGCAGATCTAGGACCCCACATGAATCCCACTTACTCAGCTGTAATCCGCTAAGTCTGGGAAAAAACAGCTTTAAGGGGTCATTTGTGAACGCTTTACTACTTTAAATGAAACAGATTTCTAAACATATAAAGTGTAGTTTATGTTTATAATGCAGCCCTTATGCATATGGTGCTAAATTTTATCCAAAAAATAAAAAGTGCAAGGCCTTCATTGTTCTTCTTAATTATGTTAATGACTGTGTTTTAGGTTACAGTGTGATAAAATGTCAATCACTGTAACCTAGTTTCACTTGGAAGTAGTCTCAGATAAACATATTAGTGTCATCGGATAGCTCACCTTACAGTGCTACAAATGATTTCCCACGTACACAGTTTGCAGCTGTAATACTCTAGAGCGTTGACTCATTATGACTGAAACCGAATCTGTATCTAAGGGTTTAAGGGTTCAGCTCAACCAAATAACACACATAAAAACTCAGTTTATCTTAGTTGTGTTTGCTTATGCAGGTTTATTTGTTCCTTGACGTGTCTTTCTGAAACATTTGCA
This sequence comes from Oreochromis niloticus, assembly GCF_001858045.2. NCBI lineage: Eukaryota > Metazoa > Chordata > Actinopteri > Cichliformes > Cichlidae > Oreochromis > Oreochromis niloticus. The sequence continues at coordinate 15,010,150 of NC_031985.2, forward strand.
TTTGCCCCTAATATAATACGGCTTAGTGCACTTTCTTGTGACACTGAACTTAGATATTTCGGTCTTTTTCTGAAACTCTTATTACAGTTTCTGTTTTCACATTTTTGTCAGTTTTTTCATTTTTCTTTTTTTAAGTTTAAAAAGTGGATTTGGCCTAAAGTGATTACATTTCGAACATATTTATAGTAGGCATAGCGTTTTCTCATTTTACATCATCTCAAACTATGCTTAGTCCAGCTGGTTAATGTTATCGATGAGCAGTTATTTAGCAGAACTTTATGTTGGCGCCTTCAGACTCAAGATATGAAAGTTCATTTATGATCTGAGAAGGGGTCTCCTTCACCAAAGGAGTGAGAGCGCATAGGAAACATGACCAGCATCTGGAAAAAGTGTCATCCTCTTCCACTTTTTCAACTTAAGCCTCTTCTTCTAAAGTCAGGGCTCTAAAACATGAAAATATGCACAAAACATGTTTATTTATTCCTGATATTGTCAGGATGTTGAATTACTTATTGTCAGCAGATAACACAGGATTTTGTGTGTGACCCTCCCGTCTCCAACAACAGTTGGTTAAAAGCAAACATTATGCCAGCTAATATTAACCTTAAGTGTCCTAAAAGTCACATTTCCCCCCAGATAAACAATTTGATTAGATTCTCACATTGTGTAAGGCTTTATTTGCTAAGTTACCAAGTCCGACTATGTTTGATCCACTTCAAAGAAGGTTTTATTACACTGACTAACAGAGGCTAACAGAGGCTAACAGCAGCGCTTACTGACAGAAAAGTTCAGGATTTCCTCAACAACTCAGTATTCACCCCAGTGTTGCTGTCATTGGTTACAATTGAGAAGATTTTACAGGCACACGCTGTAGAGTAAATAGACAGGACACACAACACATTGCTGAGGTAAGTAGTGAACTAACAGCCTACACTCACTATAGAAGAATGGCAGCCAAAGTTGTTACCATAGCTACGATTATGCACTTCAATTAGGAGGGGTGAGAAAGCAAAACTCAGTTGACTGCAATCTGCAATGTATTGACATCTAGCAGCATTTTACACACTGTAACTTTAGAGCATCAGAAACACCCAGCATTTCCAGTGGATGTTAGAGACCTGAGATGACACGTAACTCCTTTCCCTGTCACTAAGACAACCAAATAATTCCAAAATTATTTTTTCACTAATGTACCTTGACGAATTGCATTACTAAGTTTCTTTAACGCCAGATCAGATTAGCGTGTATTGCCTTTTTAGTTTCCAGTCTGACTGAGCAGATGTCTGTCCTTTGATACATTTCATTAGCAGGAAGATGCCATATCTGCCAAGGTCTTTTTCTTTGTCTAATTCTAAACAGGCTTCAGGAAAGGCATCTGTTCCTCTTGTATTCATAACTTGGCCCCTCTTTGGATTATCCCACTTACCATTTGAGTGTTTAATGAAATCTGACAGGAAAAACTGCAGATGTCAGTCGTATTAGGGGTTTTCGGTCTTTTAAATGTGCAGCATAGCTGGTAAACACAGCCACAGAATACTCCGAGCAGTTTGTCAAAGCATCATGTCGAAAAGACTTCTTGAAGATCTGCTTTGGCGATTCGTCAGGCAAACACAGATCGTAAAGAGCTAAAGAAAACAGAGAGAGTAAATGTGAAGCACAGTCTGTTCTTTATCAGAGCGTTAGCAGACCACATCCTTGACATTGAATGCTGTATTTGTCAGGATCGGGAATTAGCTGATGGAAGTCATTCTACATGTAAGTGAGGCAGCGCTTTGGGATGAGTTTACTTTGAGCTGGAAAATGTCTCCAGAAACATCTGTTGCCTTTTAGACACCAGATAATACTCCAATGTGACACTGATTAAGTTTTGGACACCCACAGGACACAGGAACCTGCACATTTAGACACTTTACTGCTTGCATAATTGTAACTGGCCCTTATTAAAACTTGCCATGTCCAGCGGTCATTGCTGCCACTGATTAGAAACATGACTCACCCTTATGTCGTAGGATTGTGCCTTCTGGTTTAGTGGCTTAGCGAATTCCCCTCTGTTACTAGCAGACATACTTTTTACCCTGGTGCACAAATCGGCCGTTTACACAGCTGTCCAAATACAGGAGTCTTTCACGTTGAATGACTTTCTTTCCTGGGAAGCCTATCAGTCTGGTTCTTTGAGATGCACAAGCTGATGCCTCAGAGCTAAAAACCTCAAAAAGGGTTTGGGTGAGTTTACTTAAAACATAAATTACCGCTTTTTGCATTTATTACTTTCTCATCGGAAAACTCAAAGTGGATGGAAGGTTCACAACACGCCCACGCTCCCCTGTTGTCGATAAAATAATCTCAAGCAATTACTTTGTTTGGGAGTGAACCGTACTTAATAACAATAATAATAATGATGGAGACCTCACTGGCTTGGTGATGCGATCCTGATCTTCTGCTGGGAGAAAGTGAAACTGAGAGCGTGAGAAAAACAAAGGTATCCATGGAGAAAAAAGTAAATCTGTGATATGGCAGGATAAGAGAAGGCGTGTTCTGTCCAGTGGGTGCAGGAATTGTCATATCCCCATGCAGCACATATCACTCACACCAGGACTGAATTCACAGTGGGCCACACCCAGGAGAAATCTGCTTCCAGCCTTTATATTAGTTTTCAGCTTGTGCTCTGTGCATTGAGTGTGTGAAGGAATTCATCTTAGTGATGGCTCATCAGTCCCCTAAACGTGCTGTTTCCAACATGCTATTTCAATGGCATCTCTTAAATTTAAAGGATATTTACCAAGCTCTGCTCTAGAGGCGTCAAGAAAATATACCTGAAATACACTTATATAAGTTTAAACAGAAGCTTTTAAGATTAAGTAAGCGTATGATTGCAGATGTTTTAAATGCCAGTAAAAATGATGCACTTTGGATTTCATGCACTGCAAGAGAAGACGAAAGTTAGTGAAAAAAGTAAATAGATGCACCTAAATGAACTCAGCCTGTTTTGAAAAAGCTCTGGTGATTTTTTTTTCTCTTAGCTAGAAGTTTAGTAAACTTGCACATCTATTACTTTGCTAAAATTAGACTTAATGAGGTAATTAAGAGAAAAAAAGGCTGATTAAGAAACATTTACGGCTGTGTTTACAGGGATAAAGCAAGAACGGTAGCATCATACCTTCTTTATGTGCTATTTGGAGTTAATTCAGAATAAACTAGAAAAAGTAGTCAACATATGAGTAGATGGATGTTTCCGAATCATAGTACTACTGAAAGTAAATCACTAAATTGGTTTAGAAGCACATTGATAATTATCAGTTACTAGTTTTATGTAACTGTTGTTAAGAATTCTGTGCAAGAATTCCACAACTAAAATGTTGTTTTCAGGTAAGTGTTATCTATACATCCATTTATTTCTGCTTATCCAAATCAGGGTTGTGTAGGGGTGCTGGAGTCGGTCCCAGCTGACACAGGGCAAGAGGTAGGCTGCAGTCTGTACGGGACGGTCTATCACAGGGTTAATGCAGAGAGAGAGACAAGCATTTGCACTGACATTCACACCTCTGGCCAATTTAGAATCGCCATTCGATGTAACCCCATGCATATCTTTGGATTGTGGGAAGAAGCCAGAGTACTCAGACAGAACCCACACAGGCACAGAGAGAACATGCAAACTCCACACAGAAAGGCCTTATTGCTGTGGCAAGGAGGTGCTAACCACCACTCCACAATGCCACCCAATCTAGTGTACTTATAGGCGAAATACTTCATTCTTATTTCATTCTGGTAGTACTGAACCATCTTCTCATTTTCAGTCTTGGAAAAAAAAATTCTTAGACCTTTACCTGCAGAAATGGTAAATGGTCTGTATTTGTATAGCGCTTTACTTAGTCCCTAAGGACCCCAAAGCGCTTTACACTACATTCAGTCATCCACCCATTCACACACAGGTGATGGCAAGCTACATTGTAGCCACAGCCACCCTGGGGCGCACTGACAGAGGCGAGGCTGCCGGACACTGGTGCCACCGGTCCCTCTGACCACCACCAGTAGGCAGCGGGTGAATCTTGCCCAAAGACACAACGACCGAGACTGTCCGAGCCGGGGCTCGAACCTTCCGATTACAAGACAAACTGCCAACTCTTGAGCCACGATCGCCAGAAAGAATTTGAATAATAGTAGCATGTGCACAGTATCCAAACAATCCAAGAGAACCTACACGATAAATCACAGATAACATGAGAAAACTGTACTCTTGGTGCAAAATCTTCCTGGACTTGGTAGGAAAATTGACAGGCACGTTTGGTTTCATGACAAAAACGTATCATCGTACATCATGAACAGAAGAAGTTCAAGGACTATGTACCTGACACAAGAAGCCAGGGAAGAAATATTGTGTGCCGAGACACCAAAGATCCACTGAGATTGTTCCATGTGTGTCCAGCTATGGATAAATGATTTGTTAAGCAGGTTATTTATTCCTCTTTTACTGCAGGTAGCTGTTACAGGTCTGCATTTAATGATTTAGCCTGTTGTTGCGGTGTAAATCAGCGTTCACTGGCTCTACAGGCTGACATGCGATTCCCAGACATTCTGTCTCACTCACACTTTCGTCTGTAATTCTTTCATACACTCCGTCTTTCATTCTTTATTTTAGATTCTCTCTACCCTGTTCTTAATGTTGTTCCAGGTGTTCCACATGTACTCAATCACAACAGAAAAATAAATATATCTCAGGAGCTATTTCCTGCACCACGTTATGTCTTCTTGGTGCTTTTATTGCCTTCAGTGTTCACCGTACTTCTCTCCCCCACTTCCTCCCACATACATGTTTTCGAGTCCTGACTCACTCCTTTTCCTCCTCCTGATGTCTTTCAGGCTGTTCCTGAAAAGCCACAGTGGGACTGCGGGCAGACAGAGCAGTCTAGTAATCCACGGAGCAGACTTCAGTACCAAGGACATGGACAATGACAACTGCTTGTGCAAATGCGCCCTCATGCTAACTGGTGGTAAGTGCATTCACGCAGTGGTTGTAACATTGTAGTTACACATGTAGTCTGAGAAGAGCCATCAGATAATCAAATCGCTTATGTCTCAAAAATGCTGCTGGTTTAAACATATTCATTTGAAGTCACCTGGAAAATATGAGTCCGGTCTTCGCTCCGCGTGTGTCTCGGCTCTTTTTTGGGCCCTCCTGGGAGAAATGACTGACTCTTTAATTGCTGAATGAGTCTGCGATGTTTGTGTACAACTCGGTCCTGGTCAGTTTGGGCACACACTATCAAAGTTGTTTGTTTTTTCATAACCAAAATTGTTTGGCTTCCCTAAGGGTTTGTTTAAAACTCTTGTGTTATCATTTTGGGTTTCTTGCTCCGTCGGACTTTGTTCTTCGTAATGTTGTCACATTCCCCGTCTCACCAGATTGCTTTGTAAATGTCAACGTTACCATGACCGCAATTTCAACAATTACAAAAAGACCCCAAAGGATAACGTAGAAGAGGTAGAAGTATGGCTTTTCTTACGCAGCGCCCAGGACACAGTGCACTTTTATGAGGACGTGATGCAGAACTGTAACTATTCCATAACCACAACCTTCACTGCACAGTCATAAGATCGGGTCACTGTGATCACAAACCTCCTCGTTCTGCAAATGTGGCCAATTAAAGGTCTATCTGTACCTATTAGTCTATATTCTGCATCCACTCCCACATGTGCAACACTGAGGTTGGAAACAAGCACAATATAAAAATCCCTGGGCGCGGCACCAAGTGTCAGAGAGATTTAAAACGTCTCTGCTTCTCATGCTGTGTAAGTGGAGCCCGCTGACCCTTGATGTCACCTCGTAGAAGCTCTGTTGCTGTGGATTCCTGACCTGGTACCAATCAAGGATTTTCTAAATGCAAATTTAAGATCAGAATTACCTCTTAGGTCATTCTAAATGCAGTGGGTTACAGGGAACTTGGAATTGATCAATGATCAACACCCTGCCCTGCTTGATTCATGGCCCGCCTATGGCCAGCCGCAAATGAGAAGCATGACAACATGTAGCCTGATTTGAGGCTGAGCTGAACCCAGCGCTGAGTTAGTGGTGCTGTATGCGGTATATCATTTGATTTATTCCCTGCATTTATAAGAGCAAGTCTGACATCAAATGACGTCAGTACCTTGAATATACAAGGGGAAAATATGTCTCTGTTACCTTTATGAGGACAACCACAGCGTGCCGTGCTAAGAATACAGAGGAGGATACAGTACGGACACACATAATATATATATTTTACCCAGCTCCAGAGCGTACAGTAGGGATGACGCTCAGACATCGGGAGTAAGGAGGACATCTTTCATCATGAGAACAAACTGCAGTGCTTGAGAGTTTTTCAAAGGAAAACATCCTCAAATATTTTACAAGTTCGTAAAAAGCTGTGGGCTGGAAACCGGGAGGCCACTAATCATTAATCCCAGAGGATTGAGATGTGCACACTAAATGTTTATGTGTATGGCAGCGGTTGTGTGGTCTGCAGTATATCAGCAAGTACTGTAAAAGATGGCAAGTGGTCCACATTTGCTTTATGGGAGGAAAGAATGCAATCTCAATAAAAATAAAGCAGACTCAACAGAACGCGTTGCAAAATAGGTTTTTCAGTTTAACTAATTTTGTCTCAGTTGTTATTTATATAGTACGTTTAGTCCTGATATATTAAGTGTAAAAAAAATTAAAAAAACACTGGCTTTTTCATTTTGCTTTTTGTGTGTGTGGGAGGGATTTTTATAGTCTTTCTTGGTCTTCACTGCTCTGTTTTGTTCTCCACCAAGTGCTGGGTTGAAAATATCTCTCCTACTTGCTAAATGCTCACGTTCAGTGCTGAAGGACAAGCTGTTTTCTAACTGCTTAGCTCTTGTTTGGTGCCGTGCAGGTAGTCTACATGGGGATTTTGGACATTGCATTGTTAGAACTACAGAGATGCTTGATGCCACTTTAAGCAACCCCTTTCCTTAATTATGCTTTTTATTCTTGAGCTCAGAAAATAGCCGGCTTTAACCTTCTCTTCACTGAATTTCTTGTGGGAAGTGAAATTGCACCACCACAAGTGCAATTTCACTTCCCACTGGCACTTGCACCTGAAATGATACGCAGCAGTGGAAATATAAAGAGGCGTGCACTGGTTTCCATGCCAGGTTAGCCATTTGTCCTAGGATGAAGCAGCAATCAATGTGAAACTTATATCTGTGTGATGTGTGCCAGCAACAAGGGCAAAATTCTGCTCCTGATTACTGACAGGTCTCAGTGAAATGTCATGCTGTTGTGCGCTGTGGTATTCAGGCCCGCCAGAAGGGAGAAGTGCCATTTGTCACCATGTGACTGACACATTCCTCCATACGAACTTTAGCTGACTGTGTTCCCGTGTGTGTTCAGTGATTCAGATATAAGAACTGATCAGTGGCGGATAGGATGACATAAACCAGAAATTCATGAATTCCTGTTTTTCAGAATCGCAAAGTTAAATAGATGGGAAACACAGAAACAAGTGAATTATTAAGAGTGCAGATTCTGTGGATGAAAGTATAACATAAACAGCATTTTATATCATCATCAAATAAAACAGAAAGCTACAGCTTTTCCCTTAATTCACAAAGGATCACAGGGGCAGGTAGCTCCGCATGTTTGATTTGTGCCCTTCGTGACACAAGCCCGAAGGAGTTTGTGTTTTCTCCCAGGATCAAACCAGGAGATGTTATACTTGTTAAACAAATGTCTAAAAGTAAGAGAAGAAACTGTCTGAATAACAATATTGCAAGCATCACTGATAGGCTTTAAATAAATAAAAAAGACCTCTTACCCAGATTTGTTTTAATGATGTCAGCGAGGAGGATGCTTTTAATTTTATTTCCAATTTGTTTTTGAAAAAGTAGAAGGAGTTTAAAGATGTACTGGTAGTGCCAAACATTTCCACCATACCGGGTTTTGCCTCCCCTTGTCTTCAAACTCTCCGCCCACTGCACAGGTGACACGGAGAATTAATAATCAATTTATATTCAGTTCTAGGAGAAGGAGAAAAGAGGCCAGGGCTATAAGGGTCTAACTGCGTAATGCCTGCATAGAAAATAAGTTAGAGCAGTGGAAGTGAGAGGACAGTAAAGCATGATCTGCAGTTTCCAAATCTTTAACAGGCAAAATTAGATTTTAATTTCCCACCAGCATGATGCTCGTGCTAGTGCATTTTCACAAAACAGCTCACGTTCTGGCAGATTTGAGAACGTTACATATCATTAGTTTTTAAAGTGATTCCATTGTCATTTTTATTGGCAGGAAATCATGGGATTCAAAATCCGTGGGCTGTGTCAACAAATCATTGTTTTGTTTTTTATTTCTTTGTGTTTTTGCTGTAGCTATTCCAGCAACCACTGACACCGGCTGTTCCAACATTAGGCACATCCATTTTGTAGTGTTCTGCTGGTACTAACTTCTTGGCACAGACGCACAGTCTCTTTCGGGTGGAAATCACCAGCGCTGTCACAGAGTGGAAAATATCATGTATCGTTCAAATAAATGAGTTAAAAGGTGGACATTAAATATATGATTAAAGATTAAAAGTACTTCTGAAAGATTACTAATAGGATTCAGGCTACCAAAGATGTAGAAGTTCCTCGGCAGACATTTGCAAGTCGTTAAACAGTTTTAGCCTTTAAGAAGAAATGGACAGCTCTTCCCATGTACTTGAGAAACTGGATAAAACTATAAAAGAGGCCCTCTTAAAGACTCAACATGCCCGAGTTTGGTGTAAATTCTCACCATCCTCTACATCCAACAACGCCCCTTCTTCATCTAACTGATATACTTCCGAGAAATTATAAAATGTGTCACCTTGTGGGTGGAATAAAAGTTTCCCATGCCTCTCACTGCTCTGATGTCCCACTGAAGCACATACATGCACTGCTTTAAATAGAAGAAGGTCCCAAAAGTGTTCAGCAACAGGTACTGGCATGCTGATGAACCCACTGGCAGCAACACATTCAGCAGATAGCAGGAAGCGGTGTCTGAACTCATGCCAAGCCTTTGCGGGTGAGGCCATGGGAACCTTTCAACCTTCTGAAAGCACAAAGCCTGCGGCTAAAGTAACTTTATCACTGCTGCAACAATACAGGAATAATTGTCTGGTCTGTATTATATGTTAATAATACGTATGTGTTTTTGTCTTTCTCCCAGGTTGGTGGTTTGATGCCTGTGGCCCTTCAAACCTTAATGGTATGTACTTTAACCAAGGACAACACATAGGGAAGCTGAACGGTATCAAGTGGCACTACTTTAAGGGCCCCAGCTACTCACTTCGAGCAACAACCATGATGATCCGCCCACTGGACTTCTCCTAGTCTTTTGAACTTGTGAACTCAACTTCCACACATTAGAGGGACATTTCCTATTTCCTACTCTCGTCTCATCTCATTTTCGCTGGACAGGGGAGTCACCCAGTGAATCTTTTCTTCAGCCTGCTCCGCTGTTGCTTCGTAACCTTTCCCGACACTGAGCTGAAAAAGCCGGCGCGAGGAGGAGGAGGAGCGCAGAGCAAAGCGCGACGCACCAGAACTGATTTTCTGTTCCCAAGCGATTTCACAAGCTTGATGTTACAAATGAGGAAGACGTTGTAAATGTGTCAGCTTGTAGGGAATATTCACACAAAATGTCGCACTTCAATTTATTTTCCTGGACCTGTGTTGCAATAATGTGGAGGACTTGAACTTTTTTTTTTTTGTTGTTTGAATAGAAAGCAGCTACCACAGAGCTGCACAGACTCTAAAACTGCAGGACAGCATTGTGACGTTTTTTGTAATTTGTAATTAAAATGTTGCTAACAGAACACAGCCCATAAGTATCACGGTTGTGTTACATATTGTGTTTTTAGTATTATTTTTTGTTATCCTAACTGTACTCATGAAACTATCTTTTGTACAGTGTATACTGAATTCCTGTCTGCATTATGGATACTGTAAGAACTTTTAAGATGACCTTGAAATTCCAGTGGTGATATACAGTTGGTAATAATTAGGAAGGTCGCTTGCAGTTATTCGCTGGCAATTATGCACTTGTTGTTTTGACAGAGTGTGATTATTTTTAGAGTTCACCGTGTGAGGTTATTATTGGATTAGATTCTGGACTGAGATGTATTTGCCTTGTGTTTTTGGCCGAGAAGCAACTAATAGATGCCAAAGTTCACGATATGAGCGATCACGTTACCTTTGCTAACTGTAAAAAACAAAAGACAAATATCATTCAAGGACATTAATTCCGATGCATATGCGACTCTTAACAGCTGAGGGAATAACATTCACATTTGCACACTTGCTACAAGTGATTCTTACAGATTTACAATATATATACTGTACATAGCATTCAGTATATAGTACCACGAAGCGATTCGTTCATATTCACAAAGGTGTAAATGCTTATATTAAGCTAGCGTCTCAAGCGAGTTGAGGTAAAAGGGTTTTTTATTTTTTGTCCAATAGCTTTCATCGAATTCCGACCTCTAAACTTTCGACAAAGAGCAGATCATTAGGACGAGTTACATCCAAAATATTTTCCACAGACATCAACATGACACAGCCACAGAATCCAGCCAGTTTCTGTTTCTCATCAATTCGGCTTAAGAGAAAAAGAAGGAGTCTGGGTTGGATATGAAGCATGAAATTAATGATTCCACCAACTGATCCGTGTGAACATGTATTTCATAACTTCCAGCTTATAAAAACAGAATCTACTGTGGTGTATTTACTAAAGGTACACGCGGCGAGAAGATGAAGTGTATCTGGAACTTGTAAAATGACAATTGACATGTTTATTAGCATACTAAAATTGTAGAATTTAATGGGTGTGCATGTAAAGCAGCATTCCTGCTTTTTTCTTCTTTTTCTTTTTTGCAGTTTTCACTCTGCCAGAGGTACAGTGGTGTTTTTTCTGAAGCTGAGCAGAAAACAGAGAAGTTAAAATAATAACCCTGGAAAAATGTGCCTTTGATAACTTTGCTTTTACCTCGTTAACTTCTAGATTTGCAGATTTATTTAAACATCTTTTGTAACATGTGGTCAGTGTTGTGTTGCTAAGATTAAATAAAAGCGCATGTGATGCACTAATGTTTTCAATGTGCGTTTAGGCTGGACTTTGTCATCCAAAAATGATGTGATGATAGACAAAGGTTTAAACAAGGGGCTTCAGAATTTAGCCCTCATTACATCTCTCTTTTTTTCCGCCTTTGCTTCAACAAGCCTCCTTTTACGATAAGATCTTTAACAGGAGTGTAAATCTTCATATACAAATGCTGTACTGTAGGCCGGGCAAAGTGAATGCATTGGTGCAGAAAGACACGAGATAAATCACGTAGATAAACAGACGTGCTTTCATCTTCCTTTTTTTTTTGAAGAACCCAACCAGATGGTGCAGAGATTAAAACTCTCTCCCTGTCCACACAGTGGAGTGGCGTTGTGCTGAGTGGTGGCTCGCTTTGCTTGCTCACCAGTGTCAATGACAGATTGCCAAAAGTGTCAAAGGAAGCTGTCATGACTTGTAGTGTCTCTTCATAGTTGACATTCCTGGGCCTAATCAGAATAAACAAATTACCGCAGCCTGCAGACCACAGAGTGTCCTTCAGCGCCTTCGCTGACCCAACACCCTCACTGGAATGTGTTCTATAGAGGCAGTGGAGTGTGAAGAGGGTCCACAAAAACCTGGCAAACACCTTTGTGGTCCTAAGCGTTGTCCTTTGTTGGTGTGAGGACAGGAGCTACTAAAGACTGGGAAGTTTTGTCTCCAGTGATGGTTTAGGGATGTTGAGCAAAGTGGTGTTCCTCTTGTAATCTCCATATACGCACGTACACACACGCCACCAGCTTCTTACACTGACAGACAGATTACCGGCGCTGAAAATGGATCCTTTCCTGTTAAGTCAGAAAAAGCTAAGGGTCAACGAGGACTCCCAGAAGGAGGTGAGGACAGACGGCACTGGAGCACAACCAAATCAGATATAACACAATACAGTGCCTGCAGTATGAACAGTCATACCACAGGCCTTTGAAACCCCCTGAGGAGACCACCTGCTCAACTAAAACAAATACAAGTAATGAGGATTCGTAGAGAAGAAAAGTGAAACTGAAAACATAAGTGTAGCTGCCATCTGTTAATTTAATTACATCGGATTTAATTTTCATATTTCTTAAGAAAGATTATTGTAATTTGAAATGCATCCCTCTGTCCTTTTTATTAACCACTTATCTATTTAAGGGTCGTGGATGGGCTGGAGCATATCTGAGCTAACATAGAGCGAAAGGCAGGGTCGACAGTCGATCAAAGGGCTAACAACCGCTCACACTCACATTTACATCTGTGGCTAGAATATCACTACCAACTGCAGCAGCATGCCATCTTTCCAATATGACAGCCAACTGTTGCAGCATGGGTAGCAAAGCCAGCTCCAGGGGTGGTGGAAAACACTCAGGCCTGTCATGATGCACCTGGAACCACACAGTACAGCTTTGAAATGGACGCGATTTAAAAAGAACAAAATATTAGTATCATAATTCTTAAAGTGTTGACAAGCAGTAAAGTAAAGCAATTAAAAGTGGCCCAGGTTAAAGAGAAAACAAAGGATGAACAGGCTGAATGTCAGGTATTAGCAAAAAGAAGTGACCTTTAACCTCCTAGGACCTGGCATCCACATATGTTGACATCACATTTTGAGCTGTTGCTACGGCCCTAGCAGGGCCGCCTCCTGAGTTTGCCCTTGGGTGGGTGTGTCCTGCTGTCTCTCCTGCCTTAGGTGTCACCTTATTTCTGTACAGCTGACTCCCATCAGCAAATAGAAGTATTTAAGGCCAGAGAAAGGTGAGCTCTAGTGCCAGAGAACCATGTTAGTGGTTGCAGCTACTGAGCTGTGTTTTGTGACTGTTGGCTCCTACTCGGTGGAGAGGAGTGTGTTTGGTAACTAATCTTTTTTTACTTATTTTTCAGTTTACTGACCAACGCAGTTTTGTTTTGTTTCTTTAAATGGTGATAGCGGCTTGTCCGTCTCTTTTAGTTCGGTTATTAATAGAAGCAGCAATAAAACTCTTTAATGTAACCATTTTGCCTCCCTGTCTCCTTTTTTCAACCCCGACACATTTTGTTACTTCCCCTCATCCCTGGACCTTTTTAGGGGAACGTAACAGTTGTCTAGACCAAAATACTAAATTTTGCTCTACTAAGGCCTGCCACCCTTCTATCAAAATTTAAAACAAATGTCCTCATATGTGGATCTCATTTTTCTCAGAAACAAAAATCAGGTTATTCTTTGTTTTTACATTCATCAGATCCCAATCAGCCCAAATAGCAAAGAGAAATTAAAAATGCATGCCATGAAAGAGTTCGGGTCTTAAGAGGTTAACACTGAATACACTTAAAATTGCATTCATATATTAGAACAGTAAAGATCATTATTGACGAATATGCTGAAAAAGAAGCAGTTGTATTTTTGTAGCTATATCCATTATTGCAACTGTAAACTAAATGAATGGTGTCAGCGAAATAAATGTGTTTTATCAAAAGCAGATGTTTATCACTGGAATTGCTTTTGTGCAAAATGCAGCTGTCTGTGGAACAAGCAACAAAACACACTCGTCTCCAGACTGAAGAAGCCCTAATCAGGCTTGGTTGAATCCAAACTTTAACAAAGTTTGTTACATGAATGTATGTTGAGTCTGCCCTTCGACTAAAAGCAGAAAAAAGCATACGTCTTTGTAGATTTGCATTTAGTGGAGACCACAAATCAGCCTGCTATAAAGCATATAGAACTGTAAGTACTCAGTGGAGTCTTAACCCTAAATTGGTAACTACATCCTAAAGTTCTGCTAAAAAAAAATCCCTGTTCATGGCAGGACCTCCTGTCCACTGGAATCTCAGTGGCTCTTCTAAAAAGGCAGTGACTATAATAAAGCCATGACAGCTACCAGAAGTACATTCATGACTCTTTGAGAATCTGTGTGTGCATGTGTAGTGTTGCAGCTCTAAAGCCCTCTGTTTGTCCATCAGTGGCAGTTGGTGCGTTGAATGTGTTTATCTTGGAACCAGTGGTCAGTGGGCCTTTGTGTTGCAGTTGCTGCCCCTGAAAAGGAAAAAATTCCTACATTTCCACAAACAAACGTCTGGTTCATTTATGGGGAACCTGAAATACCTCGAAGTGATGTAGGAAAAAGCAACAATATCATTAGTGGGCATGTCTTGTTTACATGTTACACTGTTGCATGATTATTGTTAATTTTATATGTATATTGCATTGTATAATATATGTATTGTAATGACAATAAAAATACATTCTATTCAATTTCGTTCTTTTCTACAAGTGAAAAAATAATACAAAAGGTGTCCAAACATCACTTATTTACTATTTGTCTTGCTCATAGTGGTCATCTACAGTCATAACCAGTGTTGGTCAAGTTACTTGAAAACAGCAGTTACTTATTACTGATTACTTCCATGAAAGTAATCCTGTTATTTTAGTGATTACTTATTTTCCACAGTAATTAGTTGCTTTACTAGTTAGTTACTTTTTAAAAAGGTAATACACAACCTGAATATATATTAAAGCAATGGACCTTTCATCCCAGTTCTATTTTTTCTGCATAACCTATCATATAAAATTGGATCAAATGAAAAAGTCTCTTTTTAAAACTTGTTTTATTAATTTTAATCTTTTAACCATATGCACATTGCATCAAGCAAAAATAACATTATATGCTAAAGTCTTTGACTGGAAGAAATTGGTTTAACATTTAATCCTATTTTCTGCATATTCCAGCATATAAAGTAAAATAATTGTTTGTTTTTACACTCAGTCTTTCAGATAGATGCAAGTAAAACACAAAGACTCAGCGGCACTGAGTTGCTCTTATGTCTATTTTCAAATAACTTCCCATCGCTGGTCGTAACTCTGCAAAGTAAATATTTGCATCAAGATGCCAAAAACATGCAACTGGGGGTGTTGCATATACTAGTATTGTTACTATAACAACTGTAATACTTCACTATTTATAAATTAATTGATTATTAATTCTGCAAAGACGAGTGAGACAAAGTACTTTTAGTTATTGCAAACACCTGACTGCAGTTCTTGCCGTCAAATGTGATGCAAAAAAAAATGGCCATGTAGGTTTGGATAGCTTTTTCCCCTTAACTAATGAAATCATAAGTTTTAAGATCTGCATTTGATATTTACTGGGGTTATTTTTGTCGAATACAAAAATTAGTTTGATCTGAAACATTTAAGTAAGACAAATATGCACATTTGCAGGAAAACAGAATGCAAGCTATAAGCTGAGCAGCATGTTAGTACAGCAGCACTTCTTGGCTTGTGCCTACACACGACAGACGACACTCTAAAAACAGACTGTTTATATACTGTCGATGATTCTCACACCGTCATATTTTAGAGTTTAGATTCAGTACATAATCAGCCTTGTTGCACATAAAACGGACCAAAAATAGAGACCCGAAGCATAAATATCCATTTAGGGTCTGGTTTGGAAGCTCGTGATGCAAGCAAAGCCCCATCAGGTTGTTAAGCCACGTGTTTAGATTAAATTTGAGTACGTCTTCATCTGGCAGACAAAGCATCAAGAACTCAAAAACCTCGCTGAAAGGTTAGAGAAAAACACCCACCTTTATCAAGCTCTTATCTCAGCAGGAATAATGTAGTGTTTGATTTACATTCCATGAAAAAGTGTTGTGACAACCAAACTAAAGTTTCAAATTACAAACGCAGTATTTTTGGATGCAGGCTAAAACTAAAATCCATGTGTTAGTTTTGCGACCAAGAAAAGGCTCCTTCCATCATTTTTAGGGTAGAAGTGTATTTAGTGTTTAGCCACATGTTATTTTATCTTTTTATTCCTATGACAACATTTTGCTGAGGTTTAAATGGGTCTTGTACACTTTCAGTCATGAGGAGGAAGCTCCAAGACTAGCAACAATAGACAGAATCAACTACCAGTAAAGCAAGCCATTTAAAAAGATGCAACAGCACGAAGCATGATATTGAAACAGCCTTGGTGTAGTCACCTCTCAAATTCATTGAAAGAGGTCTGATATTCAACATATTTGAAGTATGTAACTCAAATCATTCCCCTTCTCACTCTGGTACTCTGTAGCTTTGTCGTCTATGCAGAAATTATGCAGAAAATAAAATCTCATATCAAGTTATCAAATGCAATGATACTTTATTCAGTATTTTTTCAGTTAAAATGCTGTATTTCGGAGTTTTTCCAAATGTACATTAACAATTTATCAATCTCTGATATCTCAAGACCACCAAAGACCAATTTTTATCTGGTATCGTCATGATTTACTTTTTCAGATTGTCAATTATAAAGCAGTTTAAACTGTATATGCTGGTCTTGAGCGAAAAGTCCTGTAGTTTAACAAAATAAATGGAGAAGAATAGAAAAGTAAACGTATGTTGAGGTGCGGGACTCTCTCATGCAGAAAAACTCAAAAAGAGCCTGATGTGATTGATGGTCTGTGGGAGTAAGAATGACAGTTAGTGTACACAGAGGGTGTGAAGCAAAGAAAGGCTGCAGGCAACGGAAGGGACCATTCAAACTGATAATAACACCAAGGCTTTGTACTGGTTACTGAAGGGCTTGAAAGCTTTCAGCTGTAAATGTTGATTTGTTCACCAATTTAAGCAGAGGACAAATTATCCAAATGGATTTAGATGATTGTTAAACATCCTGAAGTTATGGGAACATAGTATATACTTGTTTGTTTAATTACGCTGGAAATTCTGCAAAAAAGCACGAGAAGTTGGTTTGCATGTCAGGAAATAGTGGATAAAGAATATGAGGGCCGTATTTTAGTCGTTTTAATTTGAAACTCACTTTCCATAAAAGATGATGTAACAAGTGAGAAGTGTGTGGTCAATTATTGCTCCAGAGGCTGCTGCGGTTAGAAGTAATGAAGTGTGAGAGCTGACTGACGCTATGCCAGCCAAAAGCAACATGTTTTTGTAAGATATCTGGTAACGAGAGCATGTCACAAAACAAACAGCATGTGTTTTACTAACATATTCAATGCGTCTAAAATGCAGAGGCGCAGGCATGCAAATTATCAAGAATACTTTGAAAAGCAGCCTGATTTGTCCTAATCTTCAATAAACCTTTTATCACAATCTGCACTTGGCAAGTCTGAGTCTTTATGTCAGAACACTTTGATATGTTCCTTGTTTGCGAGCCACGAATTTAACACACAATTGCTGTTAGCAGCTGTGACAAAAGCCAGCATGTGCATCAAAGTGGCGTACGTGCAAGAGACAAAATGGGAATGTAAAAGAACAAAATGCCAACACAGATAGTTGAGAATAATACAATTTACAATACAGAAAAATTTCATAAATCCATAATTAAACAATAGATCAAATTAATTATATATGACAATAAAGCGTAACGACTTTTAAGTTACATTAGTGTGAATACTTTTTTTAAAATTTAGATTAAGATGTTAAAAAGTGTAATTTTTTAAATCTTGAAATTATGAAACACAGGGATATATTTTTCAGAAAACTACTTTATCTCAGTAAGAGAAGGCCAGGGTACCCAGAGGGAAAAAAATGAGCCAACTCCCCACTGGTGGATTTGAACCCAGCTCCATCTTGCTGTGAAGCAATGAAACAATGGTGCTACAATGCCAATTACCACTATAATACCTGTCTTTTAGCATTTTTTTCTTATACATTATGATATTTAATGAGAGAAAGCACTTTATCTGGGTAAAAAAAAATCTTTGTTTTTGTCAAGTACATTATATAAAGTGGTCTCATTTTTATAGCAACAGAAAATCATCATGTTCTACAGGGAACTTATGTAGCTTATGCATATAAATCTTTGCTGGTTTTATACTATAAATGCCCAACTCTGCAAACACAAGACGAAAGAGTAGCTGCACACTGTGGTAACCAAACTAACTGTGACTGTGTGTAATACACTTGTAACTTGGGTTCTTTGAAAATGGCAACAGCATATGTGACTACTTGCAGCCAACTGCTGTCTTCAAAGCGTCAACATGTCAATGACATAGCTAAAACAAAGTTAATCTCCTAGAAATCTGCTATTAGTTTGTGACTGAGTAAGATCAATTTGGCAATTTCGTGCAATCTGTTGATAACACAGCGATTAGCTGTGACAAATCATTTTGCAAACCTTTGCCAATCTTTCTGAGAGCGACTGCAGTCAGAGGAAAATAGGTTGCCTTTCACTAGGCAACTTGTGCAATTGCTACAGAGGTTGAAGGTGTTGCATGCACAAACTGTGGGCAACCATTTGGTTGCAGCACCAACTGCTTGTGATTGTTCTCCAACAGCAAAGACATTCAGTGCAATCACTGGGCAGCCAGTGTTTTTCCTAGAGGTTCACTCTTGTGTAACTGAACTATAACTGAGAAATGCCACCCACAAGCATCTGAGAACTACCAAAACACTGTGCAGACTTTGTTTTACAGCACAAAGTCGAAAATTTAAGCTCGATAACACATTATAAATATTCAAAGTTATAAACGTTATCATGTTAGGATTGTAGCTGTGAGTGTTAGCGGTATTCGTCTAGATTTGTCAGAAGTCAGTGCTGTGTGTGCATGAGGAGAGCCTCAAAGCCCCTCAAGGAGACTATTTTAATCCTTTTTAAAGCCTTAGCAGTTATCAGTTACACATAAAAAAACCTGTAACATTAAACAGCACTACTAATAGATCATATAAATGTAAACACTGCCGCTATGCTCCTGTTCAGTCTGTTATTTTTCCTCCTCGTCTTCTTCCAGGCTCTTCGCTGTGTAAAACACTGTCATCAAACCCAGCGCATAAATCCAAACCAGGGACCTTTAAACTCTCCCTCGGCCTTCAGCTAATCAACTTGTCTGGTTCCAACAGTGCACTCCGTCATCCCGTCCATCCCTCCGCAGGGGACGAGGTATCTTCTTTGCCTCGCTGACCCCTGCTTTCAGCTAGCGCTAATTTACTGTCTTTCCCATCTTTATTTATAAAGGACAAATCACACAGTCAAACAATAACATCTATCCTCTTCGGAAGGAAGTATTAGTGGATTTTATAGTGGTTTACTTTTCCTGAGCCAAGACAGATTTGTACGGCTGACTTCTTTGTAAGGGTCAGCGTTGTAGCATTTCAAGAGCTCAATACAGCTGCATTAAAATACAGTTTTGTGTAGGTAATTCCAATTATTTGTCAAGAGCAGTTAGACAGTTATAGATATTGTTTATTGGCCTGAAAATGAAGAGGCAACAAATCAGCGAAGGTCTACAGACAGGAAAAAGGAAACATTCCAGTTACAGCTGTTCCATCTTGTCATTTTACACTGGCCTTGCAAACAAACCCTGCCACAAAGTTACTTTTTCAATTGCATCCATTTCATCTGCATGTTGGGAAGTTCATTTGATCATTTTAGCAACACTCTTAAGTATGATCAAAAGGATAACAGCAAGCACAACACAAATCCAGGAACACAGGCAAAGGTCAGAGTAACAGCTTGAGAGCCCCTAACAAATGCATTCCTGTACAACTGAGGCGCATTAATATCTGCGGCCAAATAAAACAAATTCAGTACAAGCAGTGCAGGGTAAACAAAACAGCAGTAACACTGTACATGTTGATAAGCAACAGGAAGCACAGGTGCAACGTCTCCGCTTTCAGAATTCCTGTGCACTCATTGAGTCTAGAGGAACCCTCTTTCTCCTCACCTGAAGCATCTTTGACACTTTTAGCTCCATGGATTCTGTGTCTTTATTAATTTTTCATTATACAGTGAAAGATCGGGTTTAGTTGTGCAGCGTTGAGAAATAAGATACATAAGAACTTCACTGCTCTTTGTGGATTTAGCTATCTGAATAATAACAACAAGGTATAAGCAGATGTTTCATAAAGCCTCATGGCTGATTTTCCAACCTCTGGACGCTAGAAAGAGGTAGAATTCGATGAGTGAATCTAATCAGCATCATCATCAAACTGATATCTACCACTCTTGAGGTGTATGGTAAACGGACTGGTCTTTATACAATGCCTTTCTACTCAAGCTCTTTCTACTACATGTTTTATACACTTGAATCCACACATGCGACACACGCACACTCTTGTGGATACATTGGGGCAACTTGGGGTTGAGTATCTTGCCCAAAGAAATGTCAGGATGCATTAACCTGCCTATCAGATGTAATTGCTCATTTACAGAGGGTCCCAGAACACTGAGTCGTTCTGGATCATTCTACCCAGCTGTAACCTCTGATTACATCTGATGGGCAAGTTAATGGTTATTACTGTCAAATGAGTTAATCTCTGTGTGCTGCAGCCTGTTGCTTCCAGAGAGAGCTCAGAGATACTTGCTCAGTAATAGATGTGATGCTGTACATGCAGAAGAGTGGGAGGTCTTGCTCAGAACACAGTCTGGTCTGAAGTGATCTGTGATCTGTCTGTGCTTGTCTGTATCCTCTTCATCAGACTTGGAGTGTTGCTGCAATGATCAAATCAACATCCCAACATATAAATGATAGCGTGGATGTGGCTCAGGAGGAACAGCAGATCATCTGCAAATCAAAGGTTTGGTGGTTTGAGCCCCTGCTGCTGCAGTCTGTATGCCAAAGTTTACTTGGGCAAGATCCTGGAGCCTGAGTTGCTCTTTGGAGTGTGAATATTAAATAGAAAGCACTTAGGTAGAAAAAGCATAGAAAAAAAGTGCTTGTGTGTTATATAAAGCACTTTGAGCGCACGAGTAGAAAAGTGCTGTGTAAGCATCATTCCATTTACAACGTATGGTTATGACTGAAGTGTAACTTTGGTCAGGGTTTGTTCACGGAGCCATTTTCCCTTCATTTTTATTTATGAAGCACCAACACATGACAATGACAGTCACTTCAAGGCGGTTTATATTATAAGGTAAAGACCCTAAAATAATTAGCCTCCTGTATGTTGTTTGTTTTTTTTTAATTTCCTGTCTTAGGCCTTTTTTTCTCCTCTGTGACGCGTTCATGGTGCAGATGTAAAGTTGTAGTCCATCCAAGTGGTAAAAAAGTAAGTACAGTGAGAGGATAACACTCAGTTTCTTTGTTATCACTTTGATCTGCTCCATTTCTGGCTGACTGACCAACAACATCACAGTCATGAGTATCCCACAGACTGGATGTACCATATATTTTGGCGCTGCCTGTCTGTGAACATGTTACCACAGCTGAAGGATAATTTCCCAATTAGTCCAGAGGATGTGCTGTCCATGTTTTCCAAAGAGAATTTCACATTTGAATTAATTTGACCACAGAGCAATTTTCCACCTCACCTCAGTCCAGAGAAGATTGCAGCATTTCTGGAGCATTTGTCAATATTCTTGATATTTACAATCACCTCTGTAATATTTTTGTTATGTATAATTGAGCGATTTTTATATATTAGCGCTATTTCTTAAATGTGTAAACTCTGTAACATATTGTATTATTTAAATAGTTTAGTCTGTTACTGTTACTGTCTCGGAGCAACTGTAACCCACATAATTTTCTTAAGGATTGATAAAGTATTATGATTCTGATGTTCAGACACGGCTTCTTCTTTGCGCTTTAATCTGCATTTGTGGATGACACAGCAAACTGCATTCACAGCGATTTCTAGAAGTGGTCCTGAGCCCATGCGGGGATTTCTATGTTTTTAATGCAGTGCTACCTGAGGGCCTGAAGATCACAAGCATCCAACACTATTTTTCCCTTGTTTCTCTGTGATACCCTTTCTTGTTGCCAGTTAACCTAATCGATTAAAAACCAGTTCCTCCAGCGATTCTTTTTATAACACTTACTTTTTTAGTCTTTTGTTGCCCAGCTTTTTTGTTACCATCAAATTCAAAATGAGCTAATATTTGTCATAAGAGTAAAATGTTTTATTGTGAATAAAATGTGGATTCAAGAGATTTTCAAATCATTTATTTGGATTTTACAGAGCATCTCAACTTTTTTGGAATTGGAGTTTTATTGTGATAAATAATGCAAATTATAGGGATTAAATTCAATATGCAGTGTAACCGGCTGTCTTCTTATTAGCAGAAAAGCCTTTTTGCTCCGTGTGAAAATACTAAACACATCGTTATGCTATCTGTAGCCTGATGCTTTGTGTACTGCTCCAACAATGAAGTCATAGTGACCTCCAGTGGTAGAAAACCAAACTAAAAACTCCTTCTCCAAAATTAAACTTTAAACTCTTAAAAAAACCAAAGTGAGTGTTGCCTTGATTGTGACGAACTTTAATGTTTTAGCATATTGGACTCCCTACAAGAAAATACAATTCACACAAAATAGAATGCAACTACATGTATAACTAAATAAAATAAAATACAAATATCAGTCAAAAAAGCCAGAACCATGTTGGATAGAATTGTTATTTTCATATGCAGTACTTTATATTTTGCAGTCTGGCTATGCTCTGGGAACTGTTCCCCTTTGTATGTACGTACATGAAGCCAAACAGAGGCAGGGAAAGCAGCAGCACTGACACAATGCAGGGTACAGAACATGCAGACATCAGCTGATGTGTGCTGGCATGGAGAGCTTGAATTTCCTGTCTGCCTGCAAGACCAAACCACTTAATGAGTAAGCGGGGCATTCTCATCTTGTGCAAGTATCACATTCTTTCCTGGGCAGAAGTGCCCTGTTTCTTATTTTCGCCTCATATTTCTCCCAAATTTAAACCCAAATTTAGCTTCTTAGTTTTTATCTGAGGTCAGCTCTTTTTTAAATCTCGAGTAGTGGCTGCGTGTCATATAAAAACAAAGAAGCCCTGTGAGCTAAATTGTCTTACGGTGGTTTTGTTGTAAAAATAACATGTATTGTTTGAAAACAAACTCTTTGGCAGCTTCTAGATAAGGAAGTGCTTCATGTTTGGCAATGAAATACAGTCTGTTAATTAAAAGCATTAAAATGAATGCTTTTTTTTTTGTTATTTTGGATTAAAATTGATATTTTGTTTGCATTTTCAAAGCATTCGTAAGCACAGTGTTGAAAGCATAGTGAGCCCGTTTGTCCTTGTGGAGGAGCACTAGCCTTCCTCTCAGCGCAGTTTGAAACTGTATATATTAACACGCTGAGTTGGTTTGAGAACATGTCCTCTGCTGATGCTCTCTGAGTCACTTCCACCCTCCATGACAGACTGCCAACAGATGCAACTTAATGCCTGTGTGCGTGTGTGTGTTCCAAGTCCTATTTATAAACAGGCCCCTTCCTTATCAGACATGCATATGCAAAATCAACACACATAAAACCATCTTCACATAAAACCCAGCTCTTAAAACAGGACTAAACACCCCTTAAGGCTTGCAGTATGTTTTGATGATATTGCTAATGTCAGAATACATGCCGCTCTCCACCGAGTGAGATGAGATTTCCTTACCTCTGCATTGGAAGACTAAACCACTGCATGCGTAAGCAAGACATCCCAGTCTTCTGCAGGTATCATATTCTTTTTACTGGTTGAAACTCCCCAGAATTTCCTTTTGTTATACTTGTACTTTTTTTTAATCACCAGTTTCTTGACTAGCTACAGTTAAAAGCTAGTCGAGTACACAATTAAGATGCTGTATTTGTACTTTAAATTGAACATTTCAGTTTTTTGCTAGCCTATAGATCAAAATCGGAACCTTTATTCATATTATGCCAAAAGCAAAATGAAATTATAAGCTATCCTATTTGGAGCAAAGAAAGAAATCCAACTATCTTCACAAAAATAAAAGAGAGAAAGACAACGTGTGTGTTTTAGAAGATATAAATTACCACAGTATCCATTCTATCTTTACAATACCTTCGCTAATTCTCTGTTTCAGTTAAGTAAAATCTTCAGAGGGTTAATCTGAAACGTTCCCTTAAAGCCACACTATATGCAGTAACTACTGCAGCCCCTTGACCACAAAATACATTCAGACAGTTAAAGGGTAAAACGGAAAGCAAGGAAATCAGCAAATGGGCTCAGCAACTCTAAAGTTTCATAACACTGGCTATAACATTAGCCACCATAAGCTGGTGTTGACACCAAAAATGTCAGGTTGTGGCTGTAAAGATGATACCATTAAAAGTGGGTTTTACTGCTTATGAGTTCAACTTATTCTTTGGAAGACTTTGTAAAGCAGTTTTATACTTTTTATCAAGAGTCACAAGTCGTACTTTAACCAAAAGGTTAACAAAAGCTAGCAAAGCTAAGTAGAATATTGTGTAATGGTTGCAGATATCTCCCAGTATATATCATCATCATTAATATCTATGAAGCTGAACATGTTGAATGCATATAAAATAGTAAGTTTTTGTCATTCTGTTCAACAGCATTTGTTTTAATTCAGAAACTTCTGGTCTACTGCCCTGTTCACCTCTAGTTACAAGCGCCTTAATCTGTGATGAAACATGAGCGCATGGGGGTGACCAGTGTCAGAGAAAGACGATCACGTTGGTAGCCTGGGATGACTCGAATACTTTCCACCATTAGGGTTTACGTTCCCCAGTTTGGAGCTGTGTGTGGGAGCAGGGAAACGGAGGCAACAAAGGTACAGCGAGTCAGGCAGAGGATATGAGTTCATTTTAGCAAATCTTACAGCTTACTTGTGAGGATTAATTGTGCCTGTATTTACATACTAATAGAGAGAATTATGTCAGACAAACACAATGGCCAAGCTTTCCAAAGGAAACCATTCAGCAACAAGAACATCAAGAAGCTCCGCACTATTAGCATGGTGTGCAACCTGGCAAGCAGCTGGCAGCAATGGGTGACAGAGAATGAGAACAAGCAGGCCAGCGAGCCAAGTGGCTGGGCTCCGTCTTCACTGGGTGGACCAGAGGAACCCAAAAAGAAGTGGGTTCCCAAGAAGCCTCCGCCCATTCGAACGCAGCAAACAGAAGCTTCTAAAGGTCTCGCGGCTCCACAAACAACAACATCAAAGACTGGTGAGGTTAAGACATCGGATGAGCCACCAACGGCGTCTTTCATCAAGACGAAGCAAGTGGTGAAGACAGTGACCAGCAGCGCTCAGGAGAAGGGCGCAGGTATTGGGCTCCTGACAGAAAAAATCAAGAGGGAGCATCTCCCATCAGATGAGGAGATTGACAGACTGCTAAAGAAGAAAAGCTCGCCCACCCGTCGGAGGAAGTGCTCCAACATGGTGTCATCGCTGACCAAGAGCTGGAAGCAGGTGGAGAATGAGCAGAAGCTTGTTAAAGAAGGAGGAGATCCAAGAGAGGGATTCACCTGTGGGCGTAAAGAGGACAGTGGGCCCCTCGAGGCAGATGTAGAGGGGCTGGAAGTAGAGGAAGCTAAAACACGCAGAACAAGCTTTTCAGAAGAAGCAGAGAAAAACAACTGTGAAGAAGACTCTGAGACAGCAGTGAGAATAAAAAGATCCTCAGTTCCAATGTAAGTAGTGCCACTGTGCTTCATTTTGCATTTTCTAAAAGAAAAAATGTTAAAAGGAAGTATAAAATGTTCACCAAATTAACTTCCATCCAACAAATTCTAAAAACTCAAAAACTCTTTACTTCTTTTCAATATTTAAGAAATAGAGAATCAATCAACAGCCACTTACTGTTATTTACACACCCTTTAGTTATACAGGTAACGTTCTCATTGAGATTAAACATTTCTTTTTCAAGTCAGACCTGGCCAAGAGCATGGGCGTAACTTTGTGCTGAACACTGGGGGGGGTCAAGATCTCTGTCTAAATAAATAAATCTGGGTAAATTCCCAGATGATTAAACATGCAACTATTTTGCTGATAATAACTTAAATGAGTAAAGAAAATCAACAGCCGGGGGGGGGTTATATTGGTTGGGTCTGATTATTGGGGGTCATAACCCCCTAACCCCCCCTGGAAATTACGCCCCTGGCCAAGAGAGCAGCAGAAATTATAACCAATATAACAATAAAAACCAGTACTGAGTGTCTTGTTCATTTTGTATTGACTTGTGTCACTTGACATGCTTCACAGCTACAAAAAAGAAGCTGAGGATGCCAACAAGATCAACACGTTGTCCAAGAAATATAGCACCGTGGGAAATCTCAAGAGCCGCTGGCAGAATTGGGCCTCTGAGCACACAGATAATCAGAAACTCAACCCCTTCAGTGAATACTTTGATTATGACTATTCCATGTCCCTCCGCCTCCAGAAAGGTCAGGAGGGTTACGGACGTCCAAAGGAGGGTAGTAAGACGGCAGAAAGGGCCAAACGTGCGGAGAAGCATATCCACCGTGAAATAGACGACATGTGCTATGTGATCAGGACTATGGCCGATCCGGACCCAGATGGAAAGACCCGGGTCACATTTGGAGAACTGTTTGACAGATATGTTCGGATCTCTGACAAGGTGGTGGGGATTCTGATGAGAGCCAGGAAACACGGGAAAGTGGAGTTTGAAGGCGAGATGCTGTGGCAAGGCCAGGATGATGGAGTTATTATTACTCTGCTGGTGTGATATTAACACCTGGGTCAAAGTTGTTCTTGAAATCCTCTTACAGCTTCTTTGCTTGCACACTGGAATTTGAACCTGAAATAACCCCTGTCATTGTCAGACAGTGCTAAGAGGAGGATTTAAAATGCAGTTTGACCCAGGACTACTCGGTGGACACTTGCAGAACAATATCAAAAGGATACAGGCTGAGCTCGGCGGATGTGTGTCTCTACGGATTATCCAAAGAATACTTTTGCTGCTATTTTGGTAGATACTTGACGACTCTTTCTGTCAGTGTTTGAGCTGTAGCTGTCTTGCTCAGTGTTTTGAGAAATCTGTAGAGACTTAAAAGCTTTAAATCACAAGCGCTGAAGAGATAAAGTGTTGCGGTTTTGGTTCCTTAAAATCCATTCAGAGTACCTTGCAGATTATCACAAGTGTCTCTTTTTCACTTCATGGTTTATGTTAATGAGATACTTGAGTATGTGTTAACGTACCAAATAATCAGCAGCTTTGCAGTATTCTGTACACTAATTCAAACATGGCTTGGGTTTCACTGCCTGAATACATGCAGCTCAGCTTTCATTGCACTACACCAGACACAATGCAGTGGAACGCCACAGTACTTTAAAACACCGTGGCCTTTTAGACCACAGCTCTTTGAAATGGTATCGAAGGTTGACCAAGACTGAAGGGAAAACGGGAAAACTCATTAAATTGGAGAAATCCACTTCATGAAAACCACCTGCCTAATACTGTGTAGGTCGTAAGTGACAGCTAATAGTCTTTAAGTCATTTCCACAAGACAGCTGTGGCTGCCTTGTGGGTTTTTTGCACTAAGACATGGCAGAAAACCTCCTGTGGGTTGCAGCAAAGGGTCTACTTTGATCAGGCTGTTGCTTGGGATCATTCTACAATCTGGGGAGTTCTGAGGCCTGGTCAGCACTTTGTCCTCTTTTAGTTTGTTGCTCGAGGATGTGCTGGCACAAGATCACATTAGAACAGGATCATCAGTGTTAATCGCTTCAACTGTCAGTGGCTTTACAGGAGTGCACAGCAGTAAAGTATGAATAAGTCAAAATTAAAGGGCTGTAATGAACAAAATTAGGATTCCTAATCATACAGTAGCCTATGATGACTTGCTGTATTCTGTGTTTTGTGATGCTTTCTGTCATGGGATTAAAAATAAAAAAGAAATGATAAAAATAAATGTCTGGATATGTTTACCAGTTAATCACTTACTAAACTGGGGGCTGGACCGGCCTCCGGGAGCACCTGGACATTGTCTGATTGCCTGAGGGTCGTTTTGGGCTGCAGTGAACATTCAGCTTCATCAGTAAGCAATTTACAGACTGAGCAGAGTCTGAGGATTACAAGCGACTCTCTCAGAGACAGACTGTGCACTTTCCTTTTGCAGTCTCCCTCCATCACACAGGTGATGCACACCAAAGACACGCATATAAGAAGCCCCACCACCCTCCCTCTCGCTAAGGCAGGTAATATAAAGCAGGTAATGTTAGACACCTCAATCGGCCATTAAAAAACACCACCTAAAACACTAATCCAGTCTTTAAGTCTGACATCATTAGCTGTGTCTGGGCCCGAACTACTGTCTAAATTCTTTCATCTGTAATAAAATGATCAGCGTTACTGCTCTACCAGGTGTAAAAATTAATTTTAACATCCATGAAAACAGAATTGATGATATTTAACGGCGTTAGAAGTTAGCAGGGAGTTAGCTTGCTAGTTTCCATCTAAATATAATACAGCATGTTCTGACTGAGGGATTTCTGAAACAAATTAAGACGTACAGCTCTGCTATCACTTCCAACATAAACGAAGACAGAAAACTAAACAGCAGTGATGTTTGTAGGGTTACTGAAGTTGGGCTAGCTGGTATATAATGATGTGCTATGTGACACAGCTATGTTAGCATAATATAAACGGTGAAGCTGGAGGATGAACGCTAACTTTTTTTTCCACTCGATAAAGTTAACGTGAGGATTCCCAATGGTTAGGGACCATGGCAGGATGCTGTAAACGGACCAAAATTCAGTCAGGAGATAATCCATCCACAATACGCGGTTAGTCATTAATATAGTGCTGAATGGGCTGAGCTGTAGTTACATCGTAAGGTTTTAAAAACTGAGCTTCAAAATGAATAGTCGATATAAAAACCGAGAGAGGCCGACAGTGATCACTGACTGTTTTTAGGGGCTTGTAGATTAAATAGAACAACATACAAAGCATTAAAACATGTTAAAAACGCAACAGCCTTATTAAACACAGAGTAGTTTGGGTTCATCGCGTCATCACTTAAAGACCAGATAGTCTGCTGTCTGATTGTGTGACAGATAGATAGATAGATGCATTTTAAGTTGAAACTTAAAGGCTTAAAGAAACTTAAAGTTCTTAGTCTGTATTAGTATGAGTATTAATAGACTTGCATTTTAAGTGTTATAAAATTACACAGAATGTTTGTCAACAAGGCAGACATGCTCTTTTGCTACTCTCATCAGAAAAAGTCCATTACACCTTTCCATTCTGTTGTAAAAGTTGAATTTAAATATGCTCATAAATAGTAAATGAACCAAAAACCACAAGAAACAATGATGGATGACAAAGTAGCACAAAAAATGAACAAATAAAATGTGCAGTAGTGATCGGCGGCTGCTAAGGTGACACACACATTCCTGGCGAACATTCCTGAGGAACATTCCTGGCGAACATTCCTGAGGAACATTCCTGGCGAACATTCCTGAGGAACATGCTTTAACAGAAAATACCACCCATCATTTGTATGTTGAAGCACTAAAGGGACTATAAATGAACCAGTAGATATGGTAGGCTGCTTCTTGCTGTAAACTGGAGCGTGTAGCCGCACAGTTTTGCCTAAACTTAGATGCACGCTTGAGTATTCGTGTCTTCATCTTTTTGAGGAAAATAACCAACCAGACAGGTAAGAATTAATCAATTTAACCAACAGCCATTACCTTACATTATCTTTGTCTGTTTCTCATTTATTTATCAGCATTCAGTTCCGCTATGGCTTCGTCTGGTCTTCCATTGCTGGTTTCTCATATGGCGACTTACATGAGCTTGATCTGTTTGATGATGAAGCCATCATCCAGATCTCTGGGAAATATTCTCACTATGTGCAGTCAGTAGTGTTCAACACCAACATGGGCCGCTCCCTGTTTGCAGGCCAGCCTGCCGGTACTTCTTTCAACATGTATCCTGAAAACAGTCAGGCCGAGCTGCGCTTCGTCAGTGGCACTGTGCACGGAGGAATCACTTCACTTGGGGCACACTGGGCTGTTTTTGATCCAAACTACAACAACACTGAGCACTGAGGAGAGTAGCAGAGAAGTTTATTGTCATCATCTGGGTGTTAACGAGAGAGCTCCTTTGCTGCTCAGGTTCTAAATAAAGGGAA
This sequence comes from Oreochromis niloticus, assembly GCF_001858045.2. Taxonomy (NCBI): domain Eukaryota; kingdom Metazoa; phylum Chordata; class Actinopteri; order Cichliformes; family Cichlidae; genus Oreochromis; species Oreochromis niloticus. The sequence continues at coordinate 15,040,035 of NC_031985.2, forward strand.
ATGTTGGCCTTTTAGTTTGTGTTTTCAGGAGTATTTTTGGGAGTTTTTGAAGTATCACAATTTATGAAGTACCAACATGCAATTGAGTTGTAATTGATAATTTCCTTCTTAACTGAATCAAGTAATAAAGTTTGTGGTTTTATCCCTCCACAGTTCATGTAACAATTTAATGACTTGCACGTAAATCATGCCATTGCAGTTTTGCAAATTCTTCTTTATAAGCTATGTAATAATCTACAATAGTTCCCAATTTTGTATGCTTGATTTTTTATACAATAACAACTGCGCATCATAATTTTGTAAGGGATATATAATATCCATCCATCCATCAATTCGCTTCCGCTTATTCTTTTTCAGGGTTGCGGGGGGTGCTGGAGCCTATCCCAGCTATTATAGGGCGAGAGGGATATATGTAGAAAATTTAATTACATGTAAACTTAATGTGCTTAACACAGAACATAAAAAATTAAAAACCTGTGTTGGTTTAGAACACATTAAGGCAGTGAAAGCTGCATACAAGGAACAAGGAACATTTCTTCAAAAAAATGTTTTCCTAATGCCAAGACACGTAGACTGGTAAGGTACGAACACGACGTGAAAAGACTCCTTTTTTTCTTCTTTCAGTTCCAGTTTGTGACAGACAAAGCAAAACAACAGAATAGAACAGCCACTTTATTGTCATTCAGAACACAGTTAGTGCACATCAGAACAAAATTCTGGTGCATTTACTTTCCATTTATAAAAATAAAAACACCTCAAGACTCAAACGAGTTTCGGGTATTTTCCCAATAGAAATATGATCCAGACGAAACACTAAGAGATGCAGAACATAGAAATATTTATTGCCAGATGCAAACTCAACCCAACTGAGGTCTGCAGAATAACCGAAATGCAGGCAGGACCAGAGTCTGCAAGTGAGAAAGATACACTGAGCAGTTGGAGCCACAGGTGTCTTCTTCATTTAAACAAAAATATAAACATGGTTATCACAAATCAGATGAATATTTTACAAAATGTGATAAAATGTTAACAATAAATCGAAATCTAAAGTTATTTATTGTATGTACATGTAAGAATCTTTGAAATATTTGTCTGTATACACTATCATCAGTAAGGAAATACAGACTATTACGAAGTAACTATGTTGCAATGCAACATGCAACACGATATAAACTGAATCAATGATTCCTTGGTCCAATTTAAATGTGTGCACAATGCTTTTGTAACATTTACTGCTGAGGCAGGACATCACGAAAAGCTACTGAAGATGCCGAAGCTTTGCAGATATTAGTACACTCTTAAAACTTAACCGGCCCCAGACTGTGAGACTCGGCCCTCATCTCTCCTCCACTCGCACACTGAGCACCGGCTCCCCACAGGGCTGTGTGCTGAGCCCCCTCCTGTATTCTCTCTACACCCACGACTGCAGTCCGGCCCACAACAACACTCTCATCATCAAGTTTGCTGATGACACCACGGTAGTCGGACTCATCTCGAAGGGAGACGAGGCAGAGTACAGAGAGGAAGTCCTGAAGTTGGCAGCATGGTGTTCAGAAAACAACCTGGCACTGAACACTAAGAAAACCAAAGAGCTCATTGTTGACTTCAGGAGACACAGCACTGACTTGGCCCCCCTCTACATCAACGGGGAGTGTGTGGAGAGGGTCCACACCTTCCGGTTCCTTGGTGTCCTCATCTCTGCTGACATCTCCTGGACAGAAAACATCTCAGCGGTCATCAAGAAGGCCCAACAGCGGCTGCACTTCCTGAGAGTCCTCAGGAAGTACAAGCTGAACTCCAACCTGTTGCTGACCTTCTACCGCTCGTCCATTGAGAGCCTGCTAACCTACTGCATCACGGTATGGTACGGCAGCTGCACCAAGGCAGATAGAGTGAGGCTTCAGAGTGTAGTCAAGACAGCACAAAAGATCATCGGCTGCCCTCTCCCCTCCCTGATGGACATTTATTCCTCCCGCTGCCTCAGCAGAGCAGCAAACATCATCAAGGACAGCTCCCACCCTGGCTTCAACATGTTCAGCCTGCTTCCCTCAGGGAAGCGCTACAGGTGCATCAACACTAAAACACTAAAACAGTTTCTTCCCCAAAGCGATAACCACCCTGAACTCACACATGCACCGATAACACAGCCCCCCACTTCCCACTTCCTCTATGGACCACCACTATTTATACCAATTCTATGTGCAATAACTGTATATACATAAACACTATTTATACCAATTCCATGTGCAATAACTCAACTGTACATACATAACACTATTTATTACATATTGTTTACGGTTTGTAAATTGTACATTTTATATATATATACATCTTCTTCCCTATGTCAATACTGTCCATATGTATATAGCGCTGCAGAACTGTACCCCCCCCCCAACATGTTTACACTGAGTAGGAGATGCTCTGTATCTCATTGTACAGCTGTATAATGACAATAAAGGCATTCTATTCTATTCTATGTAGGTTTTTGCTTTTTTCAACATTTACACTGTATAAAAATTAATCTTTCACTTCTGGGTGAAAACAAACTAATATAAAATGAATATGTGATTAGTATGGTCCTGTTAATTCCATTTGCTTTTTTGTGTGTGTTTCCTGATGTGGTAACATGAAGTGTTAGTCAGTCAGCCCTCTGTGACATAAAACTGGCTTCGCTGCCTCATAACTTTTTTCCTTTAGGGAACATTATTACATGATTACAGGCAGGAAGATGTAACACAAGAAAAACAAGAAAACAAACAAACAGCTTTGTACACATACTTACTTCACACTTACAGGAAGGCATGCTGCAGAAACCATGCAAGCAGGCTGAACAGAGAATAAAACAAAAGAAACGAGGAAGATGTTGATGCATTATAAGAAACACATAAGAAATATGCTAAAAATAACACAAACATTTCCTCATGCTGTCACACATAACATCACATAACCTTAGCACAGCAAGCAAGAAAATCTCTTTGCAAATATGGTTCTTGGCAATAAATCTTATATCTTTGGAAAGCCTCATTATTTCCCCTTAAATGGGGGCAAATTTGTAAGTAAAATGAATTTGTGGGTTGAGCAGCAGAGTTGAGTATGTTGGTTGTGTCCATCAGAAACCTGCTGCCAAATCTTCGCTGCTTATGCCAAATAGCTTTTTCTTCTATTGACTCTTGTTTGATGGTATTTATTGGATTGGATAATTGAAGCCTGGAGAAACAAGACATATTGGCTATTTCAAATGTATTCATTTAACAAGAGAAACAGGATTAAAGTAAAAATGTAAGGTAAAACATCAATAATCACTGCTTTCATGGTCGTGTTCTTACACAAGAAGTGGTATGTATTGATTACGTAACATCTGAAATGAAGTGGTATTTCCAGTTTCTTTGGACCTGCATTCCAAAGTCTACATAAATGGCAATTAAGCATCTCTTTAATGGTCCATATCCTTCCACTGAACACAACTTTCCACTTTTAATAGAGTCGAATATGAGCAGTAAATATATCAAGAGAAAGAGTGTGGTTTTTATATCTGTACTTACGGTAAGTGTATTCAGAAAAGTGTAACTGTCTGAAAGATTTCAGTGATTAACTGATTACATACTGACAATGAGGAACATTCCCGACTGACATGCAAAATAATACCACTCATGTTTGTATGTTGAAATTCCCTAACTGGCAGCTACTGGGCTGACTTATGGGAAAAACTAGAGGGACTATAAATGAACCAGTCCATAGTAGGCAGCTTCTTATTGTCAACTGGAGATTGTAGTCACACTGTCTTACCAAAACTTGGATGCATGTTTGAGTAACTTCTTCACCTTCTTGAGGAAAATAACCAACCAGACAGGTAAGAATTAATCAATTTTAGTCCTGTAATTACAGTCAACACCAATTTTGCAGGGTTAAATAATTCTGCCATATGTCATCTTCACAGGATGCTTTTCATTGCTGTCTTTGTGCTTCTTGCAGCTTCTGCTTCAGCTGCCTGTAAGTGGCCATGAGTTGCATTTGATATTTCACCATTCAATTATGTGTTTTTATAAGAATTTACAATGAAGCAACTAATATTAATAATGGACTGTGTGTGATTTTAGAATCTGCACTGTTTTTATCTATATGCTTCATGGCTGTCAAAAGCTTTAACTGCCTCGTGAGGTCTTTGTTCTTCCTTCTTGCAGTCCAGCCTCACTACTCTTTCTCCCCTTCTGTCGGGTCAGGAGGTGGCACCTCATTTGCTATCACTGGAGAAGATAGGATCACAGCTGTAAAGGTCTGGGATACGTACGGTGGCCACATCAGAGGGTGAATATAAAAAAAATAAAATAAATCCAATCTTGTGGTATTGCTTTCATTCAAAATCTATTGATCTACTGGTGATTAGAATGCAGTATATTAACCACCAGCCATTACCTTACATTGTCTCTTTCTCATTTATTTATCAGCATTCAGTTCCGCTATGGCTTCGTCTGGTCTTCTGTTGCTGGTTTCTCATACGGCAACTTACATGAGCTTGATCTGTTTGATGATGAAGCCATCATCCAGATCTCTGGGAAATATTCTCACTATGTGCAGTCAATAGTGTTCAACACCAACATGGGCCGCTCCCTGTTTGCAGGCCAGCCTTATGGTCATTCTTTCAACATGTATCCTGAAAACAGTCAGGCTGAGCTGCACTTCATCAGTGGCCGTGTGCATGGAGGGATCACTTCAATTGGAGCACACTGGGCTGTTTTTGAACCAAACTTCAACCACACTGCGCACTGAGGACAGTAGCAGAGGAGCTGATTGTCATCATCTGCTCAGTTTTTGGACAAAAACGAAAGGCACGCATTGCACTTTGCACAAAATTCTTTGGGGGTGTTTTCATAAGTATCTAAAATGATAAAGTAACAACATAAAAATAAGTTATAATTAACATTTTTTCCTCTTAGCTTTATAAAGTAGTTAACCTACTGCTTTTGCCTAATTGCACACTTTCCTTAAATCAGTGATGGAGAAAGCGGCGACCGTGGCTCAGGGGGTTGGGAAGCGTATCTGCAACCGGAAGGTCGCCGGTTCGATCCCCAGGCTCTTTGTCCTGGTCGTTGTGTCCTTGGGCAAGACACTTTACCCTACCTACTGGTGTTGGCCAGAGGGGCCGATGGCGCGATATAGCACCCTTGCTTCTGTCAGTCTGCCCCAGGGCAGCTGTGGCTACAACAGTAGCTGCCTCCCCCAGTATGTGAGAGTGAATGAATAGTGGCGTTGTGAAGCGCTTTGTGTGCCTTGAAAAGCGCTATATGAAATCCAATCCATTAGAATTTCTTTGAACAAAACGTTCAACTTTTACTAGAGTAGAACAGTGAGACACATTATGGGACACAGCCTGGCTGAAGACTTGATTAAGATTTGATTAAAATAAAAATCTGAATATATTGAACGAAACTCGAATATATTTGATGAAAGTCAGATTATATTGAATGAAAGTCTGGATTTATTGAATAAAAACTGACTTTGCAAAGGCTCTGGCGCCATCTTGTGTTTAAGACGTATAATATTATGTCGCTACAAGAAGTAGCTCAACAGGAGAGCAGCATTCCTAAGTAATGAAGACATAATTCTCTGGAAAATGCTTGTACTGTCCTAACTAGTACTAATAACAGTAACGGTACTAGTAACAGTATCATATATATTAATTCCCCACTCTCCCCTCGGGGCTGTCTTTAACCTTAGAGCTTGGCTACAATTACCATGAGGACCACTGTTTCCTTCACCCTCCACATCTTCTCGAGCTCCTTTCTCAGTCCTTTTTATTTCTCAAGTTTCTTATGTTCCTTCTTCTTGATGTTGCGATCACTTGGTATAGCTACGTCAATCACTACAGCCATCTTCCTCTGCTTGTCCACCACTACTACGTCTGGTGGCCTCTACCTGCATTGGTGCCTCAATAATCCACCTGTTAGTAGTAGCTGAACTTGATTAACAACCCCCTCTGCTACTTAACTGACCAGATCAATATCCCAGAAATTTGACCGACTTGATGCTATACTCTGATTAAAAATGGTTTCTTTAGTTTTATGATGACTGTAGTAATCACTGGACTGTAGTCACTGTAGGCAGCGTAGGGTTTATATTAATTTCTAAAATCCCTAATTTGGTGCTTTGGTGATGTTGGTCAGACACTGTCTAGCATGTCAATCTAAAATCTGACATATGATGAGATATGATGACAGCACAGACCACCTGGATAGTGACAGATCGAGCTTGGGTTATAATAATCATGATAATCATAATCATAACAATAATAATAATAACAAATGCATCTGATGTAACAATGGACTTCAAACAGATTTGAAAGGTGACAAAGGAGGTGCCACATCCAGTCATCGGGCCCCAGTGTGTGAGAGCTCCACAGTTCTGTCTGGACCCAGTAAAGCAGACAAAGAGCTACAATGTAATTATCAGTGAAATTAACTGTGCATTGTTCTCTACCTGCTGCAGTGACAAAGTGGTGGGATTGTGTTCAAACATTTGGCTCATGAGCTACTGACCGAAGACCTGATTAGTTAAAAGGAGGGAGCAAATTATTTCTGCTGCGTAGACAACAGGATTTATCTTATATGTCAGCTCCTGGCTTCCATTGTGTAATTGTACCAAGCTTAAAATCTGGATCCAGTAGGCGTGCTTTTTCTCACATAATATTTGAGTTATTTTTATTCTTTTGTTACTTTTTCGTGTGTGTGTATGTGTGTGTGTTCTATCCAGCAGACTTTGATTTAATTGCGTTGAAATGTGTTGCGTACACAGACACTTGCCTCGCTATTTCCAGCTACGGCTAAAACTGCTTTCTCTGCAAAACCCAGCAAACTTCCTCTTCCCTCCAGTAAACGCTGAGCCTACACTTCCCAGAATCCTTTAAGGCGCGGCAGCAGCTGTGCGCTCCGGCTTGCCCGCAGCAAAGTGATGATAACACACCAAACAAGGTACAATGAGCGAGCGTTGACTTTTACATTTCGTCTGCTCCCCTTTGCGAGTGATGCTTAAATCCGTGGAGTAGCACCATGGCCGTGGAAGGTAAGGCGCCTGACAATGCGCTGTCCACACCGGCGTGACGGGCTTTTTGTGTCCTTTCAAATATTGCATACAATAGTTACAGTTATCATATGAAAGGATTAACACGGCTCAGCCAAGACACAGTCGGGTCAGCTGTGAAAGGCTGTGATTGGGTGATGTTGTAGCCTCTGCTCTGTCAGCGTTAGATGCGCCGTTTTGGTCATCTTCTCCGAGCCTATTATTACGCTGTACAATTGAATCAATGTACGGCTGGTATTCAGAGTGCTGATCCATGATCACACACCATAAAGCCTCGTGTTAACGCGCAGCCTCTTTCTGTATTTACATTGTGGTTGCCTGTGCGCCTCGTCGTTGCTCTGCGATTGGAGCCACGGTTAACAGGTCTGCGACCGAGGATCGCCGAAGTCCTTTTACACGGTCGCCTCGGCATTTTCTCTGGAGGATCCTGAATCACTTTTATGAGAGAACATTCAGAGAAACCCGTCTCTGCTAGGATTTATTCACGGGTCTCTGTTTCGTGGTGCAACAGCGCGCCGTGTGAGCGCTCAACCTGTTCCACAAGAACAGTCTGTTAGAGGCTGCTCGCCTGTCAGCAGGTGGTGTGGCATGTGGACAGGGGTGGTCACCTGCCTCTCCCCGTGAGTGTCAATACACAGTTAGTTAAGGTGCTCGCTCCGGACGTTTGAGGTGAGCGAAGTGACAGTCAGTGAGTCACAATGCTCGGCCAGTCTCCTCACCTTATCGGAGGCATCCTGTGGATCCAGAATCCAATGAGAGGTATGTCAGGGGCATGTATTCCACGCATTGAATGCAGCCAGCTCTCTCCCTTGAGAGGGCTTCTCCAGTCCTTTGTTTGTGTATTTCCCCACGCAGGTATGTTAGGTATGACATTTCGACGCACTTGCATAGCCAAGATCAGGTTTTCATGTGGGACGTTTGTGTGCACAGCCATGTCTGTGTATTGTCTGACCTGAACCCGTCTCTCCTGTTTTCTTTGGTTTAAGTCATCTTAGTGAGGATACGGGTTTTTTTTGTTTTGTCCAGGATGTATGTGTAGTGGCACTGATAGCACAGATTAAACAGCGAGATGAGATAAATGCTGTCTGACTGCTGTTCCCTTCATTTTCTCTCATGTTAAGGTCCTGTTTAAGATTTCAGTGAAGCATTTGTGCTTGCCTCTAGAGCTGATCATACTTCTCCCCTCATCGGTTAAACCTATTGTAAGGTTCAAGGCCACTTTAAACCTTCTCAAGCTCTGCCGCTGGTGTTTGGCCCCCAGTCGAGAAATAGGTTGCAGCCACGAAGTTGTGTCTTTACTGCTCTGATGATATTGCGTCTTAATAGTGCAGATAGCTGACCTACAGGTATAGAGATGTCATCTCTTTCAAAGCATCTTAGATACAACCTTCCAGAATATTCCCCTGTATAGTTTCATTCATGCACCTCTTGAGATTCATCATTCAAAGCTGTAAGAGCAAGGCTGACTGCAGATGCACTCTTTGTTCAAAGCTGGATAATTTGTCTGTTGTCCAGTTTCATCCATTTCTTCCCTCCTATTTCTTGTCTAAGTAGGAATAGCATCACGTCCTCAGCCACACCACAGCTAAAAGTCATGACATCACTTCATTTTCCCCATCAAATCATTCAACGCTCCCCAAATAATCTTACAGGATTGTCACCTCTATAGGAGATATTCTAACAAAATGTCACCACTTAAAGCTTGAGCAGTTCAGCTACGGAGTAACTCTTTGCATTCGAACATGATTCATTTACTTGTGTCACTCACAGAGATGAATTATGAGTCACGTCCCTATTCACTGAAGCTGCAACAGCCCCAATCTGAAAGAAAATCACACACACACACAAACCAAGCTCGCACAAACTTTTCCAAAGCTGTCAGAAACATCCTACAGAGCCTTATGTTGAAGCTAAAATGTACTGATGCTCACAGAAATACTGCGACTCAGAGTAGAAGGAAGTAATATGGTATTCTCTTACTGATTCACTTTTTCCTTAAATTTAAGAGGGAAATGTTTACTTTCATCTGACAGATGTGTTTTTCACATTACAAAAGACATAGAAAAAGGATCTTAAAGTAATTGAACTTAGGAGGCTTTGGGTTTGTGATAGCTTAGTGGTTCACAGCTTCGGGGTTTGGTTAGAGCGTCTTGTAATGTTTCAGTTATCTAGAAGTTGCATCATCCCAAAATTAAATTCACACTTCATTTCAAGGCCCAAAGAAGTAAAATATTGATGAGTGCAGATTTGTTTAGATAACCTGATTAATCATCCCACATATTTATGTGAGTAACCACAGAGGCACACACTTTAACTCTATAGTTATAATTGAACTCAGTTCAGTGTCATTTATATCGCACCAAATTACAACGATACTCCCCTCAAGGTGCTTTATATTGTTAGGCAAAGACCCGACATTAAGAGAGAGAAACACCCAACAATCACATGATTGCCTATGAGCAAGCTTTTGGCGACAGGGGGGAGGAAAAACTCCCTTTTAACAGGAAGAAACCTCTAACAGAACCACGCTCAGAGAGGGGAGCCATGGAGTGAGGGGGAGGGAGACAGGACAAAAGACATGCTGTGGAAGAGAGCCAGGGATGAATAATAACTAACGATTAAATGTTTAATCTGTAAGGACACATAAACGAGCGCCACTTCCTGTTTTTAATATCACTCACATGGATGTGTTTTTGCAGTTGAGTAGTTTTAATTTTGATGCTTTTAGCTCAGTTTTCGCCTGGTGATTCTAAACGTTTAATTAAGTAAGACTTTGTAGATGTTTTTATGACATAGTATATTTTTATTTGTTGTTGTGTTATATTTGCTAAGCAAAGGGCACAAAACCTTTTTTGAGTCCAAGCTCTCTATAGTCAAATTACTTGTCAAATGAAATAGTTTATTGTTGCGAAATTAATCAGTCACTATTTGGCTTTATATTTTTGGACTACAAGAGATTTTCCATGATTTTTTTGTGTTTTGTTTTTTTTAAAACAGAAAAGCTATATTGGTCAGGGTTCTATTTGAGCATTTTATATATTAAACCAGCGGTCCCCAACCTTTTTTGTGCCACGGGCCGGTTTATGTCCGACAATATTTTCACAGACCGGCTTTCAAGGTGTCGCGGATAAATACAACAAAATAAAACCAGTACCGGTACCACCAGGGAAACCGAGTTAACGATAAAAACCGATAAAAAAACCGTGAAAACCATAAATTTTACACCCGAGCCTCAACTCTCGCGGCCCGGTACCAAACGACTCACGGACCGTGGGTTGGGGACCGCTGTATTAAACGATCAAAACAGATGAATTGAAAATAAAAGTAAGGTTTGCATACAGTGCAGGTATATTAAATTATATGTCCTGCTTTTGTTATTTCTCCTTCCTGTTTGGGTTTCATATTGCTCACTGATCTCTGCTTCTAAATTTGCCACAGTTGGCTAAAAATGCCTCTCTTTTTTTTAGATCAGATCTTATTAAAACCGTTGTTTTCTGTGCAGTTATTGCTAAACTGTCCCCGCGGGTGGGACAAAGCTTGCGGCAGCATCATCACTTTTAATTTAAGATGTGATGAAAAAACAAAAAAACATCACAACAACTCTGCTGTGTCACTGTGTTCTGTTCCAGTTCTCCACCAACCCTTCCAAGACAGAGAATATAGGTCAGATATTTAATAATTTATAAGCTATGAGAAGACAAAAAAGCTCTTTGGGAAATCAGGGCTTTGGAGACTGCCACCCCAGGACCCCATTGAGCTTTACTTTGAAAGGCACTTTTGATTAGCTGTGCTTAGCCGATTCAGTTTACACAAAATAACAAAGGAAGCACAAATGTTTGCAATGCTCTTTAATGATAAGCCGGCAAATAGTTGAGTTTACACTCGAGAGGAAGGTTTAATTAGGGTCTTTAAATGGTGTGAAATTTGATTATAGCTCCTTTTAAATGATCTGTTTAGGGGGCACTGTTTTCTTGTGCAAGCACTGTTTTTTTTTTAGCATAAATATTCTCTGCGTGTTGTTTTACAGTCTAGTTGAAAAGAGTAGAATCTGAGAAAGAAGATGGTCATATATTTTAGCCTCGGCATGTTTTTGATACCCTCTTTGACACATATTAGATTCTCAGTAAGTGAGGGTGTGTTGATTGCTCAGAACAACTTGGAGATTGATGTACATGTGCACAATGTTTTTGTCCCATTCCAATTTCCAGTAATTTTTTTCTGAGTGATCTTCCGATGATGTTTATCTTTTTAACAATTCATATTTTTCTTTCTTAGACCTTTGACTGACAAAACAAAATGCGGGCAAAAGTCAACATTTCCTCAATGTAAAATGTTGTTAGCAAAATGTTAGGATCTACTCTCAGTGAAACAACTAAATATAAAGTGCTGTGCTACTGGAAAGAGGTACATATACTGTAATTAACTGAAGGTGAACCTTTACCTACTGATATATTTTACCCTAAGAAAATAAGCCCACGCAGCAGTCATATAACAAAACTAATCACAGGTACTTACTCCATTTTTTGACCCGTTTGTTTTTTCGCTTTGGTTGTTCACTCAAGGCTGCTAGCTTGTGGCTAGCTTTGCGTCTGAATAGCTTTAGCTTTAGCCACTTTGGCTTTGTTAGCTTCTTCAAACTGGACATGTTCAGCTTAGGTTTGTTTTTAAGAAGATCTTAATACTTAGGGTTCCCCCTTGGTTTACTTTGGCAAACTTTTTATCTTCTACACTCAGACTGAGTATTGGCCACATGCTAATGATATGTGGCTGCTCATAGTGTGGCTATTTACTTGCTGTTGCAAGAAATGAACCATCTCATCTGATGGTAACTGGTCGGAGCTAAGCTCAGAGCTAAGACTGCTGGAAATTGTCAGATTCTGGACCAGATTCTGGTACCTGGCTGGTTGATCGGTGCTTCTCTAGGATGTCTATTCTGACACATAGTTAACTTGACAGGCACTGAGGTTATACTCCAGAAACTTGACACAGGATCCTTAGTGACGTAGCTTTAGATAATTTTCCCTGGAGCCCTCAGCACAGATGGAGACATCAAGTGAGCTTGCTTCATAACAGCTTATATAAACAAAGTCATGACTTAATAGGGGAAATTTATTTTAGCCTTCTGCTGACTAAAGGTTGTATCAGAAATGTACTGGTACAATGACGGAGTGTGAAGCTAACCATTGTATGGAGGGTAGGGATGCAGTACTGTTAAAATATGAGTATAATAGTGTATTCGTGACGGACTCATTTGTATATGTGACAGAAATTATGTTTCAAATGAAAGAAGAGACACGGAGAGAGAAGTTCAAATGCTGGCTCACTTTGGGTATGAAGCACGAGGGCTTAGATGAGTGGGTGTTAATGTTGGACTGTTGGTTTGGGAACTTTACAGAAATGGTCACACGCACCCACATCAGAAAGGTGTGAGCACTTCTGAACAGCAGTTCTGATAGAAGACATTGGTGCCTTAAGGCCATGTTGGGACCAAAAATAGAATAGTGTCAAACTGAAAGTGTTGGCACAGGCGGTCGCCAATGCAGGAGGGCTCTTGCAAACCAAAAAAATAACAGGGTTGTTAAGCAAATTAAATCTTGCTTAACATTTTCCACAGATCCTAACACAACTAAATTGAATAAGCTTAAGTAGATTAGCTTGTTTTATTTATGTTATAGCATTTTTTAAAACCTGTTTTTTGCAGGCTTCTGTGCAGAGCAGCGAGTCAGTGTAGCTGCGATAACTTTCCAGTGTATCTGATTAAGCCTTCAGACCTGCTAGGTGATGTTTTATTCCCTCACTTACAACTTGCCCACGCTGAAACTGTTTTATAAGATAACTCAGTTTTAAGATAATCTTGGGTAGATTCTCATTTTTATACGACAGCATAGCAGTGTCTCCTACAGAATTTGATTATATCTGGTAGCGATCCGGTAGCACAGTCATGGTGAGAACCCCACGTAGTAAACGTCTTAATCATCCAGCCACCAGCATTCATTGTTATTATCAGCATGACAGAAGCTCTACATTTTTCCAGTGCTTACATCATTATAATGTAACCAGGCAGGCTACTAAAAGGCTAACATGTGTCAATACCATGAATTATGTGGACGTGTGCACGTACACACATATAGAAAGCGCCAAGAGCTGGACCCCAAGTCTAGTCGCAGTAGTGTTTACCCCTGTGGCTGAGGTTGTTCATTTCCCTTATTCCTATTTGCCTCTATGCATCCAGCCTCCTTGATCTGCCCTGCCCTGCTCTGCCTGTCTGTGCACCCATTCAGAAAACTCATTTCAAATCCTTCCCCCGGATCTAGCCCAGGAATAGAATTAGGAGAATAAACATGTTTATTTGAGTCAGTGGAATGGGATTACATCTTAGTCAATTTAATAAGGAGCTACTACGTCGGAAGAGCATCTTTCAAACCTTACTCAGCAGGAATAGGATTAAGATGACAGAAGATGCAGCAAATGTCGAGGGAGAGCAGTGTTGTGCAATCGTCCTCCTTTAGGTAGGCCTACAGCCATGTTTGATGTACCATACTAAAGTGCTGCTGCCTGGAGTTTAGCATAAGAGATAAGCAAAATTAAAAATAGAAAATTAAAGTATTGGTAGGCACAAACTTGCCCTCGAGCAACTTGCACAAATGAGACTTTCTCATTAACAGACTTGCAGAGATTTCCACTACTTCCATGGATTGATGTAAAGGGCAAGTACCTGAAAGAGTCTGTCTAACAAATGTCAAGGGGTTATTCATTACAATTCTATTGGACCTGTCCCTGGTCTGAGTGCTTTAGCTGGCTCAGCTTGCATTGCTGTCTCTGACTGTCAGCTTGAGAGAAAGAAATCCAGGAGAAGGAAAGGCCAAGTGTGTCTGGTATGGACACTTTCTTTTTCCGCAGCACTAGTTTATATTCCCTCAGTTTTACTAGAACTTGTTCTGTACAAGTAAAAGTACCAATAGAAAAAGAAAAAAATCACACAGAAAAACAGGCAATGACTTTAATGTTAAACTAATAAAATATGATATGTTTTCTTAATGCCTTTTCTTATTTTGATTTCTTGATAGTACCTCTGCAGTGTAGTGGTTGATAAATTCAGCTAACATCTATAAGCCACTTGTTGAGACCAGGAGGAGACATAAATGCCCGAGAGGGTTATGTCGGAAAGGGTATCTGGCGTAAGAAGAAGAAGAAAAAAGACTGATTTAGTAGGGGAAGTGGACTAAAGTTTAGCTTACTGTGGTCACATGGGTGTGACTGGCTGTCCTTGTAGAGTTTTTTCTCATGTTTAAAGACTATTGCAACATCTTGCTGCTAGTCCTCTGGGAATCTTTGAGCTCCTGTACTGAGTATAGACCCACTCATGTCTTCCAACTGTTACAAAATCAAGAGGTGCACAACAAACCAAACCAAAATGACGCTAACATGTGAGCTAGGGATGCAGTGATACCATGAAATGTAGTAGTAGAATTAGACAAATTTAAATACCTACAAAGTGAATATTCAATGTACCTAAATGTTGGTGACAGACTGTTTATTTGAAATGTCAACATATTTTGTTTACAGATACAGTCGTAACTCGTAATGTTAGCTTAAGCATATCATCTATCCATCCATTTTCCTCTGCTTATCCAATATTAACGCTAATTCATGTAAACCATTGCAAACATTTTGGCCAATAGAGACATAATGGATTTCACAATACAAGACCATCTGTCTAAAAAATGGTAACATAAGAAGGATAATACTTTGAATTGATGTTAAATTGAAACTCATTCACCTTGAATTCTTTATTAAGTTCTGGATGCTGGTCTTTTAGGTGCTTTGCTAAATTGGAAGTATTCCCTCACTTGGTCTGAAATAAGCCAGAGAGCATTGTTTGCATATTGCCTTTATAGGCATTACCCCTTGGCAATCCACCTGGAGTGCAAAGTATCATTCCCAACTATGCTATTCTTATCATATAGTCAGAGCAGCTGGGCTAGCTGCTTCTGGGTGTCCTCTTTTTCCTCTTCTTCAGCAGACTAAAACACTTGGAGGCATATGATGCCCCTGGTACTTCTGGAAGAACTGCAGCATTTGTACATGAGCAGCATACTGTGCCTACAGTATATAAATTGAAAATATTGATTCTGGTGACTACCATGGCATGAGTTTGACAATGGCAAGCATTAACTAGGTATTGTTTGGTTCACTTCACATCAAAAGGTACAACTGGCATCTTTCAGTTAAGTATATTAATAACAAATTAGCCTATTTTCACTTGGTAGAAACACTATATTAATTAAGATATTAAGCCTGCATCTTATGAGGAAAATTTAGGATGTGTGTTAATATTGTTTCTTGTTGCAGGAACAACTTGATTTGCTTTAGAAGTTTAAAGGGTACATCAGTACCATAGATCCAAAACAAAATATCCTAATTGTACTTAATAAATACATCAAAAAAATATTTCACCTTTCAAAAAGATTTTTTTTGCATGCCCAGTGTCACTTTTCAAACTACATTGTTTAATACAATTTATGTACGGATGACTGAAGAATAATAAAACTCGTTCTACAAAACTACGTCCTTAGGATTTGAAAAAATGATGTAACCATTAACCAGCTCTCTAATTTAAAAGCACCATTACAAATTGTAGTTTTTGTTCTATTCATATCTCTATTCCTATCACACCTGCATTAATACTTCCAACTCATTGTGTTTAAAGTGTCATCTGTAGCCTCAGGATGCTTCGTGGTACAGCTCAATCAACTTGAATCATGAGCCATATGCTAATTTTGTTCTCAGAATTATAGCGATGAAAGGGAGAAAAAGTGTCAATTTTCCACATTTAGAAGTGATGAATATGCAAATTAATGAAGACAATAATGTTTTATGCAGATAGCTTCTGTCTAACTTCTGTGAAGGCCTTCTTAAAAATGCATTGTAAAAATACCTGGCTGATTGCATGCGTTCTTGTCCGTACTGCAAAACAAGCAGAACAAAATTTACTGTATACAGTAACTTTATCGACCTTTATGAAGTGTGAGCATCAGGGAAATTACGCCCAGGGGAGGAGACAAATTTTGCTGAATGTTCCAGTCATTCTTTGCTTATTTCACCCTTGCAAAGTGCTCCCGGCCCTTTGTGCACTTCTCGTCTCTTTCCAAAAGGATGCACTTTCTGCTTTTTGTGAATATTTGGCACCCCGGTGTGTCAAGTGCAAAAACTTGGCTTCGTGTCAGCTTCAGTCCCTGGTGACCATGAAGTCATCTGCGCTCCATTCTGCTGACTGATTGAAGCTGCTGATCTGAGAGTTTGGGTGTCACTGATGATATAGTGGGCACAGATGGAGAGTCATTGTCAGGTGAAGACAATCGTTATGTGGCATTTTTAGCAGTGCTGTGAAGCTGATTCTTTTAAGTGCCCTTAAGGTGGAATAAACAGGAGCTTCGGTTCAGTTAGGAAATGTGTGTGAATGTGGGCCATAACAAGGTGGACTGTAAAACGACATTGCGACAAGTGCAACTTTTCTAGTAGTCGTACTCTCAGAAGTAATCTGTTAAACAATATGAACAAAGGCAGATGGTAACAGAAACTCATCCTCCACTTACAGCAGTACTCCACAGTGAAGGCCAAAAATGGACAAAATGTTAATTGTAATTCAGATGAAGTGTTTTGCAGGGAGGTGGCAACAGAGCTAATTAGAACACTACTAATTTAATCAGGCCGTTGAAGAACAGCAGTGTGCTGGGGTACAATGAGCTCAGAGAGGCTCCATTGCTGAAAACATCAGGGGAGCACTTTTAGATGTGCCGTACAGTGGGAAATTCAAATTGTTTTTTTAAATAGGTTAGATATAATATCCTATAATTATCAATTAAAGGACTAAAATCCAGTGGTTAGCACTGTTGCCTCAAAGCAAGAAAGTCGTGAGTTCAATTCCACCATCAGGCCGGGGTCTTTCTGTGTGGAGTTTGCATGTTCTCCCCGTGTTTGCGTGGGTTCTCCCCGGGTACTACGGCTTCCTCCCACAGTCCAAAGGCATGCAGTTAGTGGGGTTAGTAGGTTAACTGGAAACTCTAAATTGCCCATAGATGTGAAAGCAGGAGTGAATGTGAGTGTGGCTGGTTGTCTCCTGTGTATGTGTTGGCCATGCGACAGATTGGCAACCTGTCCAGGGTGTGCCCAGCTGGGATAGGCTCCAGGGAAGTGGATATGAACATCAGGCAGTCAAAGTGTTTGGCAAAGGCGGGTAGAGGTGGTGTTGCACCATAGAAACAGAAGGACAGACTTCTTCTCTTCAAGCGCCTTTCCAGTATTTAAATCTTCTATCTAGTTTTGTTTCTTGGGTTGTCTTTAATATCTGCATAGTAAACTGTATGAGTGCCGCGTAAGGCCTACATACAGTCATTCTGTTTTCCAAGTTAACATATGGCCACACAGAGCTGTAGTGTTGGATTTCTTTCATTACCATGTTGGTTGACCAACCATGGCTTGATCGAATATGACTGGAACTAATGGAGAAATTGCATTGGTCACATCATGCCCGATGGCTGTTTAATCAGCCGGTCCCTCCTTAAAGCAGAAGAATGTAAACAGTTTGTGTCTTAATATGAATTCTGCTTCTTTCATCATCATGAGTGACACTCTGATACTTT
The DNA here is from genome assembly GCF_001858045.2 of Oreochromis niloticus. Classification (NCBI taxonomy): domain Eukaryota; kingdom Metazoa; phylum Chordata; class Actinopteri; order Cichliformes; family Cichlidae; genus Oreochromis; species Oreochromis niloticus. The sequence continues at coordinate 15,057,752 of NC_031985.2, forward strand.
GGCCCAATCATGACTCTGTATTGTAAGCACTATGTGTATCTTAAGGCAGTAAAACCTAGTTGATATTGAAATATATTACACATATAAACGTATACGGTGTCTAGGATTGCTATATTGGTAAAGCAGCTTCAAACTTCTTCAAATAAAACAAGTGACAGGTTCAAAGCATGTCCTGTATACCGTACTGGGTAACCGATGAGATTTGATCCAGTCAAAAACTTTTGCTATTAATATGGAATAGTTTCTGTTGTTTTGGGCAAATGGAGGAAGTTTGAGTTTCATTAAATATTAATAGTTGATACTCAGTTCTAAATTAAGACACTCTATTTTTTTCACCCTTTTACTGTCTGCCTTTGAAGCAGAGCATGCTAACAGCTTTATGCCTGGGATACAGGCATAAAGCAGCATCACAGCAACCAAAGTGAAAAGCAGTTATATTTAGCTCATATGTATTTGCAAAGTGGGTCATTTCGGTCTGTCTTTTTCTTTCCAGCTCTGTCTCACTGACTCATTGTGTCTGTCTTTCGGATTCTTACTTTAAGTCTCCATCCAACTTTTTTTTTCCCACCGTCTCTCAATCCATCATTCTCTCTCTCTTTTTATCCTCCCTCACACTCTGCACCTAAGAAATATTCAAAGCTGAGCACATCTGCGCCCGCTTGACACAGTCCCAAGCAGCCATGGCTGATGGAGCCCTGGGGTTGTAGAGGGCAGTCTATGAAGTTTGAATGCAGTTAACTTTTGATGGGATGTCAGGGTGAATTAAGAGCCCGTAGAGTCTAGCTGGCTGGCTAACTCATTACATGGTTTCACTTTGATAGTTAGTCATGCAGTCAATCCTCATTGTCTCAGCAGCTGACATATGAACATAACCACCAGCCTTATGAGTGTGCATGAGCAAAATTAATGGCAATGATTCCAAAAAGCTGACTTAGTCATCTGAGTATCCTGTTTAAAATTCCAGAATAGTCAGACTCTCTCTTTGCTTTCTACGTATTAAATGCACAGTTTATAAATTAGCTGCAAGGGGCTCTCTTAATCACAAAAATAACAAAAAGCATATTGACAGGACATCACGAAGTAGCGTGAAATCATAGGAGTTGTTGACCTCACTGCTGCTTATGGAGGTCTGTTAATTGATCTCTGGGCTCCCCCAGCAAATAAGACAATGTTTTCGATACATTTGCATTAAAATGACTGATAGATTTAAGAAATAAGGAATAGATATGAGAAACACCCTTCAACCATGTTAGGAGTGTTGATATTACATAGTTTGTCCAACAGAGGGCACTCTGTAACTGTAATTAGTGTTAATGTTTAGAGTGTAAACAAGTAATTCATTTTTGAACTCCATTGTCATATTTCCCCAGTAAGAACTCTTAAGTAACTCCTTACTAACAAATGTTTCCTGTGTCTGAAAGGGAAAAAATACAATATCAATAAAGTATCAGTATTGGAGGAGCACCGTGGAACAGTGGTTAGCACTGTTGCCTCACAGCAAGAAGAATTTGAGTCCACCATCTGGCTGGTGCCTTTCTGTGTGGATTTTGTGTGTGTCTATGTTAGCCGGCCGACAGAATGGCAACCTGTCCAGGGTCTACCACGCCTTTTACCCTGGGATGAGTTCCAGCGCCACCACGATCCTGAATTGGATGTGTGGGAGAAAATGGATGTACGGATGAAAATATCTGCATCAGTCTTAAAAATCCTTAATTATTGGCCTCTAATTGTTTAAGATGTATTCATATTGTGTCATTTCAGTATAATGAAACTGCCACAGGTTACTAATGATCAAATATTTTTTTTGTTGCATGGATGTTCAATTTTTTCATATGAGCATTCTGATATTCTTTTATAAAATGTGGACATATATAGCCACAATTTAAGCTTGGAAGCTCATTCTAAACTCTGGTTACTGTGTCCAATTTAATGACTTTATTGCAGGATTTACCAACTTTTTCATAGCCTGTAACCGGCCGTCTTCCTGAAACCCTCCCGAGTCATCTCGGAAAAATGTATAAACAGTATTTTGTGATCAAAGGAGCCAAAAACCTGATAGCTTCTTGGGGACAGCACTGTTGCTAACTAAAAAAAATCACTGACATATAAATGTGGAAATCTTACATATTATAACTTTTTACCGGTTAACCGTATCACTGAAGCCACTGAACCTAAATGTAACATTTCGTGCTCGGGTTTCCATGCACAGTCAGCCTGATCTCAATCCTTGTCACACCTACCTGCTCACAAACAGGAAAAACAAACAAACATGTATGTATGTAAAATGTAAAATTCATTGCACCATGGGGCATATTACTTTTGCATTACTTTTGCAATACTCTGCTTCTGATGCACTGTTGCATATTTGAGATTTAACAATATGAGCCTTAGGCCACCTGTGTACACACTGGCACTAATCTCTGTTCTAATGAAGACATAAGAGTATTAACAAACTGACTAAAAGTTGGCAAAAACACATCACAGCACTTTACAGAAAAATCTCGTGTGCACAGTGATCCTTTTGGATGCTGCAGGCCTAACTGCCGATCATTGATTTTGTTACCTGTTGAAGGTCAGGCTCTGGCGGCTTGTTGTTGTTCGGCATGCACTCAGCATTAACGTCAATCGGGGTCCAGGGTTGTGCATTATTGTGTGTAACAGAGTTAAGCATATTGTCATGATGCATGCAGAAAGAGCTGATCTTCCAATAGAGATAGTGGGTAGTTGTTTCTGGCATGGGCACAGTTTTGACTTTATCGTCACTTTTTTGTCTTTTCATGAAATAAAAGAGGAGACCACTCCTCTAGTTTTCTGTTTCTTCTGCCACACAAACTTAAGTGAGCTGATTCAATTTCAAGTGTGCAGAAAAGGGGCATGTTTGACTTCAAATCTGGTGATGACAACAACAGAGCTGACCCACTGAACGACATGTTCTGTGACTGTTACCTGAGCTCACCTGAGTCCCAGATTGCAGAGCCAGCTCATGAATGTTAATGTAGCCGAAGAAGGCTTTAACAGTAGGTGTATTAATAACTCATGGATCAGTTAGTGTAAAAGAAGGGTGCCCTACTTTTTCAGTGTTCAGAAGCATAAAAACCTAAACTATGCACAGCTTGAAGTCAAATACCAGAGCAAATGGTTTACATAACCATGTGTTCTCTTTCTACTCAAAGCAGCAGCACCTCTTCTGTAAGGCACTTTAAATACTTTGAAAAAACTTGCTGCAGTCTCTTATTAAACACTGCCAATTAAATTTTGTTACTGAGTAGAAAATGCTTAAATTGTACATATGGTTGTCAAACTCAAAGAATATCTTTATCTTGTTTAATTCTGATAGAAGAGCCTTTGAAATGCTTTTTAATCTTAAAGAGCTTTGCAAAAGAATAAGTAAAGCGATCACGTACACGTAACTTTTTTTTTGTCTCTCTGGGCAGCGAGCTTATCCTACAGGCTCCTGTCCAGAACATCCGATACTGGAGGCCATGAGCTTCATTTCCTGTCGCCTTCTAGTTTTCAGATACATTCTAATTAGTACTTTAGTTAGCATGTAACAAGGATATAACTGTCTGCTGTCCCTGACTGATGGAGATGCTCTTTCCAAGGTCCTCAGGGGCAGACAACTGAGCAGACACACTCCTCTCACACATTCACACACTCTTCTCACATTTTCTTTTCTAATTTGGAAAGCAGAGGATGGACACCACAAGTAGATTTGCTAGGTTTGCTCACTTCCTCCGAGCAGACTGGGCGAGAATTACAAACGCACACAGTGTTTGGAAGGTGTCTTCGCAGCTTGTGCGTACATTTTTGTCTGCATATATACATGCAGGGTTGTGTAACGTCTGCACATCACTCTGAATGCATGCAGTGTTCGCCTGGGCACACATGAACGTGTGGGAGCTAACAGGAGAGAGATAACAGATGGGGGCAACTGATGATGTGCCTGGAAAATATGTGCAAATCCGCACATTTACTCCCAAATGCCTTAGTTATTTTAGATGTAGAGTTTTGCATGTTTCCAGCCATGTGACAGAGACTGATTTCTGATTCAGCTCTAAGCTACCGTTAACATATAAAAAGAGTCACAGCTGCGCAGTTGACTGAAATGCCATGTTCTCTACATCCTGTCAGTTCGGGTGCCAGAAAACCTCTTCAAATTCCCCTAGACTGTCTGCTGGCGCAATTGCTCTGGAATGAAGGCACCCACGTCCTTCCTGTCCTGTGTACATGCCTGTTAGCTTATTACATATTAACTTGTTTCACTAAAAGTTCTGGAAGCAGGAAAAAAAACAAACTCACGGTCTCAAAGCAGCAGTGCAGTTTGTACAGTCTCCAGTCATCTGGCTCGCCCTGGCCTCTTTCTCTAGGCTTTGTTTCTGGGTCATAACAGTTGATTCTATACACAAACATTTCATTCTGCTACACCCTGGGAGTCAGCCAAAGAGAAAGAGATCACTATGAGCCTGAGCGCCCACACAGAGCAAACATCACTTTTGATTATGGACCCACTACTGGTTTCACTTTGAACCAGCTCGTGCTGTGAAACACTGGCTCTAAAGTTAGTGCAGAAATTTGCTGTCTGGCTTCTTCCATTTCCCCTCTTGGAAATGTGCTTTTTCTTTCAACTGGGTTTCTTGCATGGGTGTAGTTTTATGGGGAGATAGGGAAACACGTCAGCCTCGGTACATACATTTAAATCATCTCACCCTCTGTTAGCTCAGTTAAGTGTTCAATTATAGGAATTCACTTGGTCATTCAGTCATTAGATTTATTGAAAGCTTTTATTGCTGAAGAGAAACCATAAATGTCAGGCTACAACCATGTTGTACAGCTGATGCAGTGGGCTGGATGGTGACTGCATTTATATTTAAATATCTTCAATTTAATTCTGAACATAAAATACCCAAACCCCTCAAAGAGTCTGAACGTTAAGTGCACAAAAATGCCATTTACACAGTTGTTTAAGTGGGTAAATATGCAACATACAGTCCTGTCCAAGTCTTAAGCTACCGCTTGTTTTTTTATAAATTGGTAGGACAATGGAAATACAGTGTTTTACTGAATGGTGAATGTTTTACTGAATGTTTCCCAACCTTCCACTTCTTTTGAGCTTCAGTGAACAGTATATGGATGAACTGACGATGCATCACATGTGTCTCTCAGGTTCTGTCTGGTCTTCGCTTGACCTTTTTCCCCATTTGTTAAGGACATGATTTTCAGATACTGTTTATCTGCTGTAGATAGTTTTTAAGGTCTGCCACTTCTTGTTTTTTCCTCCACTTGTCCATTTTCTTAAAATTTTTACAGCAGACTGTACAGCATGCCAGGATATGCCAAGTTTTGGGCCAATAGCTTCCTGGGAATCACAGTTAAGTGCAAAAATAAGGTTATTTTTGCATTATTTTTGTTATATTTTGCTATCTTTAGAAGTTTTCATAGATTCATCTAAAGAAATGGGAACAAATTGTGTTTTTGCATTAGGCTTCTTCCAACAAAGTGTCTAATGATATAATTCAAAATGGGTTATTTGCTGAATTATCTGGTACGTCCCTTGAGTTGGGTGCCCTTTTTATATTTGAATGGTCAGAGTTAAGTGGCTTAAGAAACCAAAAATATATCTCTGAAAATGGACCGGTATAAGGATTCGGCTAAAAATGAGTGAAAAGGGACAACATCCAAAGAAAAAATGTGAAAGATAAAAGCCTGAATAACTATTGCTCTTTTGCAAAGTACTGTATGTAATATTTCAGGTTGTATTACAGCTACAGACAATGTCCCTATCTATTAAGCATCACACTAATCAATTAAAATCTTACCCAATAACTGTCTAATCCAGTAAAATGTTAAATATTCACTTAATAAATGCATTCAAACTTACCCATTAGATGTACCTAATCTTCCATGAGATCTCCAATACTCTATTAAACTGCAGTTGGTGACATTTGCAACCATCTGTAAATAATTTCTTGAGTGCTTTTTATTTAAACTGGTTTTCCACACTGTGCTTACTTTAACTCTTTTTATACACACAAAATATATTTTCAAGAAGGTAAAAAAATATTCTGATCTTTATCTTAGTCACGGTTGTAGGCTATTCAAACATTATTTGAGCTAACAAAACACTAACTTTAGTAATTTCCGTCTTTATTGAATACACCTAGTAATGACTCACAATGCTGAAAAAGGAAAGTTAATATGTGAATTTAGTAACTCTCTGTACCAGCTCTAGCAGCAAAAACTTCTATTAGACATTTTATAGCAGCCTCAGGGACTTTACTCAAATAAGAAGCTATTTTTGGACCTGACATTACTGTTTCAGTTCGTTGATATTTGTAGGATGTCCTGATTTAGGTCATACCATGGGATCTCAGTAATGTTAAGGCAAGCGCTGGGAATTCTGAATGACTTCTTGTTGATTTACTGGTGTGGTCTGGGTTACTGTCTTGTTACATCACCTAACTTTGAAGTCATGGACTGCAGTCCTGACGCTCTACTGTAAAATTTCAAGAGGTGTGTCAAATCTCAGTGTTCACTGGTACTCTGATGCAATATTGAGTAGTTCTAAATTTGGCTTGTTGCACCTTTAACACTACAGCGCTGCAGAGGAGCCAATTCATGGCCAACATATCAGCAGTGTCACCAAGATGCTTTTTTTAAGTATGAGGGGATGTGAACAGGACTCCACATTGATGCAAAACACTTATTAAACTTAAAAAGACTGTTTGACTTTTTTTTTTTTTTTTTTGGCTATTACACTGAAAACAGTAGATCCAAATTTAAAATGGAACAAAAGCTGCAGCTGTTGCAGTTGTCGTTTCTTAAACCTAACAGCTCACATCACAATTATGAATTCCGGGTTACCCTGCGGTCACTGAAGTTGGACTTCAGTTTCTGGCAAAGATAAGACACAGCTGCCTGTCTCTTCAGGAGTGCACAGTCTGAGAATACAAAGATTTTCCTGTTATCCTGACTATCTCTGGTCAAATATGACATGACTGGGCTTCTCTGCAAACAGCCCCGAAAAGCCTTCTAGAATAAATAAATGTTAAGAGAAAAAAATACAAAACTCCATATGCATATTTTTTTTTTTTGATGAAACCTTCAGACAAACACATTTTAATATTAGACAACAATGACCAGAGTAAATACAAAATGACTTTGTGTTTTAAGGGAAAAAAACTGTCCACAATCCCCCACTTAAATCATGAATTTAAGAGGGAGATCCTCGAGTTTAGCTTTGCTAGCCAGACCTGATGAATCAAGAAATAACTTAAATAGAAGCTGTGTGACAAAGTGAAGCAGGGTAAACAATCTCAAAAGTGTGAAGTCAAACAAAACCATTGACATACATCAGTGAGGAAATGATTGCAAAGACATTTCTAAACCTTCTCAGGAATATAATGACTCCAAGACTGCACTGACGACTGAACCAGGAGGTCACAAAAGACCCCAGAACAACATCTAAAGAACTGCAGGCCTCACAAAGTCAGTGTTCAGTATTCAACAAAAATAAAATGACTGGGCCCCAATGGGAGAGTTCCAATAAGAAAACCACTGGTGACCAAAAAGGATACAAAGTCCTGTGTCACATTTGACAAAAAACATCTTGAATATCCACATTTTGTGAAATGATGAGAAAAAGTTTAGCTTTATGAAGGTTTTGAGTCCCATTAGATCTGTTGTAAAGCTACAACAACAGAGAGAACATACCAACAGTCAAACATGGTGGTGGTAGTCTGATAGTCTGGGGATGCTTTGCTGCTTCAGGGCCTGGATGACTTGCCATATTTGATGGAACCATGAATTCTGCTTTCTACCAGAAAATCCTAAAGGAGACTGTTCAGCCATCAGTTTGTGCTCTGAAGCTCAAGTGCTTGGACAATGATCCAAAAACACACCAGCAAGTCCACTCGAATGGCTCAAAGCAGCCTAGTCAAAGTCAAAGACCTCTGATTGAGATGCTTTGGCATGACCTTAAATGGGCTGTTCATGCTCATAAACCCTCCAATGTGGCTAAATTAAAACAGTTCTGTAAGGAAGAGTGGGCCAAGGTTGCTCCACAGTGATGTGAAAGACTCATTGCCAGAAACCACAAACGCTCGATTGCAGTTCTTGTTGCCAACTGTACACAAGCAGTTATTAGGTTTAGTGGGCAATTACTTTCTCACATAGGGCCAGAAGAGTTTGAATGTTTTTTCCCTTAAAAAAGGAAATCAGTGCATTTTGTGCTGATCAGGTTATCTGTGTCTAATCTTTGTCTGATGATCTGAATCACTGTATACATTTTTTGTCGGCATGAACTTGTCCTGCTGGTTGGTCCTTTTCAGATTAAATTGATAATGGCCGCTCGTTTAAAAGTCATGTACAGTAATTAAGAGAACCAGAGTTACGTAAGACTAATCTAATTCTTACTTTATCTTCCTCTGGAATATAGAAATGCATTCAGCTTTGAAGCGATGGCAGTTTTCGGTAACAATTCTACGTAAGTGTGCTCCATTCATGTTCTCTCCTCATTTCCCAACCCGTTACACCGAGTTCCATTGATGGAAAAAGAAAGGAGTGGGAGAATGGAGGCGGATATCCTCCCTCATCTATCTCTCTTCCCTCGCGAAGCTTTCACGGCGCATGTCAGCGAGGAGAGAGGGAAGAATGTAATGGTGCTATTTATAGTAACTGTTGCTATTTAAAAAAAAAAAAAAAATCTCTATCTTTTAGCCTCCTATCCACTCACCCTTCTTCCACAGAAACGATGACAGCCCAGTGCGGCTGTCCTTTCTCTTTTTGCTGTGGTCCTCCCCCTTTGCCTAACCCCTCTCACCATCTTCTCACCCGTCCATCCATTTAGTCTACTTGCACCATTGTTCAGATGCTCTTAGCAGAGGATGTATAATTCATTTCTCCTCCAGAGTGGTTGCACACCAGTCATGAATTTAGTCAGGGTGAGGAGGGGAAGGAGTGAGCTGGGAGGAGAGAATAAAGAGGCAGTGAGAAGGAGCAATGCATCGTGCCACGCATCTCAATTTGGCTTTGTTTAAAACATGGCCCGCTCATGTATGATCTTTGTACGGTTTAAATGGGGCTTCACGGGGCTCTGTTCTTTAATCAGGAATCAAACAGCAGGACTGTAGCTGTGTCATATTTGACATTTTTCTTTAAAGTAGTAATACACCGATCAGGCATAACATAATGACCGCTGACAGGTGAATAACACTGATTATCTCTTCATCATGGCACCTGTTAATGGGTGGGATATATTGGGGAGCAAGTGAATGTTTTGTCCTCAAAATTGATGTGTTTAAAGTAAGAGAAATGGACAGTTGTTAGGATTTGAGTGAGTTTAATAAGGACTAAACTGTGATGCCTAGATGGCTGTTTCAGAGCATCTCCAACACTGCAGCTCTTGCAGGGTGTTCCCGGTCTGCAGTGGTTAGAATCTATCGAAGGTGGTCGAAGTCAGAAAGAGTGGTGACCCAGTGATAGTGTCATGGGTGGCCAAGGCTCACCGATGCACGTGGATCATACGCTCAGCATCTGTGGGATGTGCTGGAAAACAAGTCTGATCCATGGAGGCCCCACCTCGGAACTTACAAGACTTAAAGGACCTGTTGGTGACAAGTTGGTACCAGATTCCACAGCACAGCTTCAAGTGGTCAAGTGGAGTCCATGCCTAGTGGGTCCCGGCTGTTTTGGCACCGAAAAGGAGACCAACAGAATATTGGGCAGGTGTCATAATATTACACCTGATCTGTGTTTGTAGTCCATCCATCTATAAGTAAGCCTTGTTAGTTAATGTGGCATCTTTTAGAGCAACTTGCCTTTTGTCCTACTAGAAAACAAAGAAATCTGACTGAAGATGTCACAGAAAGAGTCAGTCAGTGTTAATCAAGTGTAGAGTAATCCTTAAACAATCAGTAGACTGCCTTACACTTTGAGCACAGGTATCAAAAAACACAAGTCAGAAAAGAGGCATGTGGGAGAGGAACAGTTCATAGTTATATATTAAAAGCTTATAAAAGTATCAGCGGTAGTTAACGGTCATGTATCACAGCATGCGTATTATTTTAAGGCTATTTAAGGCATGATTCAGCTTGCTTTAGAATAGGTAAATCACTCCAATGATTCCTAATGTAGGGGTTAAATCACAAATTAAAGATTTTAATTATTTTAATTACAGGTGGCTGATATATAGCAAAATGATATCACAACATTTCAAGAAAATCTCCAATAATGATTTTTCTGTCGATATAAGAAAAACAAATACTAAATAACATTCAGTCAGACATTGCAGCTTGCAGGCAGGAGCATTTACTTATTGGTGCAAACAACATGAGCGGCCTTTTTCCTTTTCCTTCTTTTCCAATGAACTAGTGTCACTGATGACAGACTACCTAATTCTCAGCGTGAATCCATTACCACAAGGTGCAGCAGCAGCAGCGTTATAGTGCAATACATCAAATGCAAACCCAAAAGCAGCTTAGTCAGTGTTTTCCAAATGTCAAACATTTAAGTAAATAATAATAACAACAAAAATAACAATAATATTAACAAGAAAAGCGATGTAACCTTGAAACTCTTACAGAGCCTGCACATTACTATCAAATAATAGAACTTGAGATGTTATATCTTGGCTCAGACTTTTTAACCAGTTGCTTAAAGCCATGTAACTGCATCACTAATTTCCATCCACCACTTGGTCCTCCTGTCATGTAGAGTCTAACTAGTGAGATGCTCGGTTGAGTCATTTGATTACTTTTTGGTCTCACTTCAGCAGCCGTGTCTCCTCTTTGTACTGATGGTTTTGCCTCAAGTTGTTTTTTCCCACCTTTATCTGTAACAGCTTTCTAGCAGTCTGGATTTGTGCACTAGCGAACATAAATGCATATTATATATATCATCGGTATCATGACAGGACACTTTTATATTGTGTACAAATTTGTACTGATATTATTGGGGGTGAAATACGATATGAACACCTCTGCTTTTAAGTTTTAATTTGATATTATCTAAATGACTTATGTAACCTTTGGAATTACTGAATTTATTATTGAATTTTAACTTTTTAAAAGTAACGCCTACAGCGTGGCACCCTTTATTTTAACATTACAACAAATTATCATCAGGCTCATCACAACAGCTATATCATGCATTCAATGTATTGAGCATAGTTGGCCACAATCATCAGTAAGCTGCTTTGCAAACCGCCTCTGCCCCAGTTTTTTCTTTCCATACTCTGTACAGCTCAATAAATATTAGATCTGTTGTTAGCTGTGGTGTCAGCTTTGTTCTTTGGGTTCTCTGGCTCTAGTTTTTCCTCCGTTGCACATAAAGTGAGCTATACTGCCAAATATAAGTTACTTAAATTATTAATAAGAATCTTATTGTGACTGCATAGGTCCTCAAAAACATTGTAATATTTTAAAAGCAAGTAAAGCACTAAGTGGTCTCTGAATTCTGGCATTTGGACAGTGTAATGGTAATCTCAACAAAATCTGAGTGATTTAAGCAACTTTTGTATAAGCTCAAGTGCTCTGTGACTATATATGTATAAAACAAATCTGTCCCCCTGTAAAAAGAAGTATCTTCTTTATAAATTTTTAACTGAGGGTGTGATTCTAGGTCAGATATTTGAACAAATGTAGTGCACTTTCTCCCTGATTTTAAATGTGTTCACACTCTATTTCCCAGTGTATGGCATGTTACAGTATGAGGAGGAACTATAGTAGTGAAACCTACTGTAGGTGGCCCCGCTGGTATGTTGAATGACAGCACGGATATTGTTGCTGTTTTGTTTCAGTCCAGTCTGAACTGTGTCAGACTTGTAATTGCTCTCTGACAGTGGTCTCAAATAAGTCGCTAATTGGCAATTTTCCTGGCCGTGCTTGTCTGCCAACAAGCAGACTGGCATTTTTGTTTGGCCAGCAGATAGCTGTCATCCTTTTATACCCTCCCCAAAGCCTATGTGTCTATCCGAGATATCAAGGACATTCAAATATGTATTTATTGCAGGCAATTATATGAGACATTGCACGGTTGTGCTTTTTTTCCTCTTCTTTTTTCAAGTTCATTCTGTTGCTCTTTTTAGACCTTTAAGTAAAGCCGAATGTGCGGCTTTCGAAAAACATGTTTTTTGACCTTTTATCCAAGCAGACTTCAGGTGTGATGAAAAGGGTTTTTGACTTCCATTCCACATGAATGAGACGCTGGTGTTTTTAGAACAAGTGCCCAGGTTTTATGATGACAAATGGCCTATTTTAGTGACACCTAACAACTCACTGCTAGCTGTCACTTCTGCTCCTGCATCACTGCCTGATGAGACTAAAATAGTGTTAGAGTCTGACACCTCCTGAAAAACACAACTAAAAATAAGCCCTTCATGGAGGAAATGACAAAGTAGTACGATGCGGTTTTACCCATAATGGCCTTCTGCCAATACGTGACTATTATCATTCACCTCTTACATGCATGCAAATTGATTCACAGGAATTTCTTTTTCTGTTTTCTTTTTTAAGTCATCTGCCTGAGACATGTCCTTGAATGCCAATTTGTGGCAGTCGTAACACGTTTTTACACAGATTTCTAGTTGTTTTCTTATCAAGGCAATCGACTGTGCAGGATTTTTGAGGGGGAAAAAACAGAAGAAAATAGGCTTTTCTGGCTAAAGATAAGCTCTCCTGCTGTAGTGCTCAGCCAGTCTTGGGTTATGCTGAGAATGTCGTCAATTTACAATGCAATATTTTTCCATAAAAACTGAAAGTCTTAGGCAAGTATAACATGTAAAAAATGTAGTTTGGTCCACTGAAGTCCAAAGAAAATTGTTCTTTCCATCTGGAGTCATTTATATTTCGTGGCATGGCAACAAAATGATCCAGCACAGCAGGCATCAGTGACATCAGAGTCGACATGAAGTCAGGTGGGTTGATGAGCGGCTTGCAGTTGTTACAGAAACTGTTGGCAGGCTACAGAAGATTCAATAGCACACACGTAATGAGATTTGCCAGTTTGCTGAGAGACTAGCTGATCTGTGCTGGTACTGATATCATCTGGTCTGCCAGGCCGGCAGCTGAGCTCGACTTTGTAGCCTGCCTGAACTTGTTGTTATTTTCAACTCATGGATGCCTGAACGCTGGCTTTGCTGGTAGTTCCACACTAACAAAATTCTCTTTGTCTTCTTTACTTTTAAGAGTATGAGATTCATAGAAGGGTCATTACATTAAGGATAGAAAAACTAAATTGCTGATCTATTAGACAACTCCTTTGCTGTTGTGCTTTTTCACAGTTTTCAGTAAGTTGTCTTTTTGGAGAACTTGCCACAGTTTTTCTGTGGATGTCTGTCTGTTTATGTAAATTCCAGATTATCTCTGTGGGGGCATATCATCTCCTGCATAACTTGCTCATCTTCTTGTTTGCAGAAGATATTTTTATGACTTACATTTGGGTTGTTCTCATCATGTAGAATCGTTCTGGGACTTGTCTCTCTGATGTTAGTGAATAATAGATAGCACTTAGCTTTTTCCTGAAACTTTGCTGTTATCATTTATGCTCTAATGCAGATTTTGGATAACTGTCTGCAAACAGTTCACTGTATTAAGAACTGACTGGTAGTAGGAGACAGGTTGCATTACAATCAACTACTGAGACTTTCACTGGCTTACTCACCATAAGTCACTCTCTGCTGCCATCTTGTGGAATTTCTGAAGTGTAGCGTTCAGTGTGTGAGGACTTTGGGTTATTCAACGTGTTGCTCACAGTTTGAAATTTCACCAGGAAATCGAATAATCTAACATTTAAAAGCACCGTAAAAAGAGACAATAAAAAAAAAGATGTTATACTATTACATTAATAATATAGTACTCTTGTGTACTACACAAGCATTAAAAGGCCCATTTATAGAAAACTGCAATCTTAATTTATTAACTAGAGTACATACCTGAACCTAAGTGATTCAAATGTAATGTAAAGCACCTCCAGTTAAAATTGCAATACTACACTTTCGTCCTATTTATAGCAAATGTCTGCTGTTACCCTTTGCTAATCACTTGGAAATGTTTGCCCTCTGACACACTCAGCTGTTCACTGCAACCTGAGCCAGAATGGCATCGACCACCAGATGTGCCAGGAGAATATGACGTCACAGCTGGAGGAGGAGGAAGAGTCTGTGGATGTGGGGTCTGTCCTGCTGGATGACGACAGCCCAAGCTATCAGGATGTCAGCCCTCCAAGGTACCAGCGGCGCTCCCCGCCACACCGATCTGTCTCCGAGTCTGAGCTGACCCGGGTAAGAGTTGTTCTGCCACATCTATCACAGCACAGTAGTCGACACAACAGAAGTATTTTTCTTTTAATCCAGAGAGCATTGGCATATTGGTTTTGTTTTTTAATTTTCCGATTATTAATTATTTAATCTCCTGTTATTTCAAGCATATAACAACTCCAACTCCTCTTTTTCTTGGCAAATCTGTACTCTCTGTGTCACCATAGTGCCATAGGGCAGCGGTCCCCAACCGCCACCGACCGGTTTAATGTCAGACAATATTTTCACCGACCGGCCTTTAAGGTGTCGCGGATAAATACAACAAAATAAAATGATACGACCAAGACAAAAACTGGGGTATTTTTCAAATATAATAATAAACGCGAATTCACTGTGTAATTGCCGAACTTTAATAGCAGCATCCTCCTGAAATGACCAACAAATTGAGAGTCGCATCCTCCTCTCTGTCCCTTAATGCTCTCTGGTTGCTAGGTTAATGTGTAAATATTTCTTTCAAAATAAGACACACAACTCCACTGCACTCCACCTTGCCCTCACACACTTGGACAAGAAGGACACACACGTTCGAATGCTGTACATAGATTTCAGCTCAGCATTCAACACGATCATCCCCCAACAACTGATCGGAAAGCTGAGCCTGTTGGGCCTGAACACCTCCCTCTGCAACTGTATCCTGGACTTTCTGACCGGAAGGCCTCAGTCAGTACGGATCGGGAACTGCACCTCCAGCACCACCACACTGAGCACTGGGGCCCCACAAGGCTGTGTGCTCAGTCCTCTGCTATTCACACTGCTGACTCATGACTGTGTAGCAACACACAGTTCAAATCACATCATTAAGTTCGCTGATGACACGACCGTGGTGGGTCTCATTAGCAAGAACGACGAGTCAGCGTACAGAGAGGAAGTGCAGAGGCTAACGGACTGGTGTAAAGACAACAACCTGTCTCTGAATGTTGACAAGACAAAAGAGATGGTTGTTGACTTTAGGAGGACACGAGGCGACCATTCACCGCTGAGCATCAACGGCTCCTCTGTGGAGATCGTCGACAGCACCAAATTCCTGGGCGTCCACCTGGAGAAGGACCTCGGCTGGTCCCTCAACACCAGCTTCCTGCACAAGAAAGCCCAACAACGTCTCTTCTTTCTGAGAAGACTGAGAAAGGCCCAGCTTCCACCACCGATCCTGACCACCTTCTATAGAGGAACTATCGAGAGCATCCTGAGCGGCTGTATCACTGCCTGGTTTGGGAACTGTGCCATATCGGACCGCAAGACCCTACAGCGGATAGTGGGAACAGCAGAGAAGATCATCGGGGTCTCTCTCCCCTCTATTAAGGACATCTACACCACACGCTGTATTCGCAAAGCCACCAGCATTGTGGCTGATTGGACACACCCCTCTCACACACTCTTCACACTCCTGCCATCTGGAAAAAGGTACCGAAGCATTCGGGCACACACATCCAGACTGTGCAACAGCTTCTTTCCACAAGCCATCCGTCTCCTCAACAAAAAGGGACTGGACTGATGAACACACACACACACACACACACACACACACACACACACACACACACACACACACTATCACTCAGCTCAACTCAACTACCTCAAAGCATTGAGACTTGGACTTACACATCAACCTGTAAATGCTCTTTTTGCACAATATTTTTATGTTTACTGTTCCTGCACTACCTACCTACCAAGTATGTTTACTGTTTCCTTTGCACTACCTACCTAGTTAGATAGTTAGTTTTAGTTAGATAGTTAGTTTTTGTTAATTTATGTTGTAATTTATGTTAGGTCAGTCTGTCCCGTCTCTAGTTAGCTAGTTTAGTGTTTTCTGTTAATTTATGTTGTAAATTTATGTTGCATGTAGCACCTTGGCCCCGGAGGAACGTTGTTTCGCTTCACTGTGTACAAACTGTATATGGTTGAAGTGACAATAAAGCCAACTTGACTTGAACTACAACACGGGAAAAGACCCAGGGAAACAGAGTTAACGATAAAAACCCTGAAAACCATACATTTCATACCAGAGCCTCAACTCTTGCGGCCGGTACCAAACGACTCACCGACTGGTACCGGTCCGTGGCCCAGGGGTTGGGGACCGCTGCCATAGTGTCTTCTATCATACTGCAGCTAAGGGGCGCCAGAGTCTGCAATTTTCAGACTCATGGTAACTGTAAGAGAAGCTTGGATCAAAAAAATGAAAACAGGTGACTAATGGCTAATATTTATATTTCATGTATGTCCATTAAGTCTGTGAGTTAGACACATGAGTTTAGAATTGAAATAGTCAGGGGGAGTGTGTTCTCACGACTGGAAGGATTTGGGTGACAGTGCTGTGTGAGTATTGCAGGTGGCAGCATGCTGAATGACCAGTTGGTAGTAAATACTAAATACACTGAACTGTTACATGTATTATCTTTTATATTATTTGGGGTGTAAAGACTGTTTAATGTCATTTAATGCGTAGTGTTTTGAAAAATTCGGGGCTGCAATGGACTTTTTAAAAAGAATGTCTCTTTGCGTTTGTCGAGGGAGTCGTAGTTTGATCTTTAACTGTGAAATTTTCAAAAGGTTTTTAATTCCTTTGAAAAATCCATCAAGTCCACAGACTGTGCATAAAAGTTGGATATAAGCTCTCAGTGTGTCATAAATATATATTAACTCTTCTGGTTGCAAAAAGTGTGACTGTATAGAAGTCTATGAGAAAAAGGACCCTAATACTCATTTGACTAAAACTTCAACAAATTTGCCCAGTTCTGGTCTCAGCTGCTATTTCCTGATCTTTTTTCCTTTCAACATAATGTTGTAAATCTATCAAATCTAGAGTAAAATAAACAATAAACCTGGAAATAAAACCTGCTTGGGGGTGACTGTTATTTCGGTTTTTATTGCCTTATGGCTGATTAGCTGCAAACATGTTTGCTCTACATTCTGGCTTGACAGCAAGCTCCAGGTTGTCCAAATTGCTTTAAAAATTAATAACTTGGTCTGTGTCCAAAATGTTGAATGAATTCTTTTGTTTTTGCCCAAAATAAATATAGGCCACCTCGAGTGCACTAAAAACTGAAATGATGAAAGTCTTAGAATTAGATTTACACTTGTGACCCCTCTAATTAGCTGCTTTGTTTTGGATAAAAGCGTAATTACTGTGTTTTCTTAAGTGCTAATTAGCAAATGCTGGAATGTTAACAGGCTAAACCAAGTTAATGAAATGCTCCACTGTATCTAAACAAAATTATAGGACTCTAAACACTGTAGCACAAGTTCTCAGATCTCACAAGGAATTCACGTAGCATGCTTAACTGCACTGTGGTGATATAACTACACTTATTACTCTTATTTGATGGTACATTGATGGTATTTGTGGTCGCATCATGTGGAAAGCACACATCCTTTTGCTTTCCACGCACAAAATAGTATGCCAGTGATGTAAATAAAGTAACCCCTCACATTTCTGTCCACCTTGTAAGCACCAACAATAACTTTAATGTGGAATAAGCAGTGACAGACAAGCTGTTGTTTTCCTTGCTGTCCCTGATAATAGATGAAAGGACACATCAACAGACTTATGAAGACTCATAAGTTGTTTCCTCTCCAGAAATAGACGGATTGGGAGAGTAGTGTTTACTTCCAACGTATGCAAACTGCCATATGCTCTTTTTCTTTGCTGATCATCAGTTACGACAATGAAAGAAGATTAAAGTACTTTGAGTCAGACACCAGCTTCTGTGTAAACCTCTTTGAAATAACAGACACGCAGCCTGGCCTAGTTGAATTAGTGCAAACAGAAAGTCGCAGAAATTATTTGACAACTTTCAGCCTCAATGTCACATGTCCCTGTGCGCTGGATTTAATATCTCCTATCTTTGGAAAAATCTAAGTAGACTAGTCTATAAAGTGTTTAATTATGTCTCGTAGTAATCTGTACTATCAAGCTTTGGAGACACAGGACAGATAGTATTTATTAGTACAGGATTTGAGGTTAATTAAATGGTATTCAACTTCAATTAGTATTACATATGTGTGCTATTATATGACCACAGTCTTTCACATTCTGTATGGCTCGGCATATTATTTTTGATTTCATAAATATGCATACACTACCAAGTCTAAATCGTGGTGATGCTTCAAAACCTCCCGTTCCCTCATATCAAAGTCCTCATAGGTGCAGCTCTCACCACTCGGCTGTCATCTAGGGAATGCCTCCTGGCAGTTATATGTGCAGTGGGTGATCATCGTAATAGCACAGAGCATAGAAACTGCAACTGCAGCCAAATCCTGTACTGTGATACTTTTTTGCGCCACCGACCGGTTTAATGTCAGACAATATTTTCACCGACCGGCCTTTAAGGTGTCGCGGATAAATACAACAAAATAAAATGATACGACCAAGACAAAAACTGGGGTATTTTTCAAATACAATAATGAACGCGAATTCACTGTGTAATTGCCGAACTTTATTAGCATCCTCCTCCTGAAATGATCAACAAATTGAGAGTAACATCCTCCTCTCTGTCCCTTAATGCTCTCTGGTTGCTATGGTAATGTGTAAATATTTCTTTCAAAATAAGACACAACTACAACACGGGAAAAGACCCAGGGAAACAGAGTTAATGATAAAAACCCTGAAAACCATAAATTTCATACCAGAGCCTCAACTCTTGCGGCCGGTACCAAACGACTCACTGACTGGTACCAGTCCATGGCCCGGGGGTTGGGGACCGCTGCCATAGTGTCTTCTATCATACTGCAGCTAAGGGGCGTTTGATGTTTATTTGCTACAAAATAAGGTTTGAGTACCTTAGCATCAATGTCTTTAGCTGATCCCACCAGAGTGTTTTACTAATGCTATAACTAATTCATCTTATGGGTGAAAAGCCAAGAAAAGTACACTTTCCTACATCTTTACAACAATCTTAACAACAGCATTTGTGCTGTGTGCAGGCATCAGTGGCTCATATGTTCCCAGGTTACACTGTTGATTGGCTCCTTGGCTCCTCTGTTACAGAATTTTCCCATATATCTCTTTTCAGCACTCCCTGATTGTCATGTCCCTTCATTACAACATCTCAACTCATTTGCTTGTTGGTCTTTGTGTGCTGCCAAATCAATGGACCCACCAAGGCAAGACCATTGAAGGTGCCGTGTGGAGTGTTGCACCAACAAATGTTGCTACCCTGGGTGCATCAAGCCTCTCAAGTTTAACTGAGAACAGTTAAAACATCTTGCCATCAGTTCATGCCTTATCTCTCCTCAGACCACTGCGAGTTTGTACTCAACAGTGCCAAACGGGGCCACTTGATAAGTGTTGCTCTTTCAGATATGTTCCCATCCAGTCATCTGGCTGCAACTACTTCACCCTTGCCAGTCACTTAGTTCTTTACTGCTGCCCATTTGCGCAGCTTTAACAGCCAAATGTTCAGTTATAGTCTAATTAATCCCAGACCTTGAAATGCATCATTGTATAATCAATGTTATTCACTACATCTGTGAGCAGTCTTAATGTTTTGGCTTGTCTGTGTATATGCATATGAGTCCAGGGACCATATATCTTGCACATAGAAATTCTAATCAAATGTTGTTGGCTGTTGAATAACAGCAGCCACGCAGATGAAACTGAGAGTCTGTATTAATTCTAGAGTCAACACAGCACTCGTGATTGATACCTCGCCCCGAGAAATCTAAATCCTGTTTAACTGAAACTTCCTGGTGCCACATTCGAGTGCTTTTTCAGCGCTACAGACACATTTCAGTTGATAGAAGAGAAACGTTAAGGTTTCGTACCGAGCTTCACCGGCTTTTCAGGTGAGAAACTCAACATTTTGTCAGGATTGCTGACTAAGAGCGAGAGTTTGATGCTAGGGCTCATTCATCTCATTTTTCATGTGGAGTGTAAGTACCTGTTTTAATGATCCATCAATTAGCCCTGAATAAATGTGAAGACATAATAAATCCAGACCTTTGTGCCATTCTGTGGAACAGCATACAGGTCATTTCAGTTCATCACATCAGCGGCGTTAATTTTTAAATATTGGATTAAAGTTGAATCATGCGCCTGCTCGGATTTATAATCGAGTCAAGGCTCAGCCATAGATTAAACATGAAGCATAAAACAGCCATTTAGACTCTGTGGATAGCTATAACATCCATAGCAAATAACCTCATCTCAGTCGTAATCAATATGAAGCCCAAGGTGAATATATCTTGTTTGGTGTTAACACGCCCTGCTATGCTTTATGGACCCCACTGAATCCCAAGGTCAGGTGCTCCGAAGGGATCTGGTGTGCTTTCTTTGATGTGCCTGAGTAAAGTTGGCATCGCCTGTAAATCCAATTTCAAACAGAGGCTCCTTATTAAGGCTTATTAATTTTTCCAGCACAGCGTGTTATTCTGTCAGCTATCCACAGCTCTCTGGACTCCTCTCTACCCTGTCCACGCACACATACACGCACCCGTATCACGGTTTCATCCCAATTCCTGTATGTAACAGATTAATTAATACAGGGAATTTTCATCTCCTGCCAGCTCTCGCCGAGAGAAATGGAGCGAGGCAGAAAGAAAAGAAAGCGAGAGAGAACATGCCAGAGCTGTTAATTAGCTGTGCAGTGGAGATAGGGCAGGCGACACAGGGCTCCGTGTCTCAGACACCCATTCACTCAGTCAACATGACATTAATGGCAGCTGCCTTGCTCTTCTTAGTGCTTCTCCGTCAGTCTGCAGTTAAACGTGGAGGCAGTGTTTAGTGGTGACACTAGAGGGTAGTATATAACAGGGAATGTGACTCGTGTAACATAAGGAAGCTCAGGATGGAGGAAGAGGAAGCGTCTAATACAACCTTTCAGTTTCCCCGCTGCTGTTGAGAACTGAGGGGTGGAATTAAAAGGTAAAATCAGGATTAGATTCAAATTTGACTACTGAGAAGTTGGATCTAAAATTATAACTTATACAAAGAATGAGATATAACGTGGTAACACTTTGTTTTAAGACCTTATGTAAATACAGGATTGCATTTTTGAGAAGCTGTGAGTATATTGGTATATTTAGCTATAACAGTGTTTCCAAATAGGCTGTAATGTTTTGCAATTTTGCAAATTTGCAGTTGATTTAATCTGTAGATTTAATTGAAAGTAAAAATAAAAAAACAATCGAAATGTTGAAACTAATGAGTTTTTTTTAATATACACTGATTAGCCATGTGAATAACACCAATAATTTTATTACAATGCAATTTTCTGCTTGGGAAATTCAATTCCTGGCATTCATTTGGTTTTTACTCGGACCACCTGTTGTTGCTGAGATGCAAACTCCCCCCGGCAGGGCCGTTTAAAAAAAAAAAAATACTGCACACTGTATTATAGACAGTGGTTTTAATGTTGACTTGTTTACACTCACGTTGAATTTTATATCAGCAACACATTTAAGAGAACCACTGTCTTGCATCCTCATCCATTTTTAACACTTTAAGTATTTCAGTAGTTTTGATAATTATATTTTCAAAAGATTAATTTTCCCGTCCTTTACTGATGTACAATCAGCACTGTTTAACATTTTAGGACCTAGTTTATCATATATTTACCTTAGGGGTTAGGGTTATTCATCCACCCATGTATTGTCCAGTTGTGGGTTGTGGGGCATCCTATCCCAGTTGTCGTAGGTTTCCATCATCTTGCTAAAATAAGCAAAGCCTTTTCCTGAAGAAAAGATGTCTGGATAGCATTAATGGTGTTCTCGCAGTAGTTCAAGGTTTCCGTGTGCACTCATGCACCACCATGAGTGGTTCAGGAGTTAAAGTGGATCATCCACCAATTGAAAGATCATTCTCTAGCTCCTCCAGTCTGCATGTTGCATGTCCTTGGGCAAAATACTGAACACTAAATTGAATATTTTGCTGATACTGTGCAATCAAACATCAGAGTTTGTGTGTGTGTGTGTGTGTGTGTGTATAAAAGTTAGAAAGCTCTTAAAGGCATAGAATAAACCTCAGTATGAATGAGTGTGTGAATGTGGCGTGTTGGTGACTTTTGAAATGAACACTGATAACAGGCTCTCTTCTTTCTACTAGAGGCGTCCATAATTTTATGAAAATAAGTTCAGATTGGCTGTCAGGACCTTGTATTGTCTATAAAAGTTTATGAGCCAGTGTGGCCATTCTTTTTCAATCTTCTAGTCTTCATAGTTATTTATTTGAAGTGAATTGCTAGCACATTAAATAAGCATTTATATAACACAAAACAACTGAGAAACTTCTCTCTAAAATGAAATGATTCTGATTTTGTGTCCTACATGTACAGTAATGTGCAAAAGGACACGACTTTCAGATACTGTTTACCTAGGCCAGTCACTTCACATACAAAAAAACCCCAATAGCTCTTTGGGAATTGTTATCATAAATTCAATATGCCTGTCAGACATTATGTTTTGGTTTTTTGGTTTTTTGACTGCTGTTACAATAGTTAAAATTGTGTTTTTGCTTAGTTGTCTTATCTGTTTTGTGTCAACACTGGTTCATCTCTTGAGTAAAGCGCCATTTTTATGCTTGAGTGATTCATAGGTCAGTGCTGTTAAGTGGCTTAGCAAAGAAAAGGGAAAACCATTCCTTTAAAAATGATCAAGTACAAAGGCTGGAAAATCAGTGCAAAAGCAGCCAATGTCCAAAAAAATACTTTGAAAGACCTTCAGAAAGCCTAAAGACAACAAAAATTACAACAAAGTCTGGCTGTTTAGAAGCAAAATATTAAGAAACGCTGTGTGAACATTACTTCCATTTTTTTTTCATACCTGTTTAGGACAAAAAGGAATCAGCTACGATTTATTCAACAAACACTGCTGCGCCTAATGAAGGCTACTAGACAGCTGTAACAGTTTTAAACAGCATTTTGCTATTAAAGAGCTATCGAGTATTTGTTCTGCCCTTGTATGCATTTGCTCAATAAATGAACTCTGCCACTTCATATTGTCCAGGGAAATATCCAGAGCCGAGGTTGAATTTGAGTTATTTCTGGTAAGTAAGCAAAACTCAGACCAACTAATAAATCTGTTTCACTTTATAAGCTCCTTGTGGTCAGTTTAGCACTAAATTCAAATTATTGACAAGACAATGTCCTTACATGAGGTAATTGCTGCTGTAGTTAACATTTTTAATTGAGTGAAAAGCCATTTGACCCCGCAATCGGCCCGACAATCTTGGAGGCAAAATGAAAACCGCGGCACGGGGAGGAGGGGGGTTTGCAGTTCTCCTAAGAAACAATTATTGCCGTGCAACACCACTGCCAAATTCACTCTCCCAGTCACATGGTGTTTGTCTCTGGAATGCTTTTCAGCGCTTTTTAATTCCCAGCTCTTTTTTGTATTCCAATACTGTCCTCACAAAGGGGCCATGTGATTGCCTCTTGATTAATTTAGCTGAGTGCATTCATATTGGATCTTTAAATGCTTATCAGTGTTAGTGGGATTACATGCTTCATTATGTATGTAATAGTTGTTGTTTTTCCAGTGTGATTGGAAATGTATGTTTATCGCAGACTCCGGTTCGTGTCGGGGTTGTGCGTTTTTCCCCCCTAAAGGCTTTATTCCTCGTCTTTTAATTTTTGAGGTTGTCCTTGCTCTGTTGCTAAGGTAACGTGAAGAATACTGGGAGCTCTACTGGGCTTTCAGATATCAATTAAATCCAAGGACAGCACAACACTGTACGCATGTCGGCACAGATGGCGGTCATATAAATGTGCTGCGTGCGCGCGTATGCATTGCATTTACGCGCATTTCTTCCAGTGTGAACGCGTTTGTGCGAACGGGCTGCACATGTGGATAAATGCTTGCGTCTTTGTGTGCTCGTTCCCAGACGTATTCCACTTAGAAATAAAGCGGGCTTCCTCTCTCACCCCTGCGCTGTCACTCAAAACTCTAATTGGCCTGGAGTCTCTTGAACACGGCTCTTTGAGCATGATTGTACTCTTGTTTTCTTCTCTGCTCTGTTTTCTCCCCCCCCTTTGGCTCTGCAGGCTGGCTGGCAGGCAGAAAGGCACCAGCTCACCTATTGTACAGGCCCAGGGAACACAGCTATGGGCTAAATCAGTGCAGAATGTAAAACACAGATGGCCATTGACTCACAAATGGGTTCATGGAAAATGAGAGAGTCTCCTGTGTCAAACTCTGCTGAGTCTACCATGGAGCACTAGGCTTTTTGCTTTTCATTCCTCTGGATCATCTGTCAGTCCGGCCATCCTTCACACTCCCAGCCTCCTCTCTTTTTTCTTTCTCCTCCTTTTCTACACTCTACTTTCTCACATGCTTTCAACACACACACACACACACACACACACACACACACTCCTCTCTCTCTTCTTTTCTTCTCCATCCTTCACTCTTACGACATCCTGGCCTCCCTCTCTCTTTTGTCGCCTCAGGCTTATAGTCGGGGTTAATTAGCATTGAGTTGAGCTGTGTTTAATGGTTAATGTGGTTTCTTCCTGTAATACCACACCCTCCCCTCTCTGCAGTTTCTACACCTATCCTTTGCAGGCTGCCAAGCAATCGTATTAAGAGAGGCGGCGTCGCCTTTCTGCGTACATACCTACCTGCTTTCTTTGGCTGTCTGTCACTTCGCCTACCTACAGGGGATACAGACCATATGCCCAAATCAGCATGTACACATCCCTCAATTTCTCTTTCTCTCTGGGATGCCGCGTGATGAGTGGGAGGGAGCGGTGAAAAGACACCGAAAAGGCAAGAGTGAGGTAGCACCATATAATAAGAAACAGGTGAGAGAAGGGCGATGGGAGAGACGAGGGCTACAATATGCGGGGAGAAGAAGTGAGAAAGACAACGCGATAGATCTGACAGGGCCTGCGTGAGATTGAACGTGGGGGAGAGATGAGACGGGATGGAAGGAAGGAGCGAGAAGGCAAAAGCCGGGAGAAATGCTGCCAGTACCTGCTGCTCTGCTTTCTTTGGGTGGAGGAAAGAGGGGGCTTCCATTGCTATGCCGCACCACACGGCAGCAAGAGAGCAGGCTGAAGTGGAGGGGAGTGGATGTGAAATTTTAATCACCTCTCTGTGTTTGTAATTTTAGTAGCCCCCTCAATCAAAATCAAATCCATTGCCAGCACTTTCAAGAGCAATCCGCTGGCAGTCTACTGCATAGCCCGCTGTTGAAGTAGTGCGTTTAAATAAGAAGGGTGTCTTGCAGCAAGGCTGCAATGCAAAACAGAGAAGTGTATGCAAGCGCTCGTTTGTAGTTCTCTGTCAAAACTGGCTGCAGCTACAATATTATAGGCTTTGGCTACTATTGGCCCTGGAGAGCAGTAAGCTTTGGTCCTCTTGTGCTTTTACAGTATGATATCTGTCTTTCTTATGGTCTAGTTTATTCTTTTTTATTTCAGATGCCCATACAGAAAGAATAAAACACTGCAAGACTTCCAAGCATACAGCAAAAGTCAGTCAACAAGAAAACTAACAGGAAAATTGAAGGGGCATACTTTTAATTTCCCTCAAAAGTGCACTAATAGTTTAACTCTTCATTACCATTACACGTAGTACAATGAAAGTAAAAAGAAAGCCTAGCAAATCACAATAAATAATAAGATATACACAGAATAACATATGTTTAATATGTGCAGAGACATTTGGTGGTGTTGATGTTGGCCGGTCTACCGCTTGTGTGGAAATATACTGGTTTGGTACATTTGCAGAGCTCAGAGCTTGCATGCGTTCCTGACATCTGTAATTTTGATTAACATGCTTATCAGGCGTTAAAGCAAATAATCAAAATAGAAAACTTAGTTATCCTCTAAGCTTCCTGTTGTAATTCAGGGGACATCACAAGACGACATCACAAGGTGTTCATCTTCTAGCTGCTTATTTCGAGTCCATGTTTTTGATCCCTTTGTGAGAGAAAAATGAGAAGCACAGAATCGATTTGCACTAATTAACACCACCTTTCTCAATTAGTCACCATTTTTTTGGTTTGTTTAGATACAGATTTTTTTGTTGTTGTTGTGGAAAAATGAGCCGTTTAGTGTTTAACTTTAACGCAAGCAATACGTTTCTCTGAGCTGTACAATGCGAACATATGTTGAGAACATATGTTTAATTCATACATAACAGTGTGTGTAATTCAAGATTAAATATTTTACTTTGTGCTGAGCTCCCAGCTGTAGATTGCATGACTGTCTTTTTAAACATTTTTCTGGAGTTGTAGTGTAAAAAATCACTTATTAGTCACTGATCACTGATGCAAAAGGGAAAATGTCACAAAGCAGCCTGTAAAGATTCAGATACACTAAAATACAGTTAAGAAGTGAAAGTGGCATGATCCCACCAGGTCAAAATAACGGAAAACACTGACACATAACAGTGTTTTACCTGCATCTTCTAGATCAAACGATTTGACCAAAAAAAGTAAGTGGTAGTCCATAAATGTCACGATCAGGGTTTATTAATGGTTATAAATGGTGACTGTGTAAAAAGCTTTAAAAAGAAGGAGTTCTCATTTTTTATTATTGTGTTTCTATCTTATACAGACAGGATATGTGAAGCTGTCCAAGCCAGTGGCCCTGTGGACCCAACAGGACGTGTGCAAATGGCTGAAGAAACACTGTCCCAATCAGCACCAGATCTACAGCGATTCGTTCAAACAGCACGACATCACAGGTAGGTTCTGGCACCTGTACAGTGGCTTCATTTAAGGAGGTTTTATGGTTTATTATCCACAGGTTTCTAGTAGGTTGTTGCTCTTTTAAAATCTGGTTGATTTTTTTTCCATTCACATTCATGATCAATAGGATAAGACGAAGTGGATGTATAGATACTGAACTGCTATATCGCTATATTGACAGTTTAGTAGAAAGCATAGTGGCGGCTTTTAACCTAACATCACAAACATGTTTCTATATGATATCAGTAATTAAATAAGTGCTCTTCTGAGATCCTCACTTCCTGAGAGCTATGTGCGATCACAGAGGTTAAGCTAACTGTAGAATTTAAACATTTAGCGTTTCCTGCCTGGTAAACTCCAATTTCTTATTACCGGCTTATTTAGAAAAGGTGCAACATGCATGTGTGAAGAGTTTGGATATATTTGCAGCCACCTTTGTCAGACCTGTGCTAACTAATTAAAGAAAGTAAGAAAAAACAAAGCAAATCTGTTTTGCTCCTGAAAAAGTGCTAAAGTGCAAGTAACATTGACCACTATGCAACAAATATCACAACATTAAATCACTGAATATCTCTCTTTAAATGAGGTTTGGAGTCAAGTTCATGAAAGTGGTACATTTATCACATCTGCTCTTGACAAAACCAGATCTCATTCATAACATCCCAGGTGCTCTCTGCACCCACTGTCTGCCACCTGCCACCCAGCCTACATCCCTCACTTCCCACTTTAAGCGTTCCCGCCGAAAACAGCCGGCCATGTCAATCATCTTCCTAACGAGGCTACTCAAGGTCACTCTGACGCTAACGACACTCCAGCCCGCGTGGCAACAGACGACCGCTAATTGCCGCGCACTCTACCTCTCAGAGCACAAATGATCGCATTAATATGTTTATTTGTTGCTGTCGAGGACCTCCTCGACTCAGTGACTGGCTGGCAGGATAAATCACTTGGTGGTCATGATGAGTGGTGTAATGACTCACGCTCCCATTTCACCCGTTGATGCATTTGTTCTGTTATACATCTGCATGGAGGATTTTGAGATTTAGCATCTTCTGTTTAATGGTCTGAAAATATGAATCTCGCCGCTTTGCAGCTCAAGTTGCAGATATATCTCATCACCAGCATAGAGGTCTGAGAGATCCACAGTTCATTGCACGCTTGCTGAACCACCGCTGCGTTTTTTTTTGGGATCCGTTTTCAAGCGAAGGCATTTCAGCAGATTTTATTTTGTTTTCTTTTCACTCAAGGTAAAAGCTAAAAGTGATGTATTGACAAGTCTCTTGTGAAACATTAGCTTCTGGTTTCTGCGGACTGATTCGGAGCTCGTGTGCTAAATAAAATATTTGCCGATTCAGATGACTTACAAGGCAAATATAAAAGGACGATTTAAAGGGCTTGCCTCTGAAAACACTCTTAATCACGCAGTTAGAGCGCTTATCCATCCACTCATTTGAAATTTCTCATGAGGTCCATATCTGAATACGGAAAAATTAATCTAACTTTAAGATTAAACACCTCTGTGTGCCTAACAATTCTAGTGCATCCAGTTAGTCTGTAAATTAATTACACTTTTAGTCTCCCAGTTATTAAAACCCTGGAACCTAGCTTCCTAATAGTGTATTAACTTAATGACCTGTGTTTGTTATTAAGGTGTAATAATGTTTGCAGGCTCTAACAGGTGTGGAAAGGGTTAACCAAATGAAAACTCGTGCGCATATTGTACACACACGCACACACACACATTCATGCTGGCACAATTAGGAGATAATGACATGCGCAAAACCTGCAAGTAATTCAGTTTGTCTTCACATTGAGCATTAATTAACAGAGCCCAATTAAAACAGGCCAAGCCACACCAATTGGGCTCACGAGGCAATTTGCATCCCAATCAATCTTTGAAATATTATGCAGATATTTTTCTGTTCCTACACTCTATTAGAATAAACAAGGGGCAAACAAATGATGGAATATTGTTGTGGAAAACAATCATGCGTAGACAAACAAACAGTGAGTATGAATACATTTATAAGAGCATGCAGGCATGCATCTGAGAATATCTATTTGTTCAGTGTGCTTGTCAGCCGTGAGCTGTGACCCTTGAAAATCAGAACCACGCGTGTGTGTGTGCGTGCGCGCATGTGTGTGTGCATGAATAGATTTTTGGCTTTTTAGCATCGGAGTCTCCAGACCGTAGCAATTCTTGACTGTATTTTCTGACAGAAAAGTCAGCCCTCTTTTTGGCTGCCAGCGGTACTCAATCTCACTTGTCTTGGCAACGTAGTCGTCCCTTCATAAAGTAGCAAATCAATAAACGGTCTCTATTTCAGATCATAATTCAAACAGGCATTTGTGTCCTCCCGCTCCTGACATAAAACAGCGGCGAGGGAAATGCATTTTACTGCGGATCAGGACTGGTGCAACATTTTAACGTTGAGCGACTTCAGTATGCAGCAGCTGGCTTCCTTCTAGGCTCCTCTAACCTCTGCCAAAGAAATCAATGTTTCCTATCCTCCCTCCAGCCTCTGCTGCCAAGAAACCCTTTCCCTTCCTCAATCTTCACCTCCCACCCCCAACAGAGACGGCAGCGAATTTGACTTTAACACCCAGCTGCCATTAAAAATGCATTAAAGCATATTAAGGCATAATTAGATATTAGTCCCTAATCCGTTGTAATTACAAAGACAAAGCTCTTTTGGTTGAGAGAATAGCTTGGCATGGTAAATTAGTTAAACACACCGTTTCCGATACTTTAGATGTAATCAGCATAAAAGGTGCGATGACATAGGTAATCAGAAGCAAAGAGGATGAAGGAGGAAAAATGGGCGAGTCGCTATTAACTTATATTTTCTGTCAGAGGAGACCATTACATCACAGTGTGGAA
The DNA here is from genome assembly GCF_001858045.2 of Oreochromis niloticus. NCBI lineage: Eukaryota > Metazoa > Chordata > Actinopteri > Cichliformes > Cichlidae > Oreochromis > Oreochromis niloticus. The sequence goes on from NC_031985.2 coordinate 15,087,572, forward strand.
ATTCAGAGCGTCTCTAAGGGCGTACAGTGACTGAATTAGAAGCAGCTGTGGAGGCTGGCTGCAGGGGCTGGTTTTAGAAAACTGTCGAAGATGGGGGTCCAGATTTGAGTGCAGTTTTTCTTAGGATGAACCACATTTATACAACAGTTTTCAAGTTAGGATTGGATGAGATGTTAATATGTCACACCAGCATATGCCAGGATATTTGTGGTGGTGTTTGTGTGCCTCAGGGTTACTCACAGGGTGCTTTTTTTTTTATTCTCGAGGAGGCAGAGAACTAAACCAGCAAAATATCAAAATATCATGATTATGCACCTAAAAAAAAGTTACCATCTGTTTATATGTAAAGTTTCATACTTTTAAAAAATGTGAATGTATCTTGCAGTGAAAACCACTTTGAATCGTCATCAGGACAAAAAAAACACCATATAAATGTAACTCATAACCTAAAGAGCATTTGTTTCATGAATGCAGTGATTTGTACAGACTGCTTCCAGGTAATAGATGAGAATGCACACAGCAAATGAGTCAAAGGGACTAACATGGCTCCAAATCAAGTGGCGAGCCACATAAAAGATCCATCGGTGGTTGTTGTTTTGTGCAATTTCCAAAAGGGAAATTGCACAGCTCGCTGCTGATGAGCTCTTAGGGGGACAATCTGATCCACAGGCAAAAGGAATCATGGTTAATGAAACCATTAGCAAGGCGATTACATGTCAGTGTGTAACATGTAATTAATTACTGTCCTGCCAATTGCATGTTTAGAAAATGGTGTTCTTAATTTTCTTCATACAGAGAATTAAAAATTAATCTGTAGAGACTGTGAATGACTTGTCGTTAAATAGTGAAATAATAATAAACTGAAAAGAGATATCCGTTTATTGATGAAAAGAGAAAAAAAATCATGTCTCGGCCCAAAAGAGAAGCCAGATATCCAAGTGATTGCAGCTCGTGTACCAGTGAGGCTTTTGTAACGATTTTGAGAAAATGGGACATTTATTCAAAGGCAACTTATCTCATTGCCACTATGTGTTCATATGATTACAGTCTCAAGCACAGTAATCGTGTCACACTGTTCTGCTTATGTCGCCCAAGTATTTTAGTAGTATGATTCAGCAATGGAAGCAAAGACTGAAAGCAGGCAGCGCCTTAGAGAAGCCTGAAGGCATGCGCATGCTTTTTTCATTTTTTTCATTTTCTTATTTTATTTTTATTTTTTCTTGAATTTTTGTACTTTGTTTTTTGTCTTTTTTTAAATGACATGCATTAGTTATATACACGAATTAGGAACCCTGGTTCCAAATTGCTTCCACTTCTTTAGCCTACCTGTGAGTTATGATGAAGAGTAGGCAACGCGATTGGAATTCATATCTATTTATGAATCTCTTGAATAATGTTAACTTGGGTTTTGAGACAAAAGATTTTCAGACCAAGAGCCCATCTTACAGAGCAGAGTTTTAACCTCCTAAGACCCGAACTCTTCCACGACATGCATTTTTAATTTCTCTTGGATATTTGGGCATATTGGGGCCCAATGAATGTAAAAACAAAGAATTTCCAGATTTTTTTTTTTTAACTTATTTTTGTTTTAAGAAAAATAGGAGCCACAAATGAGGATATTCATTTAAAATTTTGATAGAACAGTAGCAGTATAATGTCCTCGTAAGTGGATATCAGGCCCATGTGGAGCAAAATTTAGTATTTTGGTCTAAATAACGCAAAATGTGATGTCCACATATGTGGACGGCAGGTCCTAGGAGGTTAAAGTTAAAATAGTTTAATTGTCTAGCAGTGAAGGAGAATCTATACCTGTTATTAGTTTTATTATTAGAATTGCTGAAACACTGGCCTTAAACCGCGCTGCCAGTCAAACCGTGCAGGCAGCACGGTGTGCTGGCAACTAACATCTACAATTTCATTGTGAAGTTTGCGGATGACACAACAGCGGTTGGTGACAGTTACAAGGAGGATCTCAGTGCCTTTAAACTTTATTGCTAAGAGAACCATCTCACCCTCAATGTCACAAAACCAGAAGAGATGATAGTGGACTTCTAGAGGTGTAGTAAAGCACATACCCCGACCGCCATCAACGGCGCTGCTGTGGAAAGAGTGAACAGCTTCCGTTTCCTAGCTGTACATCCTGTGGAGGATCTCAAATGGTCAGTTCTCACGAACAACATACCCCTTCATAGACAGCACAGTGTTACGGGAGTGACAAACCGCGCTAACCGTTAAACCGCGCTACCCATAAAACCATGATACCCGTTAAACCGCGCTGCCCGTGAAACCGCGCTGCCCGTGAAACCGCGCTGCCCGTGAAACCGCGCTGCCCATTAAACCGCGCTACCCGTGAAACCGCGCTACCCATTATACCACGCTACCTGTGAAACTGCGCTGCCCGTGAAACCGCGCTACCCATTAAACCGCGCTACCTGTGAAACCGCGCTGCCTTTGAAAATGCGCTACCCATGAAACCATGATACCCGTTAAACCGCGCTCCCAGTTAAACCGCGCAGGCAGCACGGTGTGATGGGTGTGACGGGCAGTGTGACAGGTGTGACGGCAGCGCATTTCTAATCATTGTGACTGATGTGACGTCATACAACCTTCGCAGACAGCAGCAAGGTGCGACTGGTAGGGATGGCTACCGGTTCTGACATAAACGGTAGTAACCAGACCGAAAAGCAGCGCACATTTCGGTGCTTTATTTCGGTGCTTTTTTTTTTCTTGAGATGTCATACACTTTGGATTCAAGCCAATCATTTTACCTTTCCAAGGATAGTAGGCAGGCCCAGGTACGTACGTTGTTTTAGAGCAGAGCTACAGATTAAAAATGCCCAAGGCGAAGTGGTCAAAAGTCTGGCTGTACTTCACAGCAAAAGATGCAAACTCAGCAGCCTGCAACAAGTGCTTTAAGGCGATACTGTGCAAAGGAGGTAACACCTCAAATCTGATGAAACACCTGGCGATGCATAGCGTATTTTTTAAAAGCCAAGAAATACACCGTATTTGGTAGCTTGCTGCAGGACCTCACACCAAGCACATCTACTGCGGGTGTGGTGCCTGTGTGACTGGTGTGGCACGGTGTAACGTCATGCAGCCTTGGTAGACGGCAGCGTGGTGTTACGTAAGGGGTGTATACTGAACTTGTATACGTCCTGCAGCGCGGTGTGACCGTTGTGAAGTCACGCAGCCTTCGCAGAGGGCAGCGCGGTGTTACGTCAGGGGTGTATACTGAGCTCTCTCCTGTCCTCACTCTACACCTACGCCTGCACGGCCATTAACATCTACAATTTCATTGTGAAGTTTGCGGATGACACAACAATGGTGGGTGACAGTTTACAAGGAGGATGTCAGTGCCTTTAAACACTAGTGCTAAGATTACCATTTAGCCCTCAATGTCACAAAACCAGAAGAGATGATAGTGGACTTCTGGAGGTGTTGTAAAGCACATACCCCGACCGCCATCAATGGCGCTGCTGTGGAAAGAGTGAACAGCTTCCGTTTCCTAGGTGTACATTTGGCGAACCATCTCACGTGGTCAGGTCACACAAACAGCATACACCTTCATAGACAGCACAATGTAACATCACGCAGCGCGCTGTGACCGGTGTGGTGCGGTGTAACGTCATGCAGCCTTCGCAGACGGCAGCGTGGTGTTACGTCAGGGGTGTATACTGAGCTCTCTCCTGTCCTCAGTCTACACTTACGCCTGCACGGCCACTAGTATCTCCAATTTCATTGTGAAGTTTGCGGATGACACAACAGCGGTTGGTGACAGTTACAAGGAGGATCTCAGTGCCTTTAAACTTTATTGCTAAGAGAACCATCTCACCCTCAATGTCACAAAAACAGAAGAAATGATAGTGGACTTCTAGAGGTGTAGTAAAGCACATACCCCGACCGCCATCAACGGCGCTGCTGTGGAAAGAGTGAACAGCTTCCGTTTCCTAGCTGTACATCCTGTGGAGGATCTCAAATGGTCAGTTCTCACGAACAACATACCCCTTCATAGACAGCACAGTGTTACGGGAGTGACAAACCGCGCTACCCGTGAAACCGCGCTACCCGTGAAACCGCGCTACCCGTGAAACCGCGCTGCCCGTGAAACCGCGCTACCCATTAAACCGGGCTGCCCGTGAAAACGCGCTGCCCGTGAAAACGTCCTGCCCGTTAAACCGCGCTACCTGTGACACCGCACTGCCCGTGAAAACGCGCTACCGTGAAACTGTGATACCCGTTAAATCTTAATGTTCCACAACTGTACACAACTCTTGTTCCACCCCTTTTTTCTTTACATTTTGCTTCAGAGGAGCTAGCCTTTCTTGTAATATTTCGAAGTGGTCTTAAGAAATAGTCCTCCAGGCTATCTGAAGCCATTCAGGAAGAAGAGGCTGAGGTATGCCAGAGAAAAAGAACCGACCCCAAAATCAGTGGCAATGTGTCTGATGGAGTGATGAATCCAAAGATCTGGTTCAAGTTGTTATCAGTATGTAAAGAAGAGGTCAGGAGCAAGGTACAACAGTGTCTACAGTCATCTGTTTAGGTTCTGTCTTGATTTGGGCTGTATTTCAGCCCAAATATATATACTTCATGCTTATTGTCTGTGTGTTTTTTTTTTAAAGATGTTTGTCGCTTAGCTATGATTCCAAGGGGTTACCCTGAGGATGGGGTCTCTCATAGGTAGTTCAGCAGACCAACTAACCAATCACATATTCCTACCGTCCTCCATCTTTATGGCTTCACTAGAAACACCTTGAATAGTTTACACGTTTTCCTATCCAAGTAACACCTGCCCCATATATAATATCTCATTCACAAAGTGGTGTATGGAGAGGAATGTGCAATACTTGTGAATGGCTTGTTTTTGTGTAGGTAAATATGGGCTGTTATCATAATGGCCACTTAAATGGATGGTGGCTTTTTTTTACGTGTCAGCCTGTATTGCTGTGATCTATTCAGCAGGGCCAAGCTCTCTGCAATAAATATTTTTGTGTAAGACATCTGATTCTCCTAAATGTTTCCTGCATCAGTAAAACTAGTCTCACAAGGTTTCCTCAACGCCATGCACATAGGACTGTATATGTGTTTACATATTTTGCTTGCCACATTTTTATTGCCTAAAATGTTATTTTAGAAACTACGAATTCACAGTGCGTTTTAAGTGCGGCATGACCATGCGCTACATATAAATAAATGCAATATAGATACATCAGAGGCCCAGAAAATCTGCAGTGTTCCACCAAAAAAGTAAATATTACCCAAATATAATTGTGCTAGGTTGCTAGAATAATATCTTTCTTCTTCCTACTACAGCAAATAGATAACTTGATAGTGTAGGTGAATTCAAGGTTGGTATGACAGATTCAAAGCAGGTTTCACCTGAGTCATCACAACCTCTCTCGGCTCACAACAAGTGTATCCAGCAATCTACTTCATCTCGCAGAACGGTAGTTATCTAAAATGACAAGCGATCGTCCTTCCATAATGACCATCGAAAGACGGCTAGTTATTGCCACGGAAAACTTAAAGTCATCTCAGTAATTTAGATGGATTCCACAGTGTTAGAGTCCAAGTGAGCGGTCTGCATGTTGTTAGCGGTGGCTACCCAACAGAGTTGCAGCATAATGATCGGCAAACTTAGAATACATCAGTAATGGTGAAATCAGCATGAGGCTACTACTGATGTGACAAGTGGAGGATTGAGGCGGCTTATTATCTGTCTGGGTGCGTGTAATTGTGTGTCTCTCCATCTCTGGTGGAACTGTCTTCATTACTTAGACTGAACCTTGTTCTCTCTAGGATTATAACTGGGCTTTTCTCCTACACTCTGCATTAGCATTAGCATTGGATCACAGGTGCTCAGTAGCTCTAGTAGCCTTTTAGCTCCAGGGCTACAGGCAGCTGCGTGACTGAGACAATCAGTTGCCATTGACTTTAAGGACTTCAAGCTGCGCCACATCACAGTGAATACTAGTGAAGGATATGCCCAGTGCTGCCACAGTTTTGTCACTGCACGCTAGTTGAATCCAATTCTGTTATCTTGGTTTTATTCTTGAGGGGGATCCTATCACATATGGCAGCAAGAAGTGTACTGGATATCCAGTGCTCAACACCTGCATGGCTTGTTATTCTGCGCTTGACAGAGTGTTGTGCGGGTTTGGAGTGCAGTTTTCCAGATGCAGCTCGGTGACATTCATCCCCAGAGGACACCCATATGGGCACAGCTGAGAAGGAGATTTGAGATGAGTGACTGGTATGGAAGACTTACCTGAGGAAAAGTCTTAGAATACATTCCTACACCGTATCGAAAGCTTTGAGCACAGCTGCCAAAAATTGTCAGGGCTGAAAAGTGCCATTTTGGAAATTGGAGGGAGAGGACTGTTAATTTGCTGCCTTTGTACTCCTGTCCTTACACATGGCTGCCTCACACACAGCCATAATTAGTATGGCGTTTTAGCTCCACCTGCAAAATGAAGTGGGCTCCTGCAGGATCAGTGTCTGGGTGTGAGTGCTTTGTCTGTATATGTATTTGTGTTTGTGCGTGCGTGTGTACAGATGCACTTTAAGCTCCCATTCATCACTGACTATGCCACGCTATAGCTGCAGATTAATCTGCTTCAGCCCAACACTGCTGCTCACCCACCACTCATTAATCTAATTCCCAGGGACAATGTGTTTGTGTGTACGTCGGTGTGTTTCTAGGAAGTATGTGTGCACAACATGTGTACCCTTATTTGGTTTGTGTGTTAAAATACACAGAGTATAATGAAAATAGAGCACCTCATCTCCCTGCTGTTCAACACTTGAAATTCAGACATTTGTGTTGCAGGTAGAACATGTGCAGCAGCACATATACACCCTCATGTTTCCTTTTAACATCCTACAGACATGCCTGATACACACATTTTCAAATTGTGTGTAAAAACACCAGAGTAGAACAAACTCTGCCTCGGACTATGGTATCATCTCCATCCTCTCAACATTTAAGTCACTACATTGATGACCTGAATGAGTCGGGTGGCAGTTTTTATTTGTATTTTTTTTTTTTTTTTTTTTTGGATGGTGGTGGGTTGGGTCTCTCCGACTAGTTTAATGGCTTACTCACACCAAAGTAAAAATAAGATGGCAACCTCCTTGCGACAAAGAAAAATCACCAGTTGCCCGGTGATTGCAATGAATTTTTTCACCTTTGGTGATAAACTGCAAACATTTACAGCAACCAGCTCATTGTCCACAGGTTGCCTGATGGGAGACAGCCTGTCTCCAAATAAATGCAGTCTGTCTCACACTCACTGCATTCACTCCCAGACAGATGAGGTAAATTTCTAATTGCAGACAGCTGATTGCCAACATGTTGCAATCGTTGCCGGTAACAATTGGTTGTTTTTTGGTTATATTCCTATATAAAAGCAAAGTTGTCAAGGGCCTTTGTCGTTTTTCTGTTAAATCCTGCTGCAACTTAACTGCTATTTGTGGAGCAGCTTCTGAATTTCTGTTTCAGATCTATGACTTTCTTATTGGACACTTAAAGTAGGTTACCGTATTTTCCACACTAGAAGGCGCACTTAAAATCCTTTAATTTTCTCAAAAATTGACAGTGTGCCATATAATCCGGTGCACCTTTATGTATAAATTCTGGTTGTGATTACGGACCTCGAACCGATTTTATGTGGTACACAGCGTTTAAAAATCTGTCAAAAATGTTTTCGTACCACTTTGGTATGCAACGAAGCCGCACTGCTTTATGGATTGTCTGAGCATTACTGCTGCCGTAGTCAGGAGGGACAAATGCGGTCGCATGGCAGGATGCTGTAAACGGACCAAATTTCAGTCAGGAGAACAACTTAGATAATCCATCAACAATACGAGGTTAGTCATTAATATACTGCAATAACACGGGAATAGAGCAGCTGTGACAGAATTCAACATTAATGAATCAACGGTACGGAAGTGGAGGAAGCAAGAAGAATGAGTTGAGTAAAGTTTGACTTATCTGACTGATTTGTTTCGCTTAATGCACCTTATAATCCGGTGCGCCTTATGGTCCGAAAAATACGGTAAATGTCCAACACTCATAGTAGAAACAAGGGTGTGTGTAATGTCCCCAGTTTTGTCCAGCTGGGTGGTTCATGTGTCCACTTTATCGCCACAGCCTACAAATTAACTGGATAAACACAAATGGCGTGTTTGCAACAATGACTTGCCACAATTCATCAGTTTTTGGTGCTTGATTAATGAGGACAGGAAAATAGACTAGAGCTTTAACACCTCAAGGGCCAAAATTGGAAAGTCGAAGGGTTGTCATCTTTGCCTAAATTTCATAAATAAAAACTCTGAAGTAGTGTTTAAATGGAATGAGCGAGAAAGGGGGATGGATGGAAAAGAATGATGGTGAAAAAAGGAAAGAGGGTAGACCCTTTCAGTTTTCAGAGATGGATGAAATTTCTTGTCTAATCAATATTCTGAAAGAGAACGAGCTGTGGCGACTGGATCACAGCCAGCATTTTTCTTTCTTGCCTACAGTAACAGGACAGTCACTATGCACATGTTGAGAACTAGATTCATGACCAAACGTTGCGCTTTTAGGTCGGGAAAGGATGACAGTGTCACAGTGTGAGTGTGTAAACTATATGTTTTAAGTAAATGATGAGTTAATGGTTTTCTGTCATGTTGTCTTTTTGCCATGATCTTTATGTGTTGGCCTGTTAAATGAACTAAGGCCATGCTATATCATAGTGCTGTAACTGTCTTGGCCAAGCAGCAGAACACCATGCCAACATAATATTTTGTTCGCACCACTGTCCACGCAGCCCAGGCCCTTTCTCATTTTTCTTCTCACCTCTGCATTTCTGGGGCCTTTTACTGCTGATTCACTGTTTTTCTTTCGCTTCCTTACATTCAGCCTTTCTTAAATCTTCTCCTCCCCTTACCTCATTTATTTCCTCTTGACCAATTTCCTCTGCTGTCCACCTCCTCCTTCTCCTCTTCTTCCTCTCCTCACGACCACGCTACAGTGCACAGTGTATTAATTGTGGAATGAAAAACTCCCAGCTGAGTCTTGGTGGGATTGTCGAAGCAAATGGCTCAGAACTGCAGGAAAGCAGAGCGAAAGCCTGGACGCCTTACAGAAGCTGTTCCACCCCGCTAATGCTGCCTCACTGACCGGAAGAAGCGGCGCGTTGGCATTCACCGCTGAGAACTGGCAGCTTGTTCATGATAATTGCAGAGCTTGTCATGTTGCAGGCATTCACAATATTCCACTAGACTTGTGAGATTATAAAAAGCTTGACTTTTACTCAAATCGCAACTGTGCAGCTTATGGTTGAATTTAAACTTTATGTTTCTAGAAGGAGGGGAGTTCAATCCTGCACCTTTTCCATTTAAGTAGATGTTTAGATTGGAAGTGATTTGCAGCAACGTTGAAAGCTAAAGACACGGAGCGACTTCAAGCGACTACGGGTGAATTAACCAAATGGGGGGTCCAGAGATAAACTCAAGGTGGGAGATTGAAGTGACTGCAGACGATGGGACAGCATGCCTCTGATTGACATGTGACTTGAAAGTAAATACATTAAAGAGTTACCTAGGCAACCGAAGCAACAGACATCTGCAAGTGACAGGCCATCAGCTTCAAAATGACGCGCCACAAATCTCTTCCAGTGTGTGCAGGGGTTCTAACTGGAACACTTTATATATTCAAAGATTTCAAAGTAGAATCAATTTAGGAGTTCTGAGTTCTACAAAGAACCAGGGGGGGAAAATCTCCATACAATACAGTGCATGTTGTTGTCATGCTTTATGATAACAATCTGTTAAAATTACAATCAAATAATAATAAAAAAAAATCTGTGAGTAAAGATAAATAAGGGTTGAAGCTGTCCTTAGGATAAGCAAACAGGGAAACTGTAAGTCTGGGTGGAAGAGATCAAAACCAATTATCACACAACTGTTCAGCTTATATGTTGGACTGGCTTCAGCAGGTGAATCATTCATCCGCGATGGTGACATTGTAGAGAAAGAAGAGGAAAAAGACATTTAAAAACATCATGCCAAGGTCCACTCACTACGCCATATGAGTCACAAGCCATCTACAAACAAAGTAATGTCAGGGTCCAATGAGAGCAGTTTCAGCACATAGTAATGGCAACAGAGGAAAAGACTGTAAGCCTGTCCTTCAGATTGTACACTAAGAGCCTCAGCTGGCACACAAACAGGTGAAAGCAAGGGAATGTTACAAAGTAAGAACATATGCTAGAATGGAAATAATAATAAAGCCCTCCTTTCACTATCAAAATTCTTCCCTAAACTTATTGACCTGAAATAAGATATGTGAGGTTTAGCCTACCTTGATTCTTTTAAGTATCCTAATCTTCTGTCTGTGGGCAAATAAATAGTGAAGGGTGGGTACTAGAGTTGCGGAGAACATAGTTATTATACTTCTATATTTCTTTATTAGTTTTTATTTCTGTTGTTTGTTTGTTTTGACTTTTTGCTTTTAATTATTTTTTTCCAGAGTGTTGCCAGTTTTTATTGTTTGAAAAATGTTTCATTTTAGTTTAGTTTTTATTAGTTTCACTGTTAGTTTCAGTCTTTTTAAGTATTCCCAGTATTGCTTTAAGAAACATCAGTGTAGGTATCACAGTAAGTAACACAGAGCATTTTTAAAGCAGTCTTGTAGATATTCTGAGTCTCAATAAAGATGCCCATCAAAGCTTCAATAGGCAAGTTGTGATAACAAATTTTAGCAAAGTAATAAATACTAAAGCTAAGGGGAGTTTCTCTATAGCAGGGGGGTCAAACTCCAGTCCTCGAGGGCCGGTGTCCCGAAACTTTTAAGCTGAGGTGGCATTCAGCAATTTGAGTCATGTTGCAATGAAGCGAAGCGAATGAGCATGGTGCAATAAAAGTACATTTTTCCAAACACTTGCATTTACTTACATTTATTTACATTTACTTGAGTAGGCTTAGGGGTTGCCACCTCAGCATGCAGTCAAAGAGTCTTGCTAATGACACTTATTCAGGTGTGTTGCACCAAGGACACATTTAAAAGTTGACTGGAGTTTGACACAACTGCTCTATAGTTTGATTTTGATTTTCCAAATTCACAGTATCAAGATGATGATAATAACATATCAAGATTCTAAGCATGCATTATTATGTGTTTTCTTTGTTGTTTCTGCTGTTGTTTAAGGTAGACTTTACAGAGGCACAGAAAAAGCGAACCTCTGTTGCCATGCCAATCTATCTTCAGTTACAAGATCAGGTGCCAAGTGATGGCTGGTCAATATTTATAGACTCGTAACAGCATGCTTTATGTGCACATCCTTTTTTTCCTCCTGTCAGTTTGCACGTCTCACTCTTCTCTCCCGACTTTCCACTCTCAGCCTCCGATTCCACTCTCTTTTTTCACATCAGTAATCTTCGTCTTTCCATCTTCCCATTTAATATGCTCCTCTTACTTCTGAGTCTTTATGACTCTACTTAGCTCCCCAGTGTTTTTGTAATGTCTACAGTCTTTCAGTGCGACTCTAAGTTAAAGCGTTTAACTTGGTTAGGCATTTTACCCCCATCTGGCCGTAGGGCAGAGTCAAGAGCTTCTTTTGTTAAGGCGGAAGAAAATTGGCCTAACACAGTCAACATTTTACCAATAACACTTAAGGGTACTTAGCTTTCCAAGCAAACTCCCTTTTGTGCTGTGGTAGCAAAGTGGTAGCACGGGGCTCGGCATGCCCAAACAATCTACGACAGATAGTCCAAGAAAGTCAAGAGACATGAAATTGTAAAGTCTGCCTTTTTTTTGCTGGCAGGCTGGATTTGAAAAAAAGCAAACATTTTTATATTAAATCTTTATTATTGAGGCTTCGCATTTGATTGTTGTTGATCAAGCCAGAAATAGTCGTGGAACAGAGGAAACAAGAGCAAAAAGAAGATGGGGACGAATATGAGAAACCAGCATCCATGAGGCTTTCAGGACCGAGCTACTCTCTTGGCAGTAAAACCAATCAGATTTTCTTGTCCAGACAGCCATCAGGGCGAAAGAGGAAAGAGAGCTGCTGGGGACGAACTTTAATGCCTAGTAATTGCTCTGCATTATTATCCTATCTGCTTACCATCCCACATGTTACAAAGGCACTCATAACAAGCGTTAATAATTACACCATATTCTGCATGGCTTTTTATCAGCAGCCTAAATCCCCTTCATACAAACTGATTGCATGATTAAATTATGGATTTTTATACAAGGATTTGCAATTAAGGAAAGAGCTGTGAGGGATCCTTGCTCAAGGGATACACAGTACTGATATTTATGCAGAGACGAATCTGCTTTGCAGTGAGTTGCACTGGGCTTAATTGGAAATTTCAGGCTAAGTGACGGTCACATAAAAAAGAACGAGTCGTAAAACAGTTTCTCTTTATGCTTTTATAAAAGAAAATATTGCGTCCTTGAACAGCTTTAGGAATTTGCACTTGAATGCCGTTTACACTCTGCTCTTCCACAGGCACGAATACGTTATCGGTAGCCCTTTTTGGAGTGTCTCCAGCTGTGCATGTTAAATCTCACCCTGGCATCTGACCTTTAACCTTCAGATTCGTTTTGCATGTTTTGTTTAGGGCGGGCTCTGATGAGATTGACGGACAGAAAGCTGGAAAGAATGGGCATCATGCAGGAAGCGCAGAGGCAGCACATCCTGCAGCAGGTCCTGCAGCTTCGTGTCCGGGAGGAAGTCCGGACTCTGCAACTTCTCACACAAGGTACCTTTTAGGCAGAACTTGTTCTTCTTCATCTGCCTGTCTATCCCTAGCATCCTCTCGAACATCAACCCTCTGCATATCCTCCTTCACTACATCCATGAATCTTTCAACCCAACCCGTCCCCTTAATCCAGGCTTGGTTCTGGCACTAGGATTTCACTGGTCTCCCTGGGGTTGGGTCTTCTAAGCAGAACCCTTTGCACACAGTGTATACGCTGGACCATAATGCTGTCAATCTTCATCAGCATCTAGGTTTTAAGCGCACATATTGTATCTGCCTGTCAGCAATGTAAAATTCTTCTCAATAAACCCAGCATGTCACATTTTGATAAATATTCAAATCATTTAATGTGCAGCATTTATGCACATGCCATCTGTAGTCATGGCAATCACTGCATGTTTTAAAGCCTGCAGGAAGTGGTGAATCATAAATGATTATGCAACTGAGAGAGTCATGCACAAATTGTTTCTTTTGGTATCTTTTGGTGTACTGTGATCACAGAAAGCTCAGAGTGGTAAACATGATGACTTGTTGATGTTAAAGGCGTAGTTTAGAGCTATCCTGCTCCACATTTACCTGGTGGAGCATGATAAGTGTATATATCTCTTTAAGGCCAGATGCAACATCAGCGTGTAAAACCCTTTAAGACACAGTGCGATTTTTGCGAGCTTCTCTGGAACGTTACATATGCTTTACATCTTAAAAAATATATTAACTACGCTTACAGCATGTACGGCTCTAAAGAGAGATGCGCACAGACGTCGCTGCCTTTTAAGATTTACGACTTTACCTGCCTACACAGGTCAGGCTGTGATAACTTATATGGTTACACTGTAAGGTTGTTTGACAAAACATTTCAGAATAGCTATAAAGAGTCTACCTGTATGCCAGACATTCATCTCAGCAATATGTGTGGGTGCTGCTACACTCCAACGCAAGCACAGGCATAGGATCAATGCTCGTGTGCTGACAGAAGAACAAAATACCTTCAGTTTTGCCAGCAATATGTTGAGTTTATTAACACTAAAGGAAAAGGTACGATTTTAATTGTAAGTGGACAGTTTATCTGCATACTGTAGAGCTGTCTGAATTCAGAATATGTTCTTAAGAAGTTACATTGCAGTATTAAATAAACTTAGACTGTTTTAACTACTAAACATATTGCTTTCTCTAATAACTTTGATATCCAAGGTTTAACTGTTTTTGTCTTACTTTACCTGCGTTAGCTTACTCTAAATGCATGTAGCAGTAAATGTACTGTTAACAAACACACTTTAGAAATATGCAGTATAGGAGCAATACAGCGGGTATAAAAATGACGACTGCACATTTAGGTCATGCCAAAGCAGCTCAGAGGGATTTAAGTTTAGATTTTGTTTTGGCTACTCCAAAAGTTTCATTTTGTTTTTGTTTTTTTGTTCCTTTTGGAGCCATTCAGAAGTGGACTTCCTGACCTGTTTCAGATCATTGTTCCGCTGCATAATCCGAGTGTGCTTGAGCTTTAGGGCACAAACTGATGGCCGGACGTTCTCCTTCAGGATTTTCTCGTAGAAAGCAGATTTCATGGTTCCATCAATTATAGCAAGTCATTCAGGTCCTGAAGCAGCAAAACAGTGTCACACTATCACACTAGCACCGCTATGTTTGACTGTTGCTATGATGTTGCCGCTGTATTAGTTTTACACCAGATGGAACAGCACACAAAAAGTTCATCTTTTGTCCCGTCAGTCCACGGAATATTATCCCAAAAGTCTTGGGAATCATCAGGATGCTTTTTTTTGGCAAATATGAGACGAGCTTTTGTGTTCTTATTAGTCAGAGTTGTTTCCTCCTTGGATCTCTCATGTGGATGTCATTTTTGCCCATTCTCTATCTTATTCTTGAATCATGAACTCTGACTTTAATTGAGACAATTGAGGCCTGCAGTCCTTTACATGTCGTTCTGGTTTAATCTGTGACCTCGTTGATGCACTCTTGGAGTGGATAATGGTATATGTCATCCACAAATGCATAATTTGAATGCAGTTATATGACAAATAATACAGCTCATTGTGCAGTTAATTACTGATTACTTAGCACTCCATCTGGCTTCAAAATGCTAATGTTGGAGCATCAAAGCTCAGACCAGCGGCTCTTCGTGGTGGTTATGGCTTTCTTTTATATACAGTCTCTGGGGATTACATGAAACAGACGGAAGAAATTGAGAAATGTGGCAAACAGCCTTACAAAAAGCTCACCATTTTCCTCCATTTATGTTCATGCACAATAATAATAGATGCAGTTTGTCCTTCAGCCTCATTTTTTGCTTTCGACAGACCATTCATCTGACTTTCCACAATACATTCTTCGATACATTCTAAAGTGATCCAAAATTATTGGGTTCGTCTGTTGCTCTAACCCCACCTTTTTAACAAGTTTTATCAAATTCGTCTCGGTAGTTTTGACTTAATTCTGCAGACAAACAAACATACAGGGAAACAGATAAACATCACTGGAAACATACATCCGCCTCCACTCTTTCCTTGGCGAAGGCATAACAGCCAGCCAGGTGCTGTTGTTTTCCATCTTCTCCCCTCTCGCTCTCTCCTCCTCACCCTGTGAATTCTCAGCTTCCCTCGTCTCTTTCTCAGCAATTCTAGCTTCCCTCCACCAGCTACCAGCAGCACTCCTCATCACCACTGCTTCCATCAGCACCCATCTGCACAGACTCTCAAGCAGAGCTTCGCCTCAGGGGCCAAGAAACAAATTCTAGGGATCTTTGTCACTTCGCAAAATTCTTGGAAAACATTTGGAATGTGATAAAGCTGGCACTATCCCCCGCTTCTGTTTTGGTCCCTTAGCACGTAGAAAACATAAAGACAGAGTGGAAGGGAAGGAGATTGTCTGAGTGATGACACTTTGCTAAGGGCTACTCTTAGCTTCTTTGTCATGATTTGTGTCTCATCGTCCCCAGTCTTCTTCTTTTTTTTCACTCTCTCTCTCTCATTCTTCTCTGTTTTGTATTGATGATATGGGAAATGACAGCCCACCAGCCTCAGCAGCATCAGGCCACTGGCCTCAGCAGGGAGCAGCCTGTTAGAGAAGCCTATCTGGGCCTCAGGGAGAAAAAACAGAGCGACCAAAAATACTAATTTGATAACTGTAGGAAATTTGGAAACAGAAAGAAGAAGTAGAGGATGAAAGGGGATGTAGAAAACTTCTTTTTGTGTATGGCAGTGTGATAAGAAATTAATAAGAATAGGGTCTTCTAAGGTCTACTAAGCATAAATTAGCAGTTTTCTAAAGTATGTATAAGCAATTTTTATTCACAGTAATATCAAGAACACTGGTCATGCTTCAACTTCTATTCAGCAGTCATAGGCGGTGCATCTAAGGCACTTATATCACTGAACTTTGGTGGGAAGTGAGAGGTACTCTTAAGCTGTTGCTTCTGGACATACTTTTGGTAGTAAAAGGGGAAAAAATGGAAGGAGAAGAGATGGTGCAGCATTTCTAGGCCCTGGGCGAAGTTCCTTCAGCTGTTGCTAAAGTGAGATACAGCTGTACACAGTTAGAAGCCGAGCCAGTGACAGAGAGAAATTAGGTGAGAAAGAGACGGTGGTTGAGTGCTGTTGAGATAATGAAGAGGAAGAAAGGAGGAGGAAGAGAGGCGTTGAGAGTAGTGGGGAGGGAGTGAGACAGTAGGTGACGAGAAGGTAGGACGGGAGAGAAAAGGCGGTGAGAAGAAAGAATGAGTGAGGAATGTGAGAAAGAGAGGGGGTGAGAAAAGGAAACCCTCCTCACTTAGAGATGTGATGCAAGATATGAATACATCTCTCTTTCTGTACCTATATAAACACATCTCTCTATCCACTTCAGTTCAGTGTCACGGTGGGGCTGGAGCTTATCCTAGCTGTCATAGGATGCGAGGCAGAATACAGCCCGGACAGTTCGCCAGTCTGTCACAGGACTAACACATAGAGACAGGCAATTCATGCTCACATTCACACCTACGGTCAATTTAGACTCACCATTTAACCTAACCCCGTGTATATATTTGGACTGCAGGAGGAAGCCCGGAGTACCTGGAAAGAAACCAGTGACAAAATGCAAACAGAAAGGCCCCAGCTGGGGAGCGGTTTCAGACCCAGGACCTTCAGGAGGCGACTGTGTTAACCACCATGCCGCTCTCTCTCGGTTTATGTCTGTCAAATATATACTTCATTCGACTGAGATATTTAGAGGTTGGAAGCCGGGTCAACACCTGAGGCTGTTTGTCCTGTTGCCTGAGCTTTTTTTTTTGTTGTGCAATAAGAAGTGTTGTCTTGAACTTGACACGTCTGCGGTTTGATCATATCTTAATTGCATAATTTGAAGTCCACCGTAGTGGTGTACAGACGCCAAATTAGAACAGTTATGCCCTTGTCTAAATACTGACACAGACAGAGACACAGACAGACACAGATAGACAAACAGACAGAATAAGGCATTAGAGGAAGCAGGAGAGGGAGAGCGAGAGACAGGTGTTGTAATTACTGCAGTGTACCCAGACAGAATTAGCTCAACGGACAGTGATTAACCTTTAAGGCTTGCTGGGCCATGGGAGAGAAATAATTAGATTTCTCCCCTCTCTTTGTCTCTCCCTTTCTCTCTTTGCCACGAGGACAGCGGAAGCTCACGACCACTTATTCCCTACAGTCATCAGAGATGGGCTGAGGTCCTCCAAATGGAAAGTGATATCCAGTGGTATATCCAGCCTTTTAATAGCAGCCTTAGAGTGTACAACCTGGTAGAGACGCTTTGGAATAAGAGCAGGGTTCAGAATAACACTGATCTATAGTGGTGTGGTGCACGATACCAGTGGTAGCATAAAAGCAAAGCAGGGGGTATGCACTGTATGTTCAGACTGAGAAATGTGGAGCAGCACTGGAGCTGAAGGAATCTGATTAATGTTGTGCAACATCGTGTCTTTTACATTGACAAGATTATTCCAGCAGTTGTGTAGAGAGTAAACAAAAGAATAATTTGTGTTGCTGAAAATTTTAGTCCCCTCAGTTCTGATGCTTGAAGGGTGAACATGCTGAAAGAGCTGAGAAAAGAACTTTTCCTCCTTTAGCTGAAGTAAAACTACTACTAAACTAGTATAACAGTATGGAAGCCCTCAGTATATCACCTCAAAAATGAATGAATAAATAAATAAGGCTTTTTTTTGTCAGTTTGAGAACACCTGTCAAATATAGCTGCTAATATTTCAGCTTCAGCAGGGAGGAAATGAATAAAAGATAAAATCAACAAATGACAGCTTTTCTACAGTGTCTAAACATATGAATGGGTCAGATATGGAATACGAAGGACATTAAGGTGAATCCATGACCGAAAACCAATAAAACTGAATATCATAAGGTGATTCAGTACACCATATTGTCACAACTAGATGAAGCATCATTTCAGCATTACTTTTACCAGTCGCTTTTCTGTTTTCAAGGAAGTCCACACTTCTTGGTGCCAAGCTAGCATGAATTAGCATTTTGACCTGTCTTGTTTTTATGTGCATTTGTGCTGTCAGATTTAACATCAAACAAAAATAACCTGTAATGCAAGTTTTGTAAGAATTTTTGTATAAATTGAACCAAACTGTTTATCCAATGCATTGATGACAAAGGTCGGAGTTGTGCCACGCTTTAGCAGTAACGACTGTTACAAAGTGGCCTGATAACTTGAGGCAAGTCTCCAACATCTCTAT
The DNA here is from genome assembly GCF_001858045.2 of Oreochromis niloticus. Classification (NCBI taxonomy): domain Eukaryota; kingdom Metazoa; phylum Chordata; class Actinopteri; order Cichliformes; family Cichlidae; genus Oreochromis; species Oreochromis niloticus. The sequence continues at coordinate 15,106,050 of NC_031985.2, forward strand.
GGTGGAATTTTAACCATGCCTTCTTTCCTGTTTAATGTCACAAGCCAATTTCAGTGCATTTCAGATGTGTTCGTTGACTAGGCCACTCCAAAGTCGTTTTTTTTTTCTCCTTTCAAAGGTAGATTTAGTCTTATGCTAGGTTGCTGTCCTGCTGCATAACTTAAGGTGAGTTTTCAGCTTAAAGACTGATGTTCTTCCTCTGAATTTTCTAGCAGTGGGAGTTCTAGTAATGATGTTGGCCAGGTTGTTGAGAGTGTCTCCTCCTTCAAGCACTTCCTGGGCACCACTATACACCAGTCTATCATGGGAATTAAACACCAGTGAGTAAAGCCCACCAGAGACTTCTTCCAGTAGCTGAGAAAATACAGGGTCAGTCGGGAAGGTATGACCCAATTTTACAAAGCTGTTACAGAAAGTCCTTATTTTCTCCATCCTGACTAGAACAGCCAGTCAGAACAAACAAAAGCTTGAACAAAGTAGTGTATAGAGGCTCCAAGATCATTGGTTGCATTGTGCCTTCCATACCTTCATACTATGCCACCAGGAAAGCTAGTCACCTTCAGTGTTCTCCCATCAGGCAAAAGATACAGGGGTATTACTAAATCACGATTCGGGGTACCTACCTTCCAGATATTAAGCACTTTTATATCGACATTGTTGTGTTTGTTGGGGAGAAAACTTACAGACATAAAGCAGAGCATTTCAAAGTCACACTGCTAGCGATCGAAGATTTATGTAAATTTGATGAGCTGGACGCATTCTGTACTGTACAGGACCACAGCACGAGATTGATTGACAATGGTCTAAAGCCTATCAGGACGCAGAAAACAATGCGCTGGGGAAAAAAAAGCATGCAAAATTGCACAAAAAATATCTGTGAAACAGCGAGGCTACGAAAGGTGAGCCGCGTAATAGCGAGGGACCACTGTATTTGTAAATGATATTCTAAGCTGGGTTCTTCTAAGTTATTAGATTGTTTAGTTTCTGTTTAGTTTCTAGCTCTTAGGTTCTTAGTTATTCTTTCATCATGTCAAGTGTTTCAGCTAGCCTTCAGTTCTCAGTGATCTTAGTTTCTCCCTTCCTTAGTTAAAATATAAAATTGTTAACAACATAAGTCCTATCATATGTAAATACTCTTTGGTGTACCCAGGGCAAACCTGCGGTAATTGTGTAAACTATTTACAAGGCAAACAAAGAAAAATATCTATATCTGTGATATAGAAGCCAGTATCTTACATATTACACTTCAGAAGCAAAGAGAGGGAGCTGAAAGCAAAACACACTGGTGTAACATGGGTAAGTTCAAATGGTGTGATGCATTACTGCTGCACCTCAACAACAGTGTAGATTCTGCCGTATTGTCTTTTGTGAAAGAATCATCAGACACAGACATTAGGGTAGAAATAAACACTAAGAAAAACAGGGACAGGTATTTTAAAAGCTATAAAAAATACCCATACAAATACATTATTATTTTTAAAAACTATACAAAAATGAAACTTTTGTGGTGCCAGATTTTAGAATTATACAAATTGTTTCATATTAACAAAATAATACAATTAATAACATAAATATATTTTTATATTATATTACTTTTTATATTAAAGTATTCGTATAAGAAGGGATAACAGAATAACATTTGGCAGATGTCCTTGCCTTGTTGTTTCTAGACATCTCTGGATGTCCTGTTTTGTCTCTCCTAATGGATCCAGTTACAGAGAGTTTTGTCGTGGCTGTATGACCTCAAATAAAGTTTAGTGAAGAAGCACAAATGATAACAAAATGTTTCCCTTAAAAATCCATGTATCCACATGCCAAGCATTTGTCTTGGTTAAATGATTTAAATGAGTATTTAAAATGAATTTGTTATTTATCAATAAGGTCTAGTGATGATGTTCGTTCACTACATCATACTCCATTGGCTTGATCTAATGTGGCATGTTAATAACTACCTTATAACGTGAACACAAAATAATTAGCCAATGAATTTTATATAAATTGGCAGACAGATAGTATTTTTATATAGTGATTCTGATTCATATGAAATTTTGCTTTTCTCAGCATAGTGTACAGTGTGTCCTTCACATTACATAAACAACGTATCCAGTAAACAAACAGTAAAAGATGATCATGTGTAATACTTAAAGTAATTACAAGACAGCCTTTTTAAGAGGTCAGACTGTGCCGAGTACTAAAAGTGGTCACACCAAAGGTTTATACTGTAGCTTAATTAAAATTTATAGAGAGTCTGTATCTCAGAAAAGGTGCACAACGCTAGTAAAACATGGATTTACGATATTGTGGAATATTGTGATGATGATATCAATTGTGAATAATCCACATTTTGATCGTTCTTATTTTTCTTGCCAATAATCACTGACCACGCCTGCTTGAGCTCTAAGATCTTAAATTACGATGAACTTTGTAATCTTCTGATCTTCTCTTTCTGCAGCAGCTATCGTGGAGCTTTTGATGTGCCAGGTGTTGCTTGCACATTGTGAGCAGCATCAGGTAATGGTGATTGTGGTGTAGGAACTAAATGTGGGCCGGCTGTGGCTGGTAATGGGTCTTCAGGTTGAGGTGACATGGCTGAAGATGATGGTCCCCAGATGTTTGTGGCACTCTTGGTGTGGGTTCTTTACTTAGCTTCAGATGGTCGATGTTTACTTTTGAAATTATAACCCCAGTGCAATCCTGAAGGTCGGCGCTTTTGTCCTGGATAGCCGTTACAACATATGGTCCTAAATAATTTGCTTCCTGCTTTCCTCCTTTCCTCTGCTGGCTGCTTATGTTGGCTCTTTAAACCTTGTCACTGACTTTGAAGGCAGCATTAGTTGTCGTCCTTTTTATTCAGATTTTTGTCTTTTCCTGTGCTTTGCTAATATTCTCTTTCACTAGTTCCAACAGCTGTTTATGTTTTGCAATATTCTGTGACATCTTTTCCACGCATTTTTGTCTTCAATCAGAAATCTCTAATTTGGATATAACAAAACATATTTGAGATAAAAGAATATAGAAACTAACATCAGTACCTATGATTGTATTTAATGTACATGGAGGCAACTTTTCTATTCATCAAAACATTCCTTGTGTTGGTGTTGTTATGGTGGTGAAATAGCACGCATTGAAGTAGTTCTGCAGGAAGCTTGGATTCTTATTCCGATGCATTGTGTTTGATTTTTGAGTAGTTTGTCACAGACAGAAAGATAAAAATAACAACCATATACTGTTCGGGAAATTTGGATGGTTAACGAGCCGCCCTGCCAAAGTGAGTACTTGGTGGTCATCTGCTTTTTTATGTTCGAACCCCAAAAATCACGGCATCAATGTAGTCAACCCATGTTTCCGGATGGTCGCCGACAATTTTCAAGAAGTCTCTGACACGAAAACCAAATTCAAAAGCAAAATACACAAAATTATTTTAGTTGCTATATTTTTTAAATGACGTGCATTGATGTCTGTGAAGGTTCTCAGTCATCCAGGTCATCGTAGTCAAAGGAGTTTGCAAAGAAAAGCGTCTGGACTTCTTTAAGGAAGTCCAGACGCTTTTCTTTGCAAACTCCTTTGACTACGTGCATTGATGTATTACTGAAAAGAAAACCAATAAAACATTTAGTCATGGAGCTGAATTTACTGTAAATATTTGACTACAACACGCAGTAGTTTTGTGTCTGAACCGCTGACGTAGCTGCGCCATTCCAGGGCTTGGCCTTTAGCATGGGGGGTCTAGTCAGGACCCTTACTGGATAATGGGTGGGAATCAAACTTGCGAATCCCACTCCAAAGGTGTATAGTCTTACCACTACACTATCCAGCCGTTTGCTTGCAGATGACGGGGCAAACGCTGATTTTTTTTTCCTAATATATATTCAACATTTCATACACCTTTTTGCTGAGCTGCAATAACATATAAAACACACTGGTTTTAGTCTCTTTACAAAAATAAAATTGCGAGCATAGTGCAAATAGAAATGCAGTACAGTAAGAGATAAAACATATACCAGTCATACAAATGTCACACACAGAGTTATCAATACCAGGATAATGGTTCTGTTTGAACTGTAACCTGAAAAACAATATACAGTTCTATTCAAAAATTCTATTCATTAAATCAAAAACTTTGTTTGGACAGAAGATGACATAGCCATCTTTCAAAATATAACAAAAATTATTTATGTCGTCAATAATCAATAGAGAAAATGGCATTACAATGATTAAGCCCTTCCTATAACTACTGGTCACCTTCACCCAGTAATTTGAGGATTACTGGGTGAAGTGTTTGTATTCATCTTTAGGCATGAAAAGATGAATAAAAATAAAATCCCGATTGAGGTTTAATTTAAATTTAATCAGGCAGTTTGTCACTTCTATGGCTGATTGGGACTTCAGCAGATACACCTGTGGTCATTTTGTGATGTAGTCAATGAACATGCAAACATACTGATGTCCAGTTTTGGTTTTTGTTAGCTTTCCAGTAAGATCCATTCCAACCAGTTCAAATGGCTGGGAAACCATAAATAGAAAGACATATTACGTCAGTTCATCATATAAAAATTAAAGACAGCCATACCTGGATTTTTGAGCACTATCCCACACTGTTCATCTGCATATGGTTAAAAACGTTTGGTCAAGCATCCAAGTGACTTCTTATGATTTACTGACTGCAGGTTCTAACCTTTGACTAGCCTTTATTGGGGTGTACTCTACTGTTTTTTGTTTTTTTATTGTAGCAGCACTTGCCTGACAAACTGTGTACTGGGAAACCTGAGCAAATGTTGTGGCAGGGGAATTTCAAATTATTAAATGAACACCTTTGTTAATTAGAAAGTTCTAACAAATGACTTTTAGCCTCGTCTTAAAAAAAACAGTTATATTATTTTGGAGTTCCCACCCAGTTATCGATGTCACTGACATCCGTGGCCAGTAGAAACATTTTGAAATGGCTTCACGTGTTTTTGTTTGGCCACAGTGAGCCTCAGTGGGGCTGGCATGAAAACCAGAGAAAGTAGTGTTGGCTTCATTGTTCCCACACACTATCTTTGTCGTGATAGATCTGGCAGTGCTTTTGTGATGCTTGTGAAACAGCTGCTCCCCTAAACATAAGAAAAAAAGTATATAGAACATTTTTATTGTAGGTTTACATAAACCCTGATAATGGTAATATGTGGGAATGAAATCTTTCCTTAGTAAAAAAAATACACAAGTTAGTAACTTGGGGGGAAATTTTCACTGATTGTCTCACATTTTTATGAGATGCCCCCCTCAGAAGCCAAATAGATGATGCCAGATACACCAGGATAGTAAGAACAAGACACCCAGAAATGCAGTCATGCTGAATGCATTTAATAGTAATTCTGAAGTTTTATATTTATATTTCTGGTTATATTTTTCCTGCAAATATTCACTGAAATTAATTTCATGATATATTTAATGCTGTCACTATTGTCACACACATTTAATGTATAACTTCCAATGTTTGAATAAATGTGCTTTATAATTTCTGACAATTAACAAAATATTATATAAACTGCAGATAAATACAGAAAGGCCTACATATGGTTTTTGTCCCTTTTTGGTTAAATCTCAATTTAATCTTAAATTAAATAAGCTGTAAATAACAATTCACACTAAATTATAAATGAAATAAATATGTGTTAATACTGCCACCTTTAAGAAAGTAATATGACTTGCTTTGTCAGTGCTGTGAACTTAATAGCAAATTATGTTTAGAGCCTAAAAACATGTACTTTAACAAAATTTTAAAAAAAGGATGTACACGGGTAACTAGATGGGTCGAGCTAATTGGTGTGGTTGGTTCAAATTGATCTGATATTATAGTAACTGTGGGTTTTTTGTAATACATGAATGGAAATCACGTTTAATCTAGATCTGCTTAAGTTAAAAACTAACATGGTAACGTTCATCTTTCACTTTTTCACAAAAATAAAATATTACTACTTGAGAACTAGAGAGCATAAATTAATTTACTCTGAATTGTAATTATAAATTGCTCTGGCCTCAAGTGTGTTCTTTCTGTTTAGTTGTGCCCAGTTTACGCTATCTGTCTATCACAGAGTTCAATATTCAAGTTATCAGTTTCAACACCATTTTGCCAAAAAGGTGTGATGACTTGATGCCATTCATCTTCTTGTGGTTTACCAACTATTTCCATGGATGCATTTTTAAAAGGCATAACTTTGAGACTAACTTTGAGGTGCAATATCTTGGATGTTTTCTGTAGAACTTATTGCAACATTGTTGGAGGATTCGTGGAAGTCCAGCCACTTCTGAGAGATGCACTGTTGTTCCCCATTTTCAGCAGCTCAAAAGTAACTTTGCTCATGAAAGCAGTGGGATGAATTGTAGTCTTATCAATAAACACTAGCAGGGACACAATCCCATTGCATAACATTGGCTCTACCATGTTTGATGCATTTCTGTTGCATTTCTTGCATTGTGTCCTTCTGGTGAGACTTTGTAGCCAGCTTTGTTCTTCTGAGAAAGATCTACTGAATAAATGATTTGACTTTGCAGGACTGTTTGTAATCAGAGTTGGGTGTTTCTAGTCCAGCTGCAAGCACTTATCAGTGCACCAGATTTACCAACTAAGAGGGCAGATATGTTTTTGTGTTAACAGAGGTTGCTTTTCCTTTTATGTGTCACATTTTATTTGAGGGGTTTTTAAATGTTAGTGTTGGATCTACACAAAAGCAGAAAAAAGCTCTGGAACGATGGTAAATGTTCAGCAGAACTGTGACAGGTACAGATTCAATTAGCCGAACAACTCCCATCTATTCATGTTAACCTAAATGTCTTCATCGAAGGTATAAATCCTTGATATTTTCCCCTAACATACTTTGGGCATTAAGAGAGAAAGAAAAGATCTGTCCATGTCTGAGGCAGAGTGAGGAGGACTGGATGAAAAACAAAAATATCTGCCCTTCTCTAGCAAATTAAAGTGAGTTATGGCTTCACATTAACTCTTCTGACACCTTAAAAAGTCAAACTCTGAGACAATGGAAGAGGGAATGAGATTGTTATGATTAATTAGGTTGTTTTCTTTATAATGCCATTTAGCCATTCAGATAGTTGTGTGTAAAACCCTCTAGTGAGTGCACTGAATCTCCACGAATTAACTCCAAATACAAAGATTGGAAGCTGTTAAGCCATCGTGTTTCTCCTCTTAAAAAAAAATCTCATTTTACTCTTCTTCTGTATTCAATTTCATGCTTATAACCATTTCAGAGTTTTCAATAACAGCCCTGTGCCAGTAAATATGCTATTACTGGCTTGTGAAATCATCACTCTTAAAAGAAACTTGAATTACACAGCTGACAGAGCTCTATGAAAGTGGTTTTCTGAGTACATAGTGCTAATCTGTGAATGTAGACACAGGCTCACTGCTTATGCTTCATTTACTGTAACAGAGACTCATTTAAAAGAGAAGATGAGGACAACTTTGAAGAAATTAGACATAGCTGCTTGATAGTTTCACTTTCTTTCACTTTGTGCACTTGTGCCTGTTATTGTCCACTGGATTCGTGACATTTGTTCTTCAGTTGTTGACACGTGTGTTTGCTTGACTCAACAGTATTGAACACTTTTTAAAAAGATGTTAAATGTAGTTTCAGCTCCATACTTTATCAGTGACATAATATATGCACGCAAACATTCAGAAGTAAGTAAACAAATAAATCTTAAACATCCCTTAATGTTAGTGCTGTTTGTGATTCCTTCCAGATAACAAGAGCTACTGTCTCTTTTCTTTGCTTAAATCTCTGAAACTATGGCCTGAATTTCTTATTCCTTTCCCAGTCTGACAGCTTTTGTAAAGTACTATGGCCCGAGGGCAGTAAATGAAAAAAGTTTTTCTGTTGTGATTTAGTAGACCTATGTTTCCTTTGCTTCAGGCCCCTTAATGAATGATCTCCCCCTGCTTCATGGGTTTATAGAGGAAATCTCTTCAGTAACAGGATACCCCTCTCCGGCTTTTTCTCCATGTTTTTTTAACTTGTTCGACATGCACACTGTGCCGAAATGAAGATTCCGAGTAACTAGAGACACTTTACTAACCATAAATAAAACAAATTTCACATATTCCCCCTCTAGTAAATTACTGCATCATTTTACAGTCCAGTGATTGTGGGATAACAAGCAGTCAAATCAATAACATTAATGCTTACAAGCACAAAGTGGGAACACTGAGGTTGGCTCACGAGTGGCAAGACACTGTGATCATGTACAACATTAAGACATCTTTTAGATTTTTGCTTCCAAGCTGTACTCCTGAACCTGTCTGCTAATTTCCAGGTCCATTCGTTTTCTCTTGACTCTATGTGAGTCACAGTTCAAAATAATCCTTCTTTACCTTATACCAGGCATGTCCAAAGTCCGGCCCGCGGGCCAATTGCGGCCCGCGGTCCAGTTTTAATTGGCCCGCAAGTAATTTTATAAATTGAATAGAATATGGCCCGCACTCCAACTTTTGCTTGAGTGTATTGCACTTCTTAGTTTTAACACCAGGGGGAGCTGCTGTTGATCAAGGCAGTTGCTCCACCAAAAAGGACAATCACAGAAGAAATTTACTCTCAAGTTACTAAACATGGCAGAACCAAAGAAGCGAAAGATAAAAAGTGAATGCAGAAAATTTCAGACAAGGTGGGAGAGTGAATATTTCTTCAAAGAATTCATGGGGAAGTGTATCTGTTTGATCTGCGCTGAAACTGTGGCAGTTATGAAAGAGTATAATTTACGACGTCATTATGAAACCAAACATCAGGCCTATGCATCCTACACTGGTGCTGAGCGAGAGCAGAAATTAAAGCAAATGCTAGCTGTCCTGCGGGGTCAGCAACAGTATTTTTTTTTCGTGCTCAAATTGTCCAGGAAAGGGCTCCAATAGCAGCTATGAGGTCGCCCAACTCATCGCAAGACACGGCAAGCCTTTTTCAGATGGAGACCTCATAAAACACTGCCTCGTTAAAGTCACCGAAATAATGCGCCCGGAAAAAGTGCAGGACTTCAACAACGTCAGACTCGTCAGCCAACATTAAACTGCAACTGTGTGATAAAGCTGTGCTTTTGATTTTTACTCCATCGCATGTGATGAGAGCACCGATGCCACAGACGCCGCACAGCTGCTAATTTCTTTGCGGGGAGTGGACGAGAGCACGAGCGCTTTAGGTGAGTAAAAATATCTTCCACAGTACCCGTGTGTTAATGTGCAGGTACACATGCTTCAAATATCAATAATGCGCATCAATTCTGTCACTACCCTGCTTTTGCGCACCGCTTTCTTATATGCGTTTTTCTTGTTAACACACAGAGTAAACACCGCTGTGCACAGCGCACGCACACGCAAGTCAGCTGATCTCATCTGATGCAGATTTGCTCCTTGGTCAAGTGACATTTGTCCGGATTTTTGCCACGATCAGCACCGCAGCTGGATGGCCCGATTTACATACCCAGCGCAGCTGATACTCACCAGAATAATTTACTAAAATTATATGCACTCCTGTTATTAAGTCCAGTTCAGTCTGTTAATGTTGATAACGGTTTCAAACGAACGTTAACAGGTGTGTTGCTAAGCCTAATAACTTAAATAACAAACTTGAAATGTACCCGTCCCATTTTCCCCTTTATTGTTTTTTCTCTGTGCTGTAAATATTCCCTCTAAGAAGAAATCTGAGGCTGCTGTTCTGAGAATGAGCTACCAAAGCTTTTTATGAATAAATCAATAAAGATCCATTTATGGAAAGCTGTGATGAAGGCAGTTTTGTCTTTAATTATTTTCAACAATATAACACATTTGACCACTTTTAAATGATTTTTAATACAGTAAAGTTAAGGTTATATACCTAATTTCTAGTAAGTGGCCCAGCCCCTCCTATATTTTTATGTATGTGGCCCTCAGCGAAAAAAGTTTGGACACCCCTGCCTTATACTGTCCTTTATAGCTCCCATTGTCCTCTTGCCCTCCTTTACAGTGATTTCGGCAGGTGGTTGTGGCTGCTGTGCTCAATACCTGTGCTGTGAGTCTAAGATCAGAGGTGGTAAAAAGTACAGACTTTCTTTACTAAAGTAGAAGTACAGATGCCTGAGTTTAAAAAAAAAAACCTAAAGTACTGAAGCAACTTTTTTACTCAAGTAAAAGTGAAAAAGTACAAACTCAGAAATGTACTCAAAGTAAAAAGGAAGTCCTTGAAGGACAATTCTACTAACTGTTTTTGTACAAAGGTAGCTGAAGATTTAGCTGTATTAATATAATAAAATATTAGTACACGAGAACACAAAAATGATGATTTATTCCCCCAACACTGACACTACTCTGGGACTGGCTTTACTCTTTCTTCATCTCAGAATGAAGTTAGCTCTCTTTCTTTTTTCTCACAGCAGTTGTCCAAAAAATAAATACTCAAGTAAAGTACAAATATATAAAATTTCTGCTTAAGTACAGAGGAAAGAACTCCACACACGCGTGCAAGACATCTGCCTAAGATGACCACATTAAACCAGCGGCCCCCAACCTTTTTTGCCCCATGGACTTGTTTATGTCCGACAATATTTTCACGGACCGGCCTTTAAGGTGTCGCGGATAAATACAACAAAATAAAACCCGTACCAGTACCCAAAAAAAAGATTTATTCATAACACACGGGAAAAGACAGAGGAAAACCGAGTTAATGATAACAAACGATAAAAACCCTGAAAACCATAAATCACACACCCGCACCTCAACTCTCGCGGCCCCGTACCAAACGACTCGCAGACCGCTAGGCCTACCGGGGGTCGGGGACCGCTGTATTAAAGGTATTCCCTATATATCATCTATATCATCATATTAGAGCAGCAAAAACTGTCAAGTAGAATGAAGTCAGGAATTACTTGTACATGGGCTGACCTCAATATTTAATACATAAAGTCTATGCTTTGTATCATCACCATGCAGTCACGAACAACTCTAAAACTGTAGTTATAAACGTTTGGACATATTTTTGTTGCCAGTTATGTTCGACTAGAACTAAATAAAAATAGCCTGAAAAGTTTTTAACTCTTCTTCCAAGTCCATGGGCCAAAAACAAGATTTTCATCGAAAAACAGTAACTGACATTCATGCTTTTAACTCTTAAAGTCACAGAGCAGTGTCCATCTTTTTATGATGCTTGAATTTGCATCTGCTACATTTAACTTTAGATGTTTTGCACATTTTCTTAGGTGAAACTGTGTAAAAATGTAGACATTTTTAATTAAAAACTGAAAAAAAAGTATTTATTCTTCGACCTTGATCTACCAAATTCAACACATCCAGAGCTTTTGGTGAAGGATGGCCAGCAGCATAGGTTTTCCGTGTGTCCCGTTGGCCATCATAAGTGAACAAAATTTCCTCGCTCCAAAGCCTTTATTGAAACCACTCACTCTGAAGAGTTAAGGAGCTCAGGGTGACTACTGTCCTTCCTTTGGGCTTTTTAGTAAATCAGATGTCTTGCAAGAGTGTGTGGAGAGCTGAGAGCTCTCATTATACAAGTTCTCTCCTCAGGCTTCTGCCCTCTGTGGAGGCACTCCCTCCTTAAACCTCCCTTGATGCCATTTCTTTCTTTCTTCTTGCTTTCTTTCTATCTGTCTTGCTTTCTCTCTTGCTTGCTTGCCTTTTCTCCCTCTCTTTTCCCTGCCACAAGCGAAGGTCAAATTAATTCTTTTCCTTAATTTCCTGTCACCCAGATTCCTCCCTCAGAGACTCCATCTATGGTGCGGTGCCTGAAAGATGTGATTAAAGTGCAGACAAAGTGAATACCTATGTCTGACAAAGTGAGCCATGTTTTTTCCTTTTTCATATAGATATATGGAGCGTATGGCAATATCGCTCTTAATAAAGTCTCGCAGACTCATTTTTACTCTTCTCTGAATATTAATTTGATGCCTTGGGTGACTCCACATTAAAAGCCATTTTGAGCTCATACAAGGGAAATGTCAGTTAGAAGCAAATGGTTTCACCATTCAGAGAGCAACCTAACCTTGGCCATTAATGCCATTGGTCTCAGGGATACAAAGCCCAGCGGCAGACATCCACTGTAGAGCAATACACCTCAGAGAGTAAACTGTTGTGTAATCAAGGTATAGCAGAGATCTCATAGCAAGTAGTGCTCAGTTGTATTTTGATAGGAAAAAGCAAAGAAGAAGAAGAAAGGAAAAAAATGAGAACCAGTGCAGCCTATTTTCCTCAAAGTATTTTTTATAACCTCAAGCTATAATTCTCTTTGGCATGCAGTGAAATCTTCCTTTTAAGGGCCCCAATTACATACTTTCCCTTTTCACCTCCCTCGAAGCGCTTCAAACTGGACTGCTAGTCGGCCATTTTCTCTTTTTTTTTCTTCTTTTTTGGGGAAGTGAGGGAAAAAAGCACAGATAGCTGAGCAGAATCAAGGTTAAGCAAGGCACATTTCATCTAGTTTTACCCTCGGAGAAGCAAGAGATGCATAAATGCACCAAGCCTGCTCTTACCTCCAACTCCGGCTCACAAGGACACCAGAGCAGGATGCAGCCGAGTATGAACAACATGTGCAGATCTCTTAATGAAGCTGAAGGAAAGAGGGCACTGCTGGAATTCCAAATTATGTGAGGAAACAGATGAAACCAAGAGAAAATGAAAAGAAATAAAGAGAGATAATAAAGAAAGATGTACCCAGAACCAAAGGAAGACGTAGGGAAAGGGTGGAAAAGGTGGAAAAGCCTGAGGAACAGCATCAGCACTTGTCAGATGTGGTGTGTGCACTTGTCTGTGTCTCAGTGTCCTCCCATCTGACCCATGGCAGAGGGAAACAGATTGCTTTGACAGGTCCACTGACATCATATGATATGATTTGCACTTTTGACAGAGTCTCCAGAGAGTCCTGGGCTTCCGAACGTCCAGTAAGGCTTGAAAGCATTATGGTAGTTTTTGCCCCGTAACGTGACTGCTGTAAGGGAAAATTTACAGAGAGTTAATCCATCATTATATCATTTGTATAGATGTGGCCTTGCACCACAAAGGCCGAATGTTGTCAGAGTCTGGATGCCAGCAGTTACGCAAACTTAATGAAGTTGGTTATCTTGCAGAAGTACTCTGTAAACTGTACGATGGTTGGAAATCACAACCTGTACTCTATATAAAAATGACCTCCGCAGATGATGAATCCCAAGCACTCAATAGTTTGCTTTTATATGCCTTTTTAAACCAGAAGTAGTGGCTAAGGTTTCACTGCGCACAGCCGCAGTCATTAGTTTAAAGCAAAATGAGAAGCCATTAGGAAGTCATTGTACTGGTCGCCTGGCAGCATTGGCTGGTTCCACTTAGTCTGCAGCTGCCTCCAGCCTCCCTGACCACCTCCGGACATCCAGGAGCCCAGACAGCGTGGACAGACCAGACTCCTGAGCACACGCCTTCAGCTTCCCAGCATTTGCTCATGATCTTAGTAACCTGGATCAATAGCTATAGGACACGTACTTTACTCTGAGACTAGCCATTACCCATAAACATGCCCATGTACTGGCTCCAGACTTACTGTGCGTATGTGTAATGGAGAAGAGAGGAAAATGCCACTCAAGAAGCTGTTTTGCCCACTGTTTGTCAAGGCAACCATTATGCAGCTTTGAGGTAGTGTGGCGTTCAGCCCATTGGTTAATGCATTATAAGAACAGACACCACAATGTGTTAATGTATTTCTGTGCCATGGTACTTTAATTGTGATAATTTATTAATAAGATGAATCTGCAGTGTTTGAAAGTCTCCAGCCTACTTAGAGGATGGCGCATAATGCATTAGAACAATGCTTGAATTAAAATTATGTAGCATAAATGGCTGTTTGGGTTAATGGGTCCATTAGCAGCAGCTTGGTAGGAAAGGGCTATTTAGGTGAATTCCATTTACCTGTGCTCTGGTTTAAGCACTTTGTACTGGTAGTAGAGTAACTTTTTCAAGTTGCTGCTGAAATATTGGGAATACTGAAAATGTTTCTAATATGGAGATTTGTATGAACATATGAACTTTATTTGCATAGCACTTTTCAAAACACAGAGACTTGCAAAATGCTTCACAGTTTGAAAATAAAAGCTAAGATGAGTGTACACGTTCTAGCATGCAGACTCACAATCATACAATAATATAGTCAGACATGCATACTAACATACAACACTTCAATTCATGCAAAGCGAAGCAAACAACAGCCTAACTAATGAAGGAAAAGTTATGGGTAAAGCTAAGAAGTCAGTTGCAATGATAAGGTCTCAGTTGCTCTATAAGCAGGGGTCTGACCATCTAGAGCTTTATATGTTCATTTAAAATATTTTAAAGTTGGAGGTTCTCATGTTGTATTTGCTGGAATCGTTGGAAAGCTTGCTGCCCTGCGTCTCATTGCTGTCCATGTATTTGAGCATCAAGCATGCATGAAATATTTTAACATGCAAACTCTGGAAGATGATGGGAGAATCAGAAGGTGACATTGTTTGAGGTTGTCCTTTGTTTTTCTTTGTAAATGGCAGCAGAAAGTTCACTTCTGACATGCACTTATTTCTGGAAATACTGAGCTTGACATCTGAGTATCTGAGTACTTGAGGTTAGGCCTCAATCACAAAAGCCTAGCGGTCTGTCAGCATCCACCTGGTCACTATGAAAAAATTTGTATTCTCTGTCAATCAAGGAGGTTATTGGTTCAGTAACTTCCAGAAACTGCTCGCCAACAGGTCATGGAATGAACATTTTTCCCTCAGAAACTGTGATTGCCAGATGGTTGCTGACTGGTCTCTAGTGTGTCAATGTGTGACTGGGACCTTAAAGAGTTAATGTCTGCTCCAGCTGTGTTTGACGTTTGCATTCCCACATGTATTTTCATCAGGTTATGTCTAGAACAGTTCAGAGCTGTGGTGCATTTATGAAAACGTCTATAGACAGCAAAGCCAGGACTGAGACTGAAAGACATGCAAAGAAAAATCATCAGGCATAAAGGAGATCGAGAGAATGGTGTCAAGTGAAAAGGAAGCGGGATACCAAGGACATCTGGAGGGAAATGGGGTGCAACGAGCAGGTACATAAAAGGAAATGATGTATATTACGCCAGTACAGGATCGTGGTTAGTGTATCAAGGATTTATGATGGCGTACTTAGCAAGAGTACAGCATCACAACTGATCATCCATTATTATTGTAACATCTCTCACTCTGGGGGCAGATATGATTGATGGCAAGCTGTTAATGACTTTGGGTTGAAATTGTTATTACTACAAAAGTGACAAAAAGTATTTTAAAAAGGTGTTGTTTGCAATTGGACATTATCTGAAAAGAAGACAGTCATTTATCAAACTGTTACCACTAAAATGGGAGGACACGTGGAAGAATAAGCAAACTTTTATAATATGCCCGACTTGACTTTGGTCTTTTTTTTTTCTTTTTTTTTTGCATGCTTTGAAATATAAATGCACTCAGAAAATGTGCATTGTGGTGTACCAATTTCTTTGAAAGTATGCATAATGTACAGTACAAATGCCTCGTAGCATGCATGCATGTGATCTGATATGTTTCTGTAGGAATAATTTTTATGCATACTGCTGTTGTACCCATAGAGTGCTTCACTTGATCTTCTTCTTTTTCCACTCTTCCCTCAAAAGTGACAGTAATCCACTTTAAAACACACACACAAAAAGTTTAAATCAAACGCTTTAGTAAGAAACAGTGATCAGCCCACCCTACGTCACTTGTAATTGGTGCCATTAGTCTTTTCATGCTTGATTGCGTGCCAAAATGTCAGCCTATCTATTTCCCTCTTGTCATTTTTTTTTTGTTCTGAGCAGAGTAATTAAAAGTAATTGTGTAGTCGTTTCAGTGGAAACTTTGAAACTTAAAAATATATATTTTTCATTTTACCTGTTGATGGAAGGTCTAGAAAACTGTACTTCCAAATGCGGAGCACATCAGCACATGCACCATCCTGTGCACTGCACATTTTCTGCACTTTGGGTCATGATGAAAGCAATTGCTACAGGCAACAATCAGCAGCGTCCCAACAGAATGCAGGAATTGGAAATATTAGCATTTGATGATCTTAGTGCACGCTTGAAAGTAAACCACATGCATAAACTGCTGTATTATTAGTGAGAAGGATTTGGCTGCCTGAAGGTTTAAACCCTGGGTCTTTGCATCATTTGTATCCCCAGAGAAAGTGGTTTACCAACCACGCTATCAGGGAGGCATGGCTGTCTGCACACCTTTTCATAAACTGAGGCGATGATGTCATATGTTCATTTTGGGGGTGTCTTTCACAGTTTGATTTTAAACTATAAGACAGCCAAAGTGTTTCTATTCTAACCAAAGAGAAGTTTGGGTGTTAGATATCACACATTCCAATTTGGGACGATGTGATGAAGTTTCCTGCTCACAAACACTGTAAGGACATAAAAGAGAACATAAGGGAGGAGAAGAAGAGGAAAGAAAATAATCATTACAATAACTTTGCTGCTTGGACCCTTAAAGACCCATAAGGTCTGCAGCAAATGGTACAGACGAGGAACACTAAGTACAAAACAACTAAAAGGGATATCATCTGATTTTGTTCATACAGTGAGTGTTTCACTGTATAAAATATAAACTTTATTTCATCACAGGGATGCTAATGTTAGTTGGTGCATGTATTTTTTTTAAGTGGCAAAAAGTGTTTTTAAGTGACACTGTATTTATTTGCATGAAAGTTGCCTGCTGGGTCCTTTAGCATTTCATCTGGGCATATCATCAATTAAACATCTTAATTTGTCCAATATTAAGGTTTATAACAGAAAAAAACTCCTAAACTATTGATAACTTTATTTATGTACAGTGGAGATAATAATTATTTCCCTCGCTGAATTTAGAAGTTTGCTTACTTATAAAGGAAGTGTGAAGGTTCTCAGTTATCCAGCTCATTGTAGTCTAAGGAGCTTGGAAAGAAAAGCGTCTGGACTTCTTTAAGTTGCTTGAATCCTTTCACCTCTCATCTGAGAATCTTCTTCAGTTCTAAGGTCAAATGGTGGACAGTCCCAGATTTAAGCCCTATAAGAGTGTCCCCCAAGAGGGACATGGACCCCCTATTGATCCTCTACCTAATCAGACGAGCCAAGGTGTGAAAACGGTTGTAGCCATGGTTTCAGGTGAACTCACTGTGAAACCTAGCCCCCACCCTATCATGTGATTTCCTGAGGTCAAAAGGTCCAGGATGTGAGTGGGCGTTAAGGCGTCTGGGAAGGGATCTAAAAACTGGATTATAGATGGCAGTCTCAATTTTTATGGTAATTTCACTTTAATGGTGAAAGACAGAATATCACCAAAAAAAAAAAACACATTATAGAAAAGTTATAAATTTATTTGGAGTCATTGAGTGTAATAAGTAATGGTTCCCCTACAACCCAGCCACAATGCTGGGTATATATGTATATTATATATTGGTAGAAGGTGGCCACTGGCACCATTAGCATTAAAGCAAAGCATTAATTGATCCCATGATAGCTGGCTCCCTTTTTCAGAGTACTTTACTCCTCAGATATGTTTTAGATGGCATTGGTTTAAGCTTAGAATTTTCAAAAGAACTAATTGTAAGTGAGCTTTTTATCCACAACACCACCAGAGGACTTAAAGCTTCAGATGCTTTTAACTTTTATTTTAATTACTTAATAAATATTTAGAGGAAAGGTTGCCTAAGGGATGAAATATAAATGAGGCTTTTTTAGAACTCTCTCATTATGTAATCTTTTTTTCTCTATGTTGATTTCACTTTGGTGTTTTAGGTGCTACATGAGTAGTATGAGCATTAAGTGCCCTGATTATAAATGGTCATGTTCCCACTAAGCTCTCTTTGGAACAGGTAGGGTTTTCTTCTTGCTTTCCCGTGCCTCTGCTGCGTTATGTACGTGCAGCAGGAGACGAGTTCTGGGCTGAACTTGCCCTCCGCTGAAGATTTAGCTTGTTCACAGAGGGGAGCTATTAGAAGCGGGGGCCCTCGCGCCCCAGGAAGACGTTTCAAATCAAGACCAGTTTGTTTCATTGTCAGAAGATTAAAGCCAGTTTGTTGAAAGGTCTTTTTGCTATTCCACATGATTGATCTTCCTCCACCCCCCAACCTTTCACCCCCATCGCTCTTTCACACACCAGCTATGAATGCCAAACTCCTTGTCGCTCATTCCTTCTCTCACTCTTTTCTCTTCACACTTTCTGTGTACACATCAGCGTCTCACATCTTTTATTGTCTGCCCCACCGGAGATCTGTGATTTCTTAAAGCTGTTTTCTCTTTACTTTAGTCCCTTTTTTCTCTCTATTTATGTATTTTTTGTCTTCCTCAGTGTTTCTGTCAGTGAATCTTCTGCATTTTTGTGCCTGATACTGGTCGGTGTTCCTTTGCCTCCTGCCAGTCACTGTGCTTCAGGGGCATTGCTGATACAATCATAGTTTTTGATTATCGTCCAGACTGACCCGAGGATGGCCTGGCCCCAGTGCAGCCAGTCTGCCAGCCGCTGCTACTGCTTCAGTTAATGAGGGACACCTAGTATTTCCCACTGCTGGCTGGCACCTTGATTTATTGTTTCAGTCATCTCATACCTGCGGCTGCATTCCTGTGCATCAGGAAGCAGTAAATAATAAGTTTACTCTGCGAGTGCTGTACCTGTCCTTTTTGTTTCTTGCTGACAAGCACGCTAATGCTAAGCAGCACCACAACTCGAGCTGTGACACCGTGCTAGGTGTATACCGTAAACTCTCATGTGGAAATTGCCTTTACCTCAGCATCTCATTCTGCATTAAACCACATAGATCTTCGGAGATCTATATCACTCTCCGAAGATGAAAATACATGGCTAAAGTTTGTCAGACTTAAACTAAATAATCAGATGACAAATGGTAGCTTCACTGCAGAACTGTGATACATTTACAGGTTCAAAAGTTTATATTCAGTTTTTCATATACCATGAAATGGCAATGATAGTCATCTCAAGGCAAGTATTATAAGGTAAAGCATAAAACATAGATAGAAGACTTGGAGATGAGACGATCCCCTAGGTAACTCGAAGACGAAAAACTCCCTTTTTAACTGGATGAGACCTCTGGCTGAACCAGACTCATGGAGGGGCCAGCCATCAGCCCCACCTATTTGAGGTGAAAGAGAAGCGAGGGAGAAGAGGATATTGCATCTTTTATACAATAAAAAATTGACCCTGTACAAAAAGTATTGCATCAGTGGTTTAAGAATTATACCCATTACTATACATAATCGTGCATTTTGAGAGTCTCAAAGTTAGCTGGACAAACTAACATCGTTTTAAAAATAAGGATTGGCCATAATACTTGGATGAAGATTCTTCATAGTCTGTGACTGCCAGACTTTTGTTGCAGCAGCTTCTCTCTGCCTTCAGTTCTGTCTTTTGTAACTGAAAAGAATGCTTTGTTGGGTTGATATCAGGTGACTGTCTTGGCTATATATCCTGTTTCTTTACCTTGAGAAACTGTTGGGTTACTTTTGCAGTTTGCCTTGGGTCATTATCCATTTACACTAGAAAGTGCATTTAAACCCGTTTTGCAGCATTTGGCTAAAATCTGAGCATTTTAACTGTGTAGTTGCATAACTGTTCCTTCTATCAGCAGTCACATCGTCAATAAACGCTAGACCCTGGCAGCCATACATGCCCATGCCATAACATTGCCTCGTCCATGTTTGACCGATGATGCGGTATGCTTTTCTCCTCCCATCAGTCAAGTTAACTTTGGTTTCATTTGTCCAAAGAGTTTTATTTCAGAGCTGTGCAGCCTCTTTTAGATGTTTTCTGGCTAAATCTAATCTGGCCTCCGTGTTCTCGAGTGTAACCAGTGGTTTGCACCTTGTTGTAAATTGTATTTACACATCTGCTGATTTTAGACCATGATAATAATACACCTGCCTGTTTTGGAGGTTTTTTACTTCGTTAGATGTTGTGAAGTTGTTTTTTTTCTTAACCATGTTAATGGTTATGTCATTGTTCACTTTAGGTGTCATCCGTGAACTTTCAGCTTTGATGAGTTGGTCAGTGCGTTCCTTCTTTTTAAGAATGTTACATTTTTTGTTGTTTCTCTGATAAGTTTATTTAGTTTTTCACTCTAATGATGACCTCATCTCTTTGGACCTCATTAAGAGTTCCAGTGAACAGCTACAAAATGCAAGTTCTACACTTGGGATCAATATGGATGACAGTTTTATTACACCAGCTTGTCATGAAATAACAAGGAAACGGGCCTCAACTAGCCATGAAACTGCTTGTCAGTCAACCATCCAATTAGTTTTGAAACTTTAAAAATAGGGGAGTGTGTACAATAATGGCTGTAATTTCTAAACAGTTTCAATATTTTTGTCAAACCCTTTGAATTAAAGCTGAAAGTCAACATTTAAATCAGATAGAAAAAATGTGTCTGTTTTCCTGTTTTACCACCTACCTCAAGTTTGTTCCATTACTCTGACACATTGTGACATAGTGGCGAGACATCATAGTTCAGACTGAGTTCCTGAAACAACAAACGGCATCATTTTAACTTTAATTCTAATAATTTATTTAAAATGACCTCACCACATTTCTGCGGCATTCGGGGATGAACTAACTAAACTCAGCTTTCCAAAACTTTTGATTAATGACAGTTAATTTATGGTTTTTCACATCGGGCTTGGTTTGGACAGCTTTTTCTCCCTTAATAAAGGAAATCCAACAAAAAAAAAAAGAATAATAACAGTAAAAAGAGAAATCAGGAAGGGGGCAAATACTTTTTCACAGCGCTCTGAATCCACATTCATGCATTTATGTAGTGATTTCTTTTTTATTGAGCTGATACAAACCTCTAATTTTAGCACAGGTGTAATTTCTAACTTAAATATCATCATTGTTCTATATTGACTGTGCATCTGTGCACATATGGACGATGAAGGCACTAAACATGAAAGAATAGCTTCCATGTGCAGAGACACATCAGCTTCCCTGTAATTAAAACAGCTCCTGTGATGATAATGAAAGGAAACATGCTTGGTGTTTGTAACCTTGGCAAATCAAAGGAAACCTCTGTGACCCCTAATGCCTGGTTGAATGTACAAATGTACACACACATGCATAAACAAATGCTTGGTGTCCTAACTGTAATTATGCAGATTGAAGGAAAGCAAGTGGCTAGCGAGCAACGCTTTAATTTGAATTCCTCCTTTCACCCTCCGTGTTTCACTAATAGTTCCATTTACAGTAATTTGTTCCGCCTCGGGCAGTGAGCTTATAACAAAGGCATTTGGATGTAAAACAAATGTACAGCACACGTGTATGCATGCATACACATACACACCCTTTGCGCCCGTTCCCTCATTCTTTATATAGTTTTCCTCCCCTCTGTGCTATGCTCAACCCCATCTCCACCTTTTCTACACAGTGTTATAGCGTTTGGCTGCAGAAAGTGCAGAATTATGGCACGTCACTGTTTTAAGTGCTGCCACTATAAAATGGGCGCGGAGAAACCATAAGACGCAGAATGAGGCAGGCCATGCTCTGCTATGCCAGCCATTTACTGCCCTGGCACGGCAATATCATGATACACTGCACACTTGGGGCGCATGACGCCAAATCTACCCAGCAGATATTTATGGGGGATATATTATTTTTCATTATGCACACATTAAATCATCAGTTGAAATATTAGGGCGAATACACGTTTTTTCCTTTTTTTCCCCATCAGTGTGATTTGACCCTGGAGGCTGAAAACATTCATAATAACTCTTGGGTTTTGCTTTTTTTTTTGCCTATTATTAACTATTATAACTTGAAAGTAGTTCCCATGTAAGTTCCTTTAACTTCAGCACTGTCTATTTAACTCTAACACACACTTTGCAGTAGAAAAATGCAGCTTTTCTCAGGCTATAACTGCTATGTGATCTTTCGGGGGCATTCTGGTTTTTTGTGTTGACTACATCAAGGAGGACATCATCATTATTAAATAGACTACTCTGGAAACCAGAACAAGCTTAGCATCATCAGTGTGACAGAAGTTACAGGGCATTGCAACTCTGAATTTTTTGCATGGGGGGGAAAAAACACAAAGAAGGGCATGGTGACTTTTATCCATCTGTTAGACATCACACATTGCTTCCTGGTACCCAGAAGAGATGCTCTATCCAGCTTTTATGGGAATTAGCAGCACAGGCTGAGATCGCATAAATATCTCCCGACATCGGTTTGACCTGTGCAAGTTTCATATTGACTGGCACACAAGATGCTCTGTTTGCTAAGTGTTTGACACAAACTTCACTGGTGCAGCATCATCTGTTTTTACACCTACATCACACTCGCTAACCCTTGCAGAGTAAAAGGTTCCTCTGAAGCAACGATGCCGCCCCGTCACATGAACTGCGCGAAGGTAACTGACATGTGGGTGTGAGTGAGTCACCGTTTGCTTTGTTGAGTGCATTGTTTATCTGTGCATCTGTTTTTTTTGTGGGGGGGAGAAGTGGACCCACAGGAGTAGGCTTTCAGTTTTTCTGAATAAGAATGTTAATCTTAGATTGCTGACCTGGTTTCCTCTCCGTGGGGATATAACAATTTCACATTTTGTCTAAGTTTATACTTAGTTTTGTATTTTCTGAGTAAATAAAAACTGGCTACATTTCATAGCTAATCCTCCTTTTGTGTACCCCTCAGCCATAATGAAGCATATTGCATGTTATTTCCAAAATTCTTTTGCAAACCATTTATTTACAACAACAATAATAACAATGAATCTATCATTTGATAGCGGCCCTTCAAGAATGTCAGTGTGGGAGTGGTGCCTGGCTCTAATCCTGTTTTCTCTAAAATTAATGCAAGAACCTCCACATTTGCATAAAGGATATTTAGCTGTAAAAGAAGTAAGTGACATCTATATGCTTCCTCCTGTGAGCTTTAAAAATGCCTCTAAACAGTTCCTGCTGCAGTGCACTTAATATTGGTACCAAGTGGAAACTCCTTAAACAACTGCTACAGAATAACACTGTCATTTTTTTTTTTGTTCACAGATTTTCACAAAAACTATTTTGGTCATATTTTCATGAAAAACATGAACAAAATACACGTTTTCTTTCCCAGTCTTTGAAACACATTATCTGTGCTCTAATCTTCTGTTTCATACATTTCTAAATGTAACATGCTTCAAAATGTGTTGCCGCAGTGCTGGTTTGAGACTGTAGTGGTGATGCTCATGAATTTTATACTTATAAATGTCCTGTTCCTAACAGTTGGCTGTAAATTAAATGATATTTACATCAGATAAACAGAGACCCTGCATTCAGCCACATGATACCATTCTTACACATTTTAAACAGATCTGCTGAGTCCTATCTAGTGCCTCATAATTACATTTTGCATCGTCTGTGAGTGTGTGTGTGTGTGTGTGTGTGTGTGTGTGTGTGTGTGTGTGTGTGCCCTCTGGTAGTGTCTCTGACAGATGATGGAAAAGCAAGGCTGCTGTAATTAAGGTGTTGGACTGAAAAGCTGGTTATGATTCTCTCACTCATAATTTCCCAGGTTATTAAAAGGTGAGACTTACAGGCGGGTTTATTGTAATTCAAAATTAAAATGTGCTGTGTAAGTGCAATTGCTTATCTAATGATTGTGGCTACATGGGATATTATCATTGCCCAGCTGCACCCACATTTGCTGGTCCACTGGAATATGAGAGGTGATGAAGGTCTCTGGATAAAGATTGCCCACCCGCCCCACGGATCCTGTAAGCATCGCTAATTCTATACGGATTTATTGTCACAAAATAATTAAACATAAAATAAGTTTTCATATCAAGATTGTTAGATTTTCTTTATTCTGAAATATTAATCTGGTTATTTGTCTCAAAAGGAAGGAAAGTAATGTAGGAGAAGAGAGTGGGAGGTGGAGGAAAGCAGCTTGCTTCACTCCCACCTTGTTAAAAGCTCTGGAGAAGAGCAGAAAAAGAATCAAATAATCCTCTGTAATATCAGTGCGAGACTGAATTTCAAACACTGAAACAGTAACTGACAGATGATGTTGTTTCTAATAACTACATTTCAAACGTTTACATATTTAACAACACAGATGCTCCTCTCTGTACATTCATCTGCACAACTGGATGGATGGATGTAGACTTGAATGATTGTTTTAATGAAGCTGTCGGGCTTTAATCATATTTCCTCATTTTCGCTTTTTGTCACTGAGTTTTTAATGTTATCGATGACTTGAACTGAACTATTTTTAGTCATTTTTACCAGAATGGGAATGCGATCGTTTGACAAATTGAGCAACAGAAACGCACATCTCTCACACGCCACCGAGAAAGACGGCAGTCATCTGCTGTTATTATGTTCAGCCCTGGATGCTATCCATTCTTGTTTACCATCACATGGGAACGCTGGGAAAATGTCAGACAGATGCTTCAAAGTTCATCGCAGTGAACCATTTTATGACAAGAGGTCATCACACACAC
Organism: Oreochromis niloticus; assembly: GCF_001858045.2. Classification (NCBI taxonomy): domain Eukaryota; kingdom Metazoa; phylum Chordata; class Actinopteri; order Cichliformes; family Cichlidae; genus Oreochromis; species Oreochromis niloticus. The sequence goes on from NC_031985.2 coordinate 15,130,522, forward strand.
ATATATATACATCGTCTTTCTCAAACTACAAACATCACCCAACCTTTTATACTGCTAAAGCTCTTAGGATGCATTAGCCAATCAAAAGTTGGGCTTATCAAATATGTGGCCTGTGTCAAAATTAAAGTTTCCAACTGCATAGTTTAATTCTGACTAGCAGCCAACAACGCTGGCTTATTCATCACCTCCATATTTGCAGCACAGGCAGTGCAGCGCAGGGATTTAAAGCCAGTCTGTCACACTCTCCCATCTTTACACAACATTTTTCACCTTCTGCGAAAGAACACGAGATGACGTGTCAGACTTCCCACGCATTCCATCTCTTTTTCATAATCCCCCTTCCTCGGCTTTCTCCCTCTCGCTGTCACTCGCTGTCCTATTCCCCTCTTGTACTTCTGAACTTTTTCCCCCTTAATCCTGTTTCTCAAAATGGCCCCGTGTCTCCAGCCAGCTCGTCCAGGCTGCAGCAGAAGAATTAAGGGCCATCCGTTCGCTCTCCTGCCAAGTGTAAATGAACAGAGAGTCAGAGAGGGAGAAAAGTAAAGAGGCCAAGACAAGAAGAGAAACCCAGTGGCAAAAAGGCAAAAAGAGGGGAGATATCAGGGTGTGAAAAGTGAGTGATTAAACTGGTTACAGAGCTATCCATGAACCAGATTACCAAAGTCTGCTTCATTACCTTCACATGGTTTCACACTTTTTTTGTTTTATGCTACTGTCTCTCTTCCTTCTGCTAGTCCTCCTTTTAAAATCTTTAAACCTTAACCTGCTTAAAACTAGCTCAACTCTAACCGTGAAAGTAGCCAGTGTTTGACGACAGGAATGGCTTTCAGAAAAATGTCACAGATGCAAAATAAAGTCCCCAAAAATTATCACGCTATTTGAGGATTGTTTCTTCAGGCCCGTATATTCACAGAAGCAGTGCATTTCATCTAGTCAAATTTCAAATGTTCCTTTTGATGTGTGACAGAGAGGTGGGACATGCTTTTTTTCTCTCCCATGGTGCAGTGGGTGCGACAGCCAGACGGAGGCAGAGAGACAGTTAAATAGAGAGGAGGGGACAGACAGATGTGAGCAAGAGAGACCTTGAGAGACTACTTACACTGCATCAGGCTCAAGGGAAATCTAACCAGGCAATATCCAAACCAAGGCGCTGTGCTCCCGCCACCTTAGCCCCACACAATTACAATACTATTGGACAAAGATATTGAGCGCAGATCCCCTGCTATTTTTCAGGCTGCATGAACGCAGCTAGAGACAGATTTTTTATATATATATATATATAAGTACCAAAAAATGGGACTAACAGTGACTTATTGGAAAGCAAGGCCATGCAACTAGGCAGAGCGGGCTAACATAATTAGAATATGCTGACGTTCCCAAGTGAAGAAGGTGGCTACACATCTGCTTGCCTTTACTTTGCAGAACTTCTGCAGAGCTTGCAGCTGACCTACAGGCACAAACTTGAAGAATAAAGAATGTTTGAATGTTTGAAGATTGAAGATTAAAAGAAACAATGCAAGCAAATTATTCCTTGCTATGAGAACCAAAAGTTCAATAAAAAGTTCAGTTTTCAGTTTAACCTCAGTTTAAATGTTGTTCTAGAAGATGTTGTTCATTTATACCTGGTGGCTTCACAAAGTCTGTCGGAAAATTGCCTGACATACGACTACTTTTGCGCACCTTAGGGGTTCACCAGACCACAGAGAGTGAAGAAGATGAAGCATTGAGGAAAATACCTGCAGGTACTTTCCCCGGTGGCATCCTGGGTCGCAGAAAGTAGGAATAAAAGGCTCCATGTGGATGTTCGGTATTTTTAAACTATGGTGCCATTTATCTGAGAAGTTGGTTCATAGTTCTAAGTGGAATACTTTTTGTATTCTTCATTTTGCGAAGGAGAATATTTTTTTCGTCTCAATTAAACCTTCTCACTGAACATTTTTTAAATGTATGTCTCTTTGAAGCCAACCTGACACTCTGAAAACAACCTTTTCAGTCTTTGAGTCACATCAGTTACCTTGTTCTTTTGACATTGCTCTCATTTTAATGAATGTCCGCAGATAATGTTTAGTTTAAAAAGTTTCTTAAACCCTCCTGAGGGCTATTTGAGGCCGCGTAGTCCACTATGGTCCTCATTTTATTTTTCTATGGTCTAAGCAATCAAGTGGAGAAAGGTTAAAGAAAGTTCAGCCTTTGCTTGTGTAACTGCTTTACTGTTCATTTCCCAATAAGAACTGCTCAAATGATGAAGTAAAGTCAGTGTGCAAAACTGGCACACTAAGCATACAGTATATGTGCATGAAATCACAGATTATATTTATCTTTCTGTCATATACTCAGCAACTCTACTATCCCTCCTTATTGTTGGAACACATTTCTAACACAGCACATCTTACATTATAACAGACTACAGATGGTCTGAGGGGATAACAGATGCGATTTATCACCAAAAACTTTTTCTTTTTTGATAAATTTCCATTAACATTAATTAACAAAATTAATTCTCCTTGCCCAAAGACTTAAGATTTTATCAGAAGTGCTAACTTACAGCATAGCTAACTAATTAGAATATAAGAGGTTTGCTAAAAAGTGCAGGCGTTTACAGCTCAGTTGTATAAAACTGTGACTTTTGTAAATGAGGTCTTGTCAAAAAGTCTGCACCAGTTAATGATCAGTGTAGCAGACATGTAGTTTAATAAAATAAAGAAATTGCTCCAGTCTTTTTTTTCCCATTAAGGAAACTTGCTTCATCTTTCATAAGCGCCAGCTGTTTGAACCTTTAGCTAAAACACTTATTATATGTTCAAAGAGTATGTTTTCACTTCTAACCAAATAACCAGCACCTAGGATGAGGATGAGGTCCCAGCTCCCATGGGGCGAGAGGTAGGGTACACCATGGACCGTTCACCAGTCTGTTGCAGGGCTAACAGAGAGAGGAACACCTACCTATAGCCAAACCAGAATCACCAGTTAATCTAACTTTAACACTCTTCGTTTGGCAAATGAAACACTCTCAGGCTACATCCACACTAGATTGGGCCTGCATCATTTCTGTCTGCCGTTTATTTACTTTCCGGCTCTGTGAAACGGCGCGGCAAAATGTTGAGGAAAAGCACCGAGTTTTTTAAATGGACTAACAATGAGGTGGAGTTGTTGCTGCGAGTAACACAAAAGTACAAAGTTGCAAAAGCGAGTGAGAATTAAAGAATTTGAAGAAAAGCTATCTGAAGCATGTACAGACTGATATTAATCTTTAATAGGGCTGTCACAATTGAGAGCAAACAAAACAACTGCTGTATAATGCCCTCCGCTATCTTAATGTTTAGTTGGTCACATGACTGCATCACTTTACTAAAACGCGTCATCGTTTTCGAAAGTCTCCATTTGCGCTGTCCACACTGCGACGCGAAAGCACCATCTTCAAATGTATGCGTTTTCGAGAGCGTTTTCTTAGTGTTGACGGGTGGCCAAAACGGAGCGAAAACGATGCGTTTTCGTTTGAAAAATGCGTTTTTTGTTTGAAAACACATTAGTGTGGACGTAGCCTCAGCCAACACTGTCTGGGGTGATGTGAGACTTCATCAAAAGGCCAAGTCAGAGCTGCTAATTTTGTTCCTATTAGGTTTTCCTAATATAATGTCAGTCACCCAGCTTTGACTGTGAGCAGCGAAACCCCACACATGTGATTTAGAGAGGCAGGCAATCAGATAAAAAGTTGACTTAAAGGACATAAATAAAAATTACTTTGAACTTTGTAGATCACAAAGAGCAAGAGTCTGGAATAAAAATATGGAGTTGGAAATTATCTTTAAAGGTTGTGTGTGGTGATTAGTGAGCTATTCTAAATAAATTGATCTTGCAAAGCAGATAACATTAGTTGATTTGTTAGAAATATCTTGTGCCAGATGTCCAGTCGCCTTAAATAGAAGACAGTGAGTAAAAGTGCTTAATGTACATTAATGTTTTAGATTTTATTGGCTCCTCATTTTCACTCAACACTGTCAGAGTCCAGGGTAACACAGAGAATATAAGCTAGCAGCTGTTAACTGCTTTGCTCAAGGACACTTCAGCAGAGTGAATGCTTACAAACCATGGGGCCTGACCTCTTGTCCTCCAGTTAGAGAATAGTACTCACGCTCCCTCTGTCACCTCTCTTCCCACATCGTGGATTTAAAAGGGAATTGACACACTTTCCTCCTCTTGTATTTTTTTCTGGACTCTGTCCACTTTTTATATGACAACAAAGAGGTGCTAATGTCAAAAAATGGAGAAGAAAGAAGAAGTGTGTAGTTTGAAATGTGTCGCTTCAATTGATGTACTCTAGGGAAAATATATTTCGAAAATATTTTGAATAATACCCATTAATAAAAGGCAGTTACAATGATATTTTACAGCAAAACTGCCTTGAAACGCCTCAAAAAACCAGACTGCATTAACATGTGAACACATCTTTTCAGTTAAAGCACTGGAACTTCATGTTCTCTTAGAGATAATGTTTTCTTTATGAGCCTTATGGATGCACTGCAAGCCTCGGGTCAAATCTTTTTCCACTCAGTGGATTCAGAATGTAAAGCTGGTGTATGATCTGCAAATGGAATGTGCAAATGTAAGACTAATATATGATTTAGAGAGAAAATGTTCTATGCATTCAGCATTAGTAATTTACAAATGTATGTGCAGCAACAGGTGCTTCTTCTGCATTCATCTTGATGTTGGTCTCTGCCACAGTCATGCTTTTGCATCTCACATTACTTTATATTTAATAAAAGATATAATGAATGCAGTGCCCTCAATATAAGTACTAGATATAATACAAATGAATAGATGAATTGAAAATGCTTAACATGCCTCTAAGTATGCATGAACTCTGCCTGGCGACCAGGCAGAGTTCATGCTGAGACAGTCTCCTGCAGCTATGAGCAGAATAGGCAAAACATGAAAAGAACAGTCATGAAATAGATGAGTGGATTGATGATTAATTGATGAATACCTCACTGTGTAAATACTGTATATAGACTCAGACAGGATCGGGAAGCACCAAGGACCACATGTGAGCAGTGTTTGAAGGCGCATTCAAAATTTAGTTAGGGAAATCTAGAAGCACCCTGTAACAAAAAGAAGAGAAGCATTCTGCTTTGACTGAGGAAATGGATGAAGTAAATACACAAACATATATAGAGTATGTTTAAGCAGCATCTTCATATAGCTGGGGAGGTGATTTTACTCAGTGGCACTGACAAAAGGAGGCCAAGCTGGACATGGCAATCAAAGACTTTATTGGGAGCGAGCAGAATTGACGAGATTTAAAATGAAGACGTCAGAGGGAAGGCTCGGGTTGAGCGTTTTGGAGCAAAAGTTCGAAAGACAAGGCTCAGATTGTTTGGACACGTGTAGAAGAGGGATAGTGAAGAGGGCTCAGAGCAACACGTTCTCACTCCCGAAGCGTAACATTTTACGGTAGGTGACAAATCGTCTGTATATTATGCTTCTGGGCACCCAACACATCCCTATATTATTAAAATGAGGAAACATGAGAACTGTTTAGAATGAATCTACACATGTATGTTTATTTTACTTAAATAAACACAATCTAACGTCATTAAAGTGGTGGTTAGGGTTAGGGATAAGGTTAGGGTTAGGGCTGGAATACATGGCTGGAATGTCTATTACCGTCATTCTACTGGATTTCATCCACAACCCGGTGCATAACACAGGAACGCGGAAGGTCAGCTTTTGCTTCGGGAGTGAGAACGGTCTGCTCAGAGTGTAGTGGTTAACGCATTTACCTAGCATGCAAAAGATTCCCAATTTGAGACTGGGAAGAGACACAAATCCCACAAAATGTTGGATCAGTAAGAGCATCCAGCGAAAAAATCTCAACCAAATCAGATTTGCACCTCCTTCTACTATGGTGACCCTTTGTTACTGAGGGAGTAGTTTATACTGTGTCATTAGTAGTAAAATGTAGTAGCCATCATATTATATAGCCGTTAAATACATTTACAAAGACTTAAACACAAACTTTTCAAATGTAGTTAAAATGTGTGCTTAAATCAACAAAAAACACAAGAAACTCCACTGTTTGTAGTTACTCCCATTACACAAATACTGAACTACAGCAATGTTAGATTTGTGTGTGTTGCTGGAAACATTTGCTTACGTGTGTGCTTATGCTCTAGTGCCTTCACGAAAGCATCATTAACAGACCAATGACACAATTATGGTTTACCATGACCACATGTGCCCTTCCCCTACCACTGTAATTTCCCCTTGTCTTGACTTTTGCCATCCACTGTCTCCGATGGGCGAATTCACCTAGTTTCACGACCCCATCAAAGAGTTTAGGCAGTCCTCAGGTGAGCATGTCGCTGGAAGGGTTCGTATCTGGAAGTGCACCTTCCTCTCGCCCCTAAGAATCTCCCTGAGAGCAGGGAGTCCAGCGTGTGTTTAAGTGAAAGTCCTGTTAACCCCCATTACCCTCTGCAGCACTGTACTGGAAGATTAGTAGAATACAAATAGCCCCTCTTGCTCCTCCTGTCCTCTACATCTCAGCTCCTACACTATCCACTGTAAGAGCTGCTGACGATGAGAAAGAGTGAAATATGATTTGGGGCCAAGCAGGTGTTTCCTGCATGCTAAACAGTGTCCTGCTGCTCATTATGCGATCCTTAATGGTGGGGATGCATTAGCAAACGGTGTGAAATTTTAAATTGGGGAAGAGTGATGAAGTACCCTCTCAAAATGTTGTTGCTGCTTGGTACCATGTGACCCTGCCTTGCAGAAGCTGAGATCATGGTGTGGATCAAGACAACTGGCAAAGGGTTTAGAGGCGAATTAATATTTGATAGTTGACTTCTTCTTTTTCTTTTTTGTATTGCTTTTTTTTTTTTTAGACAGAGGAATCAAAAAGCATAACAAATCAATGAAAGCTGATCTACCATGAGCAAAACATGCCCACAAATCTGTAACATTTCTACATGTTGTTTAGAAAAGTGGATAACAATGTAGTGAACTCTGCTTTCCTTTTTAACAAAGGAAACATTTACCAAATCGTTTATCCACATATTCATCATGATATAAGTCAGCCAACATATTCTAATAGGATTATATTTATACGCATTTAGCTTTTGTTTCGTGACCAATTTTTCAGTATAAATATAATAAAATTATGGAAAATTTCCATTCAGTTTTCAGCTTTGGTGAAATGCCGGCCAAGAAACGCACCTTTTTCTTCTCACAAGATCATTGCTACATTGCCAGTAGTAGATTACAGTACTTGTGATTTCTGCACATGGAAGCCAAACTACACACATCTGTGTTTCGAGATTACAAAGAAACCCCCGTGATGATGATGAGTGTTCAAGCTAATAGGCAGGGATGAAGGTAGATAGATAGGTAGCCATCCAATCACTTCAACTGATGCAGTGACTGGATGGAGATCTTACAGTAATGTAACAGCCCCACATAATAGATTTTTTTTTAATTTAAATATCAGAATATATAATTTATTGATTATGGGGATTTAAAAAGAGTATACCCTTCCATAAACGTGCAAAGGGAAATACACCCTACTTTTAAGATTAGTCAGCAAACTATCAAAGAACAATTTGAAAGTTGAAAAACTTTTTTTGTCCTAATAATTGGTCGTCCGACGTCAACTTCTACTGGCCTCTCTGTGGTCATTAATCTGATTTCATGTGGACTGCATCTGAGGAGAAGAGGAGACGGTGCATTCTCCACTGCAATCACAACACTGACTGTTGTGTGTGTCTGTGTGTGTGTTTTTGCACCTGTACTCACCTGCCATTTTCTTAGGTACACCTGTTCTACTACTTATTAATACAGAATTCTAATCAGCATCAGCTCAATGCTTCTAGACATGTAGACATGATGGAGAAGACCTGCAGATCAAACTGACTTTGAACGTGTCATGGTTTTGTTGGGAGTATTACAGAAACTGCTGATCTACTGGGATTGGATTTTCCTCCACAATCATCTCTAGGGTTTACACAAAATGCTCTGAGAAGGAAAAAATATCCAGTGTCACTTCAGAGGCCAGACAAGACCACTTCAAGGTGATATGATGACAACAACTCAGATAACCACTCATTACGAACAAGGTCTACAGAAGAGCATCTCTGAATGCACACCGTGTGGTATTGCGAAGCAGCAGAAGACCACACCAGGTGCCCTTAATGTCAGATAAGAAGATGAAAATGAAGCTGCAGTTCACACGGGCTCATCAAAATTGGACAATAGGAAACTGGAAAAACGTTGCCTGGTCTCGTGATTTTTTTTTAGGACTGCTGCAACATTTAATAGGTAGGGTCAGAATTTGACGGATTGTTCCAGCACTGTGTTGAATTAATGCCAGAAAGAATTAATTAATGAATCACTTTGCAGCAGTATTCTGGTAATTATTTCCAAGCACAATGCTTATTTTACTGTTGATCGCTACAGAACTTATGCAGCATAACGGGTCTACTGGCGTCAAAGCAGACACCAGGTTTTCCCCAATAACCGTGACAATTATTTGCAAACACAACAAATAGCCACAGTGTTATCAAAGGTTTCTATTAACACAGTAGATCTGCAAAGCATGAGTTCCTTGTGGCTACATATATGGTAAATGGCCTGTATTTGTATAGTGCTTTATTTAGTCCCTATGGACCCCAAAGCGCTTTACACTACATTCAGTCATCCACCCATTTACACACTGGTGATGGCAAGCTACATTGTAGCCACAGCTGCCCTGGGGCGCACTGACCGAGGCGAGGCTGCTGGACACTGGCGCCATCGGGCCCTCTGACCACCACCAGTAGGCAACGGGTGAAGTGTCTTGCCCAAGCACACAACGACTGAGACTGTCAGAGCCGGGGCTCGACCGGCAACCTTCCGATTACAAGACAAACTGCCAACTCTTGAGCCACGATCGTCCCCATCTGTGTATCTGTATATATAATATACAGATTCTTGCTACGAGACAGTTAAAAACACAGCAAAGATATCTTCTATATACATAAATAACTATTTATGAATTACATATTTCCTGGGCAGTTCTTGGTAGTTAAAGGTTCTTCCTGACATTATTCATTTATTCATTCAGTTACTTATATTGTGTGAGAAATCTGCATCCCATGGTTTCATTAACAAGCTTAAACAGTCATTAGCTCTTAAACTTTAGCCTGAACCCAATTCAAACAAGGAGGCATAGCGAAGCCCAGAAAGAAGGTAACTATTCATTTTCTCTCCACACACCCACCATCTGTGTACTCGTTTCCCATCTCTGGTCTCCTCTAATGTCGCCTTCTTTCTCTCCTCTGTTTCTGCTCTCTTGTCTCATTCTCATCGCTCACCCTGCTTCAATTCATCCTTCTATTTTCCATCATCTCCTCCTCCGTGTTCTCTTTTCTCCTCCGTGGCAGCTCAGACCAATATAGTGCAGACCAATATGAGATTTCTTGGTTGATAGAGAGCCACAGCCACTCCAGCACACTGTATTTGTGTGTGTGTTTATATGAGGGTGTGTGTGCGTGTGTGTGTGTGTGTATGTGCGCTTTCACCTTTGTCTTTGTTACTGTGTTACTGTGTTTTGTATGTGAATTTATTTTGGTGCAAGACAGAGTGGTTTTTGTCAGTGTGTGTGTGTGTTGGCCTGTGTGTGTGTGTCGGTCACAAAGCAGGTCTCCAGGCCAGGGGCTGTCAGTCTAATTCTATTTCTATGGGGAGACAGAGATGCTGCAGATAACAGTGTTGTGTGAGTTACTGTACTGCCCGGGCTTGTGTTTCAGTGGAGTTTCAATTAAAGTGAACTGACTCCTGGGGGAAGAGTGGTGGCCATCGCCACGCTGCAGACACACACTCTATTCCCTGAGACTGATCGAATGGTTCCACGCTATACAACACAGCTTGACAGCACACAGCCTGATGGAAAATAGTGAAGGAGGCAGGCAGGTACCGCACACACAAAAACACACGCAGTCATCAGTCTGCAAGCAAACACACACACACGCACAAATGATGACTCTCTTGCACACACTTATGAATCCTCTTTGATTGCAGTTTTGTTTTGAAGGAAGCTCTACATGATTACTGGGAGTCGAATGCCTATACATGCATTTGCTGCAAATTACATTTTATAAAAATTGGCTACCTCACGTTGTGCATGACTGCACCCTTGGAGCCAAAATTGCTAAACTTTGTCATTGTTCGCTTGATAGAATCCATATTGTTGCCACCTGAAGTCTACTGTGTGCATAAATTTTTAGGGTTATTAATCATAGTGGCATCTCATTTTTGCCCGCTTATTCCTCAGAGAGTGTACAAAATGTCACTGTCGTGCGACATCGGCTCACCATCTCCCGGGGAACAAATGTACTTAGGCTGAGAGTTTGCATGATTCTTGCATGGCATCAGCACTGACGCTATTTCTCTCTTGAGGTCATAAACTAAGTTTAATGTTTAGCACACAAAAGTAAGTGTAATAATTCCCGTGGTGCTATATTTTGGCACAAGTTTCTTTAAAGGGAAAGGATTTGGGATTTACTGAAGTAATGAGGTGATTTACATAGAAATTTACTGACTAGCAGTGGAGGAGAGATGTGCTAACTTTTATTCCGTTATAATGAACAGCAAAGTGAGCACGGACACTTCCTCACACACATAATAAAGCATTTTTCAGCAGATAGTCCAAACGGCCGTAAGTGGAAAGCGGTCACTTGTGATGACGATCTCACTTGTTTCAATTGTATTAAGACTTAAAGTTATACTTGACAAAGGATGTGGCCTCTTCGGGCACCACATGGGTATACAATACTGTGGAAAGGTCTTGAGCTATCCTTAATTTCTTTATATCTTGTGTCCAAGGAGCCTGAATTTTTGTAGTTTTTTTTAAGGTGGTCTTGAGCAATAGTTCTCCAGGGTTTCTGAAGGTCTTTCAAGGGTTTTCTTTAGACATTAAATGCCTTTTTACTCATTTCCCTTTCAGTCCTTGTACCTGACCATTTTAGAAGAATGCTCTTTTTTTCTTTTTGCTGTTTGCTTGTCAAGCCACTTAGCATTCACCCATGAATCATTCAAGCAGAAAAAAGGCACCTAACTCAAGGACTGAAGCTGTCTTGCGTCTACGCGTAAGAGATGAGCAAAACTGTATCTTTAGGCACTTTGTAGCTATCATACCGTCACAGAAACTCATAATTTGTTCCCACCTCTTTTGTTGAATATACAAAAATGCCAAAGATAAAACGGTTTTACAGTATTGTATTTTTGCACCAACAAGGTGATTCCTGAAGAGATATTAGTCAGAAATTTGGCATGGTATTTCGGCAGGGCGTGTAGTGCATTCTTAAAATTTTGAGAAATCTGTGCAAGTGGAGGAAAAAAGAAGAGGTGACAGAAAAAAATATATAAACAGCAGATGAACGGTATCTGAAATACTGCTAGTATTGTCATGTCCTTAAGAAATAGGAAGAAAAAAACGAGCAAAGTGCTGACACAGGACCTGAAAGATGCATGTGACCCTTCAGTTGGACCACGTAGTGTTGGCCGAAATGATCTCAGTGGAAGAGTGGCTGTCAAGAAGCTGATCTTACAGGATAAAAGACAAGGATAAAGTCAAAAAAGGCTGAGGTATGTCAAATGATACAATGCACCGAAAATCTGTTGCAGCAAGTCTTATGGAGTGATAAAGGTTTATATAAGAAAGTTCAGGCCGTGTCGGAGAGTTAAACATTCTCAAACTTGTTTCTGGTATGCACTCTGGGATGTATTTAATGCAGTTAATACACAATAAGATGTTTGTACTGCTAATTAGCACTACTTTGCAGCTCTACATGTATGTGCACCCTCTCAGTCAGTAGATGTGCGGAGGTTTCTATAGATGATAGCTCAGTAATCCACCCCGACAGCCAAATTTGGTCAGTGGATGGCAAATATTCCAAAAGCTTCAGAAATGGTGATTTAAGCAGCAGGAATATAGTGAACAAGTAGCAGCTAAAAAGGCAGATTTCTCCCTAAGCTGTTGGTGGAGACTCATCTTAAATATCTTAAATAGTAATGTGATAACGTGTCAGTGTTCAGTTTGTGTGAAATGTTGAAGAGAAAACAATCGCACCTGAATTCTTATCAGCATTGTCAGACCTCTTTACTATCACTTTACATCGATGTTCACATCCATTTTTTTCAAGCATATTTTACCCACATTGGTATAAAAGTATGTGAGAGCCAAACGTCCACAAATTTATGCCAACTAGACCATTTGGGTATACGATATGAGTGGAAGCTTCTAGACAGCCAGGTATACGAGCTGCTGTTTGGAAGATTAAGAATATACTCTGATGACTAACGAAGGTAGTTTGCACTAATATCTTCAAAATGTGAGTAAACCAGTCCCCGTTGCTATCGGTTTCTGGAGAACATATGGGGGTTTTTTTAATAGCTGTAAATAAAACAGGGGCGCTGGCAGCCCAGTGTTACACGGGAACAATGCAGCATACACCGTTTGTTTTTCAGTGCTGGGAGAAATGAAAAGCAAGCCAAAAATTCAAAGCTTTGTTGAATCAAATTCAGTTTAAAGCTTTGCAACTAAGCAGAAGCCAGTTAACAGCACACCCTTGCTGCAGCAGTGTTTGTCTGTACTGCGTTTCAGGTGATATACAGCCGAACATGCAGTAATTTGCCATGTGTCTGGTCTGCTTTACCACACTGTTGCGCAGAGTTTTCCCTCTCTCCCTATGCAGGCCTGTCATGTCGAACAAGCCAAAACCAACTGTTTACTTCTTAACACACACTTGCCGAGTATCCACTGACTTGACTTGTTTACGTGTGATAACATGCCTTTAGTAAGCCCAAAGAGGGTCTCCATCAGTATCACATGAGAAGGCAGTGTTTACTCAAGTCAGCGCTCTTTAATCTTGACATGTGAAGAACGACACTAATTTCCTCTCTTCTTTTCTCCTGAAGGGGAAAAGCGTTCTGATGATGTAAACACCTTCGTTTATTGTGGCTGCTTTCAAATTGCCTGAAGTGGCTGTTTCTGTAATTGTGGGTTGAAGCAAAGTGCAAGTGATTATGCGTGTGTTGAAGACTGAGCTTGTCTGCTCAAAAATAAATAAAAAATTGAAAAAAATTACACATTTGTGTAACAAATCATGTTCACGGATTCTGCGGTGGTGACATGACAAGTGTGTCGTAAATTATCTTTAAACAGCCACCTTAACTTGAGACTCTATCACGCTTACACTGGGATAAAGATCTTTAGGCGAATGTAATTACCTGCCAGCTACTCCTCTTAAATGTACGGCAAAGAAGGGAGGAGGGAAGCTTGAGGAGAATGTTTAATAGTGTTTGGAACAGCATATTCTTATAGCAGGGATCAAAAAGTTGCCATTCTATCAATCAGAATCAGAAGGGATTGCAATCATAGAAAAGAGCAGTTTCCATAGATGAATCAGCAGGGAAAATATTTCACCAAGAGAGACAAAAGTACTACAAACTACTTGGTTAGGTTTAGAGTACTGCACTTCAAATCAGTAATCCGGCATGTTGAGGAATTACGTTCGCCCACTGTGTTTAATTTCATTGCCACGATCGCAGCCGTACAGCCAAACGCCAAAGAACACCTATCTGTGAGATGCCAGCGGCTTTCACAAAACAGCTGTTATTGACGTTCTGGTGAAATGTGGGCTAAAACAAGGCCAACAATTAAGTCTTTAATGAAGGGGAAAGAGGGAGATGCTAACAGAAACTGATGGTAGTTTAGAGTGGATGGAGGAAATACAATGGAAGGTAGGAACTGATGACAATGAGTCTCCTCTGACAAGTCCATTTCTCTATTTTCCGAGTTATGAGACTTATCTCTTTGAGGTATGCTTCGTTTGTGACAGAAAAAAGGCTGTGAAATGTCTCAAAGTATGAAGGATATAGAACTTAACTGGAGAAAGCTTTTTCTTTTCTGCACTTTTCTCCTGTAAATATATAATATACATGCACCCAGGATGATGACCATAAACAGTACTGTTTATAGTCATCATCCGGGATGCATGAATGCAAGGGTCTTAAAGTAAAGGGCAAAACGTCAAACAACTCGGGCGTAATCTTGAACAATAAAAGGAAGCATTTGAATGCAGATTTTTGGCATTGATTACCATGGCAACTAGCATTTGCATCAACCCTAATATAAGCCTTGCTATCTCAAATATTAGCCGATCGTGACAGGCTGAAAATGGTTTTTTTAAAAGTAGCTTTGCATTCAAAGAGTGCCACTGGGTATATATATGCGTTGCAGTATTTAACCAGGCGTCGCTGTTCTTCTGCGCCAACAAATGCCACTCTATCTGTGCTGAAGATTAACAATGGATCTTCACATCTCCATTTTCCTCCTGCCTTCAATCTATATCTCCACTTCCTTTGTTCCTGTTTTGTCAGGCATTGTAATCCCCATCTTTTCACCTCCTACAAATTAAGGCCTGCATTCAGCCATCAATCACACAACTGCAGTCTTAAACAGAACGGGGAGATAAAGAGACGAGGGCGGCAATGCTTATTTGTCTATCAACTCCCTCCAACTGACTAACTGTCTGAATCACAGTTAGCTTGCCAGTGATGGCCTTTTGTTGCATAGGATCAGTGTGTTATTTGGTTCAGTTTCTGAAGCCGTTCTGGTTATTTGGTTGTCAAACTGAGGTGCAAGGCGGTTTGTACTCTACCTGCTTGCTTCGCCACCACTGGTGCATGAAGACAAACTAATTTTCTCCTCCACCGGTAATGAAGAATGAAATCCTTTTGTTCAGCAGCAGTGGGTTTAGCGCAATTGTCTTTACTCCTGCGTGCTCTTATAGAGCAGGTCAAGTAGATTTTTCTGAAGTGCCTTGTGCTCTCTCAGCGAGACAGATGATTCATTTAAAGAGGCACTGAAGCATAAGTTGTTAGCTTGCTGCCTTTGATACACTACCCCATGGCTGCTAGTCTGAAACACGTGCACATTGATGTGCTCGTTTACAAAAACATGCAAACTTTGATACCACAAACCACATGGATAGCTACATGAATGTTGGACACTTTCCAGACGTCTTGAGCACTTCATGTTATTTGCTATTTGAATTATGACCCATTACTCAGGAGGGTGTTACTGGTTCCCAGCTCATGAAAAACTACATATACCATATAAGAGGCAAAAGCAACTAAAACAGCCTAACTGCACAAAAACAGAATAGAATAATCTTTATTGTCATTATTCAAGTACAACAAAATTTTGTACAAATAGTACAAAAAGCAATAAATAGACTATAATAACAATAAAGCAGATAAAAGATTATTTATCTAATCATTAGATAGGATGGAATGAAAGTCCTGAAAGCTGTTATCAGTGCAAGTTATTGTAGTGTATGTGTGTTGGGTGAGAGGTGATGGAGGCTACAGCGCTGGGGAAAAAGCTGTTCCTCAGTCTGTTTGTGTGGGATTGTGTAAGTCTGTATCATTCGTCTGATGGCAAAAGTTCAAATAGAGGGTGATCGGGGTGTGACATGTCTGAAATGAAGCTGTCTTCTCCCTCAGACGGTTGTTGTAGACATCCTCTAGGTGTGGGAGCTCCAGCCCTACTACACACTGTGCAGTCTTCACCATTCGGTGTTGATCCTTCAGCTCAGCAGGTGTGCAGCTTCTGTGCCACACCATTATACCGTTTGTGAGGATGCCGTCGATGGTGGGCTTTTTTTTTACTAGTGTTGAAGGTCTATGTCAGGAGGTTGGATAAGGTGAGTCCAAGAAACTTTAGTTTCTCCACTCTCAACTGCTTGTCCATGTATGTGAAGGTACTTCCAGTTTTCCTGAAGCCTTTGATCAACTCTTTAGGCTTGTTGGTTTTAAGGACCAGGCTGCTCTTCTCAAATCAGTCAACAGAGTGTGCCTCCTCAAACCTGTAAGCTGTTCCATTTTTGTTGAGAACTTTAAAAATTGTAAAAGTTGGTACAGCACCTGCGAAATGTTCCCAGACAATGAAATTATCATAAAGAGGGAGCTACACCAAAAACCTCCTGTGATTGCTTTGGTCACTTGCAGATTGCTGCAGTTCCTCATAGTTTGCACAAAAGACGCCTATTTGTCTTCACTTGTCCCCAAACTGTAGTGAAACATGGGACCCAAATGGGAAATAGACAAAAATTGGCCTGTAAAGTAAAAGTTGTGCAATCCAACACATTTTAGAAGGGTCGGCTTTTACTTTGATGGCGAACATCCTGTTTTTTTCACACTTTCATGACATCTTAGGGAAGGGATTGGTAGATAAGTCATCAGTGCACTACTAGCAGCTGCTTCAACTACTAGCAACCAAACACTTGCAAGGAGGTTGTCAGTGCAGCACTGTGTTTGCAGTCATTTTCAGGCTAGAGACTGCCAGCAACCTCCAATGACCATTTGCCAATTGGTTGCAAAACACACTTTTTTTCTCCGGTTCAGGGCAGTTACCAGGGGATCACTGATCGGTCTAAAGGTGTGTGTGAATTGGGCTGCTTTAGCAATCAGTTTTAGGGCAACTTCCAGTAATTACTAACAACCAGTCGGAGAATACAGTGCACATTTTCCCCTTGTGACCTGTGGTTGCCAGTTGATCGCCAACCGGGCCGTGTGAGTGGGGCCTAACTGAATCTAGTGATGGTGTTCTTTCTGAAAACAGATTATACTTTTATTGCAGTATTTACATGGTATCTCTATTTATATGCAAAGTGCTTTAACTTTTATACTCTCAGTAATTACCAGTATAGATTTCTAGCTGTTAATATACTGCACCATTTATGCATCTTGTATTATATGAATGTGATTTCCTGTTGTTTTTTTAATTGAAATTGAGTTGCTTAACATACAGTAAATTTTGAGGGGCTAATTCAGTGTCTACCCATGTTTTTCATCCTAGAAGATTTTTTTAGAAGCAGAAACATACAACTTACTTTTGTATTTTAGATATGTTTGTTAGAATATTTCAAAATAGCATTGCGGCAGAGTTTTGGATTAGTCTCACCTCAGCATGGAACAGTTTTCAGCATAGTAGACAACCTTAGCATCTAGTCTGTGAAGTGCAGCATTTAGAATCTGATATTTCTCTCTGGAATTGCTGGAAACCAAAAGAAAAAACCCAAAAAAACAGCTAAAAGTGAGGTGAATATTTGAATTACGTTTTTCTTACAAGCACAGCCTCAAATAAATGCAAATGCGTCTGCGTGCCTGCTGAATGTATAAACAGGCGACACGTTCATCGCATCAAATTCTCAAGATAATTGTGTCAGTGTTGTGCTAACTGCTCAACCCCAAATGGCAAAAGACGCGAGTAAGTGTGTCGAGATGTATTTCAATGAAAGAAAATAGCACGTCTCCAGTAACCTGTGTCACAGACACACACACTCATGGCCTCTGAAATAAATTAATCTTTCTTCTCAGGTTTGTAATTAGGCATCCCCAAGTTTTCTCAAATCATCTCATTTCTTGTAGAGATGTGATTATCATAAAGTGGATGCTTGAGGAAAAAAAACCCTAATTTGCATTTCTTTCTGTACTTCAGTCATTTCTCCCCAGTCTTAGCCTTACACTTGAAGAAGCAGAAAAGCCAGGCTTGTTATCAGAAGGATATGTAATAGCCCTTCATTAGAGTACTGGCTCATATCCAGCGTACCTGAATTTCATCTGATCCTATTGATATAGCCTACGTCGCTGCAAACCAGGGTCAAATAGCGTTTCTAAATTATTCAGTGTGTATTTGAACCTACATAGTGTGGTTAGGTAGAGGTATTGTAGAAGAAGACGCAGGGACACGCAGTAACTAGACTCTGAAACGCTTTTCTTTGATTCTCTTTACTGTTTGGTGTTTTGCTTGTGTTTTAATTCTACCCTAACCATCTGCCACACATGTTAGCCAAAGACATTTTCAAAAGCTATACTGAGTCTTCTCTCTTGTTCAAGTCCTTTGTATACCTCCCACTTTGCCACATTCATTTAGTACTTTGTTCCAGCCATAGTTTCCATGTTTTTAGGTTGTTCCTTTCTCCTTTGCTTCCATCTGCAACACCGTTTTTGTGCTGTTACTTCTTCCCATTTAGTATAACCAGTTAGTATATTATTTCTGGCCATAGAAGGTATTCTTCTGTATGAGTTCACACCCAATATGTGGAAGACTTTCTAAGAAAACCCCTTTATAGCTTGCCTATTAATACACTGCTAAGAAAAGCCTTGATAGAGGCCCTTGGTGTTAAGGGGTCAGTCCCAAGCCCACAGTGCTTCCTGTGGCACTTATTTTCTCTCTTCAAACTGGCTAGGAGTGATGTGGGATGAAACGCTGCCATCCAGTAACATGGCAGATGTCTCTCACTGTGTGATTACTCAGTGTCAAGTAGGCGGTGAAAACAGGTGACACGTTTATTTGTGGGGGGCGTGTGCAAACAAGGCTTTGGCGATTAGTCATCATTTGTGCAAATGTTCCCTCGCTTCACTTTCACTTCCCAAAGAGACCAGTTTCAGTCTCAAAAAAAATTAAAAATTTAAAAAAAACCAAAAAATCAGCTATTGCACTCAAGTTCTTCAGCATAAGCAGTCGGTTTCACTTGTACAATAGTAGACTCCTTCATACCCTGCAGTAATCCTCTGCCTACTTCAGTCTTGCTTTTATCTTTGAAGGACAACTTGTACAGTCTTCTAATGAGCCTGTTTAAAACTGAATTTGATGGGTCAAATGTATTTTTTATGCCATCAGTTGATTCATTAGCTCTCCTGATTTTGCAATACAGTATCTGACTTCAAATATGCTAAAGGTGTGCAAACCAAATCCTTTTCTGAAGCCACAGAGGGCTCTGAGAGAATGCAACGGGGCCTTTGGCACAATCTTCTGATATTTTACATTCTAAGCCATCAGCAGACAAAACAAACGGGGGGGTTGGGGGGTGAAATCAATGTTTCACACATAATAAAACATGAAGTTCTGCTGGAGGTTTCTTCCTGTTAAAAGGGAGTTTTTCCTTTCCACTGTCACCGAGTGCTTGCTCGTAGGGGGCATTTCTTTTTAATATTGTGAGGTCTTTACCTTACATTGCAAAGTGCATGCATAAAATTTCTCATGCAAAAGCCTTGTTTGACACCCTGAAAAATAACAAATTTGACTTAATAATAATTTGATATTCACGTTTTTCTGCTTGTCCATTTGAAAAAAATCAACAAAAATCAAAAATTCAAAGTTCTGGAGATTGTTGTAATGCATGTTTCTGTGTTGGAGAGCAAATCTCAAGTTTGTCAGATGCCTCAAACTGTATCCAAATGGGTGCAGCTCTGCTAGCGCTGTTCACCAACTGTGTCTAATACATCTAGCAAACAATGCTGATGGTTGCCAGCAGTGAAGCAGATACACTGTCTGCTTCACATTAACCTCCCTCTGCGTTACCAATGTCTGTTGACCCAGACATATTATGAAGCTACAGGTAGACACTGGAGAGTGTGTTATCAGGAGATGTGTGTGCCTCAAAAAAGACACACACCAGAGAGCAGCGCTAGCCCCTTGCACAGTAGGACCACCATTGTCGCATGCGGTGTAATGTGCGTGTAATTTGAACACACTTGGGCGCGCACAAACACATAAAGCTCTAACTACAGTTCTCTGACTGGAGGCCATGCTAGAGCACACTGCCTCGTTGCAACAGCAGGTATGGCACTATTGATTGGTAATGAATGTATATGTTCAATTCCCACCCGGATGTATTTCTTTACAACAGTCTCCCCAGATATGCTGCACATTTGATGATTAATATTCATCATATGGTTCCTTCATTGCCTGCAGATGGCCTCCTCTGTATCCGCTGGGACCCGCACACCCTGACACCAACATTATATCCATTTATACATAGTCTACTCGACATGTTGTGCCTGTGTGTTCTGCTAAGGTTAAAAGTGTCTAGCTCAAGGGCGATGCGGTGTAGTCGTGGCAGGTATGGCCCCGCTGGGAAACCAGGAGCTTCGTCACGTATTCAGACCCCTAGCTGGTAAATACACGTTTAATGCTACGGAGTCAGGCGGGGCAGGCGGCGTACCCAGAATACACAATTACTTCAGGTGATTTATTTTGAAGCAGGGAGGGTGTGAGGGACTGGTGGGAAGATTTCGGTGTCAGCACATGAAGACTGAGCACTGCCTTACAATATAGGAAAATCCACAGTGACCTGTTAGGAGTTCAGTGGAAGCAGGTTTTGCATTATTTTGATATCAGTTATTACAAGAGTGAAAAATGGGTTTGAGCTGTCTTCTGTTGTAATTAGTTGCATCAATCAAAAGTATAACAAGAACAAAATTAACTCGTTTGCTTGCATTGCAGTTACGGCTTGTGTTGAATTACTAATTTGGATATCAGAAATTTGTAAAACAAAGACTGTATGTGGCAGAAACACAACATTAGAAAGACAGCAAACAGCCCTAAGGTGCTACATTTGCATGTATTTTGAGTTGTTTGCGCTTCCGTGCTTATATAAGAACTCTTATACAAATCTCTCCAGATATCTGCAAAAATTATGTGTCTGACATTAGCTTTTCAGCAGGCATTGTACAGAGTACATTGCGCGTGAAGATTTTGTTTGTTTAAAATATTAATTAGTGCAGCTTTAAGGCAAAAGAACGCTCAGCATTATGTGCTGACGTGCAACAATTGTGCAGGGATAACCCTGCAAGAGAGTGCAGATGCTAATTTGCCACTCACAGTAAACATGTCTCATGGAAATGCAGCCAAAAATTAGTAGGGGAAGTAGTGCTCCCTGTTTTTGCCTGAAGATACTTGTTTTATTGCAGTTACTATAATGTTCCTATCATTATCTGTATCGCTCTCTCCTCCCACTCGAACTGAATGCATACCTGTTGTCTGCAGGCTGTTCAAATACATTGTGGGAGGTGTATGGAAAAAGCAAAGAAGCCTATGCAAAACTTTATTTTGTATAAAATATGTCACAATTGTGTGACACTCGATTCAGGTCCTCAGCGTTATTGCTAGAGTATTGCAAGAGCAGCGGTAAAGTCTAAACCGGGCAGTTCGTTTAGGTAATCAGCAACACCGATAGCAGTCTGCAGTATTCATGTTTGTTACAGATGTCTTGTACTGATGAATTACAGAGTTCTTAACGTGACGACGGGTTAAGGTATGCCTGCATTTTTCAGATTCACAAAGCAAAGAAAGCAATCACTCTCACAGAAAGTGATTTTCTTCCGCCCACACAGCAAACACCCTGAGAAATGTGCATGAACACTACTGTATGCACACACACATGAGCATTTGCACACTCAACTGGCTTGGATGCACCAGCGGAACTAATTGTTTGTAGAATTGATTTCTTATTTAATTACAAGACAGGCAAATTAGTTTAAACTTGAAATCCCAGAGCCACTCAAGAGGAATTAAAGTGCTTCCAAAAGTTTTCAGCAGAGAGGAAAATGAAATTTTCTTTCATGGTGATTGGTTATGTCGCTGAGAGGAAGGCTTTATTGCGCTACCAGACCGATTTATCTACCGAGTATACACAGCGTCCTCTCCGAAGAGACTAGCGAGAGCTTCATCACTTCCTTAATGTATCTCTTCCACTGGCTAAATTGACAAGAGAATGTATATTTTCAATAGTGCACCTTTGGTAACTGCAACCAAATGCTGAAAACTGTTTCTTTACGTTGTCACTGCGTGAAAGAGGATAATGATCCCATCAGTGGAAATGGTGCCTTTAGGGACAAAACGGATGCATGAGTCAGATTAAATGGGAATTGAGGAAAACACAAAGAAAATGTCTTTGGTTGTGGTTTTCAGCAGTTTGCTTATGATAATTTCATGCAAGTCATTTTGTTGTTATATGAAACTGACAGAATGCTTGCAACAATAAAAAAAATGTGCAATTACATTAGATAAACATTATTACACCGCAAAATACACTTCATATTATATTAAGTCATTTTCTCAGGCATTTTTTAGCCTCGCATGAAAATAACACCTTTTAGCATAATGTAGCCATTTCAAGATATAGGCTTCATTCATTTAGTTCATACATCTAGAGCCTGACAAGGCCACTCTAACTGTTCTCATTGTACTCTTGTTCTTAAGATATTTTTTACCCTTCTTGGGTAAAGGTAAAAAATTAATTGTTTAAAAAACAATAATTAAATTTTTTTTAAAAAGGCTATATTTATTAGCATCTACACCTATCAAAACAAAGGTGGCTAAAGTACAAATGTTCTTCACTTAAAAAAAGTACTTTGGTAGAAGCTGAAGTACTTTAATGACTTATGTAAAAGTGAAAGATACAGACTTTGAAATGTATATTTGAAATATAAGTATTAAGGACAAAGTAATTCGTTGGAGGGTGTTTGAAACAGGCATTTTGGTCCACAGGAAACTAAACCATGTGCCAAATTAACATAGAAAAAACAACATACAATACAACAACATACAATACAAGGAAATAAAAATGTTATTTCAACTTAAATTATAACTGTAATTAGTGGAGTCAGCCTGACCATCCGTTATGTAGAACACAAACAGAGAAAAACAGAAAAACAAACAGAAATAAAAAGAAAAAAAGCTGTATTTGCTGTTGCCTAAATTATAGGTTATTGACTTCATTGTGATGAGCTGGCTCAAAGTAGGTGATATGAGGTCCACACTAGAGGTTTACTTAAGGTAAGCATGCTTTTTTGTGTTATTCTTCCCCCCTGCTTACATCTGTTGAGTAGAAAGTACAGATAAAAATACTCAAGAAAATAAAGAACATTTTTAAAATCCACTTGAGTACAGTTAGTATTTGTACTTGGTTACATCCCACCTCTACTATCCACTCACTGAATTAGTCCTTTCAAATACCATTATTTGGCTGCAGTAGTCCTCCAACCCTAAAAGCTTTTCCATTACCATAAACTCCAATGATTGGAATTCCCTCCTATTTAGTATGTATATAGGCTAACAAGCTAAAACTAGTTCATCACAGCAGTACAAGAACAATGTTGTGTTTCAATTAGGTCGCTTCTTCATCATCATCTTGTTCCAGTTTTGTTCAAAGTGTAGCATTTTAAAGCAGGTCAATAACTTTAAAAGTCAATCACAGGGAAATGCTTGGACCAAGCTAGCATAGCACAGCTAGCATAACTCAAACACAAGCAGTAGCCATTATTCTAGCTTACAGATTGGCTTATGTACCGTGCAATAATGGGAACATTGTCAGCATAACAATAACTAACAATGGTCAAACCTCTCGAGTCTGTTTTACATTATTTTTTTTCATATTTGGGCCACAAGGTGATGTAGCTAGCTAAAGCATCTCGAATCCCTCTTTGTTTTCCTCTGCCTAATTTGTTTTCAATCATTGGCGGTCACTTTGAACAGAAGGCAACAAGCGGTGCCATCTTCAACACAACTGTTCACAGTTAGTAGAAGAGCAGAGACCTGATACTGAGAAATAAGATCCCATTACTCCAGTGACAAAGGGAAACAAGAGTTGCCAGTGTTTCAGAGCCATGGTGATGTGAGGTCATCATTATTCACCAACAGCTCGCAGGGTTTCTGTAGTGAGAGACAGAAGGTGAGAGAGAGAGACAGACAGAAAAGAGAAAATGCTGAGTGAAACACATTGCAGTTTTTTCCTTATTTTGAGCACCACTTCCCTGCTCCCTCTGTCTACATCATGGCCGTCCTCCCTGTTGTCGAGTCATCAAATTTCTGTGGAAAATGAGATTCACTGTGCCACGAAGACTGATGATCCCCTTTAACCTCGGCTACTGAAGCACTTTCCCCGTTCGAAAATAGCAACCAAGCCTTTTTGTCTGTGCTATTTGAAGCCCCCCTCCCATATCTTATATTTAAGTGCTGTTGACTTTGAACATGCCCTGTTTGAGTCTAGATAGGCGCCGCATCAACTGAGAAGCTTGAGTGGGATCATTTCCTTCAAGTATTCTCAAAGTACATTTTAAGGCGTACCCCAAGGGCAAATTGGATAGCACTGTGGTAATAGTATTGCTTTCTTCACTTGAGCAGTATATCATTGGCTTAGGGGCTTGTCCTAGAATCAGAATTGTTCTGGTAACGCTAATTTCTCTCATGTCCATTGGCTTTGGTTACACTCCATGGAGAATTTTCACATAGCTACACATCGAGCTGTGATAGCATGGTGGGACTGGGAAAGTTAAGCATGGGATACACCGCGATATTGGGAAACCACACGTATAACAGCTGAATTTCTGTAAAAAATACTGATGCAGTCCGACTTTATTTATAAAGCACATTTAAAATGGTAGAGCTGACCAAAATGACATTCATAAAATAAAAGAGTCAGACAATAAGAACAGAATGATGGCGGTAACTGGTCTGTAGACCTCTGTGACCTTGACGGGACATAAAGTGTTAAGAGGTAAGATATTGCGGCGTTATCCCATTAAGAAATTTTAAAACATACGATAAAATGTTAAAATCAATCTTGAAGTTCGCAAAGAGCCAGTGAAGGGAGGTCAGAACAGGGGAGATGTGATCTTGCTTTTACTGGTTACAGTAAGGAGGCCTGCAGCAGCATTTTCTGGACCAGTTGCACCAATAAAAAGGCCATTACAATAGCTGAGATAAAGTCATGTATAACCCTCTCAGAACCTGACCTTAGATAGATGCCGTAACCAGATATTTATTAATGAAGAACGTGGACACCTCAGAAGCAGAGTTTTAAAAGATGCAGTGATATTAAAAGTTATTATATTACATTAGATTATTAAACTGAATTTATCTCAAAAGAAACCTTTAATCTGCCAGGCAAAGGCCCATTTATGAATAAAATGTACAGTTTTACATTATATTACACTTTTTAGCCTCTTTGTTTGCTTTTGTAAGCATACAGAGGTTACTCTTTGTGTTACAAACTATTTATGCCGCTTTCATTGCTTATACTTTGGGTTGAAGAGCTAAAGTAGCCAAATCTATTTTGAAATTGCTAGAAATTATTGTGTAATAAAGGTTATGTATCGCTTTGTCAACCAAAGCTCTAGTGTTACGTTGGGACATCGCGTAATTTGTATTACTTGTATCTTAATCCTTTGCAGCTCTGTCATGTCTTTAATTTTGAAAATAAACGCAGGCAAACACAATGGGTAATAATAGTGATTATATTGTATTGTGTCCAAATCGGCATCTTGGGCTCGGTCTATTTTCTTGTTTGTTTCTATTGTTTCACTTACTTCTGTCTCTCTCCTGCTTAAAGAATATAATAAAGTGCAAAAAACAAAGTTAGGTGCATGTTGGGTGCAAAGTCTGGAGGCTCGTGTCACTGCACAGCATGTATATCCAGTAACACCAAGATCAAATGCATGAAGACTCCAAGGATGGTGATATGAGTGGCATCCGCTATTATAGGACATTTTCTTGTCAACAGCAATGGAAGGTCTGTGGCTCGTGACGAGACTCTTTGTAATCAATCAGTTGTCATGTTATGCAGGGATAATATTAAAAAATGTGTCCACAGACTCACAAACACATAGCTGTGTGGTACCTGCTAAGGTGTAGCTGAGAGGTATTGATCCACTGCACTGAGTCTGTATATCTAAGGTTTATGTAAAAGTATTGTATAGCTAGTTTAAAGTTTTGTGCGGGCAAACATGGCCAGTGTGTTTATTTGTGATTTTTTTTATATATATTTTTTAGAGAGAGATACTTTCTTAGGGAATTGGAGATAAAAAGAATATCATCGCTATAGTGAAGGGGGGGAAAAGTGAGGAAGAATCTCATAGAGACTCGGATAGGGAAAAGTCTACTCTCAGGAAACACAATGCTGGATGGCGTGCTCAAGCTAAATAAATTATCACGGGGGCTATTTTTAAGTTGAAGTGTAAATGCAGTAATCCTTGGAGCAGGAGCTGCGAAGAGCAACGCACAGAAACCACATCGGGGAATACAGCTCTGCCTTTATCTCCCCCATCCCGCCCGCCACACACTCTCTCCCCTCTTACTTTTACTCTCTCACCCACATGCATCCTTCACTCCGCACATTGCCGCCCCATCCCAGCACCTCTATCTGTTCTCACTTTATCTGTTTCCCGTTTCTCTCTCTCCTTTTTCTTCTCCCTGCCTTTCATATGGTAAAAGCCTCTTTTCTGTGTCAGAGTATTTTGCTTATCACTGAGCTTTCTACGGGGACTCCACTGAGGTCTATTGTAATAAACAATAACAGACCTTTGAACAAGACTGGGAGGGGAAACATGTAAGTGGCACGCAAAGAAGAAGCAGTCAGAGGATATTAGGACACAGTGGGTCATTCTGTAACTTGCCAACTAATCTTTTTTAGCTGATGCTAAAATGTTAGGCCTTTTTTTTTTAAACCCTCAGTTCCCTGCAGGACAACGTTGTCAAGCCCAGGAAGACTTTGCCTGAAAAGCAGTATTGTGGTGTTTTGGTATGGGGGACGAAACCCTCCTCTGCTGCTGTTTAGCAGCATATAATGGGGCATCGTTAATCACGAGCACAAGCTGAGGTTTTACAAGGTTAATGACGGCATAGCCAACCTCTCGACTGTGTCCCATTCCTCAGGTATTTATCAGTGTCAGCAGAAACCTGTGAGCTGAGGGTACTTCATATAGTTCTCTCATTGACTCTACTCACGTGTTTTAAGCTTTTCTTTTTTTTAGTCCACAGTGCTAGAGTCTTTCTTTTTTCCTTTACATTTCTCCTCAGGGGTTGGCTTTTGAGTAAATCACTTAAGAAAAACAGAAATATACCAAACTGTGAAAATTATTTGTCACCATATAGTTTATCTGTCATTTTGTATTTCAAATGAGTTGCTCTAAACAACTGCTTAGCTCTAGTTGTCAAATAGTTTATTGATTCTAGTGAAATCGTCGAATGCCTCGGTTTGTCTGTTTAAGAAAAACAAATAATAAATCAACACAAAATTAGATTTGTCCAGCTCAGGCATTAAAGGCATACTTTATGAGAGATATATTAGCTGCTTTGTGCTGTGCTTGGCACAACCCTGTTTAAAAATACTGTTTCATTGACATTTAAGTTAAAGGTAATCAGTATCATACTGAATACTAATTCGATTTTAGATAAGACTTCATTTCTATTAAGTTAACCAACTTTCAAAATCTACCTTGTCCAACTTTTCAATAGACACAAATATTTATTTTTTGTAATTTCGGTATTTATTTTAAAACCTTATGACTCATGTAATAATTAAATCTATTGCAAGGGCAATAGATTTAACCCTTGTGACCTAACAAAAACATTTATGGTTGTTTTAATAAAAGTGATATGGTAACATGGCTAAAATTAGAGCAGGGTTGCACAAGATAGCATGGATATGTTATTTTATTTGTAGATTATTAAATAAATATGGCAAATAAATACTTGAGATTAGAGAAATGTTATTTGTAATTTTTGTGTTACATGTATGGTAACAGCATAGCAAATCAGCGCTAACGTTAGTGCTGTCTCAGACAAAGATGCTAGCAGTGGAATATAATGTAACTGTGAAAATCAAACATAAATGCTTATATGATCAAAATAAGAAAACTTTGAATTTGTTTTCTCTTGATATGTTGTATATGTATGTTGTGTTGGTTAGAGTGACAAAAGATTAAAAGATACAAAATGTATGAAAGAGGACTGATCTTCAGTCCACCTGTGGTGTTAGCATATCGCTCGTTTATGTCCCTTCCTCTTTGTCCGTGTGATCTTATGGATTTGTCCCTTCCTTTTCCAAGTTAAATATATTTAATGACAGCATGGTACATATGTTGTGGGATACAACTTTCAGTGCATAGTTACTGTTCTTTGAAATATGTTAATGTTAAAAAAAATGGTTTAACAATCAAGATCCATGTATCAACAAAATCACGTCTTCAGCAACTAGGTTTGCACTTTTTCTCAGAACGAGTGTAATTTACAATGATACAAACTTAAATGTATGTTTTATGTTGTTTGGGATGATTTTCAAATTCATGGATAGGATGGAAAATGTCCTGCAAACAAATACATTAAGTGCTATATGAAACCGTTGATCACATTCCTCATTAATAAAATCCTGCTTTGAATGTTGCAGCCGTTTGTGCTGTATGTGATGTTGCAAACACAGTGTTGGGAGTTTCTAGGGTTTGGCTAACCTTAGCAATGCTAGCAGCAGTAGCCTTGGTTTCTTCCATGCTAGCATGAACATCTTGGTGTAGAATATTGTTACCTGTGGCTTCATCTGACTTGTTATGTTCCAGTTTATTCTGACAAACTTGACTTTTTTTAACATTACATGAAAGAATTACAGAACAACGCTAGTTAGCACAGTTGTTTACTTTCCAAATCTACTCATTTACAACATCTGCTCACAGGGAGAGCAAGCTCACTGTACAATAATGAAATAATAATAATCAACTAGTACCTTCTATCTGGGGCTGACTAGCAAAAGCAGCAACGTTTAACCACGTTTGACCAGACTGGCAGACTAAGAGATTTAAGCTGTTCAGCTTTCAACCAAAATGTGTAGGTTTTAAAGGCAAACTTCCTTGGTATGTATGGAACTGCAAAACTCTGATGAAGATGTGAATGAAATCCCCTGAAAAGTTACTTGAGATTTTCTGTTACAGTCTATAGCTGCATTTCTGAAGGAGTTTGCAATTTTTTTAAAAAAAACTGCAGTTTGAATATTTCTCGTGTACAAAATAAGTACCAACATCTTCAGTCTTCTGAATCCAGTTTAATAGATAATGAAGATCTGCTCACTAATTTGCAGCACTGCCTGCAATGCTCAAAAAAATAACTTTAGTTATGTAAGGGATCCGTGTCAGCTTCCACTAATTGAGACAAATTTGAATTTTGCAAATGTTTTTATTTGCAAAATTGAAGATAAGTAATGTCACTTACCATTTGCAGTAAGCATCCTGAGTTGGTATTAATCACAACAACCAAATGTTGACCCAGTTGTTTAATTTCATTGTTGTTTTAGCTCTAGAAGTAACAAATTGTCGAGTGTCTGTTGTGTTTCCGCCTTGATTCCGTCAATCGAAACCATTTCAAGAACTGGAATATAACATTCAGAGTTATATGTCATTTTTCGTTTATCATAATGATCTGCTCTTACTTGAGTCTCATTTTAGCAAGTAAACAAGCAAATTTTAGATGTAGCCCTGCCTGAAGAGGTTGCAAAAAATACACAAAACCAAACATCAGGACCTTCATACTGGGGTCCATGTGGGTGATGTGCTGTAGAGATCCCCAAACCTGCTTTCTTTAATATCAGAAAATCCAGAATAATGTGTAACATTTAAATTCCATTGCTTTGTTTCATTGGTTCTGTTTAAATATTTATTGTAAAAGGCATCTCGTGGCCCACCTGCTGTGCCTTAATGGTTCACTAGGGGGCTGTGGACCACACTTTGGGAGTCAGTGATCTAAAAGCATATCTACACAAACTTCCCCCACATAGACATGCTTAAAAATATAGATACAAACAAATGTCAGCATAGATGTTCTGAAATAAATGAAAATCTTGTTTTTACTGTTTCACTTTTTGCTTCTTTGTATCACTTTTTTTTAAGGCCCTGACGACCGTGACAGCTTTGTTTCTGTAGAGATATCCTGCATGATAGAGCAGCACAGTGCTGAGCTCAGTTTGACAGTGCCCTGCTGAGCAACTGAAGGAAGCCGAACCATGGAGGCGAGGTCTGTGCATGTGCAAAGTGCGAGTGTGTGTCACTGTATGTGTTGGCAGGTGGCACTGGAAAAGGCACAGTAGCAAACAAATTCAACTTGACACGAGTTAGAAAACCAAAATACAAGCACTTTGAGGACTTCTGTTCCCCTCTCGCTCGCTCTGCATAAAATAAACTTATTTATTTAACCTCTCTGGGTTACGCTGATGAGGAGCTCTGCTTTATAGAGATAGATGGAGAGACGGAGAAGGGGAAACATCCCGTCAGTTGTTTATGTTGTTGAAATCAGGGCAGGAAGAGAAGCAGGCATGCTTGCTCTGACTCGCAGAATAAGATGACCTATTTTAAACAGATGCTGGAAGACGAGGCTCCATAAAGCTTATCTGAGCACGGCGGAGGCTCGAGTATCTACATATCTTAAATAAGAAAATCATCGATTGGTACATTTAACAGGTCAAAATTAATTAATTGATTATAAATTCAAGCAAAAAACACTATCAACTAGTAAGGTGCCACCAAACTCTTTATATATCCCCAGCATTGATCTAAAAGTCTCTCGGATTCTGCTGGAGGGACTGAACACCATTCCTCCAAATGATTTTCCCTCACTCGCTGCTTTGCTTGCGGTGGACATCTAAAACATCTAATTCCCAAAGGTGTTCAGTTGAAGGCCACAGAAGACAGATGTTCAGCTAAATGTGGTTAACCATGATTGTGTGTTTGGTATAGAGTGCATGACACTAATTATATTGTAGCAAAAATAACTCCAACAAGAGTAAACTGAGTTAAATTTGTTGGCGTATTTGTGTATTCATTGGACTACATTCAGCCACACATTTATGCACATTTGTTGCAATAATAATCTGTGTGTGGGACTGGCTCAAAATAAACTACAGTGCCCACATTCATTGTAATGAAGGAACCTGTTAGTCAGTGCAACGCCGTGGCTCAGTTGTATTTTTTTTTTTGTTTTGCGGACATAAATGGAGCTCCTGTCTCGGCAGACTTTTACTACATAGATGACACTTGATGCTGTGGATTCGTCTTTCCGTGGGATTTGTCGATAATGAAGAGCAATCCTTTGAAAACTCATCTTAATGTGACCCGGCAGCAGGACACCAGCACCAGGTGCAGGATCCAGCCCGTATGGAGCAGATAGTTCAAAGCAGGGCGGACAGAATCAGCGCAACCGCGTCCTCGTTTACATTTTCACATCGAGACGCGGCACGCAGCAGAGAGGCGGCAGATGAAGCCGCACACTGAGGTGTGCTTTGATTGAACAAGCAAGACAGCTCTGATTACAAATGCATGGGTGCGAGCTGCAGAGGAGACGAAGGAGTGGGGGGGGGAGAAAAAGACGGCAATGACAGCGTGAGTGAAGTGTGGCAGGAAGACAGACGGGGAAAATTTGATGATCTGGACATTTAACTCCTTGTTTCTATAAAGCTGCTCATGTGTTAATAGAAGCAAATCACGTTGATCATTCATACCGGTGGCATGGAAGAGCGAGCCGCTGTCGATACAAGAGAGTTTGTGTGCATGTGTTGTAGGCCTGCAAGCTTTATGTTTGAACATACGAACATATGGCCATGAGATGGAATCCGTGTGAAATACACTGTGAAACAGAACATTAGTAATATATCAGTTTTCCCTGCGTATGGGCCGTAAACATGAAAAGTGGGTTTTGTAATTGGTGAGTTTAACTGGAGACAAACCAACTGTTCTCTGCCTCTCATTCACTCACACACGCACATACACTTGCGATTACACATCACAGACGCATGCCGAAATCATAATTTTCTGTCAAATGCTGGTGCGCGCACACACACACGCTCCACACTTATGTCAGGGAGGCATTCACATGCTGCTCAGTTTAATTTAGGTTTGGCAGATTATAGTAATTATGTTAAAGAAAAGATTTTTCAAAGTACTTTGCCCTTTTCTGTCCTTGAAGACTGAAACAGTGCTAGCTAAAGTATCCTCATACTCCAATTTTTTTTAAACTCTGCTTTTTACTGGTTCAAGTAGATTGGAAAATATATTAAAATAAAGGATCTACGAGGAGTTATGGTTTTATTGTTTCGCGTGGTTTTATGGCAACAGTAATCTCTGTGGCATTCAGGGAAATGTTTTGTCTAGTCATAACTGCAAACTATCCCTTATATTGAGATGCAGTGTGTGTGTGTGTGTGTGTGTGTGTGTATGTGTGCGTGTGTGTTTGGTGGCAGCCAATAGAGACGCAGTGACACCAACATAAATTGGAAATACAGAGTATGTCATTGAACTGCACCTCTGGGCCTGCTCTCCATTTAGCACTATGTCAGAGTAATGTGTTTGCATACACCGTGTGCTCTATTTGTGTGTGTGTGTGTGTGTGTGTGTGTGTGTGTGATGGCCAATGTAAACTACCCATGAAATTAAGAGGGTTTTTTTCGTTTTGTTTCGTAAATGTAGACGTTTGCTTCTGCGTGTGACAATGCAAACTATCCTTGAAATTAAGATGTAGACCAGGAGACGTGTACGTGTGTGTGCGCGCGTGTGCACGCGTGAGTGTGTGTGGGTAAACAGATAGCTCTGAGTACTCTCCCGATCCTCAGAAGACAGAGCGAACCTCTAAAGGGAGGGCGGGATTTGAAGAACATTTCGAACATGCTGACAGCTTGTCAGGGCCCTCCTACGACTGTAATGAATTTCAGCCTTTTGTGGTGTGTGGTCCTGCCGCACCGATAAGCCCTGGCACTAATGCAGTTAACAAGGAGTAAGAGTGTGCACCCAGTTGTGTGTGCACCGGCTGACATGATGTATACATGCTTCTGAGCATGCGTCACTCAACTCCTACACTCCTTAAACAAGCTAATCATTGCCGGACAGTCTCAGGTGTATTTCTAACAGTATTTAACGCTGCAGTGCTTTTATTTATATGGCTGAGGGTTAGATTAGTAGCATGTTAAAACTCAGTATGTGGGAGGAAAAAAACTTTGAACCTAAGACTTTAAGTAAGCAGGTATTGGAAGCCAAAGCCTTCAACTTCCACAGCTGCTTGATCCTTTGGGTGGTGGGTCTGCAGTAGGGCCGGCACATGTGGCTCACTGGAGTTGAGCCAAGCCTGACTTCATGAACTAATGCCCGACCAGTAGCAGTTCACCCCTCCCCCAGGTCTGGATCTTGGGTGGGGTGCCTGGAACCCAGATCCAGGTAGCAAGGTGGTGGTTGTTGTTTCCATAGAGGCCTTATGAAATATACTTAGTTTAGCTTGTCACCCGGCCAGTAGAGCCAGTACCAGCAGCCATGTTGCCCCTGACAACATAGCTCCAGAGTTCGCTAGGGAAGTCTACCCCCTCCTTCGTGATAAGGATAAGAATCTCATCTCTGCTTTTTTTTGCACTGGCAGAGACGCATCTTTAAAAAGTTAAGACATGTTTCCCCACTTTGTATCCTCCCGTCTTCTTTTAAATACAGACCGTAAACATCTGGGAACTTAAGGGAACCAGTTGCTGGAGAGGAATTTTGTCCCATTCTCACCTGATTCGAGCTGCTCAACAGTTCTAGATCTTCTTTGTTGTAGTTTTCATTTCATAACCAGACAAATGTTTTCAGATGGTAAAAGATGTGGACTCCAGGCAGACCAGTTCACCAACTAAACTCTTCTATTCTGAAGCCATGTTGTTGTAACAGCAGTAGTATGGGGTAACATTGTCTTGCTGAAATATGCAAGGCTTTCCCTAAAAAAGATGCCGTCTCGATAGGATCTTATGTCGCTTTAAAACCTGGATGAGCCTTTCAGCACTGATGGCGCCTTTGCAGATGTGCAAGCTGACAATTCTTTAGGCACTGATGCATCCAGTCCAGTTCTGCCTTAGGCCCCAGAAATTGTGGGCGTCCAATACTGATTTTTGACCTGGTCCCCTGCACACAGAGATTGCTCAGATTTTCATCATCTTTGACTGATATTATGTGCTATAGATAATGAGATATTCAGAGTCTTCATAATTTCACACCAAATTTTTCCTCAATTTGTCACAGACATAGTTATTTGCAGATTGGTGAACCTGTGCCCATCTTTACTTCTGGTAACGCTGCCTCTCTCAGATGCTCTTTTTATACCCAATCATGTTTCTGACCCGCTGCCAATTAACCTGATTAGTTTCAAAATGTTTTTCCAGCTGTTTCCTTTTAGTACCACTTCCTTCTCCAGCCTGTTGTTGCTCACTTCCCAGCATTTTTGAGATGTGCTGCTGCTATTAAATGTAAAATATCATATGAGCTAATAATTTTTCATGAAATGGTAAAATTGTAACCACTTTTAACATCTGATGTGCGTTCTATTGTAAGTAACATATTTGTGAATAACACATGTTTTTACTTACATTCTACATAGTTACACAACATTTTGGTGGGAATTGGAGTTACACAAAATAATTAGTAGTTTTTCTTTTAATGTGACAAGAACTTATAGCTGCAGCTTTGTACCAGAGAAAGACAATATATGAGACTGCATCCAGTAACAGTTACAGATAAAGTACAAACCATCATCATAAATACTACTGTTTGGATTATTTTGAAAAGAAACAGCCATAACTCATGAACAGATTCACAGCATGTTTCTATTATATCGTAGGGTTGTTGGGGGGTTTTTTTATACAATGAAAAGAAGACTCTCATGACAGATTCAAATGTCAAACAGCGCGCACTGGGAAGTCTGCTGATGTGTTAATCTTGTTTCTTTAAAGCAGATCTTTGATACTTTTCCTTTTTTTTTTAAACCTGCCATATGCATACTGTTACAGTGATGGATGCTCATATTACACATTGCCAGATTTTCACATTTTTGGTGTCAGCATGTGGACGAGTATTCCTTATGAGCCAAAAGCTCAGGCTTTACACTGCTCTGTTTAAGACTGTTTTTTTTATTCTTGGATGTTTATGATGTCAAAGACAGAGGCTATTCCTTTATATGATTATCTGAGGTAAACGGCTCCAGCCGTCTGTGCGTGAGCAACAGCCAATCGGAACAAAGCGGAGAAACTTGGTGGATGTACAAAGAGCCAGTATCAGATCATTCGATTCATTTTAACCTGTGAATCATGCAAAGCATCTAAAAAAATATTGAGCTAGAAATATAAGTAATAGGTGACCTTTGAAAAGAGTCTGACCCGAGCATTTATTCAACTTTTTTTCTTTTAAGCCAAAAACACTCAAGTCAGAAGAACTTTAGTTTTAAAGTGATTACAAAACAACAAGACTTCTTATATTTTATTAAAGTAAAGCAAAGGATTAGTCACATAAAATTATATTTTATAGTTGGAAGTGAAAAATTGAGTACTTTTGCTTACATTTTGCTTTTTTCATTTGTTTAAAGTGGATTATAATACACGGGTTCTAATTCTAATAATGGAGTACTGTCAAGGTACATCAAAGTATTGGCTTTTGAACTTTAAAGATCCGAACTGTACTTTTAAAAGTTTTAAAAATACATCTCAGTTTTGTGTTAGCTGTTTGCCCTGAGCTTCAGCTGTCACTGTTGAAAAGAGTAACGTATAAAGTCACAAATCTGTTGCACCAAGCTCTGCATTCACACTCACACTCTCTCACACACATGCACACACACACACACACACATACAAAAGCTGTTGTCAGAGGCAGGGTTGGCATGTATCTTTATGCCTTGTCTTCACATGCTCCGAGTGAGCTCTAAATGTCACTTGTCTCTCTCCGCTTCATCTGCCTGACTCATCCTCCTTGTCTTCACTCTGCATTTGAAGTGCTTATGTGTGTGTGTGTGTGTGAGACAGAGACACTACCATGTGCTGGTGTGTACTTGTTTGATGGACACACTGCTGCTCTCCACCTCCCTTTGTACGGCTCCTGCAAGCACAATGATGCCCACTGCATTGATTTTCTCGTGCCATTTTATAATTATGTCTCCTCTTTTCATTCGTCCTCCCCCTCGCTCGCTCTCCCGCTTTCTCTCTTTTATCCTGTCTCTCTTATCTCGCGCCTCTCTCTTCTATTTTTCTAATTCCACCCATCCCACCACCACCCCACCAGATCCATTTTTATGCCTTACTGTGCCTATGCTTGTTATCTCAGCCCTTTCTGGTTTTTTTTCCTTCTCTGTTTGATCTCAACTTCTTAATTTCCTCTCTCATCTACGTCACTTTGCCTGGTTTCGTTTTGAACCCTTCTCCCCGCTCCTCCAGAGATGGTCCTCATCGTTTCTGTTTTTGCTCTTCTGTTTTTATCTTATTTTTCTCCTTCTTGCCATTTCTGATTTTTCTCAACCTCGTCTCAGCTGGGACTGTGTTTTCTGAAGATTTTTTTTTCTCATAAACTTTTTCCAATGTTCTTTTTTTTCTCATTTTCTGCAGCCTCTCTGGAGTGCACTCCGTCTTCACCGTAGATTGATGGAGAAGGGCTTCCCAGCCGCAAAAGGACGCTGACATGCATCGCCTTGTCGACACCCACCTACACTTCTTCCTGGACCTATCGCAGCTCTCCATCTCTTCAGTGTCCAACCTCTATTCCTCCAAAGACCGATCTGGATAGAAACCATGCCTTCGTCCCAGCCACTCCTGTGAACTCTCACAAGTTCTGACTCGCTGTTTCCTCGCAGTTCAAACAATTGCTCGCAGCTTCTCAGAGCCTGACCAGTATTTTCCATTGCAGGCGCCCCATCCCCAGTCATTCCTGCCCTTTGCAGCCAAACCTTCACCAGACCTCTCACACACTGACTTCTCTCATAGCTCTCTTCACTCCTTCTCCCAGAACTCTAGCCTAACAAGGTTTCCAAAAAGTATTTGAGCACAGAGATAATTTCTGCTTTGTCTGTGCTTTTAAGGCTCTTTAACCGCCGCCGCCTATCTATCCCTACAGTAAAAAGTGACATCTACAGTATAACCCACTTTCCAATCACTCAAACACAAGTCCTGAACTGTTTGTGGCATGTTAGCTCCTTCATCGTAGCACTTTAATGTGTGTTTTCTCCCGTGCGTACTCTTGTGCTGTATTACCGATCCCGGTTCTACCCCGCTGAGGACTCTCAGAAAAGCAGCAAAAAAGACTGTCCGTAGGACTGCTATTATACTACTCTATACTTCCCTTTCTACCTTTCTTCCTCCATATTTCCAGATTGTACTTCCTCAAACATAAGAGGAGAACACCAAAACACACACAACCATGTATGTGCTTTAGTGTCCTTCCTCTTTCTCATTCTATGCATAGATCCTGTGAACAGTGTTTGACAACACCCGGTGAAGTGTCCATTGTGTCTCCCTCTGCCCTCTATATTGTATATATCTACGGGTAGACAGTAAGCCTGAGAGAACTTCACTGTGAAAACAAACAACATTTAGTAGGAGAATAAAGACTGAACCTGGCATCACATTAGGTACGCTTAAGTTGGCTCCCTGAAACGAGTGACACCGTTGCGAAAAGCAATCCAATGGAGATGAAGCAGAGCCTGAAACGGAGATGAACTACAAGGAGGAAAGTCCCTCAGTGTCACTGAAAGCGTGGTGCTAGTAGGTAAACTAATTTGGCAACCCAAAGGGGGGTTGGCTGAAAGAAAAAAAAGACGAAGAAGAAGGCAAAGCAAAAGGGCTCCTTGAACAAAGAGGGGCTTTGACTTGAAATTCTTTACTCTAATGAGGAGAGAGAAAAAAAGAAGAAAAGACATCAGAGATAACAAAAGAGGAGCCTTTTTCATTTCCTCCCCTCTGTTTCACCAACTCTTTATTGCTTTGTCTGCTTTCCATCTCACTGCTTGAAACTATTTTTAGATGAGATATATTGAAAATAGTGTAGTAAGAAGACGTGCTGTGTGCAAAAGCTCAACATGGAAATGTTTTTTCTCAGTCATATTGGGAACATACACCGCATCCTATTTATGTCAGATGGGAAACTCAAATCTCTACTGTCAATGTGAATAATGGCCACTCACTGTTGATGTTATAGACGTTTTAACAGCACTTAAAAGCACATTTGTCTGTAACGAAACAAAACAGCTGTAACTTGGACCACTTCATTATGTCTGTGAGTGTAAAGACATTATAAAAATCTGTAGCCAATATAATGACCTTTCAGTGTTAGCCGCTGATTTCAGTGTATCAGAGTGATATTTATCAAAAGCTCGCATCCACGCTGGTGTAGCAGGAGCTGTTGTCACGGCAACATCTTTTTCTTTCCTGGACGGGCTCTGTCAATCAAAGGCACATTAAAAAAATAGCAGCTGCAGTTGGAGGAGAATACAGGGTGGGAAAAAAACAAAACCAGGGTCGACCCCTGAGAGCCATCACATTTTAGTGGAATTCCATTTGCACACAGGTCCTTCTGTGTCCACCCATGCATGGTTTGTATAGCAGGCACGGCCTAATGCAGCACAGACTTGCAAGCAGATTGAATAGTATTGATCAGTTCTTCGGGACATACAGTTGGTCCTCCAGGATTACAAAAACCACGGGGGGGGGATGCTGACAGTCACAGGAATGGAGTTGTTTGGGCTAAAACACAAGTGGTTATTTCACGGTTGGGTGGTGGTGCTGTGTCCATGGCTGTCAAGGCTACAGCAGGGAAAAGGAGGAGGGCTGAAGCTTCCTTTAAGTTTGATTTCTTTACTACTTGATTTCCTTTTCTTTGGAAAATGTCCATAAACAAACTTGAAGGAATGGTTTGAATTGGTAAAGAGTTGCTGAGTAGAGGTGTGCGGATCTGCCACCATGTGTCAAAGAATCAGTGGAGGGTGATATATTCATGGAGGTGTTATTCACTGAAACAAATCACCAATTTTGGGATTAGAAGACCTAAAGAAAACAAGCTGTACAACATGTAAGGTCTTGTTGTGTCAGTGGAAAGGTAGAAACATGTGGCTAAGTTGTAGCACTGGTTTTGAGCTAGCATATTAGCTTAGAGAGGTATTGGGTATTTATGATACTATAATCATTAGTCATTTGTGAGCAGCATCAAACGGGCATCACCAAACTTGTTACTAGGTATCTCTGATATCTTTGTCATAGCACATATTGATGTACAAATCTAGCTCTAGCTCAGCATAGCAAAAAAACTAAAAAAGCGTTACCAGTCAATTAAACATCTAGCTGGTGTCAATCTAAGAGGTTACATTTTAAGTTAAGGAGTTTTCTTGTAATAAGAATAAGACTAGATGACAGAATAAGATCAGAATAAAGTCTTGAAATTGTAAAAAACATATCTTACTGTTTAAAAAGTTAAACTATTGTATCAGTTTAACTCTCATGTCTACCTGTAGAAGGTTTCATGCAGCAACCTGTTAGCTTAGCTTAGCATACAACAGAATCTATATACCAGCACTTCAAAAACTTTAAAATCTGTAGAAAAGAGAAAGAAGGTGGGTCTTGTTATGTTCACACAGACCAAAGCTAGCTGTACCAGTTTCCAACCAGTTTGCTAATCTTTATTGGACATAGGAGTTATACTAGGAGAAGCACGGTGGCGTGGTGGTTAGCACTATCACGTCACAGCAAGAGGGTCCTGGGTTTGAATCCGCTGGGTGGGGTTTTTCATGGGGAGCACTCATGTCCAAGTACTCCAGCTTCCTCCCACAGTCCAAAGACATGCACATTTGGGTAATTCCAAACTGGTTGTAGGCGGGAATGTGAGTGTGAATGGTTGGCTGTCTCTCTGTGTTATCCCTGCGATAGACTGGTGACCCATCCAGGGTGTACCCTGCTTCTTGCGCTATACGACAGCTGGGATAGGCTCCAACTCCCCCCGCAGCCCTGAATTGAAAAAGGAGAAGGATATGGCAAGAACTCTTGGCAAGAAAGGAAAAGCATGTTTGGATATGGTCAAAAGCACACAAGAACCTGACAAGGCAAATGTCCAGGCATTCTTAAAATTTAGTAGGAAACGAAATCAACCCTGACTTCTCTGATCTTCCAGTATATGAAACAGTTGCATAGAATTTCATCATTTTCGATGGTAGTCCAGTAAAGAAAGCACTCTGCTTTCTAACTCGCTTTCAGCTCAGCACTTCAGTGTGGCTGTAAAGGATTATTCAGAGCATTCATATCAAAATATATTTCCTTCCAAAGTGTCTTTGAAATGAATTTTCCCAAATTAAAAAAAAAAATGGGGTCAATTTGCTTGCAGGCATTCCACTGCATAACAAATGTAGCACTGTGTCTTAGTGATCCATATGCCAGACTGCAGCACTATGATAACCCAGGGTGTAGGGAGTAAAATATTGATTTTGTATTGATATTCTCCAGAGGGTGTGTTCCCTACTTGCAGGGAGGGAAGCGACGGAATAGATTCAACTCCAGAGGCATGAGGGGAAAGTTTCCACCGTTTTTGCTGGCTCTAATATTCCAGGTATAACCAGCTTGAGTTGTGGCACCTGTACCAAGGTGTCTAGGAACTTGCCTGAACTGGCCTTACAGACTTCTAGTGCCCCTAAGAGTTTTGGCACACACTCGCAGACACTGATACACAGTGCACTGTTACACAAGAGATCCCCAGTGCAAACCTCACACACACAGTTATTGCACAAGCACTTTCACACATGCTGACACACGTGTAAAATCCATTCAAGGACACAGACTTAAACAAATGCACAAGCACATACACAGAGTGACAATTCAAGCAGCGCACGCATCAGTTAACAGGAAGCGTAGTCACAGCCGCTGACATCTTTCACATTAGTTATGCGTAAATACATGTAAACGAATGACACCTCAAACAGAATTTAAACAGAGGACAAATCTCAGATTTGTTTTCTGCCCAGCTGATAGCATGTTTCAATTCTGCTCCGAGTGCTTTTGTAACAGGCATGTGAGCGAAGTCTCTTCCCCCAATCTATCTACATATAAGGTGCCTAATGATGGATGATAATGGAATTGATATCGTAATAAGTGTACATAATAAAGAGATTAATCTTGATGTATTATGTGTTCTCTATTTATTCCGCCTACTGATTTACACTGTGCAAGGTTGGGTGTTTTTGTGTGTGTACAGCTCATGCGCTTTAGGTTTAGTGATTCTTTTGTTACTGTTGTGGGCTGACTGATAGGACGTTGCTATATATCGGCTATAAAAGAAAAGCACTGCCTCCAAGTCTGAAAAATGAAGCCAATGTAGTTTCTTAAACCTGCATTCTTTGTGATGGCCACCAGGAGGCGACTCCTCTGGTCAAACTGTACAGAGGTTTATGAGAGAATAGCCCCACTGCCTGCTTGATTTATGCCCTCACTAAACACTTCCTTGATGATTCCACGTGTCAGTCAGTAGATTTAACTTTTATTTGATACATTATGGCGCTCAATTACTAAATCATGATCATATTTAGAGTAAAATAATGAAGCCATGTTTCATGGATGCGATACGGTGTTTGTATTTTAAGAAACTGCGAATGAGTGAATGATGAATTTTGATTATTACTAAAAAGATTATTCTGTATTCTGAAGTTAAAATAACCCCTAAAATTAAATTAATTTATTAATGTTGCAAGATATACTAACTTAGACTTTGTGTTTGTGTCTAGGTGTTTGATTTACTTGGTTACTTTGCAAGCAGATTTTGGGGGCCTTGTTTAATCTGTATATCTGCATTCACCATCATTCTTTGTATAGAGTTGTAAAGCATTGTTTTCTTCAATTCTGTACTAAGAGAATACTACAATACCCACGAGCCTTTGCCACCACTATAATAATTTCAAATCTAAATTTTAACCAATTAAAGTGTCTGAAGCTTAAACATTGAGCACCATACAATAATATCCACTGTTAGCAGTATGCACAACCTTTTACTGGGTATTTCTTGCAAAAACGAGAGCTTCAGTCAGTGTCTGCATTTTACTTTTATACAGGCTTAGACTTTTTTTCCTAAAGGCCGAGATTTAATTGAATTTGCATCTTAATCTGATATGTTTTCTATGGGGAAAGTTAGTATGCCTGATGATTGATTTATTAATTAATAATGAATAAAATTACTTCTTTAAGAATGGCTTCTGAGGAAATAGAGGAATATGAGCTTGTTTGCTGTAGGGTATGAACTGTATTATTGTACCAGGGGTTTTGGCATGTACTTGCATTAGAAGGAGACAGTATTGTGCAGGTTTCATAGGAAAAGTTTTGAAAAACTAAAGAATACCAGTGTATTACAAATCATGTGATCTGCAAACAAACAAAACTGATGTCCTAGAACTGCTACACTGTATGCTGTAGTGCTTGTAAGAAGAGCCATGCTGCATTGTGGAGGCGGGCTAAGGAAGAAGAGGTGCACAGCAGGCGTGAGGGATGAAGAGACCGAGAGAGGGGACAGAAAATCGCTAACACTCAATCCCCTGCCTTCCTCTCCCGAGACCCGCATCACACCCTCAGCACTCTGGGCTCTCGCCACCTGCCTGTGTGACATCCCCAATTTTTTTGTATCTGGAAATTTCCCTCCTTTGGTTTCTCACTTTGCCCTGTCCCTCTTTTCGCTCTTTGAGTTTTGCTGCTCTAATTCTATCCGTCACTCATTCTCTGTATGCCAGCGACTGAGAATCTATCCCAAACACATGCTCTCTCATCTCTTCGTTCCCCTCTCTTCTCTCCCTCCCTGCTATCGTTTTATTGCTTCACAGCTTTCAGTCGTGTCTATTTCTATATCCTTGTGTTCTTTGTCGCCACACTCCTGCATGACTTTCTTTCACTTCTGTCTTCTTCAAAGATTCCCTCTCTCCTCCTGTCTGTTTGTGTAGCCTCCCCGCTTTGTGTCTCTGCGTCATCGCCAGCCTGGCTGTTGTGCATAATGCTCCGCGTTCCCATCTTCCGTCACACGTTCGTGTCGAGCACAAGCAGGCAGCTGTATGAATTAAACATCTTAGACAGTGCACACACTGAGCCCCTTTGGAGTGTCAGGATGAGCACTGGTTCTGAGATAGGGGGCTCTGACCACACACCGTGAGTGTTTGCCAGTGTGTGTTACTTAGTGCCTGACACTGCATCCCACTGAGCAGTGAGGGTTATCACATGTTTGTTTTTTTCATGATTTATGGTCAAAGGAAAGAAGGAACAAGAACCTTTCAACCAATAAAAAAAGTTTATCCCCCCCCTGCAGTCTTTTTCATGCCCTCCCTGGCTCTCGGCACATCTTATATTCCTCCACTTGTTTGAGTTTTCAGCCTGTTTTGTTTCAAACTCTTTATTTCACTGTTGTATTTTCTCACTTTCATTGTTGAAATTACATTCACCTTTTTTTCCCTTTTTTCCCGTGTTTTTGATCTTTGCGTTTTATCCTTCTGTTGTCTTTCATCCACACCTCACCCTCTCTTCCCCTAACCCCCCCCCTGTTCTCACTGATCCTGTCAATACGACGGATATAAAAACTTTCCAAAGCGACTGATGTTGCTCATTGCGGCGTGGATCAGCCTTGGATGTCAGCGGGACACGTGTACGGTGTCTCTGTGTGTATCATTATCTCTACACGTGTCAGTGTCTGCAAGGAAAGACTTCAGAGTGTTCTTCATGAGCATGTCATATCTTCAGAAAGCTGTGCATTCAGGTAAGTGGGCATCAGGAGAGTCTCTCCCTTCCCCACCTAAGTTGGCTAAGCCTTCTTATCATCCTGTGCTGTGTGTTGATTCGGTAGAGATCAAGCTGACGTCCATTTGGTCGACTCCCTTTTCA
Organism: Oreochromis niloticus; assembly: GCF_001858045.2. Lineage (NCBI taxonomy): Eukaryota > Metazoa > Chordata > Actinopteri > Cichliformes > Cichlidae > Oreochromis > Oreochromis niloticus. The sequence continues at coordinate 15,173,823 of NC_031985.2, forward strand.
ACAGTCTCATTTCATTGGGTTTTATCTTTGCTACAGCCACACTGCAAAGGCAAGATTCCCACTGGTTGCACTAATTGATTGTGGCAACATTTGATGGTTCCACATTAAAACCTTATTTAAAAAAGTGTCTTTCTAGTAAGGACATGTGAATGATCTGTCCATTTTCTTCCCAGCAGGCTAAGCAGGGTATTCAAGACTTCCGTCTCCCCACCAATATTTTCCAGCCACTCCTGTGGGATCCCAAGATGACATACCAGGCCAGATGAGATGTATAACCCCTCCAGAAAGTTTAACTTGGGGTCCAGCTGGGCATGCCTGGAAAACCTCTGAAAGAAGGCACCCAGGAGGCAACCTGACAGACCCCTGTACCACCTGAATTAGCAGATGCTGTGTCCAAAGTTCCCTCTGGATATCAGTCATGCTGCAGAAGGAACTCGTATCGATTGTCTCAGTCATTCGGTTACCATCCGTAGCTGTTTTTTCGGGAGGGTTTGTAAGGGTGATTTGCTTCCTGGCTGAGCTGCCATCACTCTTGAACAAGATCCCAAGATACTCAAACTTTGCTGCATGGGGCAGGAAGTGTATCAGTGATAACAATATTAGCATAAAATGACACTTCTGTGCACCACCTGTCTCTTCAGACATATGCATATACAGATGGTACTTGCAACTTCCAAATTCCATTATAAATTTAGCTGTATCAGGTGTACATTTTACTATGTATAGAAGTGTAACTGAATCAGTGATTTAGGCACAATCAGGTTTGGAGTATTAATGTGTTAAGATCCTGTAGTTGGAAGGAATATTTCAGACTAATTGTACCTAAAGCAAATAAAAAGGTGTTAAGTTTTTGTATATTGTCTGTCTATGATGCAGAGCCAAGAGAGGCCTATTTATTCATCTTTCTAGCTATTGTACCGTCTTGTACAGCATCTCAGCCTCACGATTCAGGTCTTTCTTCCTTCCTTGAATCGATGTATTCAAACAAGAAATGGCTCCTAATAGAGGTCTACAGGGAAGTGTTTTCTCGTCAGTCTCCATGGTGGCACCACGATGAAGCAGTTGAAAAGGCAACAGCAAATACCTGCTGCCTGATGACTTTTCCCAGCACCTCGCACAGCTGTGCGCACCCGCCGCTCAACATCAAGGAGAATCCAGGATTATTACCACTGTGTTTATGTCTCAGGCGGTGTCAATTATACCTCCGACGTGAATGGGGGGGAGACAGAATGCACATGTGGGGAACCTCTCCTCCCTGAGGATGCGCGTGTGAACCTCAGTGAATATTTCTTGTCTTCTTTTTTTTTAAGTCTGTGAAAACGTGTGTAAATGTGCTCCACAGGTTGTGAGAGAAAATAAATCCTCAGCCTGAGCTCCCCACCAAACTCCCCTTCAGCCGTGATGGAACATGCCAGAGCCCCTACTGGGTAGCCAGAACCTGGGGGCCTCCAGCCAGCAGGCGCCACAGAGGATGGAGGGGTGCTGTGAGCTTGCTCGTTAAACAGCCCTGCGCCCGACCCTAATGATATCCGCCGGCACGTTTCCTGTTTCCAGCTTGCCCTCTCTCTCCCATCTATCCCCCTCTTTTTCGCTTTCCCTCCAGCCCTCCTCCCGCTCCAGCTCCTCTTTCTATTTCTGCGCCATCTGCCTCTCTCCTCCTCTCCCTCTGCTCTCCCCCTCTGTTTGGGTGAGAAAGTTGAACCCAGTGGGGAGAGAGGCTCTGTCACACTTGCCTTCTAATGAGCTGTTGCTCTCTGTGCCACCAGTTCTGACGGAGCCAAAATGGCCGACACATTTCACACTGCTGGGCCTTGATCTGTCGGGTTTCTGAGTGACTGGCTTGACAACTTCGCTGTGAAATGATACCATGTAGAGGGGGAAAGAAAAACAAAAAAGAACAAAAACACAGAACAGAAGAAATGATGTAACATGGTGCCTTTGGTGAGAAATCGTCTATTCCTGTTTTCACTGTGCAACAGAACTGGGACAGTAAAATGGGTGGTGGTGTGGGTATCCTAAGGGGTTTAAAGTGTAGGCTTGTTTGATGGCCTCGTTGCTTTCATCCACTGTCTGTATGAGTCAATATTAATTTAGAGGCTTACTGTTCCACATTTTCCCCACCTTGGCAAGAGATATTTGATGTCAGGGTATTTCCAGTGTCCTGGTAAATGATTAACATCAGTGTCCTAAATTGCTCTCTTACCAGAATTGTTACTAAGAAAGAAGCAATTAAATATGACAAATATGCCCCGTCATATTTATATTCAGGCTAATGATTAGTAGAAATTGTACGTATATGGCCAGCTTTCTAAATCCAAGTAAAGCCACCACATGAGGGAACTTTTTATCCAGTTATTTATTTATTCCTGGTGTTTTCAGTCTTTCCATTTTCTCTTGTACAATCGCATTTTATTTTCAGAGAAAATTGGACCCCTTTTGCATATTTCTATACTAATATCATGACAGCTGCAGGTAATAGATAGATGTTTGGAACAAAAACAAATTCTCTTCCTACCTTGTTGTGCAACCTTGGACGTGGGTTCTGGTTAACTGTGGATCCGATTAAAACAAAATCTCTAAATTCTCAGGCAGGTATATTCATGGTTTTATTCTCATAAAAGTTTTTATCTTGTTTTGGCACTCACCGATCCTAAACGGCACTAAATTTATGATCACTCTGTCAAGTTGGAAGTGCATATGCACTGAACATTTCTTGGAATTAGGCCTCCTGGCAGAGGTGCATGAGAGAACATTAACTCGCCTTTAGCTCTGAGCTTCCTAGTATAAAGTCCATGTGACGTGGTGCTCTGTGATGTCCAAATATTGCAGGTAATAGTTAAGTATATTCACTGCTAGCCTGTGTCCTGCCTCATGCATGCTGGTTCCATACAGAATATTTCCAACAACGTGGCCGCATGCAAGATGGACAATTTCCTGCTGTGTGCTGCATGTGAGAAAATCCAACAGTGCTGAAATTTCTTGAAATTGTCAGAAGTTCATGTATGAAAAGAAGCTCAGTTTCTCTGAGTCATAGCAGAAAGGGTCTCTTTGTCTTTGTGGCATTTCGTTGCCAAAGGTGATAACCAAAAATATATTGTTATTAATTTCTAAAGCTGTTTTTCAAGCACGCACAAAAGAAAATGTCAGAATAATATGATTGTGACATCCAAAAATTGCACTTTGGCACACAGTAGGAGATTGTTTGCATCTGACACATTCTGACTTCTGGAAATGAGTGAGGCTGCTGACTGAGGAGAGCATGCAGGAGGGCCGGACACAATAGACACACAGTAGAGAATGTCTGCAGTGGCTGGTTATGTTTTATCTGTTTGTTTTACAGCTGGCAGAAAGCTAACTCAGAGTGAGCACCTTGTTAAACCTTGATGGACCTCAAAAGAAGGAGACCACATCAAGTTCCACTCTTATCTGAAGCTGCAGCGGGCACATTTTAACCTTACTTACTTTAAACCTTACTTTAGCCTGGAGAAATGAACCTTAATATCTGTTGAGGGTTGGGATTTGGTATCAGCTGCATGGACCCAACCTCCTTTGTGTCAACAGTTTGGGCTGGTGGTGGCGTTGAGAAGCGGTTTTAGCAATATTTCCTTAATAGCTGCAATTCTTGGTTGAATGCCACAGCCTCTTGTTGGTGACCACGTGCATCCACATGTAACTTTTGAGCTACTTCCATTATACTATTGCACCAAGCGATAGATTAACTGTCATTTAAACACTGCTCTCATGAACATGGCAGTGGGTTTAGTGAGCTTCAGTGCCCTCACCATTCACTGGCTCTTTAGGATGTGGTAGTATGACAAAGTTAGAGTTACAACATGAATTTGAGGTCGACACATTTGTTGAAATTATATTTTATAATTTTCCCCCACTGCTGTTTCAGACAGTTTTAACTCTCAGAGATGCTGCAGTTTGTTTGAGTTTGGGAACTGAAGAGGAGTTTAGACCCGGCAATGGCCAATGATGTCAAACTTTAGAGGTGGATATCATTCTGAGTTCTTCAAGACACTGTCCAACCGAAGAACCTTTATAACGCAACATAACATAATTATAACTTTAATATGTTTTTTTAGTACAGTAACTTGTTGCATTGCTAGGTTACTAGAAATGCAATGTGATTACATTAATGCCTTTGGGAAAGCACTATACCCAACATTGGTTAAACTATATATATCATTGTTTGCATTGTGTTAGGTATGCAAAACTACAAGACACTCATATGGATTTGTTAAAGCAAAAACAAACAACAATTGTGATGTTTTGTATTAAGACTATGCCCCCTACATGGGCTTTGTGATGCAACAAGACCAGTGGTTTCTTTATGGCAACAATTTAAAACTTCCGGATTGGTTGTTATCAGGCTGTAATAGCAACATATCCCATCAGTGAGCACTGAAAAAACTGTAGAATTATAATGGTTTTGCATAGCTAGCTTATATCTCAATAAGCTGCATTTTCTTTGCACCGACATACAGATGAACAATATGTATTATTATTATTATTTGCAATAACCCACACAATACATCTTTCTAGATATACAGATGTTATACAGTATGCATGTATATTTGCAGTGTTTTTGTTATGCAGTGGTTTTGGAAATTCAATTTCGGCAAAACCCTTGCACTGACTGATCTAATGTTGCACTCAGCATATGAGTCAGTGAGTCAGAATTGAGCAGAGCTGCAGGGACTGGGTGTATTTTGCATATGCAATCGTAGTGTTGTCTTTCTTGCCTGCATGTATGGGTGAAGTAGGAGTATCTGTTTTCCACCATATGTGCATTTTTGATATTGTGTGCGTGCGTGCATAGGTTGGCACAAGATATGCATGGATGTGTGTTTCGGTATATTCTTGTGAGCACTTCCAGGCACAGATTGGAACAAAGTGACACGAGCTAAAGGAAAAGATGACATCCCGTCCACACCTCAGACGATGACCTCGCACCAAACAAACACATTGAGCTTTCTTCCTCCCATCCACAATAACCCGTGATGACAAGTATTCTTCCATTTCTAAGAACCAGCACTGTGGAGCATTTTCAGCTGATTGGCTTGCCCGAGATTTGCATAATGTGTAGGCCGAAATAGCTCTGAACAATAACCATTTCAATATGAATGGGCAGTTTAAGATCTATGGCAACAAAACAGTGAATAAACAACAATTTGGGGAACAAAAGTCACTCTCAGCTCTTATCCTTCAGCTACAGCTCAATGTCTTGATTGTCTCGCTGGCCTACATTCTGTCTCGAACATTACACTCTCGCATTTATCTCCAACTCGGCCTCTTAATCTCAGCTATTATGATCTTGCATTACCATAATAAATAGAGCACCAGAATTAAAAATGACGTCACTTCATGTCCCAGCAGCAATTACCCCGCCTCTTTTTCCTTAAGACATGTTGAGTGAGGGGACTGATTTATTGATTGAGGCTATGTGACTGTGCTGGTGTACTCAGGATTATGTATCGGCAGCGTGATGCTGTTGACACTCCTGTCGCCTTTACGGCTCCGACATGCCAAGATTTGGATGTTTGCCCATCCCGAGTGTGTCTAAATGTGTGTGATGAGGAGGGGGAAGCGGGTGAGTTTGAGAGGTCCGTGGAAGAGGTTTTGAGTGTGAGGATTGGGTATGTGTGTGTGTATGTAAGTCATTGAGGGTTGGGAGTGGTGGGCCAGCTGGCAGCCTCTGGCTCCACTGTGCCCTGTGGGTATCCGGCTTGGCGCAGATTCTCTGTACTGCGACAGCTGGGACCTGGGTGCCAACCAAGTTAGAACTTCCAGACACACACATGTATAAACACGGGCACGTAGGATTGGACAGAAAGATGAGAGACAGTTTATGTGTCACTCTGTGTAATCTGAGTAGTTTTGTGTTGTGTTAAATTAGGCTTGTAGTATATTTTTAGAGTTATCGCAATTTCACTCACCCCTGTTTTGATCCTCTGTTCACTACAAATAAAACAATGTAAGTACTTAATCTGGAAAGGTGAAATGAAAGGGTGTGATGATGAGGGTGTAGCACATCTGACTTTAATGCAGGATGGCAGACGAAGATGCAATCAGCGCTTGCTTTTTCATTATCTTCATCCAAGTGTCTTAATTGCTTAATCTTAAAGCAGCTTTAAGCCCTAGACTACTGAGCTCTCTCTTTTAGACTTTTGCTGCCCTGTAGCTAACAGCAGGAGGAGAAATTTTATGACTCACCTGGCAAACAAGTTTGGTGATTTACCAGTTTGTAGAGGCCAAAAAATAGCTTAAAGAGCAGTCAATTTAAATTACCATAGTAAAAAGTAAGACTATGAATGTTTGTGTTTCTCTCTATGTGCTGGATATTGCATTGTTCTGAGAAATCCACTTAGCTTGTGCTCAAGTAATGGAAATAGTGACGATATGTGATCTATTTGTTTACCTACGTGGACACAAACTGTTCACTGTAGAGAAGAGGAATAAAAGCCAGTAGAAGCAAAACAGATGTAAGATAAGATGAAAGGAGAAGATGTTGTGAAGGTGATGAGCTTGAAGATCAGGGAGCATCAAAATGCATTTCACTTCTTGGTACTGTACTTCTAATTTATACAAAGTTTGCCCATAAATGAGGAAAATGATTTACATATAAAATATATTGAAGGCAACTGGCGGGGAGCTGTAGTCTTGATCAAATCCACCTTTACATAGAGTGGACCGAGACAGACTCGGTATCAGATTCTTCACAGGCTGCCTGTCGCTCCTGTTGTTTTGCACAAGATAAATCGCTCTCTTTCTTGCCGTGCATTAAGTGCCATTCTGATAGGGGAACATATTTTCATTCCTTCTGGGAGTGAAAATTAATTTTCAGGTTCTGGACATTTATCTCAGAGGAACTTAGTGGAATACTTTAAATAAAAATGTAAAAAGGTCCCGGTGTTTTCCTCTCAGGCCTGCGCTCCAGAGAGTTCCACCTACCTGCACCACATTACAGACCGCTGGAGAAGCTCCTTGTAATTGCCAGAAAGTGTAACTTACACAACTGGATCAAAGTTTCCCCACCTAGTGTTACCCTTTGGTACCGGGAAAATTGTTAATATCCTCCTGCATGAAAGATTGTGTGCTACTATAAAAGGAAATTATGAGCCATTCCTGAGGGTCTGGTTACTCTTTTTAAACTATCTATCCTCGGACTTGAAAAATTTGCTTCTAAAAGGAAACAGTTTTGCTGAGTGGAAGTCCTCTGCCCAATCTGTAAAACACATTATTATCGCTTTTTATTGGTTACCCTAAAAAGACATATAGATAGTAGACTGAGATGATGCATTTTTTTTCCCTGTTTTATTTGATTATTTATTATTATTACTATAGCATTTATTTATTATTACTGCTTACTCTAACCCTTTGTGGTTTTGTCGACTGTGTAGTAGGACTGTCGAGGGGGTGGTGTTGCTTATTGTCAGGTGTGTGTTGAGCTGTTTAAATGTTTTTTTTTTCTTTTTGTTAAAATGAAATGGGAAAAAAAAGAAGAAATCACTGTAACAGAACGACAGCTTGGGCTGAGCAGTATGGACACAAAGTTAGAGGGGCGAGGGTGAGATGGTTTAGACATGTGCAGACGAGGGATAGTCATAGTGGAAGTTATGAAGCTGCTGCCAGGCTGGAGGAAAACAGTAAGACCACAGAGAAGATTCATGAATGTAGTGAAGGAGGACATGACATGCTGAGGGTTGGTATGACAGGGTGAGATGGATGCAGATGATCCTCTGTGGTAACAACTGAAAAAGCAGCCAGAAGAAGAAGAAGAAATGGATACTTATTGCCCTATTTGTGGTCAGTATAACAATGAAATTGATATATTTCTTGGGAAAATGCAGGAAAATCACCAATAAAGAAGCCAAACCACAACTGAAAACCAAAGGAAATATTAAACCAAGAGGGAGAAATAAAGAAAACAGAATGTATGTGGGATTAAACTGGTGTCAGACTACAGTCGATTAAGTGAATGGTGATTGACTTATGCTGCCACAACCTCTGAATGAGGACACTGTTGGTGTCATTTTCAATTCAATTCATTTGTTTATCCCAGTCAACTCAAGGTGCTTCATATTGTAAACAGCCTATAATAATAGAGACAAAATCCCAACAATCAGACACCCCATGAGCAAGGACCTGGTGACAGTGGGAAGGAAAAACTCCCGTATAACAGGACGAAACCTCCAGCAGAATCAGGCTTAGAGAGGTAGCCATCTGCCACCATCAATTGGGGGTGAGAGAAGGAAGACAGGATAAAAGACACACTGTGGAAGAGAGCCAGTGATTAATAATAACTACTGACCCCTGACCCCTGTATATAATCTATATTGTATATAATGAGTGAAAAGAGGTGAGTGAAAAAGGAACATGGAAGTCCCCAGCAGCACAGGCCAATTACAGCTTAACTAAAAGAAGATTCAGGGTCACCTGATTCAGTCTTTATCAAAAAGAAAAGTTTTAAGCCTAATCCTAAAAGTAGATTGGGTGTCTGACTCCCAAATCCAAACTGTACCCAGAAGATATCTGGCTTGACACCATGTTTTATCAAATTTAGAAGCAGGAAATTAATTAATTTAGCTAATTCATGTGTATCATCTGGTTTCAAGGAGAGATAAAGTTTGGAACCATCTGCACTGAAAATGTATGCCATTCTTTCTAATAATACTGCCTATGGGAAACATATATAATGTTAATGGAATTGAAAATGGTAGATATGATTCAATGATTCTAATCACTGCAGTGCAGTACCTTATTACCTGCAGCATGTTCTCAAATATTATGGTCAGCAGTATCGAACGCTGCTCTGAGGTCTAGCAGGACAAGCACAGAGATGAGTTCACTGTCAGAGGCCATAAGAAGATCATTTGCAACCTCCAGTGAAGCTGTTTTTGTACTGAGTGCTGACTGAAACTTCAAAGAAACCATTTCTCTGCATGTGATCAGTTAGATTTTTTACTCTTTCAAGAATGTCAAAATGGAACAATTTGTTTCCATGAGCAAAAATGAACATACAGTGTTGTGAGTATTTCAAAATCTGCCTTTAAACTGTGTGCTGGTCCAATACCAAAAGATCATGCCAGAGTTCTATATTTCAGAAAGTGAAAATCATGTTTATTTATTTATTTGCAACAAGAATCAACAAGATTTTTTAGTTTTTTTAAGACCTAAAAAATCAGAAACATTCTGCATGGCTTGAAATGTTTTTCTATAATATATACAAACAGTTTGATGGAATTAGTTTTGTGGTAAAAATGTGTTTCTATTTCATGATTACCACACATTTTATCAGCTGGTATACCAAGTTTTTCATCTCAGAGGTTACCCATCTGTTGAATTGCTCCCCATTGCTGTGTCAGTGGGTGGTGGAATAAATACACAGATAGGGGGAAAAAAGTGTACAATTCGCTTTGGTAAAATAACAATTTTCCTATCTTTTGGATAGAAAAATATTCAGTGTTAGATATTCTTAAAAAGGAAAAACACAGATTAATGCTTTATAATAATGTCCTTGCAAATTATGGCTACTAAGATTAGCATATTTGGTTCATTTAACCCCAAATGCTGTAGCTTTGTCGAGATCAAACATGCACGATAGCCACATTATTCTCTCAGTGTAACAAGTCATTAAAATCGCAGTCACACATTAACATTAGGAATCGGTTTCATAGGTTGATGTTTCAGGCATCAGGGAGCCAGAAATGAGGACATGGTTTCTGGAAAGCAGGAGGATGAAGGTATGGGGTCAAAGACAGCTGAAAGCCGCTGAGGGAGGAAGTTAGGTTAATGAGAGTAAATCAGGGGCAGCAGAGGTGGAATGTTTGAGGTTTTTATGCTGACTGTGTGACTTGCCTCATTTGTCACTACTCTATGAGAGCTGGTAAACAAGCTCCAGTTCAAATCAGACTGAATATCCAGTATAAAGTTGTACTCTTTCGCTATGTTACCTTTTTTGACTCTTCTTTTTCTCTGACAGTCTTTACAGATACCAAAAGGTGCATGCATGGTTAACAAAGGTTCATAAGACGGAGCAATCTACAAATAAACTAGTCAAAGCAAAACTGAGAGTGCAGTGTTAAACTTAAAAAATCAAAGAAATCCAAATTTCTACATTGAGGGGCTAGAAGGTGATGGAAAGCAGAAAGAATAGAAGGAAACAAAGAGCGACCTTTTGTACTGTTTAACAGGAGAGACCTCCGATCTTTCAGCTAGTCAGCATCCGAGATATTTCCACCAGCGTAACAAAAAAACATGGGAAAATGTGCCTCATCTGGGAACTGAGTACAGTGTAGCCTACTGCAATGTGCATTATCACTCTGATATGTTTTGACAGCTCGGAGTCAGTCAATATTAAAGTCTGTTGAATACCAAATGAAAACATCTGGAGCGCAAGGTTAGAGCAACATTTCAGGACTTTTCCTTGCGTTGATACATACTTATGCACAACAGAATGCATTCGCTCAAAATGCCATTCATTTTTCACATGCCCACCCACACATTTGTGCCGACTAACAGTCATGTATTTTGACAGCACTTGTGCAAATGTACCATTCCTTAGCGAGGTTCACCCCCCCCCCCCCCCAAAAAAAACAGCTGAGTGAAACAATAACACAACCAACAGCCCATAGCAGGGTGTGCAGTGGCACGAGTCCAGTATGGGTGAAATGAATTCATTTCAGGTGAAGAAAGCCGTGGTTCCTGTTTTAAAAAACGACACTAGAAAGCAGGTGGGCCAACTCGTTGACAGACAGTTACAGTAAATGGATACAGTTGCTTGTAGCTAGCATGTCAAGACAGACAGGTAGGAAGACGGGAAGAGATGAAGCGTTACGTATCATCTTCCCACAGAAGTAATGAAGAGAGAACCTGAGGGCCCTCCTACCTGGGAGAAACTCAAAAACAAATCCTCAGTAGGAATATAACGCTGAAATGATGCATACAGCGTTTGCCTTTGCTCTCGTCTAACTGTGCAGAACAACAGTAGTTTGTAAGGACTCACTTTGATTAATAGCTGATTCAAAGAACTGCTCTATTTACCGCATGTAGGTCAGCTTGTACCTGCTTAACCATTAGGTGGCAAAACCTTGATGTGCCACAAATATGTAAAACTTCACTTTTAGTTTGCTAGCTGTGAGACACAGCAGGGTGATGTTGCACCTGGCATCTGACCATGTCCAAGAATATTTGCCCCAGAAATGTAGAAATATGGTTTTTGTTTGTTTTGTTTTACTCATCGCTGTTGAGGCAGGTGATAAATCCTTGTCACTCTGAGTATGGGACCTGCCATAATATAAAAATATTTCTCTGTAGTATTGTTAGGTCTTTACCTTACAATATAAAGCACCTTGAGGCGACTTCTGTTGTGGTGTGGTGCTAAATAAATAAAACTCAATTGAATTGAATATTTGCTTTTCATTCAAATGTCTGCAAACTTTTGGATAAATCTAACATTTCAATTAGATCCATAGACATAATAATAACAAATAAAATGTCTACAATTGGCTTTGGAAGCATTATAAAATTCCCATTAGCATGCTAAAATGCTAAGATACGGAACACAGTAAATACTTACTATTATATTTTAAAAGTAAGTTTTAAGCAAGGTTTATTAGTATAATAAATAAATATATAATAAATAATAAAATATTTTTTAGTATTATTATAGTAACATTATATTATAAGTAAATATTACATGATGTGACCATGTTAGCAAGCTAATGCTAGTGCTACACGCTAATGTAGCAAAAAGTAGCACATTCTCAACTGTTAGTCATGGAAATGTTTTTCAACCACTGTTGAAGAAAAAAAAATGCCAGGCAGGGCTAAATCAACATTTCACTACCTAAATCAATAAGTTCAAATTTTGAGATACTAACTTGAAATTTTAACTGTCAGACGGACAAAAATAGAAAATTAGTGGTGGAAACAAGCTTCCAAGTGACGTTTTGTTGGAAGATACTTGTTTTGCCTTTGTTGCTATTAGTTAAGCCTTACAGTTAGAGCTAATTTCCCAATTACCTAAGATCTATAGGTGAAAGACTGGAGGAACCACCTTGAAACTCAAGCCTGACAAGATCGGCTTGACTCTCCCTCCAAGCAACACACACCCAGCAGTAAATGTGGTTTCGAATCTTGGGAATCTTTTTTTTTTTTTTTTTTTTGACGACCTTAGGCTACTTCCACACATACGCAGGTATTTTTGAAAACAGAGATTTTCCGTTTTCTTTTTTTTAAAAAATCCCGTCCACACCTGCAGCTTTGAAAAAATATCTCCATCCACATGTAAACACCAAAAACGAAAATTTTCGGAAAAGGTAGCTTATTTTGTGTTACATTTCAAGTGCCTTCATCATTTCAAATTTAATAATTAAAGACAATATTTTTGGCTGGTGTAGACTCACAACTTAGGAATGAACAAAATGCATACAGCAATCATAAATGTATTTTTTTTTAATGAAATTTATTCAAAACCAACATCGGGATTTGGGTTGTGAGAGCCTCTGTGTTGAATGTAGAAGCCACATCCGAAGTTCACTCGGACTCCTCTGTCTTTCTAAATGATGGACAGTAACTGCCTGTGTAAATGTAAGCATCTAAAAACTGCATAGTAAGATTAACAGCAACAGTATTTTTTATTATAGAAATTTATCTCATGTAAACAATAACGTGGCGCACGGCGTAACGGTGCACACCTTTGACGTTGCATGACTTAATCTCCATTTTCTTCGTCCACACCGAAACACAAAAACGGAGTTTTCAAAAATCTCCACCCTGGCAGGAGTTTTAAAAAAAATCTCAGTTTTCAGTGACCCAAAATGCCGTTTACGTGTGGACGAAAGGCCCAAGTGCACAGAAAAATCGGGGTTTTCACAAATACCCGTGTACGTGTGGATGTAGCCTTATTCTCTAGTTTCTCTTAGGAAATATTTATGTTTGTGTTTATTTATTTATTTATTGTGGGTTGTAATAACAGGTCAGTTAGTGGACCTTTTTTTTTCTTTTTTTGTTATTTTGTCCGTGCCCACTCTGATGTTTTTCTGTCAGAAAACTGATAAATAAGCTAAAATAGTTTGGAGAGCAAATTTCACAGTGGCAGCGTTCTAGACTCAGAAATGGGAAGCAGGGGAGTCACTTCTTCTGTGTTGTGCTCTGGTTTCCCCTAGGCCACGGCATAATGTAACGGATATGAAGGACATACATCTTTTGAAATTGGCCCTCTGATTTTAAACCTTCTTTATGAGACAATGTATATGGTATTACTGCAGCAGAGGCCTGTACTGTGAAGCAGGATTTCATCTTTTCCAGGTGACTTCAGTATTAACCCCAGGTTTTCAAGTACTATGAGGGTTGATCGCTTCTTACTGGGGTAGGTGACACCCTCACTTCCTCTGGACCATCTTAGAATAGAATAGAATAGAATTCAACTTTATTGTCATTGCACATGTCACAGGTACAGGGCAACGAAATGCAGTTTGCATCCATCCAAATATAAGAATCTTATATTTTAGATTAGAGGTGAACATGTATGAAATCACTCTGCTGACCAATGAGTTCTCCAGAAAATAGTGTCACCATTCCTTGGACCTCTGTGCAGCAAGTACGAGGGTCTAAAGTTACTTAAAAGTGTCTTGTTGTGAGCATTAGTATTGAATATAGATAGTTATAGATTGTTTGGCTGCTTTATTAAAACTTTAAAATGATTTGTCTTTGCTTATCATATTCGCATGTAGACTAAGTCTACATTTTATAATTATTCCTTACTATCAGACTCTTAAAACACCACTGATGTTCCAGCTGAAATAAAAACTAAAACACTCTTTTTATCATTAATTTAATAAAATACTCCAATACTCAATAATCCACAGTATTCTCTAGTATCTTAATGCTAGAGCTGTGATATTGAGCAGTCTGTAAACTTAGAGAGTTGGCGTTTTTACCGTCTCTCTTTCCGAGCTTCAAATAGATTAAACTTTATTAATACAGTAACTCTTTTCCAGTCTTCTGGACCAAAGCTCAAACTTTTTATTACTCTACAATGCCTTTCCTCTCATACATCCTGCTGTGTAGCTTTCAGTCTTTGCTTTGTGTGTTTAACCTCTTCATACTTTCCCCATCGCACACTTCCGTCTTCCTTTGAAAGATCAGCCACTCTCCTGCAAATACACTTGACGATAGCTGCGATTGGTCAGATACTGCCAACACTGGCCCTTTCATGTGAACGTGCACCAGGAAACTCTGGGTTAACTCAGCGAGCTGATAACCAGCTTCCTCTGACAACTTATCGTTATTGGCAGTGTCAGGGTAAGTGAATCCAGATAACAGAAAGATAGCCCGGGTATGTTGAACTTGCTTCATGGTACAGGCCTCAGCAAGCAACTATTCGCTCTGTAAAGCTATAGTAATGATGTCGTTAGCAAAGAAAGACACTTTCACCAGGGACAAGAGAACCAATGCGTCACATCTTTAGCAGAAATTTAAGTCAAAATCATCACTTGTAATCCAGTCGTCTTTCTTCTTTTGGTAGTCAGTGTGACCAGCCATGAGACAGTGACCTCCCATACTGTGCTGCAAGATGGCACTGTGGAGTTTAGCATTCAGCTAACTGTCCCCACCCCTGTGATTTCATATTGCACTACTTTAATTTCAGCTAAGCGTTAAGAAGCTCTACTGCTGTTTCTCTGCTTCTCTTTCTGTTTCACTGTGTGTGAGAGTGTGTGCGTCACAAGGAAATGGACACAACAGACAAGAGACAATGGTGAAGTGAAGATAAGGTTACTCAGTCTGTGTCTAACGTTCACAACTTGAGTTACCTGTTTTAAATGAATATAAGAAAAAGCGGCAGGTGAGGTGCATCGAATAAAAGATCCTGGTGCTCTAGTCCAACAGCGGTTGCTCTGAATGTTGCATGTAGCTCCTTTATATTTCTGAGCTACTTAGATTGAGGGAACGTGGCTTTTAGACTTCGAGTTCAGCTTTTCAGAAACATGGCGATGACTGCAAAGTCCTGCTGCTGCTTTCTTTGCTGCAATGTTATTTAAATCTAAAGCTCGTGATTAATAACTGACCTTATCGCTGACTAACTGAATGACGGTTTACATTTAATTTTCCAAATTCGGCTATAATAAGCTTTGTGTTTATTTTCCTGTGAATGACACTGGACATAATTTAGAATACAGGGTCATTAAATTGCTAATACTCAGTAAGTTGTTCTATCCAGTGCAGCTCTGCACTTTATTAGTCAACCATAAGTCAGTTGTAATATGTTTTTGTTGTTGTTGTTGTTTTTTCTCATTTAATGCAAGCAAAACCTGAGATTCATTCCCTCCCAATGTAATTCTTTCTCTTGCCCGAGGCATTCACGCTATGAATACTACGAGCTTTCATACAGCGATACAGCTTTTCTTCTTTCATTCTCTTCCCTTCTACTTCGTTGTGCAGATGTAGGATCCGTTTAACCACATTTCTGATCCTTCACCTGCAAATCTTAGCATTACACATTTCCACCACATACTGAAAGTTTAAAAAAAGGGTAAAAACAAAAACAAAACAAAGCAGGATAAGTCAAAAAAATCTTACAATTTCTTTATATTAAGGGTACGACAGGGTGCTACAAATTGCACAGTAATCTGAACAACGCTACTTTGAAACTGTCTATGCACGAAAGCCGCGTCTGCCTCATATTACCTCCGTACCAACAATTTGTCAGGAATAAATCATTGAGGAAATCCTTCTTATGATCTTCCGGAGCCGTTGGAAGATGGAATGTATCACAGAGATGCACGCCAAGCTGTTCAGGCAAGCTCAAACTCAGAGTAGCGTGAAGCGAGGAGGGGGGTCAGTGAGAAAAGACAAAAAAAAGAGCAACTTTTACAGACTTGTATTGGCAACTGTGCTGTAGTTAAAGTTACATGTCTGATAGGAGATATATACACAGAGAGAGAATCATTCTACAGAAAGTTATTGACACTTACAAATTTGTGAATTTGTCTGTTTACACAGCCCAAACCAGGTGTTTTAAAAACGCTCTCCGGCTCCATTTCTTATATTTCTCTCACCCTCCTCTTGTACGTCACACAAGCAAACATTGACACACTTGCTGTTGCGTGTCTTAATGCAATCTACAGTGTTAATGTTGCACATTAGGGTTACAGCGCTGATGAATATGATAGGAGCAGGAAGAGCAAGTTAATTAAAAGCACTGGTTCTCTAATAATTCTGATATTGAGTCATTAGGAAAGAGGAAAGAACCAAGGGCTCTAATCATGATGACAGCCTGCAGGAGATTTTCATGTTGCCCATTTAATTGTTTTTTTTCGATTTATCACTTATAAAACATGATCATCAAAATATTAAATACTGCCTTGCTGTTTTTGTTATTGTAACTTAGTTTTTACATCTTTTTTGAAATATCTGTATGCATTTTTATTCTTCCAGTATATCTTTTGATGCCTGCTCTGACTCGCCTAACTCGTGTCTCACTGTACATAAACTAACCTTACTTGATATTGGTAAATTTTTTGAAACTAAAATAAATCGAGTTCATTTCATTGGTCAAATTTTCATCTTGATTAAAAATGAGTTGCTTCATGAATCCATCAGCCAACTCATTAGCAATTGTTTTTGCTCACGTCTTTGAAAAATTAAAGGAGAGACCATCTGCAGCTATGTCAGCGGCTTTGTGATTCTCTAACATACAGTCATATGAAATGGCCAAATCTCAGCCTGACTGAAATACTGTAGTGGGACCTTAAGAGAGCTGTGCGTAACCTAAAATAATACCTGTCATACAGAGAATAATAACTACAAATTATTGCTACTAAAGGTGGTTTTAAAAGCTACTGAATCCAGTGGGTGCACTAATTGTCACATTCTGCTTCATAAGCTTATGCAACAATATCCAAATTTAGCATTCTAACATTCATAAACTTGTACTTAATGCAATCTAAACTTAATGAAAATGTATTTGGTCATGAACAGTTTTAAAATTGGTGCTCTGTTTTATTTATTGCCTGGTGATGGCAATCAATAAAAAGGCTGCCCATCAAACAGCCACCGAACTGTATCTATAAACTTTATCGGCACCTATTGGTGCTGGAGGTAAGATTAAGGGATTATTAAAGCCAGTAGGATGCCTTTGTAATACTTAAACTGAATTCATCTGGAATTAGTGAAATAGTAATAAAATGGATGTTACTGACAAATCTATAGAGGCATTCTATTAATATACAACTAAAAGAAAAAAGATGGAAATGATCCACAGACCTCACTCCAAACATGATTTCATACCACTTATCGTGGTCCTTGTTGCAGGAGCAGCAGTCTAAGAAGAGCTGCCCAGACCTCTCTCTCTCACCACTGCCTTTACCTCTTTGCTGGATGAATCTGCCCTGGGTGCCTGTTCCCAGTTAGACATGCCAAAAACACCTCAGCTGGCAGGAATCTGCTGCTTCCTTCCCATTCAGAGGAATAGTAACTTTACTCTGAGAAGCAGACGGTCCAGGCACCTCAAGCCTCTCTAAATGTGAAACCTGACACGCTTTCGAGGAAGCTTATTTCCATCATTTGTACCGCCAATATTAATCTTTGGGTCCCTGCTCACAGTTTGCATCCATAGGTGAATGGGAGAATGCAGATCACCCTGTAAACTGCTTTAGGTTTAACACTTGTGGTTCTCTGTCTCCAGCAGAGAACTGATCTGCCTGCATATCTCCTGCTCCAATCTTCTCCCACTCAACAACATGACCCAAGGGTATGTGAACTCCTCCACTTGAGCCAACAAGAGCAGGCAGTCCTCTCTTTTCCGGCTGAGAACTGTGGCGTCAGACTTGGAGGGGCTGATTTTCATTTGCCCCCAGCTGCAAACTACCAAACTACGTGCCCCTCTGCTGCACCTAGAAATTCTAGAAAAGTTATGAAGAGTAAAAGGGACAAAGAGCATCTGTGATAGAGTTCCACACCCACTGGGAACATGTTTTTATCACTACTAGCAATGCAAACCAAGCTCTCACTCTACGACAACTAAATCTCCAATACCCAGACTCCCAAATCTTTGTAGCACCCATACACTTTTCACTAAAATTTAAAGACCCTGACAAAGACATTTTTACATTGCACACGGCACACACTCCTCTGCTTTGCTTTGGCGAAGTACCTCCCTGAGAGGATGAGGAGAGTAATCTCCCTGAGGCCAGAACATACCCTTGGGTCTGCTTCTTAAAAAGAGGAATACTCCACCCCACACTGTCCTCCACCTCCACAACATGTGATGTTTGTGATGCATGCATAGAATGAGCATGTGCCGCAGTAATACTGTACGAATGAGTGATATAGTTAGATATGCTATAAACATTGTGTCTGAGAAGTCGGTAAGAAAATATGGCAGTTATTCTAATCTGTGTCTCACGCCATTTGTGTCACCGCTTCGTCTGTGTACGCTGCAGCCCAGATATTCAGATCCATCCACCTTCCGCCCTATGTTCTCTCTTCTTTCGTGTTGCTTTATTATCTGTTGGTTTTTCTTGCTCCCCCTCCCCTCCCCTCTATTTTCATCTGGCATTTTGATAAAAGGCAACACCAATGGTTCAGGTCTGGGTGAGTCCCAATTTCACAAAGGTTTATGGCCAACAAAGGCCAGATGATTCAGTGTGCAAAGACCCCGCTAACCCTCTCCCCAAAAGCCCTCCGTTTTTTTCTTTTCTTCCACAGAACAGATGAAACAGCAAGAGGCTGAAAATCTTCTATCTTAGCTGAGCTCAAATTGGAGAATATACACACAATACTGGCCCGAGAAAACCTTGATCTGTGTGTCTTTATTTTTCTGGACCCTGATGAACCAAGCTAACTCTTAGATGTCGGTTGCCAGTGGGGTGTCCTTGAGCTTCTCGAGCGTAGTTTTTGTTCCTTGCCAAGCACTATTGGCTCGAAATCCCTTATGGAATCGGTGTCCAAGCCAGCTGGAGATAAGGGGCTCTATAACGCTTGAGCTTTCATAATGAGGGATTAATGACTATTTTGCATAGTTTCTCCTTATTTTTCCATCATCAATTAGTCGTTTTTCACCGAAAGAAAACAGAATAAATAGACATAAGCACAAAAAGAGAATAATACACTGCCATCTGTAACAGGAGGTTTTTGGCATTATTTCATTTGAATATACTTAAATAAACACCAGTTTTCAGGTTTTCACTATTGCACGGCTCTTTTGGAATCCTGAGCTATGAAACAATGCTTTGGATTTCAGACAAAGGTAGACAGTAAAAGCAGACTACAGAGAGACCTGAGGGACTTCACATTCCTTCTATTGCCCACAGAATAAAGAGCAGAATGACATGGTTTGATCCATGAATCCATTTTCTTCTGCTTATCCAATTCAGGGTCATGGTGTGGCAGAGCCAAACCCAGCTGTCACAGGGTGAAAGGCAGGGTACACACAGGACAGGACACCAGTCTGTCACAGGGTAACAGAGATAAAGACGTTCATGATCACATTCACACCTACAGCCAAAACCTAGCATGCATGTGTTTGGGAGGAAAGTGGAAGAAAAGATCCAAACTCCACACACAGAGGGACAGCTAGCCATTAGATTTCAACCTATAGGACCTTCTTGCTATGAGGCAGGATTGCTTACCACAGCACCACTGTGATGCCCACCATGCTGGGGCAGCTGGGGCTTAGATGGTTGAGTGGGTCATCTGCCAATCTGAAGGTTGGTGGATTGATCCCCGACTCTTGAACAGAGGGAGAAATATCCTGGGGCAAGATACTGAACCCTCCACTGGAGTGTGAGTGTGTGCAAATGTTAGAAAGTGTTTAGGAGTATATAAAAGCCTGCGTGAATGTGTGTCTAATTGGGTGAATGAGCAATGTAGATAAAAGCACTTTGAGTGTGTAAATGAGTATCTAAAGCTGAATTTTTTTCTTTCACTTATCCAATTCAGGGTCACGGGGAGTCTGGAGCCTATCCCAGGTGTCACATGAAAGGCAGGGTACACCCGTATGTCGCAGGGCTGTCACATAGAGACAGACAACCTTTTAAACCTACAGCCAGTTTAGAATCACCAGTTAACCTAATCACATGCAGGTTTTTGGACTGTGGGAGAATACCCAGAGAAAGCCCACACAGACACAGGGAGAACATGCAAACTCCACACATAAAGAAGTATAAAGCTGACAGATCTTCCATGCTAAATTACAACTGCTCAGTTGGGATTTGTCCTTGATTTGGTGGAGGGTTTTTATATTTGTAGTTCATCTTTAAAACAGGTAATCTCCCATGTCCTGTTACAAGTTGAGGCCTAATCTTCACCGCTTTGAAGTTTTGAGATTTGAAGAGTGCTGGTTTTTGTTGTTGAAATGCTGTTTTCATGACAATCTACAGATCTAAGTGGACAAACCCATAATTTATCATTTCAGCTGCTGCGCCTGTCAGTATGTGAGAGTTTAATGATATCTCTCTCTGACACGTCCATGAAGCGCAGAAATCCTCTGAATAGAAGTCGGTCTATAGAGCACTCACGCATGAGACTGGGTTTTTGTTTTGCCTGTTTGGCAAACACACTACAATTATGTTATTTCATATGGCTTCATTGTGCGCATTTCCCTGTGACGTAGACTATTGTTTAGCACACTGCATTAAATTCACTTAATTGGATGACTCCCTGTCCTTGTGTGAGTGGGTATGTGTGAATATTTGTATGTTTGGGGCCCGCTTCTCTCCTTTGTGTAGCTGTAATTTCAGTATAATGGGTTGTATTGATGCTGAGCCTATTTAGTCTTAAGTGTGCGTCTGTACATTAAGCTTTAGTGTCAGTGTGTGTTGTATATACAACAAAGTGGATTTAAAATAGACTTTTGTTATTTATAAAGAATGCTTGTAGTAATTTTTTATATTTATACTGTATACCCAACAGAAAATAGGGTAATACTTTTAAAGAATACATCTTTCATACACTTTTTTACACACAGACTGTATTGTTTTTTACATGCATCAGAGCTTCTGTTTGAAACCTGAGCATTTCTTTACAGCTTCCAGACAGGTTTCATTAAAAACATATGCTTTTTCATATGTGAAAAAAATGATGGTAATATCTTACAGTGAGCTATGCCATTATAAATTCTCTAATCGGCAGGCGTGTATGAATTGCTGTTCTTTGAGGATTATGTAGGATTACTTGCTTAAAATTTGAGTCCGTGGAGATTATAGACGTTACTGATATCAGATCTGAGGACCTTGCAGAATGAAAAGTGGGTACTGAGGTAACTGTCTTTGTTCAGGAAAATAATTGCCAAGCAGAGGTTTAAATATCATTCTTGGTCAAAGACACCATCTCACCTCCTTTTAGTACTGCTGCATTGTCCTGTGCGCTACTGCACTTTTTGATTTGATCTGATACCAAGTAAATACAGGGCTGGTATTGCCGATATCAACACCGATACTTATATTTTCAACTTATAAAGGCAGCTAAATCACTTAGAGTTTTACTTTCCAAAATTGCTAGTTAACAGAACAAAACGTACCTACCTCATACTTGTAAGTGTTGATGTACTGTAGCAAGAAAATATGTCATCAATGCAAGATGCTGGGTGTGGCTGAGAAGTCAAATTTCCTTAGGAAGGTTCCTAACTGAGCAAAATGACCCAGAAGTTTGTACTGTAGCCATAAAAGGGGCTGGTTGAATTCCAAGGAAGCCACATCAGAGCTTCTTTATTAGCTCCTTTACCACAGGATACACTGGCTTATCCTTTATTTAAGGAGAGGAGATAATGCCATCCCACAAATCATAGCAACACAACATTAATAACACACCTGAAAAGTGATGAACATCTTATAAATCTTAATTATACGTTTGTTGCTGATGTGCTTTGAATTTTCAGCCTGTTGCACCCACAGCTGAACTTTGAACGTTAGGCTTTGTTCAAGGTGTTAAATATAGCAAACTTGATTTAAAGTTCATTGTGGTTCAGTTTGCATAAGTCAATATGTCCATTGTTGTACTGGCAGCCTTTAGGATTAACATTAATCCATTCAGGATCTTCTAGTCCTGAATGAGAAATTTACTTCAGTCACAAACGGCATCAACAAAACAGAGAATAAGGAGTTACACTGGGTAGTTTCACCAGCAGGAAAAAAGAAAGCAATATGTATTTAATTTATAGGGTATATAAAATGTTTCACCAGAGGAACACATGGGGTGAAGTAACATGCATATTTTATATTTCATCTTCTGGACAATGTAGTGTTTAGTGTGGCAGACGTTGTGGAGATTCTAATGCAAGACTAATCCGATTCTTTGCACAGTACTAAGTCCTTGGAAGTTCTCCTCGATTTTCCTTCACCTCAAGATGTTTTCCAGTGAGGTCAAGTTAAGTGATTAGGTAAATGAGGTAAGAAATGTGTTTTTCATCTTTGCCCTGTCTGCTGGATTAGCCAGTTCATGTATAGTATGTATTTTCTTCAAAAACTGAATCACTGTCTGCAAAAAATCTAGGTGCAGCTTCCTATTCAATAACCATGACATCAATGACTCCCTTTAGCTGGATGCTCATTTTATCGCAGCTCTACCATCTTACAAACATCTGGAAGAAGACTGTGATTTGAGAGCACAAGAATACCTCACTAAACCTTATTACTTTGTGATCTTTTTTCCACTTTGCTGCCCCAGTCTTCAGATTCAAAGTTAAACTGGCCTTTTTAAAGACAGCTCTGTCGCATTTCCCAGCTTTTATAAATTTTACTATGCTCAGATTGCACCACAGAGATCTTGATTATATTCTGATGGCGCTGTGAGTGAGTTTAGCATATGTTTGTTAGTAAGTGCCAGTGAGCTTGTCCTTGCAGCTGCAGCTTCTCTGTGCCAAAGAAAAGTGCCAAAATAATGCCACACTAAAAAACTGGGACTTAAACTTGCTGCATTGTAATTCTGAGACAGACTACTTTGTCTCACTGGAACTGCTTTATTTGCACTTTGCACGTTGATGTGCAGCTCACATTACAGCCATGAAGGACAAATGTTGTTTTTTTTTAAACCGGTAACACACTGTTCATTTACATTCAGTTGGGTGTAACGCCGAAAATGTGACTTACGGTTTCTTTCTACTCTCTACTACCTGTCAGTCTTTGCTGACCTTGCAATGTAGCTATTCAAGCCAAAAAACAAAACAAAACTGCAGTGACATTCAGAAAATGCATCATCCATCAAGGTTAATTCCCTGTTTATCAAATTATAATGTGCATGCTCCATCTTTCCATCAAGTTTCATGAAATTTGGCTTTGTTATTTATGCATAATCTTTCTGGCAAACAAACAGCCATCAAAATAAAAGGAACCTGTCACATAACATAAGTTTTTTCTAAAGTTACTGTTCTAAGGGTGACAGATGAGGTCAGGCAGGAGTGTCCATGCAGTATGATGTTTGCAGATGATCTGTAGTGAGAGTAGGGAGCAGGTGAAACAGAGCCTGGAGAGGTGGTAATGTGTGCTCCGGAGAGAAGAGGAATGAAAGTCAGTAGAAACGAGACAGATAATGTGTGTAATTGAGAGAGAGACAGGTGTAGCAGTCAAGACGTAAGGTGTAGAGGTAGTGGAGGTGGATGAGTTTAAATACACGCGGTCAACTATCTAAAGCAACAGACAGCGCACAAGAGAGGTGAAGAAGAGAGTGCAGGAGTGGGTGGAGATGAGTGTCGGGGGTGATTTGTGACAGGAGCAGCAAGATTGAAAGGGAAGGTTTACAAAATGGTAGTGAGACCTTCTGTGATGTAAGGTTTGCAGATGGTGGGAATGACAAAATACAGGAGGCAGAGCAGGAGATGCTAAGATTTTTGTTGGGAGTGACTTAAATGGACAAGATTAGAAATGAGTACATCAGGTTGAGCAGTTTGGAGACAAAGTTAGAGAGGCAAATAATTGAGTGTGGAGCTCCCAGGTAGGAGGAAGACTGCAGAGGAAATTCATGGATGCAGTGAAGGAGGACATCCAGAGGGTTGGCATGAGAGAAGAGGATGCAAAGGACAGGGTCAGATGAAGGCAGATGATCTGCTGTGGCGACTCTTAAAGATACCATCTGAAAGAAAACGAGGAAGAAGAATGCCATCGCATCACTCAGGTCTTTCTTGTTTTAGTTCTCTCACCAAGTATGTTATATTAAGCAACTGATTACATAATTCATCCTCGGCCTCTAGAAAGAAATGTTCTATGATCTGTCGAGCCTCTGAGCAGGATGAAAGCACTGGCTTGTGATCTGGCTTGGGAAAAAAATTATAGGTTTGGAGAAAAATAAGGAATAAAGAAACAGTGATTTGAATTAAATTACTGCTTCATCAAGTTTAAAGGAGCTTAGTCATCAGGAATTTGTCTCTTGAGTGTAAACATATCCTGTTTTAGGGAAAACTGCAGTGACTAATGCTTTTCTCATGAAAGCATTGACATTTCAGTTGCAGTTTATGATATGTTTTGACCTGCTCCTTTACCCTAATGTACGCTTCCATCCTTCCAAGTGCTTTGCAGTTAGTTGGAGTGTCATCTTTCAGTTTCAGTAACCCAATCACTCAACATTATGAAAGTAATGCAATAAAGAGTAACATATGTGTCAGCTGTAATCACAGTGGTCATGGGAACTTTATCAGAAAGCAGCAATTTCCAAACCCTGTAAATGCGTGACGAGTGGCGTGTGGGTGCTTGACATCACAGTGAATGGAAAACACTGTTCTTATCGTTGTGTTGTGTTGGCCCCGGGCAGCGTAGCATGTGGCATTAATGTGGATGTGTCACTGCATTCACTCGGAGCTTAGTGAGTAATGAGGAACTCCCTAACTGTTAAATGGATTTCATCAAACTTGATTTACAACTTTCCACTTCTTCATTTTCCCACACTCTATCCTTCTTTTCTATCTTCCTACCACACCTTAGTCACTTTCCTTCTTGCCCCTCTCCTTCTCCTGCCATCTAAACAAATTAAGGAGCAAATGAAGAGGGAGGAGTGATATGGGTGATGAGGCATGCCAGAATGTCAACAGATGACAAGCAGTGCAGATGGGGGGGTGGGGGAAAGGGGGAGAAAAAGAGAGAGAGAATGTGTTGAGGAAAAAAAATAGAAAAGTATTCCCTGAAAACCCAGACTTGAAAAGAAATGATTAATGAGGCCAGATGTTGGGCTTCTTTTAGCATGAATCATTGCATTCCCCATGACAAAGCAAAAATGATCCCACATTTCCCCAAATGTAGCAAATTACTCCTCACACTGCAGACAACAGAGACAAATCCACTACTTTTCTGGCTTGAGCAACTTTTTCCACGACGGGTCGAGACAGTAAATCGACTAAATGTTTCAGGCTTTTTTCCTCCACCCTGACATCACTTCATCCTGATCCATAACTCTGTGAACAATACAAAAACAAGGTCTTTTAAATAGATACACTCGGGCAGAACCACTTCAGAATGCTTTCTCCCGGCCGAGCTAATTATGGCATCTGTGCAATCAAACGCCTATGAATATGCAGTGTCTTGTGAAAACACAACAGACCCTCCAGTGGTGCTTTTGTAAGCCACAGATTTTAATGAATCAAATAAACTGGGCATATCTTACTTATCACTGACTGAACAATTTGAGGTAAACTTGTAGTGTGGAATGAAACGATGCATCAGCAGAAAATGGCTAATAATCTGTTGATTTATACACCATACATGTGTGCATAAATTACTGGTAAAAACAGAGCTAATGATTTGCAATATAATGGGGTTTTCTTCATCTTTTTAAAGCTAGTGACCTACTTAGATGTTAAGGATGCATGTACACACTGAATAAATATGCCTATCACTAAAGCTGTCTAATTAATACTCTGTTTCTTGTTTGTGTAACCCGTACATAATTGGAAACATAAAACCCATCAAAGCAACCATCTCCTTGGAACAGAAGCACAGGCTGTCTTAAATTTTATATTTCTGTTCTTCCACTTGCGTGTCCATAAGTTGCTTCAGGCTGACAAACATGGCAACATAATGCTCATTATGAGTAGCTGGATGGTTTTCTAACTCTCTACAGTCACCATCATGGCTCTGAATTGTAAAGGAGACTCAAAAAGAAAAAAAGAAGAAGGGAAAAAACTAAACAAGTATAGCTTGTTTGGAAGGTTTGCCAGGAGGAAGCTTCTTCGCTCTAAAACTAACATGGAAACATGGCTTAGGTTTAACAGACTTGCATATAATCGAACAGCAAGACTTCCCAACAACTTCTGGGCAGATGAGACCAAAGTGTAGATGTTTGCTAGCATATCACAGCATTTTACCACAAACACCTCACCCCTACACCACTGTGCTTGACAGCTGTCAAGCACAGTGGTGTAGGGGTGATGATTTGGGCACCTTGAAGTCAATGAGTAGACCGTGCACTAAAGTTGGACGATTGGACAAATATATTGACTATCGATCGTTTTTACAAGAGCGATTGATTGATTGATTGGTTTTTGGACATGGTTAACAATATTACCAGCGGTGCTAAAGGCGCGTTCTGATGGTGTGCTTGTGGCTGGTATACGCAGATCTTTCCGTGCCATGTGTGACATCAATGGGAAACATTTTTCATGCATTTTCCACCAAGCCAGTGGATCTTCTTCTCTGTCTACGACCGCCTCGCTGAGGTAACAGTCCACTTCTATCTGCGCCTTCTCCTCCATTGTGCAATCAGTCAGTGCATGATTACATTGCCATCAAAAAATCTGCACATGCGCGAATATATCGCTTATCGTCGGTTATTAAACTGACGATTGTTGGTTGGAAAATTTTTACATATCGCCCAACCTTACCATCTTTGTACCAAAGTATTCTAGTCAAATGTGAGGCTACCTGTCTAATACCTAAAACTTGGCTGAAAGTGGGTCATAAAACAGCATGATAATCGCAAGCAAAGCAGCAAGTGTACAACAGAATAGCTGAAAAAGAAAAGAATCAGGCCCAGACATCAACCTAAATGATTTCTTCAAGTTATTGCTGCTGTATCCCAATATTCCTGTTCCTATAGCTGACTGTTCCCCAGTAGCTACCTAGCAGGCACCTTAAACTCTGTGTGTTTCTCAAATTACCCCTGTGCTTTTAAGTTGATGTTTGTGTATAAGGATTGTTTTATATTATATTGTATTTAATCAATATTAACAACGTGAAATGAACACAAAAGAACATTTTTGAGCAACAGAAGAGTTAGAAAGTTAAGAAAATACATCCAAGGAGGATTAAGCTATTAACCTGACACTCTAAAGTCCATTTCTTATCTTGCTGAGCTAACTGAGCCACCTACTGATTCAATACCATGATAGGTTTGAAATGCAGACATCAGGAGGCAAAGAGTCCAGTCATGTAGGTTCACCGAGCAACTAATGGGCCAAAATTTACATGTAAATAAAGGTAAATGACTTACAAGTGTTGGGTATATTAAAAAAATGTCTGTGCAGTTGAATTGGAGACTTGTTCACAGCCATTTAGTAATCAAATTCATTTTCAGTCAGTTTAAAATGATTTAAACAACAGACGCATGTATTTGGCCTCTTTATTGTAATAATATGATTCATAGTTAGTTTCGTAAGAGGCGCGCTGACTGGGCATCTATTGTATGTGGAAACAACATCGACGTCTGTCCTCTGTGGAAGAGCTTTTCCCTGTTTCAACATAGTTTGCCAGGTGCAGATAAACTGACAGCATGTATTACAATACCTGCTCTGTGTGACTCAGTGTGGGAAACTCTGTGCTAATATATTTCAGTTTTAGTGAGTTTTGATTCACCTAAGTTAGCCGTTTCCCCCCCACTTTCATGCTTTGCGCTACGCTAAGGTACCCATGACACTGGTATCAATCTTCTCATCTCACCCTCTGAAAGAAATGGAAGTGTTTCTCCGTAATGTCGGACTGTTTTTATAGGGAATAGATTGTCATCTCATTGCTGAGGAAAGAAGGAATTAGATGTGTTTCTTCATGAGTCTCTGGTTCCTCTTTTCAGTCAGGCGAGTTAAGCAGCTACATCAGCTCCACGTTACTCAGGGGATGTGTTTTACTCGTAATCCATTAGTAAAATGTGTCAGCAATAAAACATCAGCTCAAAAACTGTTGTTAACTTCCCATGTCAGAAATCCTGAGTGGAACTCCACCGGCCCGATGCATCCTCGAGCAGTAATAAAACATAAGGGAACCTAATGCACACATAGCCAGAAGGCAGCCAGGCTATCTTAGGCTTCTTTGCAACTTAATGTTAAGCCCTCACCAACAGAGGAGGCCATCCATAATTAACCCTACACTGTCAAGTCAAAGCCGCAGTCATAACATGCCCTCACATGTCACTCTAACCTTTTTCACTGCATTGTTTTCTCTGCCGTCAACCCATCACCCACATCTGTCGTTCCCTGCATGAGGACTGCAGCAAGAGGGGGTTGAGGGAAAAGACTTTGATCTACCATGTTTCCTTCACAGCGTCGATCTCAAAGGCTTTAGACAGCGAATGATACACAAAGCAGAGGGAGAAAAACATGCTTCTCATTTGAGATTGTTAAGGTTCGTGTGTGATTTATTTCCTGTTGGCGAGGGGCGATTGAGCTATTTGGCTGTAGGTTAATCACTACTGTCAACATCTGCTGTTCTCTGCAAGAAGCTAAATACCACATATTGTTTCATTTTTCCTTCCTGTTCGACATTCTTTTCCCACCAGTCTAAATCTTAATAAATCTTTGTATGATTAAAGATTTCATTAATTCCGGAGATGGGAGAACGGGCAATTAAAACGTGTGAATCAAAGCAGAGAAAAGGGGCGAGGTACAGGGAGCACAATTGACTGAGTCAAAGGGTCAGAGAGGCTAAGTCAGAGAGAAAGAAAGAACAAGGAAACGAGCAAGAGACAGTGATTAAAAAGTGAAAGACGGAGATAGATTTGCCTGTCTTTCAGTAGAAACTGAAACAGAGGCCAATCAAATGTGTCGGGGAGACCAAAGTGAGAGAACTGTGGGAGCAGGCGAATCAGAGATGGATGTCATGTGGACACGGAGAGAGACAAAGAATAAGATTAATAAGATTGATTTGCCTTAAAGGGAAAAGTGCATATACAAAGTAACCGCTCCCTAAAAAAAAAACCCAAAACAAAACGGAAGTATAAAATGAAAAAGGGAACTTGTAGATGTTCCCACGCTAGAAGGTTGTTCAGTACAGAAATATCAACTGCTGGTCTTTTGACTTTTCTCGTAACACCACCGCAAAGTTAGCTTAGTTTATAATCAGCTTTAATAATTCTCACAGAGTAATTATAAACGAGGAGAAAAGGCATTCAATTTGCAGACAAACAATTAAAACAATCAAAATGGAAGTCACACACACACACACACACACATATATATATATAGATATATATATCTCAAATTACAGGGTCATACAGCAGGAAGCTGTCCCTGTACTTGGTAACTTACTTCATCTCCAACTTAATCTCTATTAGTTGTTTGGTGACAGAGTCTGTATTTTTGATGGCCAGTGATGGCAGAGGCTGTTTCCTGCCACAATGGTGGATTGCTTTCTTCTTGTCAGTGAGATGGAAAGAAGTTCAGTTCAATTCAGTTTTATTTCTATAGTGCCAAATCAGTTGCCTCAAGATTTTTTATATTGTAAGTTATAAAGCCCACAATAATACAGAGAAAATCCCAACAATAAAACAACCCCCCAATGAGCAAACACTTGGTGACAGTAGGAAGGAAAAACTCCCTTTTAACAGGAAGGAATCAGACTCAAAGAAGGGCAGCTATCTGCTGTGACTGGTTGGGGATGAGGGGAGGGAGATAGGAGAAGAGCCACACTCTGAAAGACAGACAGAGATTTACAATAATGTAGATAAAGTGTTGTATAAACACATAGTGAGTGAAAAAAGGTGAGTGAAGTCAAAATTCTCCCAGCAGCCTAGGCCTTTTCCAGCATAACTAAGGAAAAATCCAAACTATAAGCTTTTTTAAAAGGTAAAGTTTTAATCTTAAAACTAGAGAGGGTGTCTGCCTCCCAAATCCAAACTGGGACCTGGTTCCATAGAGGAGGGGCCTAAAGGCGGAAGGCTCTGCCTCCCATTTTACTTTTAAAACCCTAGGAACGACAGGTAAACCAGTCTCAGATCAAAGTGCTGTATTGGGGTGCTACAGTACTATGAGCTCTGTAAGATAAGCTGGAGCCTGATTATTTAAGACCTTGTGAGGAGAAGGATTTTAAATTTGATTCTGGATTTAATAGGCAGCCGATGAAAAGAAGCCAATATGGGAGAGCTATGCTCTCTAGTTTTAGTCCCTATCAGTACTCTTGCTGCAGCATTTTGGATCAACTGGCAGTTGATCCAAAGCAGTGTTTCTTGTAATTCAGCAACTCATCTTTAATTATCATAAACACAAACTGAATGGTTAAGAAGTAGGACACAAGCAGTATAGCACTTAATCAAAGGGGGGGAAAAGAATAAAAGGGAAGTCTTTCAATATTTTTAGGCAAGGTGCATTTCTTTGATTCCTGAAAAACCAAGTATATCTTTATTAATATCTAATGGACTCTGAATTGTGCAAATGCTTGCACAATTAAAGCGTAAGAGTTGTTTACTTTTCATCCAGTATCATCAGCAAGTCGCATTTTCAATTTGGCCTATATTCTGGTTTATGATTAGATACCTATTGAACTCATATTTGCATTAGAATCTGCTCCTTTGCAGTTAGTAACAATTAACAAAATCATGGTGAACGTAGTAAACGTTATACCTCACGACGCCGCTCTCTCCTGGTTGTAGATGCTTTGTTGCCTGCGCAAAAACCACCAAAAACCTTTTCCGTCTGCAGATGAAGCGAAGATAAAGGTTGGCAGAGTTAAAAAGCAGGTTAAAGTTCAAAGGGGTAAGAAGAGCAAACTCTCCTCTGATCTCTGACAAGGAGGGAGGTTAGAACATTAGCATTCACTCTGCGCTGCCATATTTTAGCCCCGCATCTCCTCAAAGGCAGGGAGGAATTCATGCAGTCTGCACAGGGGAGATACATGGGGTACGTCCAGCATATATATTTGTAAATACAGTATGTGGGTGTGCATACTAAACTGAGAGCGGTCCTTGTGTATATACCTTGCTGTGTATATGAAGACAAATGATGGAACGACAGAACACACCGTGTACAGTACGGTCTGATTTCCACACTCACAAGCTCTATCCGTGGGATTACTTGAGTCCATTTATCATTCCATATGAGTGTGGCTTGCATGGGTAATTGTAAATTAAGTGGATTACTGTGCAGTGTAGTGCCTGGGGGAATTAGAGAATCTCTGAATGGATGCAAAATCCTTTCGTACTGGAGCCTGCAGGTCCCAGAGCAGCATCAGCACTTTCTGAAGCAATGATATCAGCATGAGCTCCTTTGAATGATACTGATTTAATATCAGCACGGTAGATTTAATGATACTGACACTCATTATGTTTCAGCTCCCTGAAGTGGGGCCAATGTTTCAAGTGATTGGCACATTCAGCCCTAAGTGTGCTTAAGAATAGGTGTTTCACGGGACGAGGGTTAGACCCTTCCATATGCAGGAATACTTTCCTGCTGCTCAGCCAAGGCGAAGGGTTTGTATTTAATAGCAAAGTTGGAAAGTAAGTGAGGGAAAAGTATATGTAAAGTTGTTCTTTCAGGGCTTTGCGTAAGATGAAGCTACAAGATTCATTCTTTTCCTCCTGGCTTCAGTGGCCTTATACCATCCAAATCCCCCAAATCAAAATCCACCTCGAATGAATTGCCGTGGAATACAAATGAGGAAGCAGTGGCAGGGATTTCTCTTTTAATGAGGACAAAAACCTATCACCACATCTAACCTGAAACGCTTCATTTGCCGCTGCCTGCCAGCCTGCGCTTCCCAGAAGAATTTTGGGGTTAAAACTGTAGAGTTTGAGCGCGGTTCGCTCAGGGCCCTGGCAACAAACGATGGCCTCCCTCCCACACCCCCGAACATTTAAACCCAGCTCAGTTTGCCCAAAGCAATCTCGGCTCGGGAGTCGAAAGGTCGCTTTAAATAAATAAAGAATAAGGAGATTACTAGGCATCCCACACACGGAATGAGCAGCACTTTGAAAGGATAGCCAAGGCTACACCATTTAGCATTCAGTAGCCTCGAGCAGTCCATGAGGCTAGCAGTCAGAACAGAAAGTCCAGATTGACTCCCACTCACTTGCTACAGCTTCATCAGTTCTTTAAGCTAAACTTCTGACCTGTTTGTCATTGTGCCGTTTGTTGTTTGTCAGCCATGAGAATATGTGGAATTAATTTATTGCCTCAGGTTGAGCAGCCCAGACACTGTTTTGACCAGCATTTCATTATAATATGTTTGCATCTCCGTGTCTCTCAACTTTTACCCACCCAAACTTTGCAACAATGTAGCACTTGGGAATTGTAAAGCAGGTGACAAGACAAATGCTTCAATAAGAGCTCTCTGAAAGCTTTTGTGTTATTTTCTGAATCTTCTAAATAAAAGCGGCAGTGTTGGGCTGGAAGAGCACACTCCCAGTGAGACCATGTAGCCAAGATTACACAGTACATCAGTGGAACTCTATTCCCAGGTATTAGGTGGGACTTCACAGGCTTTAAAAGCAAACTCAATATGATTTGTGACTCATCGTATACGTGCACATGCAGACAGCCGGCAAAATATAGTCTCCAGTGCATACGCATGCCAGGTGCATGGACCCAAACACACCCCACAAACCTGAAATGCAGTCTTTTTGGGGCATAAGAGCCTGTGCGCACCGTCATACACACACATACATGCCCTTTGTCAAGCCCAGCTTGTTACATCATCCTGAGGGGAGTTTATCAGCGACCAATCAGCAGCAGCCCAAAGGCTGTTTTGTCTTCCTTTTGCCTGAAACTCTCTGAACTCACAGATTACCTTTCAGCCATGGGTATTTGTTTACCGCAGCCTGAATTTGCAAGTCTTTATCGTGGCTACTTGCCGTCACTGAGAGGAAGTGTTTTATACACAGTTTATCTGTGCAAGGAGAGTCAGTCCACCGGTAATCCAGGTCTTTGTTTAACTACCTTCTTAGCGTGTTTGCTCAGTCACGGCTTAAAATAAGAGAAATTATTGCTTTTTTCATTAGACAACACTGTGTAGCATCTTATGATTTTATTCACATGCCAAATGAGTACCCAGGTCAAGATATTAAATATAGCAAAAATTCATCCATTTATTAAATCTACAAATTGAGTATCAGTTTAGTTATGCAGTAATGCTGCATATGAGACTGAAAGTATTTGTTAACAGGTAATTTGTAACACTCCATGTTAAAAATTTGTAATATTTTTCTATAGACATGGTTTACAATCCCCATATATTCTTCTCAAATGCTCGGCCATTACACATATATTATGACTGGGAAGCATTTTCTAGTGATGGTGAACTTATGTAGCATTACTTTAATAATCTTTATTCCATACGTATGCGTCCTGAAAGCCTTTGAATGCCTCTCTCTTTTCCTGGTAGTAAAAACTAGTCACTTCTACTTCTTAAATTCCCTGCACATGACCACACTGACATCAGGGTTGTGTTTAAGGGGGGGAAAAGAAAATCAGCACGTTCTTCTTTATTTCAGATCCTTTTTTTTCTTTTTTTGGCTGATTAAAAAGGAATGTTTTACGAGACAGTGTTGCACAATCCACCTTTTAGGGCTTCACAGGCGACTGAAGGCTTTCTCACCTTCACAAATCTCCACCCTAATACAGTCCTGTGAAGGAAAGCGAGACAAAAGCGGGACTGTAGAAGGGAATTTTTTCTGTGGTGGGAATATTAGAAGCATACACAAGGAAGGATGAGCGAGCGGAGCAAGGCAAAGCTCACTGGAACGACTCCCAGCCCTCATCACAATCATGCCGAGACCACACAGCCACAAAATGTTCCAAAACAGTTGGAATACATGGGATGAACTGGGGAGGGTATGTAGTGCCTTTGATGGTGAGCGGTTAACACAGCTGCCTCTGCTCAAGCAACTGCGTCTCTCTGTCTCACCTGATTTACGGAAATGTGAAATGATGTGCACACACTGCATTCAAAAGATACAAGCTTTCTTTTGAGAGAGCACGTCTCAAATTATACTAAATTCTCTGGTTAACACAATCCTAGTTTCAAGTGTCATTTAGCAACCAGTGTCATTTAGTCTCATTAGAGTTGCAAGCAATTAAGAGAGAAAAGTCCCCCCAGGCATAAACAAAGGCAAGAGCGGCATTGCAAGTATGGCAACTGTGAGACGCTCTAAGGGTGCAGGAACTGCTGCAAGAAGACACTGTTGGAGTTAAACCTGGGGTGCAAAATAACCACATTAATCATTCAGGAAGCACATTTTCCTTTATGCAGTTAGCACAGCTTTACTATATGGACTGCTAGACATCAGACTAAGCGGGACAACTTTGAAGACAAGAGCAGCCCTCTGGAACAGCACCCAGGCATCTTCATCACCAACATATTCTGACGATGAGCACTGGCCAACCTCAGGATCCTGGCCTGTCTCCCAGCCAGCCCTGCTAATTACTCCCCCTCTTCTGAGCTAATTGGCCGATAAAAAATGAGGATGGCCTCTTCACCCAGCCCGAATGTTGTGCCACCAAACGGCAGTAGGGAGGATTATGCGGGCTTATGAGGCATGGTGACACTCAGCGAGAACCACTCCTCCGCTATTAATTTCCCTGTCAAGCGGGTCGCCTCTGCTGTGTCACTTTGGTTTGTTAGCGGATGCGAGAAAACTTTGGCCCGGGGTTGACTTCCGACAACTTCTTCTCATTTAGCGCCCTGGTACAAATGAACAGTGAGATCATTCATTTGAGCAGATGTTGAGTCCTGGGTGATATCGGTGTTACAACTTGTTACAGGCAAATTACAAAGGGCTTATCTTACTTGAGTGGATTTTCCTTCTCTTTGCACAGTCAGGACTGCAGGTAGGTGATTTGGGATTTCCATGAAAACCCGTCTAACAATAGACCATGCATCAAGTTAATAGAGCTAATGTTTAAGAAAATAAATGCCTTGGACCGGCTGTCCTGGTGGTCTGGCTGTTGAGACACAACACAATGTGTCTGCAGCACATTTTTTGTTTACAGCCATAAATCTCCATATAATTAGGAGGCTATTTGCTGAGCAATTATGATATTAATTTATTCAAACAGCTATATTTGTGGACTTTGCAGGTAATATTATTAAGTCTGTGAGAAATACAAATACTGAATAACAAGCCCTGCTCAAAGCCAGCAGCCTGTTAACAGCACTGGCAAAGGTCAGTGTTGGAGGTTGATGAGAACCAGGCGAATATTTGCCTGCAGAGGTTGCATTCATGTTCTTGGGGTCTTAGCCCCTAATAATAACCCTACACTTTGGAATCCTGTCCAGCATGTGTAGCCAAACTACTATCAAACAGGATGGAGCAGCTGTGCACAGAGTCACGTCTATCTGTGACTGACTAAATGTGGCCACTTCTCATGGAGCATTTCTCAGAGGTGGATGCACTGACGTAAATATTGATAGCGTTGATGTTATCAGTACTGGACCGATATTAGTGCAATAGGATCAGTAAGCTCAGTATGTAGCCCACTAAGCTTTGCTAAATTAATAATAATAATAATAATGATTATCATTATTATTATTACTACTACTACTACTACTACTGGAAATGTAAAAACTATGCATCAAACACTACAAAAAATGTCTGAATCTTTTTGTGCTCACTGTCACGTCTATTTTATTTATATTTTAACAACATAATTTGACCCCCAAAAAGTATCAGTATTAGTATCGGCAATACTGGCACTATATTTACTTGGCATAGGATTGATAAAAAAAATCTGCAGTATCGCACAGACTGATCAAGCAAAAACCTGGCTGACTTCTCATTAACTTCTTTTGTCAGCTATTAATAATCACCTTTGACAAATGACAGACA
Source organism: Oreochromis niloticus (assembly GCF_001858045.2). Classification (NCBI taxonomy): domain Eukaryota; kingdom Metazoa; phylum Chordata; class Actinopteri; order Cichliformes; family Cichlidae; genus Oreochromis; species Oreochromis niloticus. The sequence continues at coordinate 15,209,778 of NC_031985.2, forward strand.
GTCACAAAAACATCCGTCTCTAAAACGGGAATAATGTCATATGAGAGAAGAAGTGAAACTGTATGTAATTTAGCAGGAACTGATTTCAATAATATTTGATTACTGTTGCTTTGTTCAGTTACTGTCTGTAGTTTTCCCTTCAGTCTTTCCCTGTCTACAGCATCAAAGTTGGGCACATTCAGGTTAAAGGATAAACAGGCCACGGAGAATACTGTGGGAGAAATGCAGAAAAAAAGACAACTGAATATAACAGGCGCTGGTAAAACAGAAAACGTTTGATCCAGCCGCAAACAGCACGAGCATCTCCGCGAGATTTTGGCGAACGCTATCAGCTTCTTTTAAACTGAGGGTGTTTTGCTCTCTGGCAACGCTCCAGTTTACATATAGGCTTACAATTAGATAATTTGCACATGCGGAAGACTCCGGTTATGAATGGGTGCATTCCGCTAGTCCCGCCTCTTCCGTTCCCACAGTCTGACCAATCGGCGGCGTCTTTGCGCCGATGGGGCGTCGCGTCGGCTGCCGTCGTGTCGGGATTGGAATGTTAGCGACCAACAATCGGAACAACTGAGCACTCGGTAATTGGACACTAGGATCAAGGAATCCCGTCTTTTTGAACATTTTCTCAGCTATTTAGTCAGTCTGAGGTCACCGTTTGTTACCCGCGTGTCTTCCGGATAACTTCGCCTGCCGTGCGGCTCCTCGCCGACGAGCTTTTTATTGAATATGAGCGCGTATGTGGGGAGGTTGTAATAAATAAGAGAAATGCAGGGATTCGTCAGGTTACAGTTGTGCCGCTGAGCTTCCTCCTGCGCTACGACGAGTCCCCGTTTTTTTTTTCTCCGCTTCTCCTCACACGGGACCATGGAGCAATAAAAGGGGAAAAAGGAGGGGGTGTATGGGAGAATCGGACGAATTCACCCCGAGGCATTTGGATACGCGCGTGGTGGCCGTACCGACGTGTTTTTACACTGCCCGGTCAGCGTGTTGCCGAGTTTAACATCCAAACCGGGCTGTACCTTTACGTCTGGGAGAGCCTCGGGGACCCCAGCCGCTGTTTATCCGGGAGGACGGAGTTCCCAGGCGGCTGTCTGACAGTTTTCCATTTGAATAGCCCCCCCACCCTCCATGCAGCCAGGGTGAATGAGGGTGAGAAGAAGTGCAGGAGAAAAGAGTGGCAGCATATGATTGTGTCCGAGAGGGTCCGGAGAGCGCTGATCTTTGTAGGTGCACCAGAGCCCGGCTGCTAGGCGTTGTGCGATATGGTGAAACTCTACAGAAGAGGGAGAAAGGGACAAGACTTCTAAAATCGCCCACATGCACTGGATCAATTGCTGGATTTGGGAACCGAATACGCAGAAGGGGGGTTGGGGATCCTTGGAGGCTGCCGGAGGATGGAGCGGTGTAGTCGGGGTTAGTGAGAGCCTAACTTCGGGCCACTTTACATTTCTTATTCCTGAACAACTCGCCCCTGTTTTCAGGACACATGCAGGCCAAAAAACGCTACCTGATCCTGCTCTCCGCCGGTGCGTGTCTAGTGCTTCTCTTCTACCTCGGAGGGGTTCAACTTCCAGCGGCGAGCAGGAGCCGGCATGACCGCAGCAGAAACGGCCACCGGCCCGAGCAGCCCTGGCCTCACTTCTCGGACCCTTTACATCCTTTCCTGCCCTGGGATCAGACCGACACCGAGGACTACAACCTGCACATATCTCCGAGGCAGAAGAGGGACATCAACACAAGTGTTTACAAAGGCAAAAGGTGTCGCATGGATTCCTGCTTTGACTTTTCTCTGTGTCGAAAGAACGGATTCAAAGTTTATGTTTACCCCCAGCAGAAGGGGGAGAAGATCTCAGAGAGTTACCAGAATATTTTATCGACCATCGAGGGGTCCAGGTTTTACACCTCGGACCCTGGACAGGCATGTCTGTTCGTTCTAAGTTTGGACACTCTGGACCGGGACCAGCTGTCCCCTCAATACGTCCACAACCTGAAGACCAAGGTCCAGAACCTGCCCCTGTGGAACGACGGCAGGAACCACCTTATATTTAACTTGTACTCGGGGACGTGGCCGGACTATACGGAAGATTTGGGCTTCGACATCGGTCAAGCCATGCTGGCCAAAGCCAGCATCAGCACCGAGAACTTCAGGCCCAACTTTGACGTGTCCATCCCCCTCTTCTCCAAGGAGCACCCGCGTACGGGTGGAGAGAGGGGGTACCTCAAGTACAACTCTATCCCGCCTTTCAGAAAATACATGCTGGTGTTCAAGGGGAAGCGCTACCTGACCGGCATCGGCTCGGACACAAGGAATGCCTTATATCACGTTCACAACGCCGAGGACGTGGTGCTGCTCACCACCTGCAAGCACGGCAAAGACTGGCAGAAGCACAAAGACGCACGGTGCGACAAGGACAACGCAGAGTATGACAAGTAAGTTGGAGCAAGTAGGGGGGGGAAAGTGATTATCTGTTGGTTATTCTTTTTAATCTGTGCTTACATGTTTTATTTTATTATTATTGTTATTATTTATTTATTTGCGCTGTCATCACTCCAAACAGCGCAGCAGGAGCGCATCATCCACAGTTCTCACGCTGTGGCACAGTGTGTGTGTGTGTGTGTGTGTGTGTGTGTGTGTGTGTGTGTGTGCGCGCGTGTGTGCGCGCTCGCGCTCGCTTGCAGAATACTTCAAATGAACTCATTCAGTGTCCTTCATAACTGAACATAGACACTGATCAGCAACATTCACAAGTTTGCTTTCCATTGAATTCATTACCTTTTTAAAACCTGAACCTCTTTGAGCACACCCACCCCTCTAAAACTGCAGGTCATAGTTTATATCCGACTGCTTTACCCCTCCACTCCAGCTTCTTTCTCCCTCTCCTGCCCGAGGTAAAAGATCTCCAGCCAGGCTGTTAGCTCCCTGGACACCCTTCCCCTCCCTCCTTCCCTCCCTCCCCTCACTTCTTCCCTTCCTATGAAGGAATCCCACCACCACCACCACCGCCTCCCTGCTGAAGCCTTTTAAAAGGATATGCATGGGCATGTTTGATTTGCACCCTGTACTTAGTGCAAATTAAGTGAAAGTTGGACCATGGGAGTTTTGGGCTCCGAAATTAGCGGTAAAAATGACCCCGTCACGACAAAAATACAGCTTCCTACAGTTGAAGGTGCATGCAGTGTAGTTTACATTGGCTGCCGTTTGGTTGAACGCGAGTGTGAATAAATCAGTCAAAATGGGTTAATTACCACTTTAATTTCTGGGAGTTAGTGGCGTGGTTTCCATTTAGCCCCCGGGGACAGTTGATTACCTCTAATTTTGGAGGTATCAGGTTTTGTCGAAGTGGTAATTAATGATTCCCCCTTGGGATCAGCAGCTGTACTCGAGTGTTTGGTATGTTTTAATATAGGGGGCAATGTTTTCTCAGGTTCACATATTTGGATTAAGCGGTGAACTCCACTGCTCAGGTTCACTTGTGTGTGAGTGGCATCGGCTTGATTTGCATTTATCAACCTGTGGATCCTAGCGTTTGCAAAGAATCCAGAGTAAACTCCAGGCGTGTGGTAACAGCACTTGTCAGCATTGCTTCCAGTGAGTGTGTGTGTGTGTGTGTGTGTGTGTGTGTGTGCGTGCGTACCTGGTGTCAGGGTTAAGGGAAAGGACAGATGGGCAGCATATGGGAAGTTAACACAGACGTATTCGCTTTCTGTTAATCAGAAAGATGGAGAAAAAGGAGCTGCTGGGAAAGGTGGCACTTGCTTGGTTGAGAGACAAAGTGACTTTCCTTGAACTTGAAATGAACTCAGTAACCAGTGTGTATGCACTCAGGAACCTCTTACCAGACTTTTTGGTAATGCAAAAAAAAAAAAAAGAGCTCTAACAAAACTTCACAAGCATGCACTTGTCCATCCATTCATCATCCCTTTTTCCTTCTCCTTCCAACATTCCCCTCCTCTCCATCTCCCCGGATGCCTTGGGCTCGGTGTCACCTGGAGAGATATGCCATCCATTATCTGACATTCCAGTTGGCTCTGGACAGCCTACCTCTGCTCCTCTCGTGGCTCTGTTTTCTAAAGGATCAGGCCTCATTCTCGCAAAGGCGGCTTTGCCTCTGGAACATCTCAGCACCGTAATCGGATGATTGATCCAGCTTGATGGCAGTGGTTCAGGGAAACCTGAGTCTTCACTGCCCATCCTTTCTGCCATAGCGCGTTTCACAGTTGAGTTAATTTTGATCAATACTGCTACATCTCAGTCATTTCATTTCCAGCTGCAATGCTGTATTTGATTTCTGTTCCCACTAAAACTCAATAAATCCAATCACATTTTTACACAGCACTTTTACAGTGCAGCTAGATTTGGGCTGTCAATCCGTACATCTCTCTGTGGCTTTAGTCTTCTTTGTTTTGTTTTGTTTTGGGTTTTTTTCCCCCAGGTTATCGAAGTTCTCAGGTTTCTAGTTTTCTCTGGTATTTGGCACAAACGGGGCAACGCATAAATTTAAAACTTTTGCTCTTGTTGTGATTTAGCAACCTGTTTAAATTTAATCAAACTGATGCCTCCCTCTTAATCAAATTTAAAGCCCTTTGGGTGCCAAGCCAAGCTTTGCAAAAAACCCCTGACGTAGCTCTCCAAGGTAAATGGATGTATATGCAGCTGGCCCTCTGGTTTTTGCCAGTGCTTCATTTCCAGAGGCTGAGGGTGGACAGGCGATGCCATGCGGGGACGCTGCAGTGCAGGAACTCAGGAATGCACACACGTGTCACAGTAGCTGTTAGCAGCTGAAGCAAGACTGCTGCCAAAGCAGACTGTCTGCACAGCGCATGTACCTGGATGTACCTGTGAGCTGATGCTTTTAATGTACAGTGTAATTCAAAGTTTGATCCCAAAGAATAAATCATATGATGGAACACAAACTAACTGACTTTAACTAGATGGAGGGAATCGGTGCAATCAAAGCCAGGATAGTGATGGTTCTAAGTTAGCCAATCACTCGCTTCTCTTTTCTGTTTGACAGGAAATTATAGGACTTGGTTGTTTACAAAGTTGGACAAGTGCAGTTCAGCAGTATTTAAAAAATGAAAGTGAATGGTCATACATGTGATGCATCAGAATAAACTGGCATATGGCCAATCATAGCTTCACTCTGCAAACTAATCTGACATGTTTTGCATTTTAGCGACATTTGAAATCCATTAATCGCACTGAAGAATGCGATTCTTAGTTTTAAATGGCTCTTAAATGCACCCAGTATTTTGTGCAGACTGTTTGATCTTGCACCTGAAGTAAATCGGTCACCGTTCCACATACCTACCTGCATACATACGCAGTGCCATGGTTGGTGTTGCATCCAAATTCACGTTCTTCTTTTTTCCCGACCTTTGACCTCGCCGCCTTCTAGAGGAATGCTGCTCTACAAAGGAATGCAGCAGGAGGGCAGAGTGGAAGCCGGTATATAAGTACCAAAACCGATTCCCACCCACCCACCCACACTCATCACACGCAGACACAAACGCACCACGCTCCACACATTTATTCAATTGATTTTCTTAGCCGCAATAGCTTTCAATTGGAGTCACTCTGGTCCACTTCCATGGCCAGGCGCTGATGAAAGGAGCCATTCACTGCTACATTATCCACTGAGTTTTCAGGGCTGCTGACAATAATCCAGGGAGAGGACAGTGAAAGGCTATTACGGCTCCGCAATTGAAAAAATTTGATGTTGGGAGGAATTCTGCAGCAGTGCTTTGCTTTGTAGAGGAATACGTCAAACTGGGGATTATTATTATTATTTTTTTTGTTCTTCGTGACTTGAGTAGTGCAAAATAAAGTTCCCGATTCTTTTAAATGGTAAGCATGTGTCATGCCCCACGGTTTTTCAGGTGTGAGCTTTTTCCGTTGTGTTATGTGACAAAATAAGGGCTGAAGAATCATTTTAACACACCTCACACTTTTGCATTTGTTTCTGTGCAGTAGCATGCATAGTTTGTGTGTGTGTGTGTGTGTGTGTGTGTGTGTGTGTGTGTGTGTGTGTGTGTAGGCAAGCAGTGAATCAACCGTGTCAGTACTGTAATTGCTCTCTGTTTCACTATCAAGCAGATTATCCTGCAGAAACCAAAAGTAGAGTCTCATCTAATGTCAGTGGAATTGCTGAAAGTACATCATTATTATCATTGAGTGTTCCATTAAAGTCTGACTGAGCATGTCCTTTTTTATTTATTTTTCCCTTTTCGTTGAAGCCTTTCTCTGGCTAACTGCAGCGTCATCATCCCCCCATTTAATACTTAACCAGCTTTGTTGACTCGTATTGACTTTGTACTTTAGCTACTTCACTGGCAGCTGCCGCTCAAGGTCACCCAGGGGACTCGAAAACCCCAACGAGAGAGGAAGGGCAGCGACGAGGAGAGGTAGAGGGAAAGATTTACAGAATGAGAATGTCAAGAGGAGCTACGGAAAACGCGTCCGTGTTTGCAAATGCCCGCGCTCGAAACGGCGGAAGGAGAAGGAGATGAGCAAGTGGGTGTGATATTGAGTGATAATAATGCCAGCGATGTTGGAACGAAAGAAACGGAGAGTCCAGAAAATTGTAGTGTAGTGGGATTTTTCCCATTAGGAGTCAATGACGGTAACATCAGCCAGGCACTGTGGCATTTTCATTTCCACAACTGTGTCATCAGCAGAAATTTTTCCCACTTGAGAAAATTATCTTGGAAGCATGAGAGGCTGAGAGGGGAGAAATGGGGAGAGAGGCCGGCCTCTGGCCCTCTTGCGTTTTTGTTTTTTTTTTTCTCCCCCCCTTGTTGTCTCTGTTTTACTTCCCCTTCTTACCTTCTCTCCTTTTGCTCTGGTTATCTTCATTTTTCTCTTTCTCCCCCCTCTTCTGTCTTCGAGCAACACTGAACTGGAGCAATGATGTGATTTGTCTCCCTGCCACAGTTTCATTTCCATAGGATATTTTTTCCCTTCTTCTTTTTTTTTTATTCAAAACAACGCGGCGTCTGACACATTGTTGACAGAGCGCCACAGAGTGAGAGACAGTAGCTGATCTGGGCCAAGTGAAGAAAACCAGCAACATTTCCTTTCCACCTTATCTCAGTTAAACACAGGGGTTTTTTTAAAAAAAAAACGAGAGAACAAAAATTGTGAGTGGGAATAACGACATTCACCTGAATGTCAGCTCGGCGGCGCCGCCTGATAGCGGCCTCCTGTTGGAGAGCGGAGCGAGTAGCAGACACAGTCGTGTTGCTTACCTCGGTGTTTGGCAGGAGAGGGTGTCACACTCCCCGGGTTGCCATTGTTTGTTTTTCTGTAGTCAGATTAATAAATCATGAATATTTCATGATTGCCTGCTCTCTCTTAGATAAAGTACCCAGCTCGTGATGGGGAATGTTAATGATGTGGAGAATAATTAGTCTGAATGTGGTGCAGCTTAATTGGGACTCTTTGATATTTTTTTTGTGTGTGCATGTGTGTAAGAGACATATTTAAGCCTATAACTACATAAAACCCTCTGTTTGTTGTGTTGCGTTATCTTATCGGGCCGTCTATCCGTCTCACATCCCCTCTACTTTCACTCTCTGTCTGTCTCTCCTCTCATTTCAACCATCTTCCTGTGTGTTTGAGTTGATCCAGCCCCTCTTTGTGACACGCAGGGCAAGTCGCTAAAAAAAAAAATCTCTTTCCAACTTTCCATCTCATGTTTTCTTTGCGGCAAACAGTCAGAAATGTAAAGATATGCATTTTCCAGCAGTATAAAGCAGAGGAAATTGGCACATCCACACAGTTTTGTTATGAAGCACTTGTGAAAACTATTAGGAATTGAACCTCTGCTGTCAAACATTACAAGCCTTTATAATCAGTTGACCAGGTTTTTGAATATGCTGTCTAGGCTTGCTACCAATGATCATCCTTTAATCAACCAGTTACTGATCTCAAGTCTCCAGTGCCCAAAGCAACAGCTTCAAATGTAGTTTTGTCCAATCAATAGTCAAACCCCCCCAAAACTAAGGCTAATAAAGCTGGAAGATAACTGAGGCGATGAAAGGGTTGAATTACTCATCGTCCTGATTTTCTTTTTTTTTTAAAGTCTTTAGTAAAATAGAAGGTCACTGGTTATCAAAAGTGTTACCAGTTTATTTCCTGTCTTTCATCTCAATTAATTCCCTAATCATTTGATTTCTGCTCATCTCCATTCGCTTGTCTTTCACATTCTACTCGTTCTCATCGGTGCAGTTTTGCTGGTGTGTGGCGGCTCATCTATTCACGCCAGTGTGTGCGTGCACACCCCTTTGGGCCCTTTGTCTGAATAAATGTGTATTTGCCAGTACGCACAGGATGGCTGGGGTCACGACCCTGCTGTCTGTCCCCTTGCTGAGTGACGAAGGCAAAGCCCCACTCGCTGACCCACATTCATTGAGGGATTATCAGGGCAGCCAAGCCGCCCCTGGCCTCAGATGAGGTGGCAGGGGTGGAGGGGTGGGAAGCAAGTGAGGGGAAGAATTGAGGGGGGTTGGATGGACATGAACTCGGCGCGCACACACACACACACACACACACACACACATCGGATCAGACGGAGCAGTCCAAGTGCAGCATCCTGCACCCCCTCCCAGGCCAGCAGCTGGCTAGGTGGTGGAGAGTGATTGATCAGCTGGGAGGGTTCCCCCCAAAATGAAAATCGATGGGAGAATTAGCACAGCAGTGGGCCAGCCCCTGGCGTCATTTTCTCTATTAAAAACTGCTCACTTCCACTCTGGAGGAAAGAAAGAGGTCCAAGGGCTTGTTGTGCTCGTGGTAACTGTAATTGAAAGAGTGAGAAATAACAAGGCATCAAAACGCCTTCCCTTCCCTGGACTGTCAGGAAGTGTTTAAGAGGAATGAATTAATAAGAGACACAGGCACAGCGGTAAAAGTTAACTCTCTATTCTCTCGCTGTCTCTCTGTTTTTTTTCTTTCTCCTTCCTGTCACATTTGAAGCGTGCTCAGGCTTAACTAGTGCCGATGCAGTGATGTAAAAAGTTTGCAGGCAGACAGGTAAGTGAGTAGCTGCGCGTCTTTCTGACAAGCCCAGAACAGAAAGGGAAGAGGAGCAAGAGAACGAAGCTGATTGGATCCCTGTGAACTCAATTAAAGTAGACAGGTATGTGACTGGCTGAGGGAAAAAGCGATGATCAGGACAGACGCGTGATAGGCTTCTCATTAAAATCTCCGCAGTGAAGGGATGAAAGGAAGATACGGCTGCTGTCTGCACGTTTGGCTAGTGCAACGGAGACGGAGTTCTGACATCTGTCTTTTCTTTTTTCCCTTTTTTTTTTGGTCGACTAAGTTTTTGAGAAATTCTCACATCTCGGTTTTCTCTGTGTAGCGTGGGGGCATGCCGAGACAGGGCAACTCCGCTATGAGCACTCACTCCCGTCTCCATCATTCCAACATTCCCACCGTTAGTCGCTGTAGTCTTTCTCGCCACGTGTCCTTGGATTTAATTTTCTTTAACACATAAATTTCTATCATTCGTTGAGTATGTCTGACAGCAGGCACATATTTGCTGCACTTTATCTCTAACTGCCAGTTTCTTGCAGCAGTGCATGGGGGTTAAATTTATTTAGCGCTGCTTTAAGGAGCGTTTTATGAGTGTTTAGGTTGCGGGACTCCGAAGTTTATTGTTAGGATTCAGCGGCATTGCTTTCGTATCAGCTGTGGTCATCAAAAAACGATCTCCTTCAAAGTCACGACTGAACAGAGAGACAGTTATTCCCTCATTCATCCTTCCTTTTCTTGCTCTAGTCTGGACTAGTTAAGTAGACGCAGGTTTCACTTTGAGTAATTGTAGAGCTGTTACTGTTTTACTATAAAACTGTATAGGGTGTGTTTGTGTGGAGGTGGCTGGATTTCCGGCAGCCCATCCTGGGGATTTGCCTTTTGGGCTGAATTTCTGCCTGGTTCCCAATCTGTGGATCACCCACTGTCCTATTATCAGTGATTATCAGTGGGCAGAAACCATGACCTTTAGATTCACTCACACAGACCTCTAGTAGAAATATAAACATTTCCTTCCAGGGGAAAAAAAACCCCACACTGATTACACCGTGCGTCCATCAATATTTGTTACAGGTTTCCCCTCCTGGGAGCTCTGTGCCTCCCTCGAGACACTGCAACAACTCCACCGGGGAGAGTGGAGGAGGTGGAGTGTCAGCTAGTTTTTATGACCTTGCAGAATGGCAGCTTTTATGGCCCCGAGAGGCTGTTCGGCAAACACCTACTGACGGCACATCAATGGGGCGGCGGATTGTTTGACGTCAACTTATACATTGGCGTCCTTCCTTCACTTCTCGCTGCCGCAAGAGCAAAAACAAACACTTAACCCCTCTCCTGGTATTCATATTCAAATAGTAATGGCAAAGGGAGGAAATCTGAGTAAGAGCAAACAGAAGGAGAATGAGGAGAAGGTGGTGATGTTGGAGTGGGGGGAGTTTAAGAGGGCAATAGCTTAAAAAAGCATTATGTCACTGAAGAATGCGTGCATGGCTCAGTGTTTAAGGGGCCAAGGCTTCAAGGAGAGAAAGAGGTTTTGTTGGAGCAGCTCAGGCTGCCTGGCAGACTGATGGAAGGGCTCTTATCCCTGTTTGGTTCATCTTGCTTTATGACTTCCACTCTTAGGGTGTAAAAGTTGGGGCTGCCCCTAGAGGGGTTCCATTGTGCCAAAGTTTGCTCTCTTTCCAGAGGGAACTCCCGGGGCTCGTTGACACCACAGCCTCCCCTTTCACTCCCTCGTTTTCACCGCTCTCCATCAAGCCTCCCTCTCCCGCCGCGGTGGCCTCTCCTCCTGTCTGCATCTCTTTCCTTTTGGTTTTAAATCCTGGGCGACAACTGGCAACAGCGGCCGCTCACACAGCTCCAGCCATCGACAACCAGGCTCTGGTTTGGCAGATTTCACAACACTTCACGGTTCAGTGGCTTAGCCAAATCTAACAGGGAGGAGGAGGTGGCTGTGGAGGATGAGAGGATATGGTTACAAGGAAAGAAGGCATCTGGTCTCACCAAGGAGAGTCCCAGTATGCCCAGAGCGTGGGTGTGTGATTGACCGAGAGGAAGGAAGGAATTATGGTGGTTTATCGCTGTTTCTCCCAGTTTCCCTGGCAGCTTGTTTGCCGGTGCTGTTGCGTGGTGTTTATTCATGAGTTTGATAGGGCCTCCTTTTCAGATCAAGCAAAGGAGTGCATGCTTGTCTTTGAGAGGCGATGTAGGACAAAGTGCAGCTGCTGGTGGTAATGCTGGATATTTCAAATTAACACCCACTCGTATTCTCTGCAATTTCTTTCTTCTCCTTCCTCTCTTATGTAGTCATTTCCTCTGTCTCACACTCCCACACCCTAACAAGCCCACATGGGCAATATTCAAGTCTGAATGCGTGCGAAAAGTTAAGAAAATGGATTACTTCTCATGAAGTTTTGGCACTTCAAATAATAAGTGGCTTGGTGAAATTTTTCCACAGGTTGATGTGAAGTTGGTCTGCAGATCAAGTGCAAATTCCTGTAAGTCAGTGCTCTGCTGCTTTATCTGCTGCTCTTTCTGTGGCTGTATTGCCAAGCTGTAGGATGCTTTTTCTTGTTCAGTGGCTTCATTTTTGTCCTGCTGCGTCATGACTGGTGGTGCCTATCCAACTGCATCTTTTCCATACAAGCAGACCTAAAAAAAAAAAAAAAAGTCAGTAAAGGATGGGGAACTCGAGTGGGGAAAGCCAGTGACTCTGAATGTGAGCCACTGAGGTGAAAAGAGGAAAGCAGAAAAATGAGGTGGGGGGGAAGCAAGAAAGTGTGCGGCAGAAAGAACAGCAGAGCATCCTGCTTAGTTTAGCAGCTCAACAAGGTGTGTTTTCCTTGTAGGAGTGAATTAAAGTGCTTATTTCCCCAGAAAGTTGGGACACGGCAGCGCTTTGTTTTCAAAGTGTCTTTTTTTTAGGTCGCTTGCTAGACGTGCCTTTATCTGAAGAGGGACTAGTGAGCGAAGCTATGGATCCTTCAGCTTACGCAACATTTGGATCCTGTAATAAGATGGGAATGTGGATGGCAGCAGTGAGAACTTTTGGTAAATGGGCCAGTTAGTACTGAGTGTGAAAATAAGGGAACACGATTTGAACAGCAGTATCAAGTATCAGCCCGAGGTGAGATACACTTGACTTGAATACCCGCTGCTCTGCTAGAATCTGTTGAGTGGCCATCAGTTTAAGACTTCCTGCACCTCTGCTGTGCACATCTACAAATATGTGATTTTTAAGGGAAAGGGCTTTGGAGACAGATGCACTGAACGTGCATGAGGTTGAGTTCATGTTGCACATATTGAGTGGCTGCATACATGGATGTGTTTTTTCCTGCTGTTGGTGGCTTTAGGCTTATTCATCTTTGCCTGCTTAAGGAAAGTATGTAACTATGTGACCTGTCTTTTTCTCATTTTCCCACTCACTTCCCACACACTAATTATGTTTGTTGGAAAAACACAACATCAATTTGAGGTCTTCTGCCTTTTTCCACTACCTGGATGCACATTCAGACCAAGCAGTGCAAGGAACTGGCCAGTGGGAAGCTCCACTGAGAACTACATACCTTTTAAGGGCTTTATTTTCTCCTTGCACTTGCATTGCCAATAGAAATGCAAGCGATATCAAGCTTGGTGTACAAGCTTAGCTTGGGTTGTAATTCCTTTGACATATAGATTCAGTAAAGCCTGAACTTCATAGTATGTACATTAGTGTCATGTACAGACTGGCTAACACTTTAGCAGTTTTGCATGTGTGCTATGTATTCAACCAATCAACATGTTCTAATGCCCGGATCATTCACTCTTATATTGGATTTATGCCACTGGTAAACTCTAACCCTGTTGAAACTCTACGCCCTAACCTGATGTTCACCTTTCCCAGAAATGCACTACATGACACGTCAGCACAGCCCGTAGAGGTATAAATGCTGGTGGCAGTGTTGGTCGCTTCAATGCAAATTTGGAAATTACACTTTGGTTAATATTTATTGTTAGGTACTCAAACGAGGACCATTTAGCTACCTTAGAGCAGGAACTAAAAACATCCTACAATGAAGTTCTAAGTTCATTTTAGTTCAAACTGCATCTCAGAGCATCGTCTGTGGAAAGTTACAGAAATAGCCCGAGACAATACTCCTTCGACTTTCAAAATGCCAGTTTGAACTTGGTTAAATGATCTAAAAGTTTTGATGTGAGCTCAGAGTTCAAAAGGCCCATTGATCTTATCACATACTTGTATTTGCATGAAAAGTGGGTAAAAAAAGGGCGAAAAAAGTGCTTTTCCAACACTTTTCAAACATGATGCACATAGCCAGTGTCTCAGGCCTGCAGTGTTTTTTTGTCTTTTTTTGTATCATTGCCTCTTTATTGAGGTTATAGGCCAAAGTTTGAGGTCCTCCATGTGTGTCTGTGTGAAAGAAAGCATATGTATTAGCTAGTGGGTCCAGTCAGGAGTTTGTGGAGTATCTGGTGACTACAGAGTATTTGCCCATAGCTACATAGCTGACCGTCTATAAATACACAAGTATACTACTGGGATCACTGAGTTTTCAGGAGCTTAAGAAAAGCACGAGCTAGTAAAGTCCGAATATACCTGCTATCTTTCTGTGTATCATGTGGCCTAGACAGCCGAGGATTGCTCACCTCTTGTGAAGTGTTTGCACTGTAGCCCACAAGGGGACAGACAGAAATCCAGACAAGTATGTGTTACATTTACACTGCAGTCTGAGCTTTGTGTGTGTTAAATTGTGCATCTGCATATGCATATGTGCATGGCTGTGTATGCTTCTAGGCCTGTGAGTGTGTGTTCCCTTTAGCAAAGTAGTGCTGATTCAGTAGTGCGTCTTTCCATTCCCACTCTTTTTTCCCCCCCTGCTTTCCTCTGTGAATGTTCTCCTTTTAAGCCTTCAGGCGAACCTCCTGCCCGGCCTCTTCCATCCCTGTCCGCACACAGACACACAAGCACACCCCACTCCCACCCTCCCACGTACTCGGCAGCATCTTGTTTGGCTGAAACCCGGTGCTAACTCTAACTGTGGCCACTCATGTGGAACCCCTAGAAGCTACAAACATGAATAATGTATCAGCAAAAGGAGTTTTTATTCATGTTTTTTTCTTTTTTTCCTTTCCATATTAACTAGCATGTCTGCACAGACACATCCAGTTACACAGCACAGCCCAACCTCCTCGTCTTCTCAAGGGTATGGGCAACCTCTGGATTTCACAAATATTTCCTCTAGGCTGCGTGGGGGAATCTGACTTCCTGTACACTCTCTTTTGACCAACAAGATCAATTCCATTTAAATTTCACCCACTATCTGAGAGTGACCTTTAAGGCCTATTTTATTTGTTTTTTGTTGTTTTATTGAGGGGGCGTGGGATCATGTTGAGCCAATTGACAGAATTCACATGGTCCAAGAAGCAGAGGATATTCATTACTCAATAAATTGCATTTAATGTGGCGTATGAAGCGAGACCAAATGAGCCTCAAAGGCGCCGGCATCACTTGATGCTGATAAACTTTTTAGAGGGCGACTCAGGGGAGGTTTCTGGGAACAGGAACAGACGGATTACATCTCCTCCAAAAAATAGGTACGGTGCTTTGCATTTTTCCAGCCACCATATCTGTTGGGATGGCTGAGGCTAGAGCTCTGTCTTACATCATCCCTACCAGATCTGCAGTACATTATTCATTTTAAATATCCCTAAATAAATCAGGATATCTTGCGAAACTCTTTTTCTTATTATGAACCCATTGTGTGAACTTTAGTGGGAATGCTTATGTTTTTAATTTCTCCATGGTTTGATCAGAGCCTTATTGATAAGAGTTGTTGAGATGTGTCCCACTGTCTAACGTCTCAGTCGCCCAGGCATAGAGACGAGTCAGTGACATAATTCCCTACCAACCAGTTGTTACCAGGGGTTTGCTGACCAGTCTGCATGACTTTGGCTTAGCAATCAATTTCACAGAGACTGCTTGCTCCCTCCCAGAAACCATCTGGTAATGCTAATTGTTCCCTAGCAGCTGGTTGTTGCCATCCAGTTGCCAGCCAGTCTCTAGGCCATTGCACAGTTTCAAGCAATGGCCGATATATACAAAGGCTTAGACAGTGTTGAGTTAAATTTCTAGTTAATGAGATAGTGAAACTGTTATAGATGATGTAACATGCACAGGCCCTTGTGTTGTTGTGTACAGATAACATAGATTTAAGCTAAGCTGCTATGAGCATTGATCATAGTCTCTGCTCTGAGTGTTTTAGTAGGTGCTTGGACACACAAGAGGAAAAGGCTGCAATCATCTTTATAACATGTTTGAGGAGGTTTGAGGCTTGGCCACACTGTAAAAAGCTTCCACACCTTCTCATTTCACCATACACTAAGCTGTGTGACTCTTCTATTCACTTTTTTTAATCTCGCAGTCTAAAACTGAGATCTTTCAGAATTCTTTTCGGTTAAAATAAAAAAAAAAATGTTTAATTTTTGTACCTATTTGCTCTCTTTTTTTTTTCTTGCTTTTTCAAAGACTTTAAAACAGTTCAGTACCCTGTTGCAGTAATATGGCTAAAAGTTACTGATATACAGTATATTTCAGTTTTTCCGTGTCTGTTTGCTCTATAATGCTGAATGGATGACAAATAGTAAAAGTTCAATGCTGGCCACTTAAAATTTCTGTGCAGCTTAAAAGTTTAAGTGTGGCTTGTAAATTTGAGTGAAAGATTAGAAACTCTGTCAAATCCCACCAGATCCTTAATGGATTAATAGATGGAGACAATATTGGGGGCTCATCCTGTCCCGTACTACGGGTGTAACTACCCACTATTTTATCCTTTCATTATGGGCTCATGGAGCAGTAGCAGAGCCAAGTTTGGATTACCTTCGCTTTCCAAGCTAATCAGAGCGCTAGGGTGGGATTAGCATCCACTAGCCATGTTATCTTCTAATCACTTCAAACCTGTCACCTGCCTCTTTGGTGCCAGCGTATTATACTGTTTAACTCATAGGCTGCACTTTCACATACATGAACCTTTTGTTAAATGATTAAAGCCTATTTTCAGTTAATTAGCATGCGGGACTTTTGACTTAATGTTTAGTGAAGAGTTTCATTTTATGTGATGTAAATGTGTGTTTTCGGATTAAATAAACTTCACTCAAAGTATGTAATGTGGAATCCTTCATACTGAATGATCAGCCAGGCACCGGCACTGGCTAATTTCTAACTTTCCCAGCCCTGATAGGCCATCCTGCACCTATGTCCAATTTACAAGGAAGTCCATTTCACGCTTGGCTGATGTTTGCACAGTGGCACAAGTAACTAGTCGTGCACATACTCGCAACCACACACTAACATGTCGTTAGCGTGGAACCTCCTCACAGGTAGTGAAGATCTAAAATTTTCCAAAGTAAATTGTGGAGGGACCACCACAAAAAACTTGCCTATAAATCTGATTTGATTCTTAAATTATCCTCACCCAGCCAAACATGGACAGAGCTCACAAGCTAGCAGCCTCGGTATGAGCGATGAATCGAAATAGCTACAGGAAAACTATGGAGACAAGTGAAAAAGGAAACAAATATAATAATAATGCTCTGTTATCAGGTGAGGTACCTGCCATTTGTTTTGTTATCTTACTCTGCTGCACCTGCCTTTGTTTGGTGAGATAAAATATGTCAGCAGGTAATGGAGGGTGTACGGTGGCACATTTTCAGTTAATTATTTGTGCCTGTTTCCAGTAGCAGAGCACTCTGATTTCAGTTGTTTCAGTGAGAGAAAATCCTGTAACTTATTGCAGTTTGAGATAAATTGTTCAGTAATTTCTTTTATTAGAAAATTAATAGTTTATATTAAAAATAGTTTTTTAAATATGTATTAGTTACAGCTCTCAGAAAGAAAATCAGAGCTGATAAAAATCGATATCAGCAGGTCGCATTTAGAAAATCTGAAACTACAGTCTCTTAATCTCTGTATTTTTTATTAGCAGAAATGTTTTACTAGTCAGTTAACTTGGAACAAACACTTCAGGGTGATGTATAGATATCAGTGATGTGTGAAAGTGTTGTAAATGTGTAATAATAGGTTGTAAATGTTTTCATTCACAAGGAGCCATTGTTTTTTTTTCCTTTTCTTTTTTTTCTTTTTTTTGTTTTCCCAGGTTGTGCACAGTTTACTTTATGATTTTAGTGTATTTGCACTTTTGTTTCTGGGAGCTTTTTATCATATCATGATCAGATCCCGAAGCGTTTCTCCCCTCTAAGGTCACTCTGGTAGTGCAGCAACTGCACTGTCTAGTTAATGATTGTCAGATTACATTACCCAACATAACCTTATCAAGGCCATAACGTGTCATGCTGTCACTCCTTATCAGTCTGTTACCGCACGGATGGATGCACATGTGCATACATACAAAATAAACATGGATGTGGAGAGGGGAAATCTGTCCCGCAAACCAATGAGCCCGTTTATTGTACCGAGCTCGACAGTGAAAGGCGTGCGGGCGGCCACCAACGACCTTTTTTAAGGTGTGTTGTGTTTATAACTCCTCTCTTCTAATTCATGCTCATTTACTGTCATGATGATGTGCGGCCTGCACCGACAAAGTAGAGTCAGGATCGGTGAGCATGCACCAACACTGCGCTCACAGGGTTGGGTGTGTTTGGTCACTGAGCCGTGCAGCAGTGAAGGATTATTTTAACTGTATATGAAACACTGCTGTCAGTTTGGAGTAGAGAGATAATCATATGAAATCCCCTGATGTTGCTAAGAACTTATTCAGAAAGCTTTATGCATGTGTTTTGTTTTTATGAAGGTTTCATCCGTGGCAAAGTAACTGCTAGGATCAGAGTATATTCTGTTAATGGGTCAGTTAATAGCTAGTAGTAGCACATCCGTCATTTCTGAATCAATATGGCTGTAAGAAAGCGCATATATCTGTGGTCACTAAGAGTATAAAAGGGCAATGTTCTGTGTTAATGCCCGCCTTGCTGTCCATCTGTGCGCATATGTTAGTTACTGTGTTGGTAAAGCAGAGTCCCTTTATCGGCGCAGTGAGGACTGCTATAATCAAAAGACTGTAATAGCATTTGCAGTCATTTCTAATTGATGGTAGAGATCTATGTGGGTACCTCTCAAGCCTTACTCCACATGACACAGCAGCAGCAAGACACTTGAGCACAGAGCACGGCAAACATCAGTAACGGCACACACGATATCGAGGAGATGATAAGATAGGAGCTCGGGCAGAGGTGGGTTGCAAGACAGCAGCCGTTGTGAGCAGGCTAAAGTTAAAAAGCATGTTCCTTAACTGAAACTAAAGCTAAATTAATCCATTTTATTAAGGAAAACTAACATGGAAACGAATAAAAACGAAACAAAAGCATTTCCAAATAATGAAAACTACACTGAAATAAGAAAAATCCACTTTGGAACCTAACAGAAACTAAACTGAATCAAAATGAAATAAAAATAAAAACTAATTAGAAAATGCAAAACTGTAGTAACTCTGTTTACTTGTTCAGGCACTGCATGCTGAGGCTGGTCAGAATTAACGCTGTTCTCACTTTATCATATTAGCATAGACATTAGTTGTATTACTGATTAGTTAACAGAAAATTTGCTGTCTCCTCTTATTAGAAATTAAACATCTTTGAATTTTGGATTGTTTTGCACATTTTATCCCTTTGTTTCTGATTGTTGGTATTCTGTGGTTGAATTTATTATGAATACTCCTTATTCCTTACGTCCCTCAAATTCCCGTTGTTGCTGAAAAGCACTATTTAAACTTAAAGTTCAACCTCTTTTGTTTCTCCCAGCATTATCCGATGAAATGCTAAGGTAACATTATGATAATCAGTTCAGATGGATGATCAGCAATCACCGCCACTCACTGACTATGTAGCCATTGTTGTTTAATGCACTCAAACGGCTTGTTTCCTCACAGCGTAATAAGCCTGATGGTGAATTTCATGAATAAGTTATAATTTCTTATGACAGTAGGAGCAGTGACCTTTACGTCAGGGAAGGTGAGACAGGTCCACCATTAAAGGTTGAATGGCAGTATAAAGTTTAAATGATGCTCTCGACAGCGTGTCAGTGATTTACTTTGGCGTTGTCATTAAGACATGAAACTCTTAATGCCAGCGTTAAGTTTCCTCGCCCTGCTTTTCTGTGCTGCACGTCATGGCAGCTTACAAGACCCACAATGCTCCATCTAAAAATAGCACGCAGCCCCAGAAATCCATATCGTTAGAATTTTTTATTTGTATTTCTTGTGAGGAGTTCACAAGATACCTGACTCTGGCAGTCGTACGTCTTTTCCAGCCAATGTGATACGGGTGCGGCTTCAGCTTCTCCCGGTGATGAATGGCTGGGTTTGAGGCGATCTGAACGGGAGGCGCAAAGTGAATGGCCTTCACAGACAATAGATGTTTGTGGCTGCTGGCAGGAAGGTGAAATCCCAGAGGAGGAGACGCTGCAGATCTTGCAAACAAAACAGCTTTAACTGTTTGCTGCATTTTCTCGCACGGACCTTGCGATCGAGTGCGGGGAAGTAAACACGAGCTGGACTCATGATGGTTGCCTTTGACATAAGACTTTGGTCTGGAGCGTGAGACCCCATATAAATCACAGAGAAACCTTTTAGTCTGTCAGAATTTAAATGCTGGGGATAGTTGTGGAATTTGAGCTTCTTTATAGACTCATTTTTCGAATCCTTTATACAAGATGTGCATTTTGTTTGACTTTTATAGAGCTATTTTGAGGAAAACCACCTATATGACACCACGGTTGCAGTCTGACAGCCATGAGCAAACTGAAGACCAAAGCAATTTTGATTCATTTTTGGGTATACTAGCAATCTCAATCTTCTATCAACCTCATCCCACCTTTAACTGGAGCATTACTTGTTGGATGCTCTTGGTCAAGGCGCAATTATGTAACGGGCAAAAAAGAAAGCGAGTTGGGGCTCGAGATAGCTGAATGGTCCTGATGGGCCTGCCGCGGCATGATGGGAGAACATTTGTGGCAGTAATTTAGCACATGGGTGCTTCCGCCGCAGGGGTTATTGTATCCGTCACGCTCCACTGCGACCACGCCGACCCCCCGTTTATGTTTTCAGGCCAGCCGGCAACCCCGTAAACTCACTGGCTTCCAACAATAGAGCGCAGAATGAGACGCACCAGACAGCGAGTTGGGGAAAAGGTGGAAAGGAGAGAAAGCCAGGGAATCCAACGGGCATGAATGAAGCACATAAATACACACAATCCAAAAAAAAGACCCCCAAAGAGTGGTTATCTCCGCCGTCCATCCAAATGTAAACAGAACTTATTTTGGGGTTATAATCAATATGCCGAAGCTTGGAGAAAAGGAAGTGAGAAATGACTTTAAAAGTACAGCCTGACGGGCGAAGTAAGGCAGGAAAGAAGTTACAGACGATGAGAAATGTTGTGCTCAGATTGCAGATTGTGTCGGGCCGGAGCGGCTCAGACCACAGGAAGCCTGAGAGCACAACACAAACAGAGAGCATGTGTGTTGCTGAACCCTACCCGACCACAGACCCGTGACCAAAACAGAGAAACAGACCCGCTCTGTGCGTGCGCGTGTATAAATATGTATGTATATGTACACACGTGTGACAGTGTTTGTTTAAAACCACAACATAACGGAGGCAAACAGCTGCTCTGACCAGTGTGGTCAGCGCTAACCTCTGCTGCGTCCAGAGCTCATTTAACATCATATTTTCAGTCTCTGGGGTGTTTTCTGAGTGGAGGCAGACACCTCTGCTCTGCCCATATTAATTAAGGACTTCTCTAAAGAGTACTGTTGACGTAAAGGCTGTGCTGTATGAGTGTGTCGCGTATGTATACACTACTGCCTTCAGCAAGGACGGAGGCAAGGGGAGCGCTTTGCAAGTGGGGTAAAATGCATGTAGATAATCAACTGGGCCACGAGGAGCATAAGTGGTAAGAGTAAACTGTGCTGGCTTCAGTTGTGCATCCTCTTTGAAATGTTACTAATGCATCGTGGCCTCAGGATGTGATATATCATCTGCTTTCTCTCTAGGGTGGAAGTCTAAAGAGGAAATTGAGCTTTATAAAGACACAAATGATTCGATATCTGCAGATCATTCTGAACAGATAAATGCACGTACGTTAGAAGGCACTGTGCAAAAGTCCTGAGCCACCTCTCATCTGTTTTTCGCAGGAACAAAAGGTTTCAATAAATTGATGTGCCACGTGCAAACATATGTGAAATACATTATGTAAAAGTTTCTAAACTAAAATATCTGGCATGGTCACCTTTGAGCCTGAATGCTCAAAGGCATTCTTTTTTGAAATTTCTTTAAGCAGTCCTCAGGAATAGTTCTCCAGGCTTCTTTAAGGATATTCAAAGCTCCTCTTTGGATGTTGGCTGTCCTTTATTCTGCTCTCTCTCAAGATGTTGCCACACTGAAAAATGAAGCAGATTCCAATCAGACTCTTTTCAGATGATATTGCATCATGGATCATAACTGCATCAATTTTGACAATATCAAAGTCATGATTTAGAAAACACCTAGTTTATTAGACGACTGTAGACACTCGCTGCTCTCCCGTGATCTGATTGTACATATCGATGATAATTTGAACCAAAAATGTCAAATTTGGGTTCTGTTGTCTTTCTCCGCTGTTCAGGTGTAACTTGGTGTGCCTCTCCCAGTTTCCCTGCCTTTAAAAATGGATTCTTAATAGCGACCCTTTGATAGAGACCATTTCTGATGAGACTTCAGGAAACAGTAGATGGATCAACTGAAGGGCAAGATGCATATCTTAAGTCCTGCCTCAGGTTCTGCTGGATTTTTTTGTCCTATTTCTTAAGGACATCCTCCACTTGTCCACTTTCCTGCAGACCATAATGAGATAAACCAAGTTTTCAGCTAATAGCTCCTTGGGAATCAGCTGGTTGGTGCAAGAACACTATTTTATACCCCAGAGCAACAGGCCTGTGCAGTCCCGATGGGTAACATCCATGTCTTATACACAAACTATGTATAACCTTCGTATGTGTGTAAGTTGCTTAATTAAATGTGACTCTGTAGAGCCTGTGATGACAAATATATAGTGAAAATGTTTGGGGATGATACATTTTCAACTTATTCTGATCCCATCGTTGTTGTTTTCAGCAACTGGAGGGGAATTTTAGTTTTATCAACACAGTGATGCAACATAATGAAGTAAAATCTGTGTAATCCTGTCCTAATCATCCTTAGATGAAAAAGTAATTTCACTCAAGTGAATAAAAAAAAAAAACAAACTGTGAAAATGGAAAAAACTCCTTAGTAACAAAACATAGGAGCACCTTGAAAGTATATGAAGATAATAATAACATGT
Organism: Oreochromis niloticus; assembly: GCF_001858045.2. Classification (NCBI taxonomy): domain Eukaryota; kingdom Metazoa; phylum Chordata; class Actinopteri; order Cichliformes; family Cichlidae; genus Oreochromis; species Oreochromis niloticus. The sequence goes on from NC_031985.2 coordinate 15,232,171, forward strand.
TGACTGACTGTTGGAGCAGACTGAGACGGCACAGAGTAAAAAGAAACCTAGACCGTTTTCATTCAGGCATAAGATGCTGCATCGTTTCATGTGCAGATTAGGTCCATCATCTAATTGCAGAAAGGATAAATAAGTCCTCGGTAAATGAAAGCAAATGTTTTAGTTATGCCAAGCTGCCAGTCTTAATGATGATGAAAAGGGGGAGGGGGAGATGCAGTTTATTTTTTTTAAACCGCCTTGATCTGTTGGTTCCCAGCCTCTTATCCCTCCATCTTTCTGGCAGGGATGAGCAGACAGCCAGGGGTGAACCATGGTGCCAGGGGAAAATTAGTTTGCCGTCTCAAGGGGAAACCCGAGGTGTGGACTTTGCCCCGATTGTTTAGCATTTCAAAGGATGGCTGCTGAGAAAGGAAATGAAGGGCGTGGAGGGATGGTGGGATTGGAGAGCAAGAGTGAAACTGGCCGGGAGAGATGGAGTCTGCCACATCAAGAGCCCTGACCCTGTCCCCAAGTTAGAGCTTTCTCATATCGATTAGTTATGCCATGTCACCGCCATTGTTCCCCGCTTGTCCGGGAATCTATCTCCTCCCGTCTCTGATACAGTACTTCCTGCAAAAGCCCCTGGAGACTGCAGACAAGTCTTAGCCCTTCACATCCCCTCTGTATCACATTGAGAAAAGCTTTATAGTCGACAGTTGCCAAGAAAGAAATGACTTGGGGGCGGTGGGGTAAAAGAAAGGAGTTTGAAAACGAGCATATGCGGTGCCATTTTGACCCCCACCCCCTTCCCTTGTTCCGCTTCTCCCTCACACACACACACACACACACACATGCACAATCCCTTTCTGCCATAGTAACCACCCGGCTTTTCCCAGTCCCAACCCTTTTTCGCAGGCCCGTCACTCAGTGTGCCGGAAAATCCGACTTTCTCTTCAGTGAGGGATCAAAGCTCAAAGCTCAGTCCAGCCGGTGTTTGAGAAGTCACATTCTTGGGCTTTCCGCTGATCCGCGCGGACCCGACTCGCCGCCCGGTAGCGGAAAAATGTTGCAGTCATTTGTCCGGTAGAAAACGCATCTCACATTTTGCCTGTTCTTTTATTCCCTTGCCCTCCCTCCCAGCTTCCGTGTAAATCATGAGTCATGCACACGCTGGCACACCTTAGTGGCTTCCAATGTATGCAGAGCCGTGTGTGTGTGTCAGTCGACAGAAGGATTACTCCTGACAGGATCACACACGGGGTGGGTAAGGATGAACTGAACTTACCTTGACCCCTTTGGCAAGGGACAGAGGGAACTTAGTGGCCTGTAAAAAGACCGAAATAGGAAAAAAGAGACAGTGGAATATGTCGGTCAAGAGGGATCTAATGGGAGGAATGATTAATACGAGGCGTTTGTTATGATCCATGCGAGAGGGATGACTCTTCTTTTCTTGTTCCACAGCCTCTGTTAACTCCAAAGCTGGTGGCATTGATCAACTGTGGGACAGCTGGAGTTGAGTTTCCAAGGTTAAAAGCAAGAAACAGGAAGAAAGAACAAAAAAAGAGGGGGGGGGGGGGGGTCATGTCTAAAGTAAATCTTCCTGAACTGTTTGGTTTACACGAGAGGCTTTAGTGGCTTAAAGCTTTAAAAACTAACCCCCCAAAAATGCCTTTTCCTGCAACTCTTACTCTGCAATTCAATTCAGCTTTATTTATACGGTGCCAAATCACAATAACAGCTGCCTCAATGTGCTTTATATTGTAAGGTAGGTAAGATAGTAATCATATGACCCCCTATGAGCAAGCACTTTGGTGACATGGGAAGAAAAAACTCCCTTTTAACAGGAAGAAACCTCCGGCAGAGCCGGGCTCAGGGATGGGCGGCCATCTGCTGCAACCAGAGGAATTCCCTTTCCCCTTCCCTTCGTGCTCTTCTCTCCACAGTGACTCAGACTTTCCATCAGACTAACAAGGAAACTTTTAAATGTCACAAGAAATGAAAATGAAAATCAGGTGCTCTTCCATTAGCGTGGCTGAAAAGAATACATTTTCTTTCCGAATACAAAACACAGGTCCATCAGGAAAAATGAAATCCTTTTTTCATTGCCTTTCATTCCTGCAGTATTCTTTTAAAAAAAAGTGTAAAAACATTTTAAAACCTGCATGCATGCATCCCACGGCGCCGGTAATTGGCAGGTTCCCAAAAAAAGTTTAGGAGGAAGAGAAAGACGACTGAGAGAAGCACCTTGGCCGAGCAGGCGGCGTATTAAACATAAAAATGAAGCATACAGGGCATCTTTTTGAAACGCGTATCCGTGGCCTTTATCCATTTAAAGCTCCATTTCAAAAATCAATTTGTTAAACGGTTATCAGGTTCAGTTATCGATCGGACTACAAGCAGCTGTGGACTCGCTATAATACAGTCAGTGGCTTCCTGAAGCTCAGTGTGGGATATGAGGAATGGTTATGGTGTTTTAGTCCCATTTAGTGTCAGTGTGTGCGCCCGGCGAGCTGTGCTTTAGTGTCAGACTGTCCTTTTTGTTGAGTGTCACATTTTATTTTTATTTATTTATTTCTTTTTTTGAATAAAACGGTTTAAGTTTCCTCGATCCTTAATCCGCTGGGAAATATCTCTCTTTCTCTCGCTCTGTTTTTAATCTTATTTCTCTGATCCACAGCATGACATCCAGAAATAGACCTGGACAAAACAGTCTGCTTGCTAACTGCGTGAGTCAGAGACAGAGACAGAGAGGAGAAAGCGAGACAGAAGCCAGATAGAGAGGAAGGAGTGAAGCGGGAGAGACGCAGCAGGAGAACGTGAGCGAAATAAAGGGAGCGAAGCGAAGGGCAAGCACAACAGAACGAACCTGACCCATCACGATGCACTCAATATCCTCAAGAACTGCCCGTTAAGCTCATCAGAGTCAGACCTTTACTGCTCGGGGAGGGGGAAAAAAGAAAGAAAAACCACAGTATTCCCAACTCTCCATCAAGGTAGACTTTATTATCCAATTACCGGCATATTGTTGGAAAGAGAGCGCAGCTAAACATCTTTGCCGTTCAATTCAGGAACGGCCGAGCCAATATTTTCTCATTAAGCTTTTTGCCAGCAGCGGCGAGTCATTCAGCGGTTGCTCCATGTAGTCATCTGCCAGATTTTGGTATGAATGCAATGACAGCGTTTCACATTTGGATTTACGTCGTGAATTTTGGTGCAATGTGCTGCTCTCGTCTGGCTGTCAACATGAATTTTTCCCCATCCAGCTTGATTTATTTTGGACATTTAAATGTTACTTTTTTTTCTCTCTTTCTTTTAATGCCGGGTTTGCAGGTTCTCAGACACAAAGTAACCTCGAGTTAGAACAACGCCACGGCGTGCATTGATAGGTTGCTCTAGTGAAGAGAGGCAGGAAACCTGATCCAGGAAGTTCATTCATTTGTCGGGGCATAGCATGAGGTTACAGGCTTATCAGATGCTAATAAAGTGGCACAGGATGTTGTAGGTCTGGAAAGTTATCCCAGCAATGGGTACTGTGTTTTAGTTTGGTTTTCTGGGGCGAAGGCTACGAGTATAGATGTTCTCAAGGATGTAGAGATCAAATTAGAAAAATAAACCCACAAAATTTGCACAACCAACAAAACAGCAGGTGATGGATTTGAACAAAAGAGGCCATGTGTTTGCCTAGTTGCCCCACCCTTATTGCTTATTGCCTCATTTGGAAAATCAAGTGTATTTAACTTTGGATGGTGCAATGCAGGTATCAATTTAGCTGTCCTGTGTGAGCGTGCACTTGGCGAGAGTGTGGAGGAAAAGCTCTTTTTTATCAGGAAGAAACCGCTGGCAGAACCAGGCTCAGGGCGGGCCAGCCATCTGCCACCACCAGCTGCGAGGATGGTGCAAAAAAGTAGAGTCAAAAATGCTTGTCAGCAGCGCACTTCAAAAGTCAAAATAAAATTGTAAAAAAATGAAATTAGGCAGTTAATTTTAACCACATTGCTTAATTTTAAAATTACAAAAGAGTTGGATGATCAATTCAGGGGGAAAAATAGCGAGATAGGACATAATTAGTCTTGCCTGAGTTATGGATCATGCATCAACTTACACATGCTTATTAAGAAAAATAGAGTGTTAGCATTGACTCATATATAAATCACAAAACTACAGTCCAGCATGACTCAAAAGCATTTCCTCAGATTAAGGTGGCTGTGCGCTGTCAACAAGGCGCTAGAGCACTACACGCTATACATGATAAAACTGCATGTGCATGCTTGTATCATCGCATGCTCACATATGCTCATCCTTTTTAAATTAATGCATGAAGTAATGTGCACGCATGCATACTAACTCGAAGAAACAGTGCGTCCTAAAGTGCACGGCTGCCTGCTTGTTTGCGTGCGTGCTTGTGTGCATGAATGGCAGAGCAGCTAGGCCATATGCTCCACGCGGCAGACAATCCGTTCCAGCAGCTCCTAAGAAACGAGAGAGCGAACAGGTCTATCTTCAGTGAGGGAACCGGAGAGCATTCCCACGGAGCCTCATTAGGGAATCTGGCAGAGAGGAGGAGTAGGAGGAAGTGGCCACAAAGGCAGGTGGTGGAGGAGAGCTAGAACAGGGCGTATGGGTATCTTACAGGGACAGAGGAGAGGTAGAGAAAAATGCGTCTCTGGGGATAATCAAATGATGAGCATCCAGCGCTGCTTTTTGCTGCATTAAAAGCTTCTGGGTTGTGCTGGCCGACTGGGAGAGGGTAACTGGCGGAAGACGGTAAAAGCACACCTCTGAGCCTTCGACACTTTACATTTCGTACATTTTTTAACTCCCCTTTCTCCATTCCTGCCCCATTTGCTGCCTATGTTCCTGCCGCTCCTCTGTTTTGAAGCCGTGTGATTTGATGGCCTGCTCGGCACCGTGGGATACCGCCTGATGCCCGGGCACTCTGCTAGATCTCACAGCATCTTGCAAGCAGTAGGCCGCCACTCCTCTTAAAGGGGCAGAGGAGATCAAAGTCAAAGCCTAAGAGTCCGGTGATTTACTGCTCGAAGTAAGATGGAGACAGAAGTGAGGCTTATAATGATAAGTAGATAGGGCCTCGATGTACCTCGATGGGCCTCGCTGTTCACGTGTGGTTGGGTGAAAAAGCGGAAAATATTTTTCAGGAGGCAGCACAATCTGCACATTATTTGTAATTTAATAAATTGTTTAGTTGTGTAAGAAGCCAAACAGGAAAAGGTTCTCTGAGGGGATCTGTAATCAGCCAGTGACTTCCTCTTCAGCCTTATTAGCTGATAGCTGCCTTCATGGAATATGATATCCTGGTATTTCAAACCCTTTGTCTCGCCAGTAACAAGGAATAAGCATTCGAGCTGAATGAGAAGGGCTGTAACGAGATTTCTTATCTGTTTACACATTATGAGAGAGAAAAGTACAATTTAAAAAGGCAAACTCTGTTAGGTTAATAGACTACATGTGGAAATAATCATCTGTGCTGCTCGTTTTTATACAACACCCTCGTGCATGTACTTTCAGCAAGCTGGTGACGCATGCTCCAGGTACAAGTTTGCAGAACTGTCACTTCCTGAAATTCAAAACTTTGAATAACTTTACCAAAACCTGAAAGTTTTCAGAACGGCCAAAAAAACGGCCTAATTTGATTGATGCAAAGGCTGCATCTTTTTTTCTCCCCCTTTTGAACAGCCATTCTGATCATTTCCTGTTTAGGGTGAATTCATACTGCAGCAGATGCAGCGTCTCCTCCTCGTTGTCTTACACGCCTCAACCTTTTCGGTGTTAAGTGCTTCTTCACCTTTGGAGATTTCTCCATCCAGAGCCAGAGAGCCCTCGGCAACATAGATTTATTCTCTCTGTTCGCTCTGGTTTTTGTGCATGTAGAAGCACTTCAGGGAGGACATTGTGTATTTTAGAGAAACACTAGAGGAAACTGCAGGGAAGCCTATCTCTTAATGTTATGAGAAACTCACTGCCGCCGCTGCTGTTAGCTATTCCTCCCAGACCTGAACAGCATGAGGCCAGATGCCTTGTGTGCGTGCTGTGTATTTCTCAGCGCGTATCTCTGCTACGGAGCTGGTTTGGACTCTGTGTGTGTGGTTGGATATTTCTGCTTTGGAAGTCCTGGTGGGCTGAAAAAGGCTGTTTGTGCTTGCGTGCGCCTGTGAAAGTGCACGAAACCAACCACACTTCTATAAAGCGAAGGGAAGCTCTGTGCCTTCCAGCCCATCAGCCACTGCCAACTTTTTCAAACACACGTGCACCCGTACACACACACTCGAACTAATCCTCTAAAGGCAAAGTGGCCAGCGAGACGCAGTCGGGGAAAACATGGTCAGTATCCTGGAAGGACGCATCCTGGTCTCTGCTTCCTCTCCATCTCCTCCTCTGTATGCCTCTCTCGCTACAAACAAGGTAAATGCAAGGTAAAGACAACAAGGTTGAGAGGTCATTTATGGGTAGAAAAATGCTACTGTTCATGTCTAAACAGCTCAGGCCAGTCCCCTTATTGTCCAGTCGATAGGAAACCACAGCACAGGACCGCCTGTCTCACGTGGATGTAAACAGAAGGTGCGAGGTGGACAATCACGGTAAAACAACAGGGGATGTTTTTGCCTCGAGGAAAGAAAAAAAGCCCGTCTGCTGAAAAATAAGCAGTCCGAGCGATTGCAGGTCTCGTGGCTTTCTTTGAATTGCTTGCTTCAATCTGCAAGCGTTTTCCTGTGGAAAAGGTTGAAAATGTCAGGTTTCAGATTGATTATTTGTGTGGGCGTTGGAGTGAAGGAGAGGATGCAACACATAACAAGAAGACATTTTTCGGTTATGCTGCAAAACATGTTTGTTTTGGGAGTTTGAGCGATTTTAATGATTTTACTTCACTTGACGTGTGGGGGAAGGGGCCCCTGTATCGCTGACACACTGACCTCTTTCATAAACCCACCAATGCTAAAATGCTGTTTTGCACATATAAACTACAGTTGTTTATATAAAGCTGTTGACTTTGACATGGCTAGATGTGTTGTCAAAGGAGACCAGTAAAAGTGATGAACTCACAGAACATTACACCCAGTCTTGCAGTTTCACTGAGCCCTATGATCCATTTTAGTGCCTTACAGCTTTTTGTTTGGCTTTACAGCCTGCAGTTAAGTGTTATGGTTCACTTTAACAGTTACATAACAAACACACATAAAGCAAATCCCCAACAGAGCTGGGGAATCGTTGCGTCAGCGAGGGTTCAGGCTGCAGGATCATCACGTGGTTCATGTAGACTTTGGATAGTTCCTGTAAGTGCTTAGTGGACAATTGGAATATGTGAACACAGAGAGACAGAAGTCCGTTTCCCAGTAATTAGTAGTCAATAAAGGCATTGATCTACAGTTGTTTTAATACCACGTTGAAGTGCATGCAGCATAAGTAAAATAATTAACGTGTAAAACGCAAAATTTATATTTAAGGTAGAGTCAGAGCGTGCTGCTGTTGGTTTGTTTTATTTTTTTGTTATTATTGTTATTTTTAATAATTATTGTATTATTTTAATTAATATTGGGTTTTTTTCTACCTGCCTTCTTCTTCTGTGTTTTCAGCAATCTCATGATAACTCAGACTGAAATTAATTTTAGTGATGAATTAATTTTAATTCTGTTTTTCGTTCTATTCAGTCTAAATGGGATAGAATGAGTGTGACAGTTGACTATCAATGATGTCAACTAGCATAATGACTCAGTACACCAGCACGAGGAGAGGTGTTTTTCCTGTGCACTGAGGTATGGTTTTTATTACCCAACTTACATTTATGGAATTTAATTCATTGTTATAGTATTAGTTACTATGAATTTGTATGTATTAGCACAGTTTTAGTGTGATACCATACATAATAATACTTTAAGTATTTATTACTTTTTCCCTATACGCAATACAGCATGCACAGGTAAATACTCATGCTACATGCTATTCTTGTCATTAGCATAGAGGTCACAGTGAGTATCAACACATCCCTGCCTAAGTTGGCCGTGGGAGGAACCACCGCAAAAATGAAAATCTGAATCAACAAAAATTGGTTTTGGAAGATCAAACTTAAGAAAATAAACAATATTTTCTCACTAGACCTATTTTTATAATGCAAATTATTTTGTGAGAACACAGCTCAGGAGGCAGGTTTATACCTTGCACATTAACAAAGCTCTAAAGCTGTCCCAAATACAATCATTCTGATTGAACCTGATAACAAATACCAGTGAACAAATATCCAAATGGTAATATATTCTATTACAGTCCTATTTATTTCTAGCTCTACTGGCACTTGGCAGTAATAATCCTCTAAGCTCGTACATGTCACAAAACTGGGGCTGTCCCAGTTTAAAATGATATATTGTACTTTTTAGGCACAGTGGATGAAAGCACATTAAAATTGATGGATGTAAATTAGAGAGAAAGCGAGAAGGATCACTTTTCTCGGAAGCCTCCCCGTTGATTACGTTTATTTTTGTATTCCTGTGTGTGATAATCACGTGTTTGCACGTCAGCCCCCGTTGTGTCTACACTCTGGAGTGGGTGTGTAGCAAAGTAGCAAAGCAGCAAAGCTTTTGTATGTAAACCAGTCTCTGCATCACATTTATCTGTGTTTATTCTCATGCCCGCTGACAGCCAACAGCTCCCAAACAGTCCAACAAGGGATTGACTATGAAACACCCCCTTTGATCTCCCCGTGTTCCCCCTCTGAACTCTCTCCCTCTCTGTCTCTCCCCATCCTTTCTGTCCTCCTTTAAATCGGCAGAGCCTCGCCCTTTCATCGCATCGATATTTAAAGCCGTCGTCCGTGGCTGTCGCTCTGTTTTTATGTTTGTCTGTGCACGGCAGCACGTGTTGTTAAATGTGTACATGTGTGTTTATATATCTGCGTCTGAGTTAAGGGCTATAATATTGGTGCTGACAGGTAGTGTCGGCAAGTCCAAATGTGTTGCCATGCTCGGGTGTCTAATGCAGAGGCTGACAGCCCGGTGACACCAGAGGGACCTTTAGATCTGTGTGAGTTTGTGTGAATGTCAGAAGATTTTTTTTCTTTTTTATTAAGTTAAAGTCAGTTTGACACCTCTTTGTGTGTTTTTATGTCTCTTTACTTTTCTTCTTGGTTTGTACCTCTGTGGCCCTCAGTCTGCTTTCAGACATTCGTAAAGCGGTCTTAAAGTGACTTGTTGCTGTTTTTTATTTCACCTGCCAAATCTCCAAACGCTCTTTTAAAGCCCCGATCAAAACTCGGTGCACGGTATCAGAATTCAGAATATGGACTCAAACATGCTGTGAGTGTTGAGGGTTTGATGTTCTGTGCTGTTAAGAGAGAATTTTTTTTTTTTTTTTAACATTTTTTTAACAGCATAGTAATGAATTTTTTTCCCCTCTTGGAAACAAATTTTTGAGTATTTCATAGGATGTCAGCCTCAGTCTTTATTTCTAGCTTTCCTACATCCATATCAGGATACTGTTTATCCGAACCCAACAAGGCTAACTTCACCTTCTGCTGAAACCCCAGGTAACTTCACGGAAACGGGTATTTTATAGAGCTCAGCATTGACCACAATAATTATAATCATCCGAACAACTAATCCGCCTGTAATTATGCACAACATGTAGGTGAGAGGCAGGATTTATCGTGCTGGAAGTTTTCTGCTTTCCAGTTGTACTCCAAGGCCTTGGGTGCAGACCGTGTGGAGAGCAAAAGAGTGATTTCATTTGACATCATAGACTGTTGCCTGACAACAATTTAGCTTTTTATAAATAGCTTTTTATCTGAATTATTAAAAAATCACCGGTACAAGGAGAGGAAAGTCTTGGGCTGGGTATCAGCTGGCTACACTGATGGCCTATAAATATTGGATGTTGCCAAGTCATCCGGTGATAACATACTGACCAAAAAGGAAAAAAAAGGTTTCTTTATTATTAATTTTTCTACAGCAACAGGCTACACAGCTCCAAAGCAGCAGCAAGGTAAGAATTTCAGTGTGTTTTGTTGGTGTATTGCATGTAGTTAGCACAGACAGTATAAAAGAGGTTACTGTATACAAATGAGAGGGTGGAGTGTTAATTTAAAAGTGAAAGAGGGCAAGCTGCATTCATACACTTTCAAGGTCCAATGCACAGGCATGCATACCGGCTAATTAGTGCTAAGTAAAGGAGGGATCAGACTTTCCACATCCAGGAGTATACTAGGGTCCCAGCGACTTGAATTTTCTCATCAGACGGTTAGCACAAGGGTCCCTGTGGACGTCCATGCGCCTGCCTGTTTTATGGGACCGAACATTACAATGCAACAACTATGCATGCTCCACAGTTAGTGGACATCAAGTGTTCGCAAAAAGTAACACAACGACTGAACCATTAGGGCGGCAGCTGTTCATATTTCAATGACTAAAGCACAGGTTTCTGTGGTTGGTCTGTCCTGCATATGAAGTCTTAATGATAGTCAGTCTGTCAAGATGCTCCAAAAGTTACTAAATGCACACATATCTAACTGCCTACTGTCCGCCACATCGAAGAAGAGGGAAGTATTAAAGGTGACACAGTTAATGTATGTTGAGGTTTAGGCTGAATTCTCTGTAAAGTTAAATGTGAAAGGTTAAACGCTGCATTTCTGTGCAAAACCTAAATCTCCAAGTCTTTTAAGCATCTCATCTGCAACGAAGCGACCCACAAAAACATCACATTACACTGGTAAATTAAATCAACCGCACCTTAAGCAGTTTAGCCCATTTTCAAGCACATCCTTTATTTTCCTGCATGCTCGCCGCTTATGTGACTGTGGTCTGACCTTGTTTGAAAGCCTGTTACTCACTGTGGGCCATTGTCAGTCTAATCCCAGTCAGGTTTATTTGTGGGAGCATGTGTATGGCCTCCGTCTAGGCTTAACGTGACTTAATGCCGCTGAGAGCCAAGCCACTTCTCTGCCTTTGATCCGCGGTGGGAGCGACTGCACGGTTAAGACACTCAAAGACCACACCGTCATCTTTGGGAAGTCTCCTCCCCTCCACCCCACCCGCCACATGGTTTAGTCTCCTCTCTTTCCGACAAGGCTTGCATGTTTTAATTCACCGGATAGTAAAAGCCATCCTTCCTAGCTCTCCTTAACCATTTTTTTCCATTTCCCTTTCCCTCTTAGGTTTTTTTTTTTTTTTTTTTTTGGGAACAGTGACATAGCTCGACAAAACCTTTCACATGCTGCTAAAGCCATGTCTCAGTGTCTGAGTGCGCTGAACCGTCACGGCTAATGCTATGTGGTCGGGTGGTTTTCATGACATAAGCAGACAGTGACAGAGAGATCTATAATTTTCTCCCTCTTGCGCTCGTTTTTGAGGCTTCCTCTCTGTTTCCATTCGGTCGGCAGAAACTGCAGCCAGGGGCGATGAGGGAATACCCTGTGTTTACCCTCTCCTTTCACAAAGATTGTATTTACTGGTGTTGTCTATGTGCTTCTCCGTATGCTGAATCGACTCTTTTTTTACCTTTTTCTCAATAAAGAATATCAATTTTAAGTAACAGCATCATGTTCACAACACACATTCACACCTGTGCAGCTATACATCCACTCGCACAGCTGTTTGCGCTCCATCGAGCGTAACATTACAGCCGGGGTCCTTCACTCTCTGGGTCTCTGTTGGAAATGCCAGAACTGAAGTTAGGAAAGGAAGCGCTGTCATCGTCTCAGATTACACCTCAACTCCGTCTAAAGCAGCACCAGTGGATGCTTTCTCTATTTTCATCTGCATTCCTCTTTAATTTCACCTCCTGCTTCTCATCTTTCCTCTTTCACGTCCACTTGCATGCATGCATACATAGGTATATATGTCATCTGCCATGTATTTGCCTTACCTCATTGCTTTCCCTGTTTTTGCTCTCAGCCACTTGCGCTCAAACAGCCATCCCTTATTTATCTCTGACACTCTGTCTCGTATTTATATCCTGTTTCTCTTTTCCCATACGCTCCTCATACTTCTTCTTATTTGTCCCTCTGTGCATATATATCTTCAGACTTGGCATGCCAGCCATAAAAGCCCTTTTCAGTCTGCTTACTTCAGCCATGCTCTAGAATTTTTTTTTTTCTCTCCCCCCTTCGGTCACGCTGCCCAGCTTAACCCTCCGCACGATTACTCATTCGGTGTTTTACTGCTCCACGTTTATTTTTAAAAATGCTTCCAAGTTCCCTTCATACTGGCACTGCCGGCCGCTCTCGCCCATGCCAAGCGGCTGAGGTTAGCACAGGCCAGATGATGTAATGATGCAGATTTTTCCAGCGTTCCTGCCTCACGAGTCGGTCACATGGGAATGGGTTATGGTAGAAGGAAAAACATACATTCAGAGGCACTCTTCCAGGTTTCAGATTTACACAGGTTGATGGGGTTAAAGGGGTATTATGTATAGCTACCAGGGACATATCTGGTAGAACAGCACATATCTACATGCACGTAGCGTGAAGCCCGTTTTTATGAGGCTTTTATCCATGAACACAGAGGTAGTTACTCAGGTGCTGTTCTTCTGTACCGTGCATATGTGTATTTACTCCCTCTGTGGAACAGGCAGCTCGGCGTGTGTTGACATGTGCAGTCAGCCTTTAGCTTGTGTGTTTACCCAGGACCACAGAGCATGACTCTATCCATAGGCTGACATGCACATGCAGCTAAAGTTAGATGCATGGGCAAAACAGGGAGTTTGTGAGCTAGTGGTGTTATAACCTGGAGAAAATATGTCTCGTTGCCTCCAATATATGTCAATCTTACTCGAGATATTTCCTTCTATGGTTTAATAATCATAGCATTATTTATTCATATTCATCTCATTCTCTGAAATCATAGTGTGAGATATAAAACAGATATTTTCCCCCTTGGTCATTGGATCAGAGGGAAAGCAGGTGGTCACCGCCTGCTTTACCCTCAGTAGCCCCCCAGCTCTTCTTCTATGGAGCCAAAGCCCCCTTGTTTTGGAGTAGCAGGGGTCAAAGGTGAGGCCAGGAAGAGGCTCCCAACTCAAGAGTCAGAGACATTCCGGCATTCCTCTGGTCTAAATCGGAGCGAACACAACCTCTCCCCGAAGATCAATGGGCGACCGTGTTATTAAAATGCAAGGCGACCACGGGGGGAAGGACTGGATGGCTCGGTGGGTGGGAGGCGGCGCACAACAGCCGCGCTTCAGATGGGAGCGATGAAAAGACTGCCTTTTTTATCTTGAGATTTGACCCCTAGCCCACCCCATCCACATAAACTTCCATTTATTTCAGTCCCAACTGATCTTTAAACGGAGCTGATGAATAATTCACTGTTATCCACTTGGCTCCCCATAAAGTCCCAATCAGGCAAATGTAATTCTAAATTCTTTATCTCTCGTTGAGATGGATCTTTAACCCTTCGTATCCATCCCTTCTTGTCTTTAACAGAGATTTAAAGGTAACTGGAGACATTTCCATTTTTCCAGCTATCATAGGATTTCCACGGGTTAAAATGAAAAGTCAGTAAGGACAGAGTGAGCATAGGGACTCAAAAGCAGTTGAAAACAAGATCTCAGGAAGCTCATGATCTTGTAAATCACATGTTAAGGCCCCTTTTAGACTTAATTTGATGCATTTGATCAGGTCTGTATAAGCACGCCGATCACTTTTCTGTAAAAGTTGCGATGCCAACACGTAACATTTATGCATCGCTTTTAGCACAGGAGTCTGAACTGGTTACAGTTGCAGTAAAGGGTGTGCAGTTGCAAGAGAAATGCTTTTATTCTGTTCTCTGTTATTTGCTCGACCACAGGAGCTAATACTGCTAATATAAACTGTGAAGCTCTCCTTTCAAACTGCAGCTGCTGATGAAACTTTAATGCACATTACTTCATGTACAGTGAAGGGTTTTTATAACATTGGAGCTTTAATGCATATGCTCAACAGCTACAATGAATAAAAGTCGAAAATAACATGAATTAGGTTTATTAAGTCTGAATTTTTATGTCATTTAAAAAAAACGGGCATAATTTTCTTCTAATTTTTTAGAATATTATGGATTTTTACTTCAATTGAATGTTGGTCTGTTGGATGTAGGTCGTAGAGCTCTGCAGGGCAGGCTATTTCAGGTCTCATCTCTCTCTTGAACTGAAGCTAAACGTTTAAAAAAAAAAAAGTTTTCTAACGTTTAGCTTCAGTTACAGTCACATCTTGTTCTCATGCTCGTGGTTAAACGTAGTGATAGCAAAGCACTGCAAGAGAAAAAAGAGGAACAGGACTGAGTTGTGTGCACTTGTGTGTCCTCGTGGTGTTTATGTGTGGAGGTCAGAGCAGGAGAACTGAATGATTTATAAAGATTGATGGCTCGCTGTGCCCAGCTAAAGCAGCCGTGCATCGTTGCTGGAGAATGTCACCTGGTCCTGGAGGACCTTGCAGAGCCTGAGCGACCATCCCGTATTTCTGATTTTAGTGCGCGCATGTTGCATATTTTGTGAATTTGACATTGTCCTGTTTGGACTGCTGGTGAATAAAATGTCATGTGGCTTGAAAGCTTTAAAGCAGCTGCTTAATGAACCTAGACTGTTTTGTCAGCTGCTATTGCTAAAGTCAATAGTGACAAAAAAACAACTAGTTATTTTTAGGTGCTGTTTATGCTCCTCAACATAGTTAAAAGCTGCCAGTTCATTAGTTAATTCATTTGGCAGAGTTGCAGAAACGCAAATTTTCTACTTCAAGTGAAATGAGTTTTGTGGTGTTTTTGTTACTTTGTTGTTATATTTGAATTTTCATAGTGTTGATCAAGGAAATTACTTTGTTCTTTAACTCTTCTTTCATTAACTGAGAAAAAATTATCTGCATTAGCAAAACTCTAGGATCTGCACAGACCCCGGCACTGAAATGTTTCAAACCACAGAGATCAAACTCAGGGGCTCTGAAACATTTGATAAACTCAACCAACCAAGACGGGCCATATGTTGCTCCTGCTGTCCTCCACTTGGCTTTATTAGCAATGTTCTTTTGGATGAGTTGCACTGTGAATTTTTGCCTGGGTCCAGACCTTTGAATCGGTCCGCTCCACCGAGTTCACTGATTCATCTGGCATCGTGGCATGAGACATCGTTTTCTCGGTTGGAACAGTCCAATGAGCACCGTAGGAAGACCGACTGGGAGCCAATGTGCTTGGAGCATTTTGAAGCTGTATGCAGGAACTAAGGAAGAAGATTGAGGAGGACCACCCAAAAATTAAACCAATCATTGATAAGCTTGACGGCATTGATTCTTACGTTATGTTTGCCCGACTCTTAAAGACCAACAGATATTCCAGATTTGCTAGGACGTCTTTAAGTTTGGGATCAGTTAGGAAACATCAAATCCCTCAGAATTGGTATAAGCGGATGTGATGCCCCACCGAAAATAGAATCAGGCTCTGAGTTGATAAGTCTGTCTGATATCAGGCAACTGAGAATTAAGACAGGATGACACTGCAGTCACTGACAGTTAGTCCCAAACACTTCTGATCACTCGTCCATTTCCAAGAGAAAAACTGTATCTGCATAATTAAAACAAAATGATAAAATCAGCAGCTCATGTTAATGCATGAAGATTGTGTCTCTAAAGTGACTGTGATCATTAATATTAACAATCGCAGCAATTCACCCTAATTCAAAAGAACAGTTGCGCTTTTGCATCAGATATCGGGGATGATTATTTTGACCTACAGCAGGGAAACTTGATATTTCGCTCTCAGGCATTCCACATTGTGGAAAATAGTCATGATTAGAGGCAGTTTGCCAAGTGAGCACAAAAACATGCTGTTTGATAAGAAAGGGAGAAACTGATGAGAAACCACCATATGAAGCTGTATAATGGAGCATGGAAGCAGAAACCAGTGATGAGTGACTTAGTTCCTGCCCATTTGATTTTGTATCTGCTGGCAGGCATTTGGTTGTGTTTTGTTTTTTTGTGGGTGTGTGTGTATGTGGTGGTGCTGGTTGTTTTATATATTTATTTTAATGTGGATCCATTCAACTGTTGGCTGTGCTGATGCCGAGTCTGATCATGCTCATGGGGTCTGTGAAGTTGATATGTTGCAGGGCAAGAAGTGGATAGCTCAGCGAGGCATTTCATGTCAGAGAGACTTAATGCAGAGGCATACGGGTGAGGGATGAATTAAGTTTAACAGATAGCGTCTTGCAAACCGGGCATGTAGAACATCTAATTTCAGAAGGAAAGGAGAGAGGAGAGACGGGAGTGTTGAGGAGACAGAAGTTGTGAGAAAGAATGAAATTCATCCTCATCATAAGGCAAGGCGACGCAGGCTGTAATAAACAGTCAGAAGTCCACCTTTTGTGAATCTCGTGTCCTTCTTCCCCTCATTAAATCTGTCTTAACACACACACTCACACACACTGGCACCTTGGGCAATGAAGATGAATGATGAGCACCTTGCTAAGCAGGGCTGCAAGAAGCTTTGGAGATAATGCGGGCACTCACATACACCAACGTTTCCAGCCGTCTTTTGGCGGCAAAGACATTTTGCAAATCTCACAGTGCCTTGTCATGCTTGTCATGCGAAATAGATGTGTTTAGCATTGTAGCATTGCTTTGTGGTCACATTAAACCATTTGGCTCATTACAGCCGGAAGCTTTAAGCGTACTGGCGTCCTGTAGAGAAAGACAACACCGATACAAAGCTTATTAGACAGGCAGGAGGAGAAGAATCACAGTGGCTGGCAGAGTATAGAGCCATAAACAGGAAGAGCTACTGTAATGTACTCCCTTTCATTAATGTTGACTTGAGCTTTTCCATAAGCCTCTGCAGGCACATTCACTCATGCAACAAAGAGGAAACACATGCACACAATAGCAAGAGCCCAAGAACAAATGCTGGATTTTTGAATTAATTGATATTTGAATTTAAAATCTGGTATTGATGACAGAGAAGTCCTGTGAGTATAAAGGGAACTATAGGAAGTAAATGGGCAGTAAGTTAAACTACTTAAGAAGAATGATTGACGCTGCAACCAATGGGAGCAATAGATTCTGGTGATTGAGGTGTGATGTGGTCAGTAAATGTGAAGCAGGGTTACCTGTGCAACAGAGTCAGTGACCAAGTTGTCATATGGGCTTTCAGTTAGCCTGAGCTTAAGGTTATTTAATAGAAAAAAGAATGTTTTTCTTATAAATATGAGGTGATTAGTGTGTAATTAGATCTTTCAACAAACTGATGCAATTTTTTCATAAACTTACATTTAATCTATAAAAAATACATAGAAGTGGACGCCTAGTCTATAGTAGCTAGGCAGGAAATCTCCCTTCCAACTGATCGTGTTTTATGTGTATGTTTAGAGACTGACCACCTATGTAGCACACAAAGGCAGAGGAGACAAGTTGTAGGTGTTAGCATGCTGTGGAGGGACATTTACATTCATGTCTGCACCTTCAGACTCAAGATATGAAGGCTCATACCTTTGTTTTATCATCAACTCTAAGGAACAAGACAACGCCAGCAGCATCATAATAAAATGTCGTCCTTTTCCAACCTCACCTCCAGCCTCATCTCCTGAACTGAGATCTGGGCTCTAACACACAAAAATGTGCATTAACATGTTTATTTGTTCCTGATATTGTTACAGTTAGTTATAGTTAGCAGGTTAGACATGCAACCCTCCCGTCTCTGGATAGACACCACTTAAACAACAATAACAACAGCTGGTTTGAAGCTAACATTATGCCGGCTAATGTTGGGCTCGAGTGTTCACTTTCGTTCTGATAAACAATTTGAAGCTGTTTGATAAACAGAAGCCTTCTCGCATTGTGTAAGAGTTTATTTACTAACCTTCAGAGCCCAAAAATGTTACATGCACTTTAAGGACAGTTTTGCTAATGCTGGCTAACAGCAGCTAACAGATGCTAACAGCAGCTAACAGAGGCTAACAGCAGCTAACAGAGGCTAACAGCAGCACTTACCAACAGGAAAGTTCAGCATAGCAAAGTTCCTCAACAACTCTCATCAGTGTTGCTGTCGCCGGACAGAAGTGAGCTTCACCACTCGATTTGTATCAGACTTGTGTCACAAAGATTTACAGCTTCTTTCAGAGTGGAGGCGAACGCTCGTCACCTGACATTGACAGCTGAGGTAAACAGTGCGCTAACAGCCCCCCACAATTCGGGGAAAACGCCGCGGTAAGAAAACACAATTCAGTTGACTGTAATTTGCAATCTATTGATTTCTGACGGTGAAAATTTTACACAATGTAGTTTCCATCTGAAAATCAAATATAACACAAACACTAATGCTGACATGCGGAAAACAGGAGAGGTCGATACCAGACTCAATACTCAGACTAATAGGCAGATTGGGGATGAGCTCATTTCTGTGTCAGTGTCATAGGAACCTCTTCCCTAATTTTCCCTGTGTAGTAAATTAGGAAGAAAGTGGTGTCGAATGGGTCGGGATATATAATTGGTAACAAAAGATGAAAAGAAAAGTTTGTACATCCCTAAAGGAAAACAAAAAAGACCCAAACATCAAATAATGCACACTGCAGAACTAGTTCAAAAAGATGAACGGTACTGTCTAATAATTGAAATTAAATGAAGTAGTGTTTTGCCTGAGCAAATACATCAACATGATGAAATTGGCGTGTGATATCAGTGTGATCAATGCATCAGGCGGGCTCTAATAAGCTCTCACAAAACACATACGTAATTGCATCATATGCTGTGCGTGCACACAAAAATACACACATGCTCATACACACAAGGGAAGCAAGGCAGTTATTAATCACGTTAGGGGCTTGTTGTACTGACAGAGCTCCGCAGAGAGAAATGCTTCATTAATATCAGCCCTCAAGCCCCGTAGCAGCACTAAACACACACGCATACACACGCATTAAGCAACTATAGACACACTGAGCATGTATGTGAAGGAACACGCACATTTGGTTTGTTTGGATGGGTTTTTTACCTTATTTGTATATCGATCTTGACCTGACTAGCATACTCCCACTTGTGTATCAATCAAAGATATTTGCACTGATAATCATCTGTCTCTCACACACAAACACACACACACAGAGGTACGAGGGCTCTGTGAATGTGGAAGACTTATTTATTTATTCACCGCTTCCTCTATCCAGGTCAGGTCATCTCCGACAGCTTAATGCACACAAGGCAGTGCTTTGAAAACATCAGCCAGCCTCTCCCTCTCTGGGTGTTTGAGGACTGACAGCTAAACAGAGAAGACAAAGACACACACACACACACACAGAGGTGGTCGTGGTGGTACTGTCTCTTGCCCCTGCTAAGGTAAAGCTTTGATTTCCTCCCAATTCCTTTCTCGTTGGGGTGGAAGCGCTCCTCCTTCTGACGACAGTTTGTCTGCTGCTGCCGCTTGATGTTTTTATAGCAGCTTGCCATCTCTCCGCGGAACTCCCTAAGTGACCCCCTGCAGGATGCAAGCAGCACACACAGTGACACAAACACACACACACACACAAAATTAGGTCCGAAAGGAAGCGTCTTGATTGGAAGAACCACAGGAAGTCTCCAGCTTGGCTTCCTGTTTCCATAGGCTATTGTATTCCAAAGTGGCAGCAGTAGCCCAGTCAGGATGTACGTATACGCAGACATAAACACTTACACATGCACATGAGATCTGTGTCTCCCTTCTAAGCTCCTGCTCACAAATAAACAAATGTAAATCAGAAAATCATTGAGTGCAGTTTATTTCCAACCAGTTGTCTTTTCTAATGGGAGTCAGACATCCAAACATTTGCTTGTTACGTTATATTTCAGTTTTTAAAATGCATACAGACACATACAGATAATAAGGGTTTGTTTTTATATTATACTTATATTTTTTGATATCTACTGTCTGGTAAAGTCAAACAACAATCAGCTGAAAGTAGCAGAAGATGGACCTTGACTAGCTGAGTCTATCTATTTATCCACTGCCGGTATCAGTTTTATCTATTTCCACCAGTTTTCTTAATCTTACTATTTCAACTTAATCTTACTGCTATTTCAAACATCTGTTGATTCTTATGGGTTAGTTTCTGCAGTCATGTGTCGATTGTAACATCTGAAATTTTAACCACTTGCCCATGTTTCAAAATGTAACCATACCCATTGCACTTTAATGAGTTCTTCAGTGCTTTTAGCTGCAAACATGCTCTTCATTATTTTCTAACGACTTGACTGTTAGTTTTAGCTGAACCTGCCATTCAGCAGTTGCTCTGCATGTCACGATTTCCCTGCTCTGGTTTCTTTCTGATCAGTTTTCTCAAGAGATTTGTGGCATTCAAGTTTTACATCTTGCACACTTGACCACAGTCATGTGGATATGACTGTGGTTGTTTTTTGTTTTGTTTTGTTTTGTTTTTTGCAAATAAAATTGTAATCTCTATTTCTCTAAATGAATGGAGCCGGGCCATAATCCCTCTCCATATCCCCTGCATAAGTGCCCCTTGGATCCATGGGAATCGCTCTCCAACCTGCCCATCAAAGAGCTCGTACAGTAGTTAATCCTGCTTCTTACCACACTCACTCTGACTCTGTCTGTCGCTCCCTTATTCACGACATCAGTGTGATGGCTAACCCCTTCACACATGACACAACAGAAATCATGTCTTCACACGATATATCACCCTAATTTTTTTTGTATCTGTTAATAATTAAATTATTCTACAGTTATGCATCTCTAACCGGAACTTGCAGACTTGTGAGGAAGTCAAAACTTCCCCACAAGCGTTACTGCTACAACATCCTCCTTTAGCGGAGGATGTTGTGTTCATGCACGTGTGTGTTTTTGTTTTTTTAAGATCGATTTTCATACTCGATCGATAGCTTTAACAGCTGCTTACTTGCAGAGAAAATCCAGTAAAAGGTTCAAATTTAGTTAAAAATGAGAATCTGAATGTATGCGACAGCAATTGTAGTTGTTTTTCTGCCCCAACCTACTTTTTGAGATAAGATGAAAGTATCGGAACCTCTAATGCGGTAATTTCACCCTAGATTTAGATAAAATGAAAAGCAAATCTGCCCCAAGAATGTGCTAACAGGAAGGTGAAAGGGAAAACTAGTTAATTGGCAACCTCATTATTCATGCTGATGCAGATCTCTGTAGATTATAAGTCATAGTCCATTTGTACAGGCAGACAACAAAACTAAACAAAGGCCCAAAACAAGATTATGTTATGGAAAGTTGTGAAGATTAAACAGAAATGTGCATTTTAGTTGTACAGTATAGAACAATTAGGGGAGAAAATCATTTGAGTTTACCACAATTTGTTGACCACATGCACATATAACCCTTTTTAATGTTCATTTGATAGCAGTTGCAATTTATTCTATCAGCAAATCTGGCTTGTGCACTTTGTTAAATCCTGTGTGGTATGTGGTAAATGGATTGGTACTTATACAGGGAGTGCAGAATTATTAGGCAAATGAGTATTTTGTCCACATCATCCTCTTCATGCATGTTGTCTTACTCCAAGCTGTATAGGCTCGAAAGCCTACTACCAATTAAGCATATTAGGTGATGTGCATCTCTGTAATGAGAAGGGGTGTGGTCTAATGACATCAACACCCTATATCAGGTGTGCATAATTATTAGGCAACTTCCTTTCCTTTGGCAAAATGGGTCAAAAGAAGGACTTGACAGGCTCAGAAAAGTCAAAAATAGTGAGATATCTTGCAGAGGGATGCAGCAGTCTTAAAATTGCAAAGCTTCTGAAGCGTGATCATCGAACAATCAAGCGTTTCATTCAAAATAGTCAACAGGGTCGCAAGAAGCGTGTGGAAAAACCAAGGCGCAAAATAACTGCCCATGAACTGAGAAAAGTCAAGCGTGCAGCTGCCAAGATGCCACTTGCCACCAGTTTGGCCATATTTCAGAGCTGCAACATCACTGGAGTGCCCAAAAGCACAAGGTGTGCAATACTCAGAGACATGGCCAAGGTAAGAAAGGCTGAAAGACGACCACCACTGAACAAGACACACAAGCTGAAACGTCAAGACTGGGCCAAGAAATATCTCAAGACTGATTTTTCTAAGGTTTTATGGACTGATGAAATGAGAGTGAGTCTTGATGGGCCAGATGGATGGGCCCGTGGCTGGACTGGTAAAGGGCAGAGAGCTCCAGTCCGACTCAGACGCCAGCAAGGTGGAGGTGGAGTACTGGTTTGGGCTGGTATCATCAAAGATGAGCTTGTGGGGCCTTTTCGGGTTGAGGATGGAGTCAAGCTCAACTCCCAGTCCTACTGCCAGTTTCTGGAAGACACCTTCTTCAAGCAGTGGTACAGGAAGAAGTCTGCATCCTTCAAGAAAAACATGATTTTCATGCAGGACAATGCTCCATCACACGCGTCCAAGTACTCCACAGCGTGGCTGGCAAGAAAGGGTATAAAAGAAGAAAAACTAATGACATGGCCTCCTTGTTCACCTGATCTGAACCCCATTGAGAACCTGTGGTCCATCATCAACTGTGAGATTTACAAGGAGGGAAAACAGTACACCTCTCTGAACAGTGTCTGGGAGGCTGTGGTTGCTGCTGCACGCAATGTTGATGGTGAACAGATCAAAACACTGACAGAATCCATGGATGGCAGGCTTTTGAGTGTCCTTGCAAAGAAAGGTGGCTATATTGGTCGCTGATTTGTTTTTGTTTTGTTTTTGAATGTCAGAAATGTATATTTGTGAATGTGGAGATGTTATATTGGTTTCACTGGTAAAAATAAATAATTGAAATTTATTTTTTTTGTTAAGTTGCCTAATAATTATGCACAGTAATAGTCACCTGCACACACAGATATCCCCCTAAAATAGCTAAAACTAAAAACAAACTAAAAACTACTTCCAAAAACATTCAGCTTTGATATTAATGAGTTTTTTGGGTTCATTGAGAACATGGTTGTTGTTCAATGATAAAATTATTCCTCAAAAATACAACTTGCCTAATAATTCTGCACTCCCTGTATATAGTGCTCTTCTATTCAGTGGAGCACTTAAAGTGCTTTCTTACTGCAAGTCTCACTCATGCAGCACTTGGGTTGCCGACACATAACACAATCCTTGCTCAATAGTACTTTGGCACATAGACTGGAAGAAGTTTTCCCTGGTATCAGTACAACAGCCTAAATGTGTAACATATTAAACAGTTTCTTAGACTGACTGAAGCATACTGCCTCAAAAATGCTGCTCATAGTGCTTTTTTAAAAGAACGGGAACTATAAAAGCTATACCGCACCATATTAAACATTAAATCAAGTTTAATATCTGATGCGGGAAAACCTGTTAATAACCAACATATAATACTATAAGCTATAGTGTCTTATAAGGCCTCACAAAGCGCACACATCCACACACACTCTGTGATATGCTAGGCTCCTGTACAGTTGTCTGTCGTATCATTTGTAGCCAAACTACAGTTTTAGAAAAAATCAGCTTTTCACGACTCTTTCCATACGTGAAAACACGTGTTGTGCATTTTTGTTTTGTTCTCGTTGACATTTGCCACAGATGTGTTGTGACCTCGTGGCTGAACGGGAGGATGAAAGGGCACGAGATTGTGGTTATGATAATTTCATGCTGATGTGCAACTACAGTGAAAAATCCCCATAATCTCACTGTAATCTAATTATACAGTATCACGGTGGCAAAGGGAAAATATTAGGCTAATCTGATAATGCTCGCAATAATTAATTGAAAATGTGTCTAATGGGCCTCTGAGAACACCTGGCAGTGTTTGTTCTTCCACTTGTTCCAGTTTCTGAGAACACTAGTCTAATCTGGGCATTACTGGGAGACATGTAAGGGAGATGTGTTATTGAGGATTACTTCCTCTCCATCTTTTCTCTCCCTCTCTCCCTCCCTCTCTCTCTCATTCTGCAGCCCACGCAGACTTTTCTCTGCGGTTTGACACCTGAGTGTGTGCAGGTTTCGTGTCTTACATTATCTAAAGAAAGTGGTGGGTGGAAGGAAGCACACAGCAGCACACCAGCTTTTGAACAGGCACATATGAAGCTACACACACACACAAGCAGAAACAGACTCACTCTCTTCATGCCGAGAAGAAGACAAAATGTCAGGGCTGGTTCTGGGAGACAACTGCTGGTGCTGCTGTCGGCATGGAGACCGCTGTGGTGTAGGGTTGCAGCAGAAGACTGCCGCGCTTAAATTCACTTAAAATGTCAAAACACCTGAGGGGGGTGTGGGCTGTGCCTGGACCTGACAACTATCAACCTTTCTCTGCCTCACGCGCTCTGACAAAAACTGGTTGGAAACCTCAGTGATAACTGTGTAACCTTTCCAGTAAGCACTCTGCCCTTTATTTGTTTTCAAATCATATTCTTTTTTGTTTTGCTTTACACCAACATGAATTTTAGGTGCTGCATATATTCCCCTTCAGGACACTTGAGGTGATTTGCTGGAGCGACTAGTTCACCTCTTTACCTCCGCCTTAACTTACGACCAAAGAGCCTAATAAACACCGCGTGTGCATGTTTAAAAAGAGCAAGACTATTACGGATCCCATTAGGGCTGCTTTAGGCTCTCTTCCGTCTAATTTATTCCCTGCATGTTAATTGACACAAGCTTGCTTGATATTTAGTGGCCATGAATTTCCTACAATGCGCGCTGTGGCATTTAACAAAGCCTTAAAGGGGAAGGAGAGCGTTGCCGTTCAGCCTTCAGTATTCGGTGCAGCTGTTCCCGGCTCTGCAAAGATTTATGGGAAGCCTAATCCAGGAGGCTGCTCCACTTGTGTGCAATTTTTGTCTCAGTGGGAATAATGTGCAATTTGTCCTAAGTTTGGTGCTTCGCCAGAAGGGAGATGCCAGTCGTGTGATTTGTCAGGCAAGTGGCCTTCTAGCCAGATGTTGGGCGGTCAGCTGACCAGAAATTAATTCCAAATTTCGACCATGCAGGCAGTAAAACTTCATGTCTGGATGTTGGAGCTTAACAAAACAGAAGAAACAGAAGACGCAATTTAGCAAAAAAATGTAATGGGCAACCACTTTGATGGATGATTAATCATTTATAAGAACATGTTTTATGGTTGAATTTCTCAAATGAGATTTCTATTAAACCTGAGTCTGTGTAGACATTAGACCAGATATACATCAATCAGTTGAGGTAAAACAAATCTGCTAATAACTGTTAATTTCAGCCCTAAACTGCTCATTAATATGTAGATACATTTTTTTATTAATCAGCTAATCTTTCTCCTTAATGCACAGTCTGAAAGAAAAACTAATGTGCAGATTGGGGGAAAAAAACATCCCATGATTCAGTCGTCTGTTGAACCACTTTTAGCAGAAATCACTTTAATTGTTTTCTGTATGACTATCAGTCTTTCACATTGCCAACATTGCCTTAGTTTATTGAGATTTTCAGGCATTCGTTCATGCACAGCTCTCTTAATGTCCACAGTATTTTAATAGGTTTGAGGTCTGAGCTTTGACTGGACCTTTGCAACGCCTCAGCCAGGTCATTGTACATTTTCTGCTGCTTTTGTTTGGCATCGTTGTCCTGTTGTGTGACCCAGTGTCAGTCAAGCTTTAGTCAGCCTTCCATTTGGCTCTAGAATATTTTAGTATACTGAGGGTTCATGGTTGACTCAATGACCTCAAGGTGCTCAGGTCCTGTGGCTGCAAAACGAGCCCAAATCATCACCCCTGTGGTTGACAGCTGGTACGAGGTGTTTGTGGTGATATGCTGTGTTTGTTTTTTGCCAAACACGGAGCTGTGCATGATGGCCAAATCTCTCCAAAGGACATTCTTGTTGTTTTTGTTCAAATGAGGCTTTGCAAACCTAAGCATACTTGTTCTAATTGGGCTTTCATTAACTTTAGCTTTTAACATCAACTTTTGGGCTTTTGTGCCGGGAACTCTGCTGGAAAGATTGTCATTGTGCTAACACACACCTGCTTTTATAGAAGTGCTCACACTTGCTGATGATCACTTAATCAAGTCCATTTGATTCGCAGCACTTGTTTGGTACTTATATTCTTAATTAAGAGTGCGTGTTTTTTCACAGAACTAGAAAGAGTCCAGTAAAAACACTGTAAATGAGATTAATTTTAATTATCCCTGTGTCTGCTACTCTTTAGCATTTTCCAAAGGCCTAAAAAACCACCCTCAGGTATCTTTAAATTGGTTATTTCTTTTTAACCAACTCTGCAAACCACAAAGATATTGTAATTACAATGATACAAAGCAGAAACTAGCAAATTCTCATAGTTTGAGAGTTGACTGCAAATTAGACCCACTTATTATATTTTTACACATAATTTCCCCCCTGGCTTTAAGTGCAAAGTCATCCCCAGCTTTTGATTGGCTGCTTGCCCAGCACTGTACCAACAGTTTTTGCATACAGAAGCCGAAGTGCACTGGGTTTAAATGTACACATACACTCCTGCTGTGTGGCAGCAACTAAAAGTGCTGTCTTCTCTGTCATGCCCTGTTGCCTGTTTTCTGATGGGTTTGTCGTAAGCCACATGAGGCCACGTTAGCCTCCTCAGCAAGCTGACTTTCTTTCTTTCTTCCTGTTTTAACCGCAGGAAATTTTCCCGTCGCCGCAGGCTGTATGAACAGCTGACTGAATGTCTGACTGAACGGCTGCCTGGCTGACTTAAAAGGGACTTTCAGGCCATAGGCTGCCGTTAAGTGTCCTCAACTTACAGTAATTGGTAGGCTTAGGGCTCATCAGAAAAAAGCTTGTCATGCCAGAACCAGCGGCCCAAAAAACATTCAAGAAATATTTACAGTAAGGAGCGAGTGGTTCCTTGAGCCACTGTTTAGGAGTGCGTGTGGGTGTGGTTGAGAATAAGTCGGAGCGGTGATGCATCTCTCTTGCCACTTTAAAACCTGTCAAATAAAACCACAATTATTGTCACACTTGGTTAAAAAACAAAGGGAAATCTTACACAAATGAAGTTTTGCATACGAGTTTCAACTCTGCGTTTCCCATCATCATCAGACTCTGTTTCACAGGAAATCTGGTACATTGCTTATGACAAAAAAGAGACAATGTCTGCACTGTGTTAGATCAGAGTACTAAACTAATATGCCGCTCTGCTATTGTTGCACCCATCTGTTTATCTTGTTGAAATGCCCGTGGACTGTTATCAAAAGCAGTTAGGAATCTGTTGTCTTATAATCAGCATATGCTTATTTAGTGTGATTGCTCGAAAACCACAGTTTACATTAAGCTGCTGCCACTTTAACCCCGTGGATCCTTAAGCGCAGTTTTTGTTTCGCAACTGTATTAAATCCCTTGCTTCATGAACAGTTGGTACTGTAAGATTTAAGCAAATATATTTTTGCACTGCTTTGGCTGGGTTCAAAGCCATGCAGCACCCTTCCACTTTGAGTTTGCATAGTGCAGCCATGCTTGCGCAGGTTTTCTCCAGACGCTCCGGTTTCTCCTGCCACTGTAAAACATTTGATATTTATGCTCCCCAGAGGATAAATTAGAATTGCTTGGTGGTCTGCCAGGAGCTTTGATGATAATATATATAATAATCTTGCAGCAAAACATACAATTGACCAGAGTGGCTGAATATTATACACTTGGAATTTGTGGTATTTGCACACTGACTCGTGAACTCAGAACATTACAGACTGAACCTTTTTTTTTCTTGTGCTCAAGTGGATGTTTGAATTTCTCAAATAGCTCTAATATGTAGCCAGAGTACTTCACTTGATCGGTTTCCCTTAATTACTTGACCCAAAAAAAGGGGGAAAAAACAGAAGAGGAAATGTCTTCCAGCTAATATGTTTCTGAAATCAGGTTACCACTAAAAGCTGGGAATAATGACATTGCTATAGTGCAGATAACCTCACTCTGCTGCTTTGGGCATGTAGCAACATCCTCTTTATAATAGGATGGAACGTGCTATGTGGGGTAATTCCAGAATTTTATTTCTCTTGGTTACCACCTCAGGATTTTTAGCTCCATGCACAGCTTTCCATCCAGCCCATTCCCAATCCACCTTCATATTTGACCCGCGCCTCTAGCTTTCTGATGTCTTTTCCCCAAGGGGTAGTACGAGGAGGAGTGAGTGTGTACCCTTGTAAGGCTGCAGACAGGAAAGGGAGGAAATAAAATGATGTAATGTGTAGTGAATGGTCACCTTTGTCAAGTGGAGCAGTTGCAAGATGGCCCACCTGCTGGTTTCACTGCTTCTAATTGGGGTTTTCACCAGTTCCTGGCTTCCCATGGGGGGTGTGTCTGTCGGTTTGGTACGAGTGGTAAGAGAGCAGAAAATGGGAGACTGAAAAGCTCGAAGAGAAGAAGGGGCTATAAGCGGAGAAGTCCTGTAGAAGATTAGAGGAGAAAATGAGAGGGTGAAATGGGTGTAGGGTAATTGAAGGTAAGAGGAAAGCAAAGAGGAAGAGGAGAGAATAGCAACGTGAGAAGTGTAGCACTGAAGGAATCAAAAAGGGAAGACCTGAATACGGCCTCTTCTCTGTCAAGAAGGGGAACCTGCGAAAAGGAGGCGAATGAGAAAAAGCAGAGGAGAGAGCGTTTCACCCTCAGGAGTGCACGGTGGATTTGTTAAGGCGTACTCTTGGCATCAACCTGTTTGAGCCGAACAAGAGAGAGCAGATTAACTCGCTGTAGGAGAGGTTACAAGTGTTGAACTCGCACACTAATCAAGCTTTCTCCTTGTGTTTTCTCCCCCCACCCCCTTCTCTTCTCTCTCCTCTCTCTGCCTCCCTGCACTGCCCGTCATCCACATCGATCTACACCATCTAGGTAAGAAAACTTTTTCTGCTCCTCCTTGTGAGCTTGTGTGTGCGTGGCGTGTAAATGTGTGGGAGGCTGGGTGGGGCGTGAGAACTGGCAGGGTGGCAGGGGGAACATGCCCAGCATATTAACGATGCCCAGCATATTAACGATGCCCGAATTCTGCGCGCAAGCAGCTCTCAAACATATAGCTCACGTGTAAATAAGAGGCAGGATTGCTGTCAAAGGGCCAGCTTCGTGGACCGCTTTCAATTGACTGAATAAAGAGACACTTTCTTCTTCTTCTGTTGCCTGCCAGAAAGAGAGATTATCTGCTGAAATGTAATGAAGGAAAGAACAGTAGGAGAAGGGAAACTAAATGAAAAATTCTAAAAGACAAATAGAAACTTGAATTTTCCAGAATTTTTTCCTTCTGAAATTGAATTAGTCTTATCATCGGCCTACAGATTTTTTTTTAAAGTTCTGGCATAGAAGCCAAAAAAATCATTGTTAATGACACCCATGGCCTCTATAAGTGAACTGTAGTCACTTTTAGGGATGAAATGCATGGCTTAGAATTCATCCATGAGGAGACAAAACACAGCCTCAGGGGGTCACAAGCTATTGCTGGTCCCAAGCCTGGATAAATGAGAAGGATGTTTCTGGAAATCTGTGCCAAATCAAATATGTGGATCCAACCAGTCTGGTGATCCCTTGGGAAATAAGGGAGCAGTCGACAGTAGCTTAGCAGCCAAGCTAGTGCTTGCTAACATTAGCCAAAAAAAGCTTGGGTGCAGACTTTACCTGATATTGATCCTAGTTTTGCTATCATTGGTATGAATTTATGTTTAAAGAGGCAGGTGTCTGGGTGCTGGTTTAGCTCCCTGAGTTGAGCTGGTAACCCTTATGGCGCAAAGCTAATGCAACTGCCTGAGTTAAAATCGGCCCCGTGGCCATTTACTGTGGGTCTTCCCCTGCTCTTCTTTCCACTGTTCTATTTAACAAAGTCTGAAAATCATAAAAAGTACAACTAAAAAAGGTGAAACTCGGACCAGCTTTAGATGAAACTGGCATTTTCTGGCTAATGTTAGCTAACTTTTTTACCTGCGTATGAGCTAGCTGGCTTTCTTAAAGTTGCCTCATCCCTAATGTTATCACTAGCATGTTTGTTTTTTTTGTCCTTTGCCATTTTGCTGAGGTTATAGCCCAAACAGCACAATTGCTAGGCTAATTGGTTGAGCAAATTGCTCCAAATTTATGTTGCTTTATCTATATGATGTAATTTCTCCTCGCCTAGCAAACCAGTGATTGAGGATGGCTGCTCTTACTTGATCCTGGTTTTGCCAGAGGTTTCTTCCTGATAAAGAGAGTTTTTTTCTTTCTCGTTTTAATCAAGGGTTACATGATTATTGGGTTTATCATCAGTATTTCACCTTACAGTAAAAAGCACTTTGACATAACTGGCACCAATTTGTGTACTTTGTGCACCCGTTCTCCCTGTGATTCCTTGTTTCTTTTGGTGTTGCAAATGTACCACAAAGAGCACCAAAGTTTAGCACAGTTGAACTGGGTGCGCCTGATGCAGGGAAAAACTCTCAATGAGCGGTGTGAGCCATAGGAAACGTGCAGCCATGTTGTTGTGTTGCATTCGAAGGGCCCTTTAGTGATTACTGGACTCCTTTTCTGGCCTAACATTAGCTGGCGCCCCTCACTGTTGGTATCACAGGGCAAACAATTCCTCAGGAATAATGCATTATAATCTGTTTTATGCATGTTAAAAAAATAGTGTTTAAAACCCCATAAATTAACAGTTTTTAGGATTTATTGCCACAAGCCAACTGTAAGTAGGTGCTTTAAACTCTAGTGGTTACAAATACTGGGACAAGAAGGTCTTAACGTTTTTTTTTAGTAAGCTGACAGAACCTCTGTGATTTACTTAATTACATTTTGGTACTTGTTATTTTTACACTTGCTTCTCTTCCCTCACATTTTATGTAGAAAAGAGAAATATCTTGCTCTGCTGGCATGAGAGGGCCTAACTCACAGGTGGGACTAATAGCAAAAAGCACTTATTTGATTCACAGTTCAATCACATTATTTAAACGGTATTACTGTGGCAATTTCAGCATAGCCTTCTGAATCTCACAACTGTCATCACCGCTTCCTCGTACAATGCCGCTCAGCTCGCTCGTGTGAGACTGTGCCCATGTGTCATTCCTCGCACTGTGTGGTAGCTGACAGTTGACTGTCTGAGCTGGCTGCTAGTTCACTGGGTCACTCTCTTTTATATATTTTTACTGCTGCAGGGAATTAATAATTCAAAGCAATATTAAAGCTTTTTCTTTGTTTTTCCTTTGCTGTGGGTTTGAAATTGATTGCTGCTGAAAACATGTCAGGCTGCAGCGATGCTCCTGCGATTCGCCGGGAATTCCCAAACCTGAATACGTGCTGAAGAAAACAAAAAGTGTGTGCTTGTGTGACTTCACCCGTAAACGTGTCTTGTAAATTAAACCCTTTAAAGCTCACAGAGTCCACAATTAGCATACACATTTGCTTACATCCCCACACAGTGGTAATAATATATGGTGCATTACTGTGTATTATACTCATGCATGGTTGCCTTACTCCCACTTGTTTGGGTGAACAGGTTTAGTATACATTTGCATATAAACTGAATGCAAAGGGCAACAGTTTCCCTGCCTGGAGTTAAGATTTCAGAGGAGCTACCATAACAGGTCAAAAGATCAAAACACCTCCTTCCTTCTAACATTTCATACAACCATCCTGTCCGTCCTCCAGAACACTACCTGCCCTTTTTTCCCTCCCTTCCTTCTCCCCTCTCCCGTGTGAGGTCTCTCGGTTGTTTATAGCAGCCGGTGGGAGGGTGTTTGGTCTGCTCTCTGAGGACTGTTTGCAGACAAACAAAGCTTTGAAGTTCTGCTTTACTCTCTCCCACGCCAGTTGCTGGAAACGATGTGGTCACAGTGTCCTCTGTTTTGACTGGAGCGGGGTGATTGACCCGAGCACGGAGGGGGGAAAGGAAAGAGGATGTGTGTGTTTCTGGGATATCTTCAGCCAATTAGCATTTTCTTGAACATCTTCCTCACGGAGACGATCAAATGAGCCCGCAAGATGAGACACGCGTGTCCGACATGCACCACCAGAGCAATTTAAGCTAGCTTGTGTTCTAACGAAGGTTATCAGTGAAGAACATTACACAACTGTCCTTTTGGAAAAATCATTACTACTAACCACATGGGCCATTTGCTAAATGGCTTTCAGATTTTTGCATTTCAGCTGGCACAGTTCAACATCACTGGAATAAACAGATGACAAATCTCATTGTAAATCAATTCTTCAGTAATCACTGACCTACAGTGCAGTGTAACCTCTTAATGAACATTGTAATATCAGTTCAAACAGCTGGTACAGCAGCAGAAACAGACAGTGTAGTGCTAGCACTCGCACTGGAACCCCGTGCAAGTCATTGAGGTCCTCCTTCACCTGCTCCTCCACCTCTTTCGTTCTTTCCTTCTTTCATACTGGAGAATAATGAACTTTTCCCTCATTCTTTATCTCCCGCTCGCACTCTTTCTCCCCCTCCCTTCCTCTCCTCCACCCCTCTTCAGTCCCTCCTTCCCTGTTCAATAAACTCAGACTTCATTTGCCACAGTGTTGCAGCCGGCTGTTTGGCAGACCTGACGGCCCTGTCGCACAGTGCCGACGGTTGAATGCGGCGCGCCGAGCACACTGGCTGCATTGTGCTTTTGATGAGGCCCTACATCTTAGTCACTCGAGAGCAGGCGTGTGTGACTGTGTGTATGTGTAGCTGATGGCGAGGTCATGCTTGTGTGGCCACATTGCGGACTTTCACACGCACGCAGATGCAAACACACCACATTGTGTACATTCCAACACCTTGGGACTTCAAATTGGCCTCCCAGCGGCTGTCAAAGGGGTGTGGGAATGCTTATTAATAACAAGCGCGGTAACATGGTGAATAATAAACGGGAAGAGCCGGGTTCTGATCAATTAGCTACTCTCCGTCTCCATCTTTCCCTCTCACTCTCCACTGAAAAGCCTTAAATCTTTGGCCACTCTCCACTTGGTATGCCTGCCAAAATTCTCTGCGGAATAACTCTTCTTTCGCCGTTTAATGGTTTAACTACTTTAAAGAAAAGGGCAAGCCTTGCTATTGTCTTTCACTCTTTAATCATATTAAGTGCTGGGCAAGAACGACAGCTTCATTTTTTGATGCACCTTAAAACAAACTTGATATCTCGAGTGCTTGAGTGCCCACTCATCATCCGGTGTCCTGTCGTACAGAAGATGCTCATTGAAGGACTAGTTTTACCTGTAACTTCATACAGATACACAAGCACTCCTCTTGCATGCCTGCAGTGCATGGGCTATGTTCTACATGCTCTTTTATTGTCTCATTTCTCTTTGTAGTTCTCGGTTTCTCTCACACACACCAGCACACACAGAAAACCTTCTTCCCACCTGATTGCTTTCTCATTTTTCTTGCAGGGAGATTTATGGTTAGGGGAATGTTGGAGACAGGCTATTACCATGTCCTGTTTGAACTCATCAGTCAGACGAAGTGGTCGAGGTGGAAGCGGCGACATTCGCGCGCCTTTACCGAGACACAGTCCCTCCTTCACACCTCCCCTGCTCTCGCCTATGTTAACGCCGCTCCAGTGGCTGCTCCCACACTCCCTTGTTTTTCATCAGCATTAGGCAGCAGCACACGGTCTCAGACACACTTTGTTTTTACACTAGTTGAGGCTGGATGCGAAGCATGGTCTCCCCTGGAGGGACTCACAATTTCACTGATTATTTGGAGTAAACATTTTAAGTCTTCAGTGTAATATAGAGTAATAACTTTGGCGGTGTTGACGCTAAGGCATCTTGACAGTTTATGTATGAAAACTGAGAATCCAGCAGCATTTAAAAGTATTTTTATTGATTAATTATTAATTTTTTCTACTTTTTTTGAAAGAGCATAACTTTAAAATGTTGTGCTGTAAGTAATACATCGAGGAAGGAGACTAGAGCTGAGATTAATCATTTAAGATCATACAGGCCTGGAGATTGTTCTCTCTGGAAAAATGCGTAGTCCCCAACTGGTTGCTGAGTGGTTGTTGAAGGTTGCTTCAGTTGCTAAAGCCCCACAGAGACCAGTCTGTGACCCTCCTTGGAAGCCTCTCAACTTCCAGTTTGGTTGGTGAGGGGTTGCTAGAAGTTGCTGGCAGTTGCTAGGTAAAAAAACCTTCTTGCAATTGC
Organism: Oreochromis niloticus; assembly: GCF_001858045.2. NCBI lineage: Eukaryota > Metazoa > Chordata > Actinopteri > Cichliformes > Cichlidae > Oreochromis > Oreochromis niloticus. The sequence goes on from NC_031985.2 coordinate 15,266,145, forward strand.
TTTGCAAGACTTATCTGCAAACACTTGCCAACTGCTTGCTGACTATTAGCAAAACTGTGATACAAACCAGAAACGGAGACCATTTGTTTTTATAGTAAAAGTTTTCTTTTTGTTCCCCAGTGACGTCGCTGACTGGTCTCTTATCTTCTGTCACAGAAGTCACAGATTAGTTTCGTAGATTTCCTGGTTTGTATATTGAATCTTGTCTAGAAAATATAATTCCATTTTAAAAACCTGTCAACAGACACCGGCTGGTTTTGGTTTTCTTAATAGATGAATCTCTATTAAGAAAAATCTTAATAGAGATCAAGTCATTCTTAAATAAACCTAAAGCTGGGTAGCTGTAGGTTGCCAAGTTTGTTGTTTTTCCTTGTTTTTGCATTATTTGAAACTAGATATTTCCAATTTTTTTTTGATTGATTGTTTATAAATGAATTTAAATAAATAAATGAAAATAAATCAGCACAGTGCGCCCAGAGATGCTGTGATTGGCAAATTAATCAGCAATGAGGTTAATAGTCGAAGCCATGATGCTGATCAACACCATCTGCTGATCAACTGTATGTAGTGGTAGTTGTTGTTATTTTTCTGAATCTGGGCAGCTTGAATAGACATGAGTCTGTCAGTGTCAGTGTTAGTACCACATGTATGAGCCAGACCACATATGTAGAACAGACAGCCATGATGGCTGGGGGAAAAAAAACCTCACAATTTAATAAAATTTAATTTAGAAAAAGAAACGGCCTACGATAAAAAAGAAACTACTGTGAAGTCTTATTTTTAGCGAAGCTGTCAAAGAGGCCTGAAATTTTAGTGTAGGGGAATAAAAGTGAATTAGAGCCTGACAGGCCGATGACATTTTGCTTCTACGCTTCATTTTTGTCAGCTTTCTTACACCTTTTTTCATTTTCTCTTGTAGGATTATGTACGGCACCTTTTTAGGAGTTGTGGTGGTCTTTTTCCACTTTTCTGCATAGCGTTGGCCTTCATCCCTGTGTTGTGTAGTTCACTGTGAATCCACAAAACCCTCCAAAAACCAGCTTTTGCATTGTTATTGCGGGATGCTGATGAGGAAAAATGATGCGAGTCCATTGTAAGATGAGTCAGAAAGCCTGAAAGCTTTTCAAATGCTCTGTAAATAAACAGACGGGTGATTAATTTGTCCCTGTCTCTGGAATTATGCCTATAGTAGAGATGTAATGTCATTACTGTTTCCTGTCGCAGAGACTGAAGAAATAAGGATGAGTCCGTAGCGCTGCTTTAAATGGTTTATTATTTCTATAAAGGTACAGAGACCATCTCACTCTTCTCAGTGTGTCTGAACTTCCTCAGTCAACTCCATTGCTGAGGGACAAGGACTGTCAGATCCTTTCACTTGTGTGTTAATTTGTCTCCTTTCCCACTCTACCACACACACCAACACACACATACAGTCTTACATTGTACTGTCAAGCCATTCTGTCCTGCTCCTATAAATTTAATTAGAAGTGACTGTGCTTTGCTTTGAGATGTATGGAGAGGAGACAGCAGTCAGCGGTGCTCGCCGCATTGTGTTCGGTAGCCGCGGGATATCTCACTAGCGCTGGCGCGGCCACTTCAAGTAATGAAGCCCACACAGCTCACTGGGTCGTCCTGACATTGTTGAAGCACGTATATTTCATTTGCCTTGTGTAGTTCACAATAGGTGGCTGGTTTTCCTCCCATGCCTGTCATATGAATGTTAATATTGTTTTCATAAGCTTCCATACTCTGCGTGTGCTGGCAGGCTTCAGTTCTGGCCTGCCGTCGGTTATCAGCGCCGGCCCGCCCCAGCCATAGCCATGGCATCCGTTTCACCTCGGCACGCCTGCCACCAAGCTTGAATTCCACACTTATCTCCAGGCAGCAGAATGGGTCTCACAGGGACAGGAGAGAGTGAGGAATTTACTCCCCATTGCTCAGATGCTGGCCCCCCTCCCGCCCCACACACAGATGTGTTTAGGGAGTGCAGCATTAGCCGCTGAAGTAGCCATGTATGTTCTTCAGTATATATATCAAAGCGTTCCAGAGAGCCTCTTTCCCTGCCTCGTCCTTTCACTCCCCTCATCTTTTCTCTTCAACTTACACTCCTAAGCTCACGGTGCATCGGTGCACGGGCGCTGATAGGGGTGTGTGCCCACTGATAAGTAAACACTCTCAAGGGGCTTATGGAGAAAACGCTGCGGAATATTCCCTCCGTTGTATTCTGAAACTAACTCTGGCAAAAACCGTCTGTCAGCTGGTCGACGTAAACAGATAACCGAACCAATCCCACGGCCGCGTTGACTGTTAAATAGTCGAGCGCTGTAAGTGGATATTAAGCTCTCCTGTTTAGCAACCATGGCACAGCCGAAGGCTTGTTTTGCTTCAGTCAACACCAGTGCTGTTTGTCATCCCTTAGGAGGTCTCATCTAAGAATCACGGCTTCCTGACAAGTCGCAGTGACTGAGATAGTGGAAGAAGGGTGGTGAGCGATGCCAGATTGGCTTTCCACTGCTCCTCGAAAAAGCTTGATAAGTGCTGCACGGCGACAGAGAGGCTGTTAACAGCAGTGTTACAGGTGTCATTCATTCAAACGGGGGTTGGCTTCCTCTCCCAGTGATGCTTCAAAATGCTATTGCAGCTCTAATCCTGTCCTGCTTTGGACCAAAGAAAACCAAGCTTATGAATAGGGGAGTTTATATGAGATGCAGGTGCGCTTTTTTAGGAATTTGGACTTGAATTCATGAAGTGTGAAAGAAGGAAGTCAAATTTATTTGCTTTTCTAATATTTGTGTCACATAAACACACTAATGTGGTGGTTGTTGGTGCTCTACCAGCTATGTTAATAGCCAGTATTTACTATTTAGTAACCAGCATAATACATGTGAGTTTTGTATTTCAAAGACTCACAGAAAGGCCAAAGAGTCCTGACAGTTATTCATTTAAAAAATCATTATGATTTTTATTACTTCAGTATCAGCCTACCAGCCTGCCTGTTGGGGTGTAGAAAGCTTCTGGTTTGACTTTTCTACTATCTGTAATTGTTTTGATAAATGAGGTGCAGTTCCAGGCTTTTCTAACCAAAAAATGGGCCTGACTCATGGATCCAGCATTCTTCTGCTGATATGGATTCCTTTGCATAGGAACAGATGTTTGACCTCTGGGTTTATGGGTAGCATAAGTACTAGAATGTACAACTACTATAACTGGGATAGCATATTGAGTCATCTGCCTATTAAGCATAAGTGGTCAATGTATGACTGATACCTAAACCTCTTCGGGCAGCAGTCCCCAACCTTTTTTGCGCCACGGACCAGTTTATGTCCGACAGTATTTTCACGGACTGGCCTTTTAGGTGTCGCGGATAAATACAACAAATAAAACCAGTACCAGTACCAAAAAAGGGAAGATTTATTCATAACACACGGGAAAAGACCCAGGGAAACCGAGTTAACGATAAAAACGATGAAAAAAATAACAATAAAAACCCTGATAACCGTAAATTTCACACCCGAGCCTCAACTCTCGCGGCCCGGTACCAAACCACTCACGGACCAGTATGGGGCCCGGGGGTTGAGAACCGCTGTCTTAGGGTTTTTCTGAGATGATCAGATGCGGTAAATTGGTACATTCCTACCCATCAGGACGCCTATTTAATCCCAGAAAGTGCGTTTGAATAAACAGTTTTTGGTTTCTTTAACGGCTCCATGAACTGAAGACGAGGATGGATGATGGTCACAGAAACTGTCCAACAAACAGCTCACACAAATCTTTAACTCTGCATTTCCAGTACACACAAAAGTACCTTGAATGCAAAGCTATTTTTCCCGCTTTCCTGCACTGCTGGTGTGAAAGTTACCCGATATCTTTACAGGTGATGGTACTCTGTTATTGATAATCCATTCAAGAGTCCTGATGCATTTTTTTTCTTGCACCAGGACCAAATGCATAGCTGCTACTCTTAATCACATCGTGCCTCCCAGTGAGTACATTGAGATACATGGCACAAATGTCTATAGGACGCATTTAACAAATGTCGAATAGGTCCCCAAGGACCCCATGTTGAGCTTGTGTGTCGGTGTGTTAATTCGTCTTTCCCCTCTGTTTTCCTCTCTTCCTTGTTTATTTCCCCCCGCTCTCTCTGCTCGGTGTCCGTCTCCTTGACCGCCCTGCCCGCTCTTTCCTTCTACAAAAGTGTTCATTCGTCCGTCTCGGCCGTTTCCCAGCGGAGGTCTGCGGGCTGAGGAATCCCCTTCAGAGTGGGCCTTTATCTGGAGCTGTGCCAGCGGTAGGAGAGGCTTGATTTAAAAAGGGCCCTCTGTAGACTCGCTGTCAAGCACAGAGAGAGGCAAACCTGATGGATATCTGAGCTTCCAAGAGGGGCTGGCACAGTAGGGCCAACAAAAACCTCCGGCCTCCATCACAGTCTCCCACTCTTGTTTATTCATTTCCGCTCCCGGTCTCTCTGATTCCATCTCCCTCTCTCATCTGTTTCCTGTTTCTCGCGCTGTGTTGTTCGTGGACCGTACTGTGAATTAACCTGCATGTTTATTTTTAATACATGGGCAGCAGTGATTAAAAAAGGAACCCACACGCAAGCCTTGAGCCCTCCCTTTCTACTTTTTAATTTTGAAGGTGATGCAGAAAGTTCCCATGGGTTTACAAGGTTGAGCTAGATGAGGTGATAGAATGAAATCAGTTCTCAGTAATAGGTTTTCCTTTTGGTTTGTGGTCAACGGTGCTGCTCTCAGAATTGCACATGTGCAGCTGAAGGTTATTAGACGTCTCAAGTGTCTTTGGGGTTCTCTGTCGTACAGCAGAGGGGGAATATTTTCTAACAGAGGTGCTTTATACGGTGGCCCTGAGAGGCCAAACGGACTGCAACGTAAGAAAACACCAGCAATAAGAAAAATGCTGCAAAAGCACACAAAACACAATTGAAATAGGAAAAACGGAAATAGGAAAAAACAGATTTCCAAAAGCACAAGGGAAGTGTTTCTGGGGAGACAATAACCCGACGGATCAGTTGCAGGAACCAAAACATGCTAAGATTTGCGCTGGGAGAGACTTAAACAAAGTGGAGGATCTATCGGTTTTGTGAGGAAAGAAAAGATGAGAGGTAAGTGTGTTATGTTAGCCTAACTATTAGCCTAAAACTAATTAAAAAAATTAAAACACACTTACCTAACATGTTTTGGTTCCTGCAACTGGTCCGTCAGGTTATTGTCTCCCCAGAAACACTTCCCTTGTGCTTTTGGAAATCAATTTTTTCCTATTTCCGTTGTGTTTTGTGTGCTTTTGCTGCATTTTTCTTATTGGTGGTGTTTTCTTAAGTTGCAGTCTGTTTGGCCTCTCAGGGCCACCGTAGCTTTAGCATTCTGTAGCTCTGGTTAAAACACGAGCAGTATAACAGTCTCTTTGATGACTGCAATATCCTTATCATGTTTTTGTTTTGTTTTTTTTCTTGCTTTGACCCAGATTCAATGTTGCCTTGTTCTAAATCAGAAAAGGCACGTCAAGGAAACAGCTCTTCTCTATGTTTTGTTTCTGCTGTTTCAAGCAGCGGAGAAATGACAGGAGTCCTGTCTATTTTAATGTGCACGGAGTGAGTGTCGGCTGAGTGATGAGCCAATTAAGCCAAGCTGCCAAGGTAGTCTGATTACTGGAGCTTACCGCGACGATACGGCCTAATTCGGCTGTAATGAGCATGGCTGAGGAGGCTGGCATTACTCACTTTAAAACCCTCCTTCAAAGATGAGCTCATTCTGTGTACTGTTTTAGGAAAACCTGGGCTATTCAGATATCTGCCAAGTCCATACAAAGTCATTGTTCATCCCCAAAAGTCGGTGTTATTGTCATAACACGGTGATTCATGAATCCTGCGGCGCCCACTGCGTCATGTTCAAAGTACGTCTGGAAAAGATGACTAGGGGCTTTGTTTAAGGCGGCGACGGCACACACGGGAAATCGGATGTGTGCCCTCGGATACGGACACTGTCTGTACACGCAAACACACGCTTGACACAGGTTGGCAGCTTTTTTTGTGTTATATTAAACAGTAAGTAATGAGTTAATTGTGAAACTTAAAAAAAATGGTATAAAGCTGTTAGATAAAGGGACAATGATAAATAGCTCTGTCCTTCTTAGACTGCGTGTTCTTGTAATCCACTACACAGAAGCAAAAAATACCTGGGATGAACCTTTACAAGCCTCTTTATGTAATTTTATTTAGCTCTTAGTGTGTCACTGATGTCACTCGGTGTCTTCTTGTTGCATTTAAGCTGTATTTAAGTTGATTAGTGAGTTAATTAATTCCCAAATAGCATTAGCATGTAATGGAATTACCGTGTAATCTGTTTTATACACGAGAATTTGCACTCATCGCATCCCTTGTTGCCGAGTTACCTTAGATGAACTATATGTTATCTGCTCGAGCCTTATAAATAGTTGATGCACTTTATTTAAATTAATATTACCGAGACTGTATTTGCTATTGCTGCATTTTTAAAGCTCTGTTTGTTATTCATTATATTCAGTCAAGACTCCAGGCTGTCTGTAAAAAAGCATCTCATTTCAGATGGGTTTTTTTTTTTTGGTGTTTGGCAATAAACTTGACGGTGAACTACACCAAATCAGCATTGGCCAATATCCTCTACAGCTCCTCAGGTGTCCATATACAGCAGAGCTCAGAAGCTTACAAATATTGAAGCGCGGATTAATTTCCTTTGCCATTCCTGTATATTCGCACTCCAGCCCCATGGTGCCAGTAAGATGAAACTCCCCTGCCTATCAGCGGAGACTCCTTCATTCTATAAAAGACAGCCAACAGATGGTGCTTTTGACAGGGTTAGTGCTCCACGAGCATCCTGTGACTGACATCAAGTGATGTGTTGCCTTGCCCGAGGTGTTTGGGAGGTGGAATACCTCCTCTGACTTATTAGAGGTGAATCATCGCGGCTCAATCACAGGTTAAAAGTTTGCCCCTTCGGATCTTAAGCAGAGGAGAGGCCCAGTAGCAAGTCTTAAGCATTAATCAGAGTCTGTCTGCTAGGCCTTCAGTAGAGAGATAGCAAAGAAGACCTCTGAGCCTCTTGAAGCAGAAGAGGAAAGCGAGGCCTCGTGGGCACCCTGGGGTGTTTTCATGCACCCTAATTAGTCCTGTATTTGCCTGAAATGTTCCCTGACTTTCTCTTCACTCTGGTTCCTGTGGTATTAGCTCCATTCTCCTTCTGCATATTTACTATATATTTTTCCCACGCTCAAGTATCCGAGCGTTCCGAAGGGAGTTGGATTTCCAACACAAATAGTCATAAAAAAGATTGATGAGATCTCAGCTTGTGTAGCGCGAGGGACGACATTAACGCCAGGCAATGCCATCAGCAAATAGCTAATGTTAGTGCACCTACAGCTAAACAAGGCTTTAATGCCAGTTATCAGATTCAAACCTAACATTACTCCTAGCACAGAGTAAAGGGTAATGTGCAGGGGTGTACTGTTAGCGATGCTTAATGTAACAGTTTACCCGATGCTTCTGCTTTAGCTGTATTGGTGCCAGGAAAAAAAATTAATAAATAACTGAACGCTTTCAAAGTTTTTCCAACTCTTTGCTACGCTATCTTTAGCCATTATTTACCCAGCACAAAACTGATACCTTATAAACATTATTTAATTCACAGCTGATACGTCTTCCCGGTTACAGTGAGAATTTTGTCGCCATCTTCATTTCTTTTTTGGGTTGTTTTCTCAATTTTTCACACTTCCATGTTTCTGATCCAATCAAACACATTTTTAATGTGAGTCAAAGTTAACCAGAGTATATATAAAATTCGGTTTCTAAGTTATGATTTTATTTATAAAGGGTATCCAAGCTGTCCATTTCCCCAAACCTGACCCCCCCTGCAAGGAAAACTAGATTATAATTTAAAAACTGTCTTTTGTATTTACTCAGTTTGAAACATGCATGTATGACAAATATGGGAGAAATAGGAAATAAGGAAGGGGGTAAGTATTTTTCACAGCACTGTATGTCACATTAAAGGATGGATGGATTCAGTAAATTAGGGTTGGGTAATTAAACCTTAGATGTGTTTCTTAGTTGTTGTTGGGGGATTTTTTTTGGGGGGGGGGTGTTCAGGGATAAATTCACCATTAAAGGCTTTAAAGGAGGACATTAAAATTTTTTAAACATTTTCTGCAGAGAGGATTGAAACAGTTGCATATGGTAATTATAGCTGCTTAGCTTAGCGTAAAGACAGGAAACAGGAGAAAACAACTAGTGTGGCTCAGCCTAAGCTAACAAAATCTGTAATAAACGCCTCTAATGCTCACTAAGACATTGTTTAATCTAACAACTTGTTTACATAATAGGCAAAAAACCATCTTGTTTTTATTTTTACCTCTGTGCTAGATTGGGCTAAGGTAAACGTTTAAGCTAGGGCTAATGTAAAGGTTTACGCCAAGCTAAACAAATGGTGTTGTTCATTTTTACATTTTTTTTTTTTTAATTTTACATAAGACTCCTGCTTTCACTGTAAAACACCCAAAGCAGTCAGAAACCTCACTGCTTCTTCCGTGTCTGAGAACATAATAAAACATCAAAGCTAGCATGTGTTTAGCTCACCAGAGTATACTTTATACTCATGTCACACTGCTAGCGGAAACAAAACTAGCAGCTATTAACTGTGCAGTGAGCTGCCATTAACGCTTCATTAATCTGGTTCTCCGTCGCAGGCCATTGTTAGCTTGCGGGTACAGAGCACAGTGTAGAAACATATTTCTCCCTGTGGCATCTAAATATAAATCCGTGTGACCTTTTTATTTCCCCAGATGTTTCACTGCAAAGTAGATTGCATCAGCTTTCAAACAAAGCACCGCTGCTTTATTTTCTCTCATCTTGTCTAGTAGATTGCTCTTTTCTCTTCAAAAATTAGAGGCGATTTGTGTCCTGCTCTGGCTTTTTTACAACCTCACCTTTTTTATTATTATTATTGTTATTATTATTATTATTACGTTTTTTTCTTTCAGATATAACTTAAAATGCTTGGAGAAATACTCATAGAGCAGCACTTTTTGTACTGAAACTGGTGTTGTTTTTGGAACCTTTTTTGGATTATGATGAAATTGGAAAAAGAAACTTTAACTCTTAAGAGTAAACCCATTTTATTGTTTTACTAAGCACTTCTATTTATTGCTATACTGTGGCACAAACTGCCTTATTTATGTGTTTTTGAATGTCCTATTTTTCAAGGTTTAAGATTCACAACTCCTTTGTCATTGCACAATACACTGTACGACATTTATTACACTACTGCTTAAAACGAAATCCTGCATATGATGTATCCTTTCTGTGAATTACGCTAGCAGTTATGAGCTTTACAAGACTTTTTAGAAAAAATATATAGAATGTATTGATGCATAAAAGAAAGCCTGAGCTACATGATTTCCCAAACTGTTCATTTTTAATGTCACAGTCACAAAATCGCATCGCAGTGTGGCTTTTAAAGAGCTACTCCAAAAATTCAAATAAAAGGAAAAGAAACCAAGATGTAGTTCATAGTGGAGGCATTCTCCAAAACTAGCAGAAGCCATGTTTCATTGTGAAATGATAGCGAGTTTTGTGAATCCACTTCTTTTATACTCCACTTTTTCATTTTCCAGACTTTTTATAAAAGGAATTTAAATCTCAACCTGAAAGTCTGCTTTAGCACTGTAAAAGACATACAGCTGTTTCTGTGGGCTAAGGAGTGCTCCTTGTGATTAAACTTCATGTGTAAAACCCCTAGAGTGCCACTCGACGCTAGAAAACCTATTCCTTTCTAATGGTGAGCGCTGCTTCTCGCTTTACCACAAACACCCCCTTGTTGGGAGACCGCACATACTCCACTCATTACCATTAAAGGGTCTAACCTGCTATATTGTGTTTTCATGTACCTACAAGGACCTCTGTATTCTTTATCACCTTCTCTGTGCAGTTCATTAGCGGGGAGCCGGGCACACGGGGCCTCCCGTGCCTTTGAATATTCTCTGTAAGCATATTGCAGCTCCTCTGCAGATAACCTCTCACTGTCAGAAACATGAAAGACCACCATGTTTGTATATGCGTATAGGAACTGCTGGCCAATGCTGTGTCAAACATGTTGCTGTTGTCTTGGCTCAGCAGAAACTTGACAGGGCTGCGTGTTTCAAAGCAAGTGGCTCCATTGTGGCTCACTGTAATCTGAGGAATGAAGGAGGACTTGAGGTTGGCGAGAAGAGAGTGCTCTTACAGTGTTCTCTGTGTGTATGTGCACGTTTGTTTTTAGTGCTACAAGACCTTGGCCCAGACCAGTGTAATTATCAAGCCTGAGGAGAGTGTGTTTGCCCATGTGAAATCCGACATCACCTACGAAACTACCATCAGCCCACATACACATACACATGCGCGCGCGCTCACACACTTGATATAGTCGCACACATGCTGCACTGGCTGCCTGGTCCAGGGGCGCATCTCTAAGCTGCCAGTAGGAGGGGGCGTGCAGATCCTGTGAGCGCTAATTAAATGTGTTTAACCCAAGGTCATGTACAGAGCTGAGTGAAAGAAATGTACAAGACTCAAAGTCCAGACAGCACAGCGAATCACGGGAGGGAGAGAGAGGGTGATGGAGAAGGGAGGATACACAACAAGCCAAAGAAGCAGACCGAGAGAAGCAGGGGAAGAAAAAGGCTTAACCATGTTGTAAATGTTTTATTGGGCTTCTTTGAACTACTCCGAGTATGTGTGTGTGTGTCTGCGCGCACACGTGTGTCTCAGGAGAGCACCATGCCTCTCCCACAGATGACCCAGTTAACAGCGAGGATGGGAGGTGAGCCAGAGAGATCTAGGCTGAATAAATGACCAGGCAGATATTTCCCGGGGTTGCTTTGCTGGTCTTTTTTCCTGTCTGATTTCCTATCCATTTTTTTAGGATAATTAAAGCATTATTATTAGTATTATTATTATATGTCATTAAGCCTTTAATCATGTAACTTTGTCCACTGTAATCAGTAGTATTGGTCCAGATTTCTGTTTTTTTGTCTTTTAATTACACTTGTGTTGAAAAAATAAGACTTCAGCCATTGCATCTCTTTTGTGTGATTATTGCAATATGAATCCTGTAAAGGAATAAGGGACTCGGCAAGTAGTATAAATTATAGGTATTAAAACTACTATGGTATATAATGAGACAATGACTGGCTTTGGCTGGAAAAAGAAACAAGTACTGCCATTGGAAAGCTCCACTGATACATAATTTTTGTATTACATCTGATTGTTGGAGTTTTCTCTGTATTATTGTACGGACTTTACAGTATAAAGCACCTGGAGGAAACTGTAGTTATATAAATAAACCTACCTCTATTCCAGTTCCCCTGTTAATTCTGCTATGACTTAATCTTTTTAAAACTTAGCTGCTGTTTAACCTGCCTCCAGCTCTGAGTATGCACATGGAAGGGTGTAGAGGCCCCTCAGAGCTATACCCAGGGGTGCACATAAGTGGTCTGCAGGTGCGCATTCGCTGTCAAAATAAAAGACGCGCACCAGATAAGAAGTTGCAACGCGCGTTTGCGTACATGAGATTTTCTGGAGAAGGACAGACATTTGTTTAGAACTCGTGAAGATGTCGAAGAAGCAGCCTCCCATAAGCAATTACTTTGTTGTTCTTCCACCTCCAAAGAAGCGTCAGAAGGAGTCCGAACCGCAAAAGAAGCGCGTATTCTCGGAAAAGTGGTTGCAGGAGGTGAGCTGGCTTCAAACAAATGATGAACGCACAGAGATGTGGTGCAGAATATGCCGTGAAAATCCCACTCTAGCGGACAAAAACAGTGCCTTTTACATGTACGCAAACGCACGTTGCAACTTCTTATCTGGTGCGCGTCTTTTATTTTGACAGCGAATGCGCACCTGCGGAGCACTTATGTGCACCCCTGTCTATACCACCAAATATAAGTGACTGCAGATGGAAATAACAATCTTTGACTGTACTAGTCCTGACTGAATTGAGAAATTGGAAGATTCACTTTTGAACATGAAAGGTGGTGTCGATTCTGAGCTTTTTGACAGGTTTGTATGAGTAAGTCAACTGAAAAAACAAAGAAAAACTTATAATAAAACAGCCCAGTTCAGCAGCAACAGACAAAGAAAGGCAATGTCTAACTTCTGAATGAACTGGATTGTTTATAGTCAGCAGTTAAAAATCCCCAATTTATTTCTCAGGACATGGAAAAAACCCCAAAAACAGCCAGAGCCAAATGGAATACAAATATTGAACTTAACATTTTTCATGTTGCTTGAAATCCACCTCAGAATAAAAGCTTAAACTGGTTTCTAACTCCAGTAGAGTGTCAGCTGTTGGTTAACACAACGTCTTTATCAAGCAGTATGTCAACATTATGTTTACAGCTTGTTTTACTGCCCGGTGGAATCCCCCCAAAAATCAATAATGAAGGTTTAAATTGGACTTTTAAAGAGCAGAATTTGGAAAACAAGAGATAAAAAAGTAAGTGAGTGAATTTCAAACACGTTTAAGGGCAGAAAGTGATGAGAACAGAGCGATAACGGATTAAATCAGCTGGAGCCGCCTGCTTTATGTGTTTGGGTGTAATTGCGCTGCGCAGTTGCCGAAGCGAACCAAGGACCGTGTCATAAGTAGTAGTTTTAAACCATGATGCCATTGTTATGATTAGCACTGCCATTAGCGGTTATAGCTTTGGTAATTGGACTCTCAGTTGGAGGTAAATCCATTACTGTGGGATTAAATTTCCCCCCACATCTCCTCAACTGATGTGTGTGTATAATAAATTGCCTATGCATGAAATTATTTACTGCATGAATATACAGTGTTTTAAACCAAGGCAATCTCATAAGAGCCCTATGTGTGCATGCCCGCTAACGAAATTGCTGCCAGAGCTGAGTCAGTGTGACATGTGTCAAACCTTAGTGTGTGTGTGTGTGTGTGTGTTTCTGACTGGTTTGCCAGACATGGGTCCATTTGTCGCGGATGGTTAATGCAGCAGCAGTGGTGGAATTGTTATGACTTTCAGGAAGTGGAAAGTGTGCCATTGCTGGAGCGGGGTGACTAACAACACAAAGCTGATGCCGCAGCATCCCGTTGGAGGGAATTACATGCCTCGTATCGAAGATGACATTCTCTCACCGAGTTAGATCAAAGCAACCAGATTATTCTCCTCCGCTCTGTTCGGCCGGAGGAATAGACGACTTTTGTTGAATTTAAAAGAAGCGACGCCTCTCGGATTTTTTGTCAGCTCTCACAAAATATCTCGCTTGTGCCCGTCTGCCCCACTGCACTTCGATAATCTCTTCCAAGATGCAAGTTGAGAAAGTCACTTGGTAATTGGCACTAATATTTTATCCCCTGTGCTCCTCTTCCTGCTTTCTGCGCCTGCTTATTTTGTGCCTACTCGTCCTCTTTCTCTCCCACCTCACATTACCTTTTAGCATTTCTGTCTTTGAAATGAAGAGGCAGGAATGCTCGGTAACTGAAGGCATGGCTCTGTGGCAACAATATCCCTCTGTTACAGGTACGGGAAGAGAAGGCTGGCTCTCTGCTCCACTGCACCGAAGAAATGCCTGAGATGGCCACTTCTTGATAGAAAAGAGAATAAGGAGAGGGGGGAAAAGAAGAAAAAAGAAACGAGGCCCGGGGCCCTTTCGCACCTCGCATTAACATTTGCCTGGTGCCCAGATTGTATCCAGATACGATTAATCTGGCAGCCCATTTTCTGCCTGGCATTAAAAATGTTTCTGCGCCTTCACATTAAGCGTGGCGTGCTCTTTACCTGAGAATGCCACATCTAAAATGAGACAGGAGGAAGGATTTTCCTTTTCTTCCCCCGTAGCGTCTTCGAAGGGTTTTTCTCGGGCACAATGCACCTATTCAAAGCTGTCAAAAGTTTCCCGTGTCTTTTTGTTGCCGTTCACCTCTGTTGTCCTCAGCACATCCTTGACAGACAGACAGATAAAAACACAGCTGCGGAGGAAAATACTCACCCTGAGATTAGAAAAACGCACGTAGTAAGATGGCAAGCAAGAGAGCCGGAGATCACCGAAAAACATCAAGGAATGTCTCAAAGGCATGTATTGTTGAGTTTCGAGTGCTGAGCTAGAGATTCTCACTGAGAACTGCCTCTTCATGTTTTCTCTTGCATCGTTCACTTTTTATTAAAAAGAAGACTTTTGTTAAGAATATTGCTTTTGTTCAAAGGACGTGAACTTTTCTCTACATTACAAAAGCTGCTGGAATTATTTTTTATGTGAGAAGCAGAAGGTCTGAGATTATAGTCAAATATCCTGATAATATTAAAAAAAAATGTTTCTTTTCAACTTGGAGCTAGGACAAAATAGCATTTTTGACGACGCAGCTTCAAGCCCAAGCTGGCAAGAGCAAGAACTTTTGTGTGGCAGTCCTTTGGTAAGCTTTGACTTCTAAATATGCACTGCTGACTGGTTGCGAGCCGTCTTGACAGTGCTGACCTTTAAGGGAACAGAGAGAACTGCACGGCAACACAAACTTTAATCTGCGCAACTTTAGGCCTTCTCTCTGTGGGCAGAAGTGAAGCGATGTCGGTAAATAAGAGGAAAGAAAAGTGATACGACTGCAACTCATAGAAACGTGCCCACCAAGTTTAACCAAACGCAACCACTAAGAAAAACAGTGGTTAGAGACCGCTTCCTGAACAGCTATTTACAGTGATGTGTGCGATCTTTTTTCCTGTGAAACGGTTGCCTTTTAGACTGTGACCTAGTGTTTGAGCACTTGCAGACAGTTCATATCAACAAAGCGATTTTAGTGCGTCAAAACAGCAATAAGACAGTCGGCCTGCTGTCAGTTTGTGAATGAATGTGATCATGTTGGCGTTTACGTGGAATCTTCTTGTGATAATTTGGCAATTAACTGTGATGAATTGGCAAAAATTGCAACTGTGTTGCTGTGTACATTAACTACTTACATTTAAAGTCCAGCCACAGCATCATAGATTGTCATATCCTCAAAAAATAGGATGGCGATTAAACTGTAAATTCCAGACGAGTTGCGCGTATCAGCACAAACGGACTCTGATTGCAGAGTGTTGGCAATCCATCTGATTTCCAATATTAAACAGCAGTTATTGCAATTACTTGCAGTCTGTCTGAGACGGGTTGCAGTCACTCCCAGTTAGACTGTGTGGATGGAGACCGGTTGCTTTGCACCTGCGCAATTGCTTTACAATTGAAAGTGGTAACCCAGAGGTGAAGTGTGCAACACCTGTTGGCAAAAGAGAAAAAAAAAGACCTTAATTCCTTCCAACCTGCTTCTTACTCATTTCTGTTTTCACTCTACTATAACTGAGCCATCAATATTGTGGCTTTCCAGTTTCTGAAATGGGACTTTTTTCTATGTCTATGATAATCAGTTGTATTTTGGGCTTTTATGTCCTCATGACAAAAATTTTCTTACAAAAAAAGAAAAGATTTATCAGACAGTTTTTGATAACTGAGTTCTCTTGTTTGTGTTTTGCTGCTGTCAGTCCTTTAGCTTAGTCATTTTATGCCATCCAAAGTACCTGGGAAAAGTATGTGACTGTATCTTGGTATGAAGATTTCTCATGTAATCAGAAATCTGTTGTTACTTTGGCAAAGTAGTTGAAGTTCCGTCGGTAATGTTTTTCGATAATTTGTTCTTTAAAACCAATTTCCAAGGTAATGGAATGACATGCATTAGGTTTTTGAATCTGCAGCACATTAAGAGCAGAATTAGTTGGCTTTCTAGAACTTCTTGACATCCTGACAGACAAATCCAAGTTCACGGAGCCACCCCGACTACAGACATGTCATGACTTTGACAGTGCCTGCAGATATGAGACCGCTCAAGGATAACAGCCGCCTCATGCACATCTGTCTTTGTGCTGTTCTTGTATAAAGACCTGAGTAAAGGTAAAACCTCTCTGGGTGGAAAAAAAAAAAAAAAAGAAGTGGCACCTACATCCTGTTTTTGTTTGTGAGTTACTGTCAGCAACATATACAGTGCTCTTGTGTATTGAAAATACGTGACTATTGCTTATCATTTACAGGAAATCAGACCACTGACACGTCAGAGCACCTTCCTCCCAGTGACACCACTGGTTGAAATTAACCCTCTTAAACAACACTTGATGGCTGCTATCAAACACAGCTCAGTCTCTTATGTCATACGCATAATATGATAGAAGAAGATGCAGACACAAACGGCACAGGAAACTGCTACTTTCCAGTCTGGCAAGCAATTTGTTATCCGTTACATCTAGTTCAGTCAGTTTACTTCCTATCAAAGCTCACAGTCAAACCACTTGCCATGAAGGTCATCTCTAACACTCATCTCCGAGAACTCGCTTCGTTCCGTTTTCTTATCTTTTTCGTCTTTTCCCTCGTTCCTTTATTCAATTTTTTTCCGCCCACGACTGCTTTTAATCTTTTTAGACTTTTAATGATTTTAGGTTCAGTAGCCTCGCAGATGGCAATCGGCAGTGTTTAATTGAGGCTTGCGAGTGAGTGGATGAGAGGATTTTAAGTAGCACCTTGGACCGCTCTCGCTCTTTTTTTTTTTCCTTTCTTTTTCCTTTTTTTTAAGGGTTCCACAAAAGCCATAAATTGGCTTTTGGCCTAGTTCCATCTCTTGCTCTATTCCTGGCATTCTTCTATAATGTAGGCTGCAAATATTATTCTTGCCTCAGATATTATTCTTTTGCTGAATCTGTCGGGCAGAAGGGATTTACTGTTGGGTTTCAGCATAGATGAGGTGCTTTTTTTTTGTTCTTGGAAATGGTGTACAACAGTTCCAATAGTTTTTCTTGGTGCCGCAGAGAGATGAGCCTATTTCTCTCCCGTTGCACAGGGCTTATTAGTTTTCACTGTCAGTCCCCTTCGCTCTGCCACTAGTTTCTCTCTGTTGTAGGAGCTCCGCTCTCAACAGCAGCTCATGATTGTCTGTGCAAAACTGTAAAGTGATTTCTCAGACTTATCACATTATGTGCTGTCCTGAAATAAGCATTATCTCCAACAGAGGGTCTTTATTCGAGTTACTCTGCAATCTTGGCCAGCAGGCTGGTTTTTCTACCAGGAAAGTCAAGTTGTTTATGAGCCTTATAGCCGTGATTAATTTTCTTACAGTTAAGGGCTTTACTGAGAATGCTAAGTGACTGCGGTTGATGGCTCTGGATCAGCTCGTTGGATAAGAGCCCACAGTCTACGTGCTTCTAATCCCATGTCTCTCTGCAGTGACCTTGTGGCCAAAATATGCCGCGGTCCACGTCGCCTGCTGGTCTCTGTGGCTTTTCCTGCTTCAGAGCACTCCGACACAGAGGGACATCTTCTTTTCTCTGGTGTTTTTTTCTTCTCGCTGCCGTGTGTTCTCTCTTCATTTGGCCATCTCATCTTGTCTCAGCTTGTAAACGCTTCTTTTCCAGTGAATCTCTTCTCTTCCTCTCTCGTCCTTCCTCTTGCCCCTGATTCTCTTCCCACATTGTTCAAGCCACGGTTCCCACAAGCCCCAGGGCCACAGCTGTAGTTCGTCTGTGTCTCCCTCCTGACCCTCCCCATGTAGTACTGGAGAACAGCTGTTCCATACACACACACACACCCCAACCAGCCAAGTGCAACGCTTCAGGGGAGGCCTGCAATAGGGGCAGTAGGTTCACTCTTTGGCTTCATCACACTTACCCCACACACACACACACACACACACACACACACACAGTTTTCTGACACGAGTGTGAATCTCACCACTCTGCACTTGGACCACAAAACTTAAGCTACAGATCATGCAGTAAAAATGTATGCACACACTCCACGCACACTGATTTTGACTGTACACACACACACGAACACAATGACCCAGACAGACACCACAACTCCCCCAGTCTAAGCCAACAAGATCCTCACTGAAAGGCTTACTCCTCGCTTTTGTTCCTCAGGGTGGGGACCACTGTGACCTTTGACCCAGGTTTCCTGACCCCACCCAGCTAGAGACATATGAGACCAGGTTAGCGCATCAAGATGTCATGACTGAGATGCATCGGTTGTAGCTGCAGGGGCTCGTCTCAGTGGTGACATGACAGAGGTATAAAGGAATGCATACAATGCAGTTGTAATAAAGCAAAGTCATTCACTACTATCAGTCATTTTTAATACAACAAAAGTGTTTGACTTGACTCTTTTCATCATTTGAATGGGGTTTTTTATGCTTTGTTCAAAGTTTAACATATTTTTTTTTAAACATATGCGGAATTTTTATCATGGCTGACCAGTGAAACTCTTTGCTGCAGGAATAAATATTTAAAGCTGTTCTGAAGGCATTTCTTGTCTTCACTTATTGAATGCCTCCTTGTTTAAACACACACTATGTAATTTCTGCGCCAAGGCATCTCTCAATCAAAACAATGGCTGGGGAACTTGAGGTTTCATGACTTTGCAGAGGTTTTCACAGGTTTGATTTAACTTTTTAAGCTGCTGTATCTTTACGCTAGCCTGGATTTTTAGACAGACCGGCCTTAATTTCCTTCATCTTAGGGTAGAGAACCCTGGACACAACATTTGGATCTGTGCTACGCTGTAAATTGGGCCGAATCCAGACACGTTTTTTTTAGTCGATCACATTAACTTCATCCCTGCCAGCCTCCATGCTCCAGAGGTTGCCACTGATAACTATCTGCCTGTATCAGGAACAAACTGTTCTCATGTTTTGTTCTTTTGGCACAGTGATCGTGTTCTTCTCGGAGGGAAGTCTTTGGGACAGGTTGTGTTCAGGGCGCGATGGGTCTGCAGTGATGTTTCCTGTTCATTTCCTGAATCTGGATGAGTGAAGGTCCTGAAAGGATTGGAAGCTGGCACCAGTTTTCTCTGCAGTCCCGACTGTCCGTTATAGTCTCTCTGTTGTGTTCGGTGGCCGATCCAATTCAGACAGTGATGGATGAAGAGAGAACCGACTGGATTATTGCAGAGTAGAACTGGATCAGCATCACCTGAGGCAGGCTGAACTTCCTGAGCTGGTGCAGGATGTACATCTTCTGCTGGGCATGTGTGATGACAGAGTCTATGCAACTTTAAGCACTTGGAGATGGTGCCCTCTTAAAACCTGAATTGTACCAATGGTGCTGGTGAGTTTGGTGGTAGAGGCAGTGCTGCAACATTAACCACTAATCACAGTGCAGTTTTGTAGGATTTGGACATAAGCTGCTGAAACTAATAAGGTAAAATATTGATCCGATGATGGAACTAGATGGAAAACAGATGGCTGTGACAGTCAGTTGAAAATGTCATGAGGATCCATTAAGTAGCTCTCAAGACATTTCAGACTGAGACTGGCTAAGATATAGGAAGCTGTTATGTATTGAAAGCTGCACTCAAGGCTTTATCATATTCCCATTATTTTCATCATAATCTTCTAGTATTAGACTGCCTTTTGTGGCACTTTTGTTGGCCATGAAAAAGGATTTTCTAGAAAAGCATGCATTCATAAATGTTCAGTACAGACACACTGCATCAGGTATTGTATTGCCATCTTTTACTGAAGAAAATCCAAACCTCACCAATCCCCCCAGGTCTAATTTTTCAGGCTCGGTCCCAGTTTATGGCATCAGTTCACTATTTCCCAGCAGTTTTCCTGCCAGGAACACCACAGCAGCATGTGTCAATTGTCATGCACAGACTCAAAGTTGATGGGTCACAGGTCAGCACTAACACACAAAGCTACATAGCAATGCATACACAGATAAGCAGACTAAGATGAGCTCTCATAGATACACACAGACATACGTAGACATGCCTTTGCTGGTGGAGCCTTGGGGGCGTTGGCTGAATATGAATGTAGACCTCCAGCTGACATCTATCCATGATTAATGAGAGACTACGGGTTAAGTTTTGGCTCCCTAATGAATACGGCTTGAAAAGTTGAAGAGCCTATCAATATTTGACATGTCTCTTGAATATGTTTGCATAATTGATGCGGGAATCTAAATTGAATCATAATTGCATCATTGTGGATATTTGGTCCTCTTTCTCTTATTATTTTTCTCACCCTTTGTATTCCACTCTCCTCTGTAATTCTCTCAAGGCCAAATATGGCCCCTTCACTCAAACACATGCGGTGCACGGGCGCACACACATGCACACACACGCATACACACACTCAGATGGGTGCCGACAGACAATCAATGTGATCTCAGGGTGTGACTGACACATGGCACTGATGAACCCACTGGGTAGCGTATCGCTTTGCTTGCCTCTGCGCTGTGATTGACAGCTGTACCTCCTTTCTCACTTTCTCACGCACACACGCGCGCACACCCTCTGAGCTCCGACCGTCTCAGGCGTCATGCTGCTCTCCAGTGTCATGCAGGGATGACATACTCTGTGTTTGATGCTGATGTCAAACTCACTATCAAATGATTGTGTGTGTGTTGAGGAAAAAAAGAGATGTTTTTAATTAATAATATTGGCTCGTATGCAAGAACGAAAAAGCATATAAAGAGTTTTTTTTACTCTTTACTTTTTTTGTTTCCTTATGTGGGAAATTCACAGTGAACTAACAATATAATGTTTAAAGCACTTCTCCATGTATTGATTAAATCATTGAATACTCACCTCCTTTTGTCAAAATTACATATTTAGAAGTTCTTTCAATGAAAAATATCCCTTTATGCCAAAAAAAGACAACTCGCCACTTGCAAGCTCACACCACTCCACTCTTTGCCTGCGTTTGCGACCCCCATTTCCTCACAAGTTCTCCTACTACATATAGGGGTTCCATCTGAAGTTCCCAGTCAGAATTTTTAACTGGAACGCCCCCCTCAAGTCACACTTCCAGCTCAGAAGGTCACAGGCCTCCACAACCCCTGAGTTAACAATCCAAATGATAGCAGTGCATGTAAATATTAGTAAAACTGTAAAACTTGTAAAATGGGCTGCCACGTTTATGTATTTGTGTCCCACTAAATAAGCCACGTGCAGAGTGGCTGTCTGCGTTGTATTGCTAGCGATGCGTGAATGACTCCACCTTGCTAAGGAGCAAAACGAATCCTAGTGAAGGCGGTGACGTCCATCCCAGCTCCGAAATCCGGCCTCCGGGGCAAATCGAACGCAGAAATGGTGCCAGTCTGCCAAAGTAAATAAGGAGGGCGTGAGAGCGGAGAGGAGATAAAAACCTTTTGTTAGCTTTACAGTTGGGTAATATTGTCGTTGGGACGAGCCGAGACTCCAGAAGCATTGTCTTAGCGTCACCTGTCTGCTTCACTTCACTCCACCCTGTGAATGCCTGTTTCACAGTGGTACATGGTGGGAAGAGAGCAGTGAAATGGGGAGCAGAGGGGAGCAGTCAAAGCAGGAGGAAGGACTCGTACTGCTGAGCTGAAATGAAACGAGCGCGAGCGCAAGCAGATAGCATGACTTCATTGTCACGGCTAACAATAGGCTGGTAATGCTAGATAAACCTTAGCCCCACACTGAATGTTGACAGGATTAATTTCTTAAGCTGGCGACCTGTCCAGGGTGTATCCCAGCTCCTACGCCTAACGATAGCTGAGATAGACTTCAGTCCCAACATAAGTGGAGAAGAATGGATGGATCGATGTTTTTTAGCCTGCTAAAAATCCCGATTTGAACATGTTACCAACATTAAAAACTATATATATATGAATACCTGCGACTTTGTACCTCGGCCAGTTAAATTCCAACATAAAGAGTCGGTGATGTCACCGCTGCTTTTCTAAATTCTTCCAAAGCTGACATTTCAAAGAGGGGCAGACGTGACTGACGACAGCACATCTCTCCGTGTGAGTCCGCGTGCAGAGCCGTCCATTTACTCATGGTGATGCTCTGGTGGGTTCTTAGCATTCTCTGATTGGCGGTGTTGTGCCGAGGGGGACCCAGGTGGCTCCGAGACTGGGTTTATATTCTGATTTAGAGAAGTCTTCAGAGGGAATGCATTAGGATGTATTTGTAGACAAGAAATTAGGTGTGATTAAATTTCTGCTCACCTATTGGAGGAGAGTCGGACCAGCCTTTGCTGGCAGATGGGACCGTGATAATGGGCGATGGCGCTTTGAAAATAAGGGGGTTAGTGTTTGTGTAGTACATGCATATTAACGTGGAGGGAAGAGTGACTGAATGTGTGTGTGAGTAACTCAGTGTGGGTTTTTGTGTATGTGTAGTCTTTAGGCTCTTCAGGATTTTGGATAATGATTTGCCAGGAAAGAGCCTGCAGCGACCATAATGTGGACTGAAGGAATTGAAATATTTGTCTCCCTCTCTCTCCCCGAGTCTGTGTACGTCAGATGAAAGGACGTCTCGGTGAGGGGTAGCTCCGGACTCCTCTGCGCTCCTCACTTTGGCGGCTCTGATGACAAAATGTGTCAGTGTTTTAAAAAGAGGCCCGCCGCAAAGCACGCGCTGACATGTCTAAATCCGATAGCGTCTCACGCATATAGATCTGCGCACACGTACACACAAGCCGCCGCGGCACAGCGAGGCATCCCGAGGGCCATCTGGAAAAGCGGAGCGAGGCGCAGCTGGTCTCCGGTGAACATCCACGGAGTCCGAACCCCTCCCTCATCCACGAGATCACACAGCGAAGAGCCGGCCGCTGACGTGAAGCACGTCTGCGTGCAAGTGTGAAGTGCAATTGTTGCGGTCATCTTGCACCCCTCACCCCAGAGCAGCCCTGCATACGTGTGTGGAGCAGGCGTCGCCTAGTTTGAAATCCACCTCACTTCCATCCCCCGGAGAGTTGAGAGTGTTTGCAGTTTGGGACTTTGACTACTGTGCAGACACTAAATGTAACTGAAAAATTGCCTCCATCTGTTGGCAGTGGGAAAAATCTGAGAGGACAAATTGAAAAGATTGCAAGGATAAAGCCGTCATACTGAATTAGTGTCGTGGCAGGAAGACTTCTTGTTATCGGGGTATTTGTAAAATATTCAGGCTTACACGTGCGGTGGGGGTGGAGGGGGGGTTTGAAGGGGACCGTAGCTGAAGGGAAAGAACAGACTGCTGACTTGAACTTATTCAGGAGTGCATACCAAGTGTGAGTCTGCATGTATATGAGCCCCGTCTTTATGTGTGGATGTTTTTTTTAAAAATATATATATTTATTTAGACTAATGTGACACCCAGCACCTACAGCTATACTCACTTCCTAGCTCTCATTTGAATAGTGACATGGATCCAGTACAGCTGTGCAAACTAGCAGAACATCTTAGAAACTCCTGATGCCTTGTTATGAGTTGAGTTCAAAATCTGGCTGCCTGAAGACACACACACACTCACTCATATGGTCTACGTGAAGCCTGCACACACATTTTATTTATGCATGTAACACAGTATTCGGTAGCTATGAAGAGACGTGTCCAGAAGTGTTTCGGGGGTTGTTTGTGTGACTGTAGGCGCTCTGTGTTCACACAGTGTAAGAGGGACGGAGAGCTAGAGACAAAAGGAGCAACAGAAATATTACCTTGGATCTGTCGGTCAGCAGTTCCCCCTCAAGAAATAGTTCTTGACGGGGCAGAAAGGCCTGTCACATCGTGGCCCTGCTCAGATCTTCTCCGTATTCAGGTGAAATCTGGTCAAGATGGACTTTGGTGTCGTTTATCAGAATGCACGCTGAGATGGACTTTTAGTTTGTTTTGTTAGCTCCCACATGTGGGCTAACAGATGTCCTCTCGTGATGCAGTCCTCATCTCCCACACAACAATATTTGCTGCATTACAAACTGGATGTGTTTGTCTGGTTAATTTCTAGTTTAATGGGGTTAAACTCTTGTTGTTAAATATCTTTGATTTTTGGCCCCTCGTGCTCTTTTCATGTCAGTGATTTTTACTGAGGACGTTAGAAATGAGTTTGGTTAAAGCTGGGGTCACTGGACTGACAGGAAACTCTGAGACGTCTACATGTTTTCTGGGCTCTGTTTCTAGGCTTTTATTTGTAAATTCAAAATGGACAGTACTGAACAGGCCAATCGCTTCTTTGATATGACCTGTAGTTGCATTTCCAGGGAGCTGCCCTTGAAGGCGGGCCTCACCGTCATCATGGTTGGTTGTCCACAGAAAGCTCGTATGTTTGGCCATGCAGACTCTAGGGTCATGCCACGCTAGAAAGCTAATTGGAAGTAGCATAAGCTGGCTAATGAGCTCTAATTAGGCTAATGAATTAGATGCACAGTGTACTGTAGGCGTTAAAAGAGCAGATGAAGAGGAAGATGGGAAAGAATGGACAAGCACAGATCAGGATGCTCACATACAGTTGCTGACACATGCTTTTTCCGTATTGCCACAGGGTAAATAAAAAGCAATGATTAAGAGGGGGAGGACATAAACACACGCAGGTGCTCTCAAGCTCATATCTCTCACTATATGCATGTCCACACACATTATAATCCTTAACTAAACACACGACATATGTAGATAAACACACCCAACACACATACACACACTCCCCCTCACCAAACACGCTCTATCTCAGTTAGTCAAGAGCCAACAACGTCCCCTTTTCTCCATAAGCTCACTTAGCCTGCACATCTGTCGTATTCTCGTGGGAACACACACCACAATATGCTTCAACTTAGACACCCGCACTTTTACAGGGAATACGAGGCTCCTGTTTAATTACTGCTGGAATCTGTCCTTAGTCTGTTTGGTAGTTATTTACCAGACAAATGGGCACATCTGTGAGATGGTATTCATAAGGCTAAATAACTTTTCATACCCCTTGATGTATGACTGCTATATTTGGAGGTTCACTTCTATTCTTATGCGCCAAAGGGGCCAAGTTGCAAGACACCGGAGCTTTTTTTTTAATCGTGAATTATTAATCAGATGAGTCAGAGGTCTTTATTAGATCATTTTCCCTTTAACAAAACCTCAAGAGCATACTCTCAAACCCGACTACAGTAGAGTAGAAAAAAGAAGGAGAAAAAACTTTCCAGGATTGTGTTCCAGCCATCATCAGACCTCCAGACACCTATTCTTCCACAGACTCTCGCAAGACTCGCACAGAAACCCGCTTTGGAAGACAATTAGAAATTATCCAGAGAGTGGCAGAGGGAGACAAGAGAGAGGTCCGGGAGGCTAATGTAACAACAGTCTCAATAAGCAGTAAATTGGATCTCTTTCTCTGTGCTCTCTGCAAGACACTGAGGTTTTGTGTTTTCATCACCCTGGAGCTCCATGTTTAGGCAATGGACAGTATAATCGACTGGTGGGTGCCTGCACAGCCACAACGGCAGGAAAATAACCAAGAATGAGTCCACCGTGTGCTCTTATAGATTTGTGGTCGTTGCATAGGCTACTAATACAATCTGGCTGTCGGTTGTGCATCACCCACAGCATAATACTGTATGGAAGTAAACAGCAAGCAGAAGTCATTTATAAGTTAATGCGCTGTGGAAGCCAGTGATTTTTGTGAGCAGATGGAAACAGTGATGAGGAGAAAGGCAGACGAATTTTTAATTATAGGTGCGTGGATGCATCGCTATTAGTGCTGGGGTTGTGACTCTGAAACAAACTCCAGAATTTGTGGGTGCCAAGCTACTTTCAACTATATCTGTCACTGCCTCTCTGCAAGGCTCTCACAGCCGGCTCTCAGGTCACACACAGAAAAGTCCCATTAATTTCTCTGACTGTTTCCAGGTTGCAAAAGATACAAACTGCATCTCACTTAGGAAGACACACGGAAAGGAAATGCATGTTTGGATGTTCTTCCTTCATTCATCTTTCACCTTATTTACATACGTAAGATTTCTGTATTAATCTAGACATATTTTACAAATCCAACTGGCTACATGATTATTTGAGTTACTTAAAAAAAGAGAGACTACAGCTGTCTGTCCTTAATTTAGTTTAGGCCTGAGGGAAATCCTGCCTTCCTAATTTCTTATGTTTCCCAAATGTATTGGTTAGTTTTCATGCTTAAATTATTTCCCGTCATGTAAGTAAACCATATCGGTTTATTAGACCAACAACGAGGCATAAATCTATGCAGGGTTATAGTTCAGGCAAAGAATTGATCATCTATCTTGAAATGTGAAGCCGGCATGTTTCAGCTTTATTTGTGAAATTAAATGGCTAATGGGGGTGTCGTGGTGACAAGAAAGGGAAGCTGTGGATTTACTGGTCATTATGCCTTAACCTGTGGCCACAAACTATGAGTAGTGACCTGAAAGAACAACATGGCTGATACAAGCTTGGAATCAGCTTCCTCCGTGGGGTGTTCAGGCTTAGTCTTAGAGACAGGGTGAGGGGTTTGGAGTGGAGTGGCTACTCGTCCACTGCATCTGCCTCCAGCATGCCTAGGTGAGGTGTTTAGGGCATGCCCTATCAGGAGAAGGCCCAGGGGCAGAGCCAGGACACGCTGGAGACATTATATGTCCTGGAAGAGCTGGGAAGGTGGATAGGGAGAGGGAGGTCAAGGCATTACTGCTTAGGCGACTGCCCCCATGACCTAGATAAGAAGCAGAAGATGTTGTACCAGCTGATTATACGTTAGTGGAAAGGAGGGGTGAAGATGTGTCTAGTAAGACGACATAATAAAACCACAAAAGTGTGTTTGTAAAAAAAAGAAAAAAAGAAGTAGATTTCAGTTTCCCTCTCCACTTTCACCTTGTACCCCCCATCTGTCTGAAAGACGCACCTTTTCCATGTAATTACGTTGCTACAAATAAAGGCACTTAATGACAGGTTGCCATGGTGAGTGTGTGTAGGCTCTTGACATTGGGGTTGGTGAAGAAATGTTACTTAACTGCTTTACACTTGTTGTACATCCAGAAAACGCACACACTCAAAAAGACTTGTTTTCTGGACACTTTCTGTTTCCCGTTCCCCGAATTGTTGGCTGCAAATGTGGCGGCTCGCACAAGTGTCTGAAAAACATAAACACACGATCACAGCCTGCAGGCATGCAGCTCAGAGGTGGTTTTTTCCCCCACCGCTAACTCAAGGACACAAAGAGGAGAGAGAGCCGGCAAGAAAATAAAAGAGAGACAGAGAGAGCTAGAGGGGGGGTGGGATAGAAGGAGATGATGGTAAAGGAAGGCTGTGACCTCTGAACCCCACTTAAAGGGCAAACAAACAGGACATTTAAAGGAAGGAGGGAAGTGGGTTCGTCCAGCAGGGACTCGCCTCCTAGAGGTCTCCTAATGAAACCTCATCACATCCTCTAAAACCACCAGAACTCTCTTGTGAAAAGAAAATTATCGGTTTTAGGCACAATCCCAGTCGTACGATTAAGGTGCAGAGCAGGTGGATCATGTGGGAGGGAGCCAGCTGTCACATCCTACCTAAAATTTGCATCCAGTAAGCCAATGATTTCCTCGAGACTTTCTTATAGTGGTCTTAAGATATCCCAAAACCTGGTGCTAAAAAAGTTCTTTCCATGTCCGGCTGGGTCGGATAAATGGCAAACATTTGTGTCGCATTAAACATGTGACAAAGAAAAGTGCAATGGTTGGATAAAACATGCGACAGGGCTGTTGCGTGTTAAATCCCACATTGATATTCATTGCCATCAGCTGCTGGTCTGTTTTGTGGGCTGTTACGTGCTGTGTGCGCGCACACACACACATATGCACACGCACAGACACACACACAGATTGTCCAGAGAGACAGCTGGTGTGAAAATATGGGCTAATATAGCTTCTTCGTCTCCATCGACAGGTGACGGAACGTCAATGTGAGGGCGTGCAGCTGTCGCTTGTTCTTGCGGCGCGCGTGTCTGCGAGTCTGTGTGTGCGATAACTGTGTTATGTGCTGTGCAGAACGCTGCGCATGTAGGTGTGAATGAGGGTGGGATTTTTATCACAGGCTGTCATGTCGCCGCACTTTATTAGAGCTCGGCTGGAGAAGAGACAAGGCACCATCAGCAGTCGCCATCAGTGTGTATGTGTGTGAACAAGGAAGAGGGAGAGAATTGACTGGCTTCTAGCTTTGACCTGTCTGCGTGGGCCATAGTCAGAGAAACACACCAAAGGCAGCATCAGCAATCACCTTCACACTTCCTTACATGCTACAGCACAGCCGCTCTGCTATCAGTAGAGCAGAAGATATATGTAAAAATAATCATGCATTACAGGGACCAGGGTACTGCTAATTAAAATGATCGTGTTTATGCTTTATGCCAGTTTATCTCCTTTTTTGTTTAATGCTAAAACACGTTATCAGATCTGTCATTGTTGCAAGAAGATTTAGTTTACATTGTTTTGATTGTTGTCTTCATCACATGTGGAGTCATGAAAATATGTCTGAAGATCATTTATGAAGGATGCTTCCTTTGTATTGCGCCTCTGGCTGGTATTTTACCTTTGACTTTACATTGTCTGGGAGAAAATGCCTTGTTGATGTCAGAGGTCAGAGGAGAATGGCCACACTGCTTTTAGCTGGTAGGAAGGCAACAGGAAGGCGCTTTCACAGATCATTCATCCCAACAGCAGTTAGACTCTATAACTCCTCAATCACGATGTCATAAGTCCCTGGACATTGTGGACATCCACGGTCACCACTTCATGCATAATGTACCTTC
Organism: Oreochromis niloticus; assembly: GCF_001858045.2. Taxonomy (NCBI): domain Eukaryota; kingdom Metazoa; phylum Chordata; class Actinopteri; order Cichliformes; family Cichlidae; genus Oreochromis; species Oreochromis niloticus. The sequence continues at coordinate 15,294,694 of NC_031985.2, forward strand.
TATGTGTATGGACATGTGCAGGTATATGTGTATGTATATGTATACACATGTATATTTAATGTGTACATGTGTGTGTGCATGTACATGTCTATACTTATAGATATCTATTACTTACATAGGAATAGTAGTGGTAGAATAGTTATGTTATAACTATATAGTTTATAGTTTGTCTTGCATATTTCCACAACCATATCCATAATCACATACTGTGTATGCTACCGTTGTATATAGTGTTTTATCTTACTTATTTTATATTTGTTTGTATTTTATTTGAGTTTTTGTATTTGTACCTGAGCTGAGGTAACGCAAAAATTTCCCATCAGTAAAGTCTTATCTTATCTTGTTACAACCACGGTATGCAGAAGAGCGTCTCTGTCAAAACTTGCCGCAGATGGGCTACACGTTCGGGTTTTAGGGTCAGAATTTTGCGTAAACAACACAAAAGCATATCAGGCTGCTCATCTTTTAAACAGCACAGAGTAACCGACTATTATTGTTGACCGTGCCCATGCCTTTGACCAAAGTGTACCCGTCTTCTGATGGCTGCTTCCAGGCAGATTGTGGCGTGTCACAAAGCTCAAATAACCTCAAACTGGTTTCTTGAGCATAACGATGAGTTCACTGTAGTTAGATGGCTTCTACAGTCACCAGATCTCAAGCCAATAGAGCACCTTTGGGATTTGGTGGAACAGGAGATTCTCGTCATTGAAGTGTATTCGACAAATCTGCAGCAACTGTGTGATGCCATCATGTTAATATGGACCAAAATCACTGAGGAGTATTTCCAACACCTTGTTGACTCTGCCACAAAGGCAGCTGTGAAGTCAAAATGGGGTCCAACCTGGTGTAACTAATGCATTAACATCAGCATTTCCGTGTCAGGCTCAATTATGGGGACGTTATAGCAAAAAAGTCATGAATTACCTCTTATTTTTATTTTGTAAAAAGTAATACATTACTCCTTGAAAGATATAACATTACTTCTGCATTATTGTGCAAGATTACCTGAAATGCATGATCACATAATAACCAGCTGACGATGCAAGTCCTAAACTGGGATTATTCTTTCCTGTGCTGCTGGTGATGGACTTCACGCGGACTGTTAAAGAAGTACAGCAGTAATGTTTGCTCAAGCTCCAGCTGTCTGTGTCCGTGCCTGCAGCAGAGTGTAATCTAGGCCTTAGAATACGTGCCCACACACTGGAAGAAATCCCTGTCCTAATGAGGCCAGAATAATAACAAGATCTTTCTTTTAGAGAGACAGGTATGGGTAGAAATGGAGGCCACAATTCTACAAACCTGACTGCTCATCACAGCTTCTCCTACCTGTTGAAAATCAAGCTTTGGCTGCTTGATTGAGGTCGGCATCACTCTGGGTCCAGAGTTCTTCGTTACTGGCTTTGCAGATGCTCGGAAAGAGTTAATGTCGTGTTAGATGCTGCTGTTTCTGGCCTGGAAGTCGTTTGTGCTTCACCATTACATTCTCATCCTTTTTTTTGCAATAAAAATTAATGTTCATATCTCCATTGCTCAAAAGTTGAAGACGCTTCGTCCTCCTGTCGTGCAGAGAGTTTAAAAACTTAGCAGCGTAGCCATTTGAGTAAGTTTAGTGTGATTATAGAATTACAGCCTATTACAGTGTTAAGGAAAAAAGTGTCATTACACCCAACGCTGGTCTGAACACACAACCTGTCAAAATATGAGAAAGCACCAAGCATGCAAACATGAACGCATAGACTGATGCACAGATGCACAGTTTGTGTATTTCTGTTGCACACACATGCACACGCAGAGCCAGCTGTGTGGTGGAAGCAGGTGTCACTCTCAGCTCATTACCCCTGGCCGGGTTGATCACCCTGTTTGGAGAGCAATAAGATGCACCTCACTGGAGAAATAGAGGGATGAGCGGGGGAAAGCAGAGAGAGGAAGATGGGGAGGGTGGGAGCTTCGGCCTCCTGCTCCGAGAGATAAAAAGAACCGGGACAGGTAGAAAACAGAAGAGGGGAGGTGTGCACGGGTGGATGTGAATCTTGAGATTGGGGGAAAGAGAAGAAAAAGGAAAAAGATGTAGAAGAGCTGTGAGAAATGAATGACGGGAAGTGGAGGACAACATAGGTGGAAGGAAAAAGCAAAAAAGAGGAGGCTTGGTGGAAAAAGGCAAAAGCAAAATCAGACACTGGGGACCTTAAATAATAAAATAATAATAGAATAAACTCGTGGTTTTGTTCTTGCTGTGATTTCTCACATACACCTTGTTTTCCCAGAACAAGGGATTATTAGCCAGCTGCTGACTTGTTAGACCCACTTTACAATACACAAAAAAACAACAAAGTTGTTTGAGCCCTCCTGATTTAACTGTTTGGTTTTTATGTCATTAAATGTGTGGGAGTGTGTGGAAAACTACATGCATAACAGTAGAGCTGCAAAAGAGCAACACTGTGATGCATCATCTTCTTGCAATCATTCAAAATATTGTAATATGAATCAAATTCTGCTTTTTGGCTCTTTAGGACAGCTTTGTTGATGTTGTTAGTTACACAGATAATAATTGCAATATGATAATCACTGTGTCATGATAACAGCATTATCATGGGCGATGATTCCAGATAGCATCGTATCTAGAGTCACGCTACAATTTCCACCCTAATACATGTTGTGGCAAATATTTCATCCCTTCATCAACCAGTCAGAACAGCAGTTGTCTAACTGACTGATGAGAAGTAGCTCATACAGCATGCAATCCTCTAATCTGTAAACAGGTGACACGTGAGTAGAGACACCACTCTGACTACCACAGGATGCTAGGGAAAGATGGGTAATCCCAAACCAGATGGTGAGTGGTTGCTGGCAGTTGCTAGGTGAAGCCTTTTCCAATTGCAATTGCGTCTACTGCGTCGGTAACAGATGCAGTCGACAGTAGTGTGCATGCAAGACGGCGACTTGTCTGATGACAATCCCCAGCAGCTCACTAAGTGGTGGCGGTGGAAAAAAGGGAACACAAACTGAAAACGGACAAAGTAACAGTTGCACCTTCTGCAGCTTTTTGGTTTCCAGCCACTCGCATCCCTTACAGAGAGCTAGTGAAACTGTGGCTACAAGGAGATGTTTAGGTGCAGCTCTCTCTTTGAGACTGATGGTGACAACTGGTTGGGAATACACATTTTCCGTTAGCCTCCCGTGGTTGTCCATGGGTGGATGACTGGTCTCCAGGCCTGTGTGGCTGAGGATTACTCACATTTTTTCTAAGCCCGTTCCTTTAAGTGTCATTTTCACATCAGTGAACTCACAACACGTCTGTGTGTGTGTGTGTGTCCCTGCAGGTACGACTACAAGGAGATGCTCCACAATTCCACTTTCTGTTTGGTGCCCCGCGGGAGACGGCTGGGCTCCTTTCGCTTCCTCGAGGCGCTGCAGGTAAACAAGCAACACACACACATATACACGGCGCTGCGAGAGAGCATTGCTCACTGCTCTAAATTCAAGCTAACCAGCAATATCACTGCGAAGAAAAATAATCACTACCTACACTCAACCTTCCACTTAGCATTTGTTTTAATGGTGCTACCTCTAGCATTAAAGGATCACTAGATCATTACCACCTTAATTTTCAGACTAATAGTGTAATTAATATAAACAAACGAGACCTTCGCTGAGAGGATTAGCTGCTGCTTCCTGCCTCTAAACACTGATATTCATTTTGCAGATACACTGTTAAATTGTTGCCTGACTTCATGAAAAAAATAAATAAATAAAGAGGGTTTGTTTTTTTTGGTTTTTTATGCATTTGCATAGATATGCAGAGACCGTTTGCTAGCTTTGTGCTGCCCAGGTTAAGAGTATATTAAGCTGGATTACGGGTGAAACTGCTGCACAATAACGAACACAAGTCAACATAGTAATTTTCTAACACTGGCTCTGCATTCACCTCCACTTTACCTCTTCCTGCCTCCTTTTATTTACACGCTCCACTCGTTTTCTTTCTCCTCCTCTCTGTTCATCCGTTTCTGTAACTGCGCAGCGCTCTGCATTACTACTGCACTGTCCTTTACCTCTCCTTACCGTACGCCGCTGTCCACAGAGTGCACTCACATAAGTGTGCTTATCTCACTATCAGCTGACACACACACACACATGCACGCACACGCGCAGATAACACTTCACTCAGGAGGCAAATTTGCCCTCTCCTCTCCTTTCTCCATTTGTCACACTCACTCCAACCATCGAATTCAAACCGTGACGACAAAGAGAGAGTATTTGCCAGCTTTGGTCTTTGCATGAAAAAGCAATTCTTCATAGAGGTCAGTGCTTGTGTGTGTGTAAGAGAGACAGCAGCAGAGCCCGAGGGCCAGTTCTGGTTTAGCTGACACCTTTATGACCCGGGAGTGACGGGGCCGTCGTTAACATCAAACCACGGAAACACACACACAGACACACACGCACACACCAGCTGTTCCCCTCTACCTCTTCTCTCACCCCTCCATCCTTCTGCCATTCCTTTGCCAAAGGTCATCTTCGGCTTTACTAACTCCCCACCTCTCATATCATTCATATCTGTTTATCCACTTTCGTCTGCCTTTTCATCTTTTATTAATTCCCTTTATCCCTTCATCGTTCCTCGAGCTCACCTCCTTTTGAGTAATTAACACACCCGCTCCTGATGTCATCATTTTTAAACGTTGATGTGAAGACATGCAGTGAATAAAACAGCCCGAGCGGCCTGGTTCCTTTCTTTGATTTTCCAGACTTGTGAATGATTCAGACATTTTCAGAAGTCAAATAAACTGAAACACTCTGAGTAATTAAGAAATTCTTTTTGTGAACATTTCAGCTCTTGTAGTTCTTGTGGCAGCAGTGTGAGAAAATGTTTTTATGAATCTGGCCTTTTTTATTTTTTCCACACATCTGAAGTTGAGTCTGGACTCCTTTCATTACAGAATGATATAGTTGTCATGCAAATCTAGAAATGTTACATCTTAAACTCCTAAGATCCCAACAGGTTCATATTAACCACTTTTGCAACTATGAGCCAAGCAACTTGCATTTAAGTCCAAATGTGTCACATTGTTCTGTCAGAGTGAATGCAAAAGGAAAAAAGAAAGGCTGGCCGTGTCCTGTAGGATTAAAGCTGCTCTAATCAATATTAATCAATATATTAATAGGTCACAGAACAGGTGCTGCACCTGTTGTTAGTAAACCTACATTAGCACCGACTCGCCCAATGAAATGCTTTTGTAAGCCATTTCTTCTTAAGGGCGTTTGGTCGGAATAGCACTTAATGTCACGGACCCTTCACAAGCTGAATGAGGGCAGTGGTGTAGTGAGAGGGTGGAGGGACCAGTTTGAAACTGATTACAGATTAGCTGGTGTGCACATGGCATCATTTAGAGGCTCAAGTCAAATAGCTTGTTAGCTAAATTTAACAGATAATACAGTAAAAAGTAGCTGCACATGCAATATTAGCTGAAACTGAGTAGGCACCACCTTTCAAGGTGCACAGAGATGTTTAAAGAACAACCACATCCTCAGGCCTGCGGTTTTCCCCAGAGGAATCCATCATGTGTCATATCTGCAAATTTATAATTAAAAAGATGTTTGCTAAATATTTGAAATTTCCATCAAAAGTTTATTATTTAGAGGAAACTGTGGCTTATTTGTCAGGATTCGTATTTCTCATATCTAGGAAAAATAAATATGAGTGAATAAACTCCACGAAAGTTCAGGATCTAGTCTTAAGCTGGTACAGTTGACTAAGCAAAAAAAAAGAAGAAAAAAAAAAGCATGTCTGCTTGGATGGTTTCTTTCCTTCCACTGGTGTTTTATCCACTGTATGTCCAAACCTAAGGGGGGCTAATGGCTGAATAGTTAGGACGCTACAAGGCTTTTAACCTCCACCCGAACTTTCATGTTATTCTCTCTCTCTCTCCACGGTTACACTGTCAAATAACGGGAAAAACACTAAAAATAAACTCTTTCAATTCAAAGAAACTCAAACACAGATAATAACAGACTGATCGATTATTATGAAGTCCAGTTATCACAGCTTTATATAAACAGAGCTGCGTATTGTCGCTGTAATGACGAGGATCAATATCCAGTAAATCAGCCGAGATTAGGCAGGTAGCAATGATTGTAGTCGTAAAAGCATCACTTCCAGGCCTCACTCTCTGTCTGTGTGTGTGTCTCAGGCTGCATGTGTACCAGTGATGCTGAGTAACGGCTGGGAGCTGCCTTTCTCCGAGATCATCGACTGGAACACGGCCGCAGTCATCGGCGACGAGAGGCTCCTGCTGCAGGTAACGGCCCGTAGACGCGCTCGCACAACAATCACATGCTCTGTATATCACCTGAAAGTGACACGGCGAAGAGAAACCGCAGCATTCCCACAACTGAAATCAGACTCTCTTTCTGACTCTCGATACCCTCGGCACACGCTCGGTCTTCACCATCTTCACCATGTTTGGTTTTCTAGCGGACATGGCTGTTAACTAAACAAAATTCAAGCGGCATACCAAGTCCCAGACTGCTTACAAAATGTCCCCACAAAGCCCCACATTGTTATGTGAGAGGGCAAATAAATAGAACCACCAAATGGATTTCGTTGGAACGGCTTGAACTTCATGGGGGGAAAAGTAATTATATGCCCATTAAACCTTAATTTGAATGAAGTGTGTAATAATATTGTTTGACATTGAGTTTTATAATGCAGGAGCTCCATCTCGGCCTTCTCTGTGCAGCTACAAACAGGTCTGAGACGTCCTGGATCGTTCTCCAGATTTATGTATTTTGCTGCGGTACAATGGGGCAAGGTGCACACAACACCCACTTAATATGGAGCGCTCTTCGCTGTGTGTTTTTCACTAAATGTGAGTTGCCTGTACTCTTTATTAGAGGTATTTATCGGAACCACAGAAATATCTGGAAAATATTGCTCGTACAGTGGATCTACCTCTCCAATAAACATGCTAACAGATAGAGGAATGTACTGTTTACTAGAGTGGATAAATACCGTTTATTGGCCATTATCTCCCCTTTACTGTGACAAATGGTCACAACAGAAACTACACAGCTATTGGAACAAAACTGTAAAACTGTCCATTAAATTGCAGCTGAAGCATTCAAAGCTTCTCTTTCGTAATATTGTTTGACTGATAGAGGCTGTAAACTTTATTCTTTCTTTCATGTGCTTTGTTTCCTTCAGGAACATCACATATTTTGTCTCTTGTAAATGCTGCCTGTTTAAAAAGAAACATTTTTTTAAACCTACCTTGAGTTTGTGATGTCTTCCTCCCCTCATTCCCAGCTGGTCACGGCAGATGGCCGCCCCTCCCTGAGCCTGGTTCTGCTGGAGGTTTCTTCCTGTTTAAAAGAGAGTTCCTCCTTCCCACTGTCACCAAGTGCTTACTCAAAAGGGGTTGTTTGATTATTGGGGTTTTCTATGTTAGTGTAGGGGATCTATCTTAGAATGCAAAGAATCTTGATTTGACGCTTTATGAATAAAACTGAATTGAACAGAAATAGGACTTCATTCTTGATTTGGACTAAATTCTGCCAGGTTAAAAAGAGACAGCCGCAAACACAAATCTTCCGATGTTGCTGCTATTTTTTACTAAAACTTGCTCTGAAGTCTTGAAGTTTTTGAAAAGACCTAAATCCTGGACCTGATTACTAAAAGTTCAGCAGCTCACTACTCTCTGTGAAGACAAAGAAAAAGTACAAAAAAGAAGAAAACAAACAAAAGGTAGACCTGGGTCACAGGTATCATAACTTACCTCAGGTGACCTCAGTAGGTCACATGATAGGGTGGGGCAAGGTCTCACAGTGGTTTCACTCCTGGTGATGGTAATGATCCAGGCCCCCTTCTTACACCTTGGCTCACATGACAGCTCGCATGAATAAACTGTAGTAGGAGTAGCAGTAGTACTCAGTAGTGGGTCCCACCACAGGGGGAAACCTCCCACAAGGTTTAACATTAAATACCTGGAACTCCACTTTTGTTTTTAGAATGAAGGAGACATAAAGTTCAGCTGCACTTCCCCCCCCCCCCCCCCCCCAAGCTCTAAAAGTTAGCACGCCCTGGATGACTAAGAACCTACATGTACACGTAGTTCCCATCTACATGCATATGTCTATGACAAGACAGTAGAAGCAGGTGCACTCCACCAGTGCATACCCACAGCAAAACGTTTTAATGCCCAGATCAATCGTTCTTCAGCAGCGATGTGCAATACTGATCGAATGCCGTTTGTTCTTTGCAGATTCCCACAACGGTGCGCTCCATCCACCAGGACAAGATCCTGTCCCTCAGACAGCAGACTCAGTTCCTCTGGGAAGCCTACTTCTCCTCTGTGGAAAAGATTGTTCTGACCACCCTGGAGGTGAGGAGTCAAGACGCACATGCACAGTTGTACAAACTCTCCTTCGTCCATTATCAGCCTTTCTCTCCGAGCGCTGCAGTGTCACTGCGGACTCCATAATCTCTGCGCCCTCTGTTTGGTGTGAGGCTAAAAGGAAAAACAGAATTTTTGGCTGTGTTTTTTGACAGAGAGCAAAGAAAAAATGGAAATTGCAGAACATGTTCATGCAGAGTTTCTCACAGGCTGCTTTTTGTTTTATTAAATGCTATTTTATGATATATCAGTAGTCATTGCAGCAATTGGCGGGGTAGTACTATTTATAATGCCACCAGTAGAGACAGTACACATTGCAGTAGTGGCACCTTGCTTTGCAGCAGAGTGTTAACTGTGATCCAACCCAGTGACCTTATAGTGTTATTCTGCACAAACTCAGTCTTTATAAGAGCCAGTAGGCTTGAAACAAGACTGTAAAAACTTTGTCCTTCATAAAGAACAATTCGATGGATTTTAGTTTGTTTTTTTAAGAAGTTTTCATGATGAAGTTTTCATCGTCATGTGCGTGAAGTTTCTGAGGTCCTTTTAGGTCCATGGAAAGTTCTCACGCATCCCTTTTAGTGTGTTTCACATCAGCGTAGTCTCTATCTGTGTTCAAAGCACTCTGAATATGACAAAAAGGCCAGAGGGTGTTTGAAACAATCTAGTTTATACAACATGTCATCCAAACACGTCTAAAAGCAAAAGTGTTTATGGTTGTTTCAAATGACCCCGCTCAAAGGCAAGGCAGTATGCCTGCTGGCAAACGCTGGAGCGTGATGCGATGACAGAGGAAATTGGAATCACAGTGCGCTCATCTGAACTCACTTAAAGTGACTGTAAGACTGTAGCTGTAAATAATTTAAAAATAAGAGCACCGGAGAAGTACGCAAAAGAAAACCTGCATACTTCCGCGTCTCGGCCAGACACAACGAAATCATTCTCACGACTGCTAGGTTCAAAAGGTCATGAAATGATGGGACTATGTTGGAAGCTAGAAATAAACAACTTAGGTCTGTAGGTCGTCACAATATTTGTATTTGGGAGGCAGAAGTGTGCATATTTATATGAGACGGTGGAAATACCGAGTTATTCTTGTTGGCAAGGTGCATCCTTACACGGTAACTGTTAATTAGTGCTTGTACAGTATAAAAATGTCATACTAGAGTTTTACTCACCAGTAAAACCACAGCACAGACTTCTCAGGTGGCCAGTTAATACAAGCGTACAGGAAGCCATGTTATTTATCAGATAGTTAAATATCCTGAGGCACCGACACTATAAATGCCATTGACAGGTCCTCCTAACATGTCATAACTATACTAGCCAATGCTGATAACAGAGATTACATAAAACAAGGATATAGCTTCAAGTTTCAGCTCTGGAAGCTGCTAAAATGAAGCCAGTGCACCTGCATTATTTCCAGTGACCAGCAGGGGGCTACTCTTGTGGTCCCAAAAAAGGACAAACACTTTCCTGATGAGATTTTCTAATTTGCTCATTAAATAAAATATGAAGTTTGATTTCTACATTATGATCACCATTAGAGTGCAAAAGGAGCATACATTAAGATGTGATTAAGATGTCAGAGCGTTGTCCCTCGGTTTCTCTGGCAGATCCCTCACTCTCTTCATGTGTGGTTTTAAAACACCAAGATAATGACGTCGACCACAATGTTCAGTTTGTGGATTCAAAACAGGCCTTGGTAAATCAATGGGTGGCATCACAGTGGCTACAGCCATCTTTTATATGCAGCCACAGCTTTAATTATTCATATCTTTCAGGCTTTAATAAAATTTGAATTGGTGAGATATAAAAATTCACCCATCATAGTGGTTAAAAAGTGGAAAATATGCTTATTTCTGTTGTAAATTTGGGCATTTTAACATGGGAGCCTATGGGGAGCAGTCACTTTTCTAAGAACTGCTGTTATTCAGTTAGGTTTTGCTCCTGCTCTTTCTTTTCTTAAAATAACGTAACAAGCAACGCACATAGCTACATGCAGGCTTGATTAGCAGCATGCACAAGGATTAGTAAGATGGAAGCAGTATAGGTAGTCATGCTATGGTAGACGTATTAGTCATTTAAGAGGTTTTAAAGGATGGGTTTATAACTTGAAATCCATCCAATCCAAACCAAACGTCAACCACAGGAGGCACAAAACTGAAAACTACTCAAAAGTGCCAGAGCCTCCTCCCGACCCCATATTATCATGCACATTGACTTTGTTAACAATAACCCAATTTAAGGAATCTGTGAGTGGAAAAACAATTTATCCACTCAATCCTCCTCCATCCCTTATTATTCATTTTAAACAAATTGTTTATGGATGCAGGGATAACACCGGGGCTTACTGCTAGTTTCATGCTGCGGTTGCAAATGTCTCCTCCTTCCTGCGTGCTCCCTCATTCAAGCACCCCATCACGCTTTTAATTTCCTTTCTTACTGCATTGCTGAAGCCCCGGAGCAAGATTCCCCTCTCAATGCTACAATCTCACTGACACTATAACCTCCCAGATCTTACACACACACACACACAGTGCACGTAATCTGTCGTGGCTTCAGTGTCTAGAGTTGTCTGATTTCAGCTAGCTCTACATCTCTAGTCTGTTTTCTATCTAGCCATGTCTCACTGTGAGCTATCACACACACACACGCAGTCAGAAACACATCTCCATATGTCAAGATGTGTCAGGCCAGATACACACGGCACCACCCAGGCATAACCTTGCTGACATGTTGTCACTCCACGCTGAAGTGCAAGGTGACACGGCCTGTGACTCAGCGTGCGTCTGTGAGGGTGTGCGCGTAGTTTGTGTGTGTGTGTGTGTGTGTGTGTGTGTGTGTGTGCGCGCGTATATGTTGAATGGGGCAGTGGCTAAACGTTTAATCCTGACTGACTGTCCTGTTAAAAGAGCAGAGTGGGGAGAGAAGGGGTGAAGAGGAGCGGGGGTGACATATGTAAATGGCGTTGCAGTGGCAGGCCCCAAGATAACGAGCGACATGGTTTATTCATCCTGTTGGGCCTGCACGCACACACACACAGACACACACCCAACTCTACTGCAGATCTGTAATGATACACACACATGCTCAAAACACACATATACACTCTGATATCTTGACAGATTGAATCTGCTTGGGCGCATTTAAAAAACACACTTGCCTTTTTTATTGACTGCCTGTGTGTGTGTGTGTGTGTGTGTGTGTGTGTGTGTGTGTGTGTGTGTGTGTGTGTGTGTGCGCAGCGAGCAAGCAGGAAACACAAGTTCAACCTATCATGCGCTCTTTCCTGTCAGGAAGCAGCCACATTTCGACCAATCACAAGGTCAATATCGCCGGATTCCGTGCTGCTGGTACACCTATTAAACTCACCTATTAAAAGCGAGTTCACAGTGTGCTCCCACGGAGGCAGGATTTATCTATCATGCTCTAATTGGTTGATTGTGGCTGTTCTGAGGTGAGATTGAGTCGTCCATCATGTCCCGACTGAGGGCTGCCGACGGGGGAGGAGCAGCAGCCAAGCGAGCAAAATTGCCCCTCATAAGGTGTAAAGGGCTTGAGGGTGTTAAGGTGCCAGGCAGTGTTTTTATAGAGAAGTTAACGGATTCCGAGTTAATCTGTTTTTCTGAGGCAAATGGTTATCGACTGCCCTCGGGGACAAAGCTCGGAAAAGTAAAAGAGACTCACACGGGGCTGATTTTATATTTTTTTTCTCTCCCCCTTTCTTTCTTCACATCCCCGCCTCACTATGATGAATTTTTATGCTGCTTTGTCAATATTATTACAGTAAGGCCCTCCAGCTATGTTATTAGCTTTTTTTTTTCTTTTTTTTTACAATTTGAACAGCTATCAGCAGCTCAGCCATCGCCCCACCTGACTCTCTCTACTTCTTCCCATGCTATGTATCCATCCTTTGAGTTGCCAAGCCAAGCAGCCAGCACCTTCCCGCTCAATAGCGGCCATAAAACACGGCCGCAAACCCGTGTCTGTTTTACTGAAGCAATTTAGCATGGCTCAAGGGCACAGCAGCAATATCTCTTTCTCCTGTCTGCCTGTTCAGCAAAGGCCGCGGTGCGAGCTGCAGCTGGGGGAAAATGGTGCCCATTCTCACGTCCGACCCGTTTGACTGACTGCTCTATTTGGGCGCAGAAAGGATTGGGGCAGGCCTGACTGACTGGTGCTTAGATGCAGCTGATGACTTTGTCCGTGTCCACCGTTTGGCTCTTATACCCACCCTCCACCCACTGGCTTCTGTCTGTGTGACTGACCGGCACAGATGCTTTTTGGCTTGAGGAAAGAAAAAAGAAGGGGAAGGAAAAAAAACAGTTTGGGTTGTCAGCGGAGAAAATATTACACAATAACATAGATTTCTTTCAGCCTCGCTTTGTGCCAGTGCGATTCACTCTTGACACAATCAATGGCTGCTATTGAGGTGATACAAAGCAAACATTTGCAAAGCTCAGCTAGCTTTTTGCTTTCATCTAACGCCCGCAGACTTACTTTTATACCAGTTTTTTTTCTTGCTTTCACCTCCTCTAATACACCGACTGAGTTTTGAATAATACTCGAGTATTATTCAGAGCTGAAAGGAGGAGGGGGGTTATTGTAAGTTGGTGCATTAGCCGTGTTGATTCTCATTCACATTTACGACTGTCTTCTTCTTGGCACTTTTTGTGAGAAAACTCATTTCTCAGTGTGAGATGTTTTATAGACGTGATTACAAGGCTCATTGATCAAATCCTTCATTCAGCATAATCTGAAAGGCTTACGAATGTTCCCTCATCTACACAAATATTTCTGATTGTTATGACTCCTTTGTGATGTAAGAAGTGTTATTTAAAGGTTGTCTTTGTCGGGTTCATGCTGCTTTTTGTGTGTGTTTTTCTGAGTTGGAATTAATAAAGAAGCGGCACAAACGACAGAGTGGCCCGAGGTATACATAGACCCTGCTGTAATTAAAGAAGTCCAGTTTTAATCCTGTAAAACAGACTCTGGATTCACATGCATTGAAACTTTGAAGAGCTCTGTGCCCCACACAGCCAGATTAGATATTAAATAATCGAAGCTGCCAGCGGCCTAGCAGAAAGTCAGAGTAATGTCCAACTGCACTCATGTGAGAATAGCGCAGGTAATTAATCGTCCCAGTGGATTCGCAGCCAGCGAGGCCATGCCGTGTGTCCCGAGTCCTGTATGCTCCACAGAGGCCGAGCATTTCCAGTGAGAACATGTCTGAAGTGCATTTGCAAGAGGACATGCCTTGACTTAACTCTCCCAACTCTGTCCAGAGCCTGTTTGTGAAAGCTGCCGTTCAAAGTCCTCACAGATAAACGCACCGTTTTAAGTTCATTTCTTTGCAGCTATACTTGGTATTTTTAACCCTTTAAATTTCGTACAACTTTTAAACTAAGCGCGAGAGCCCAGACGATCTATCGGCTATTTTCTAATAAACTTGGATTAGCATTTATAATAGCTGATGAATTAAAATAAAAAAGTAAAGACTATACAGAAGAAACACCCTTTAATCATGTTATGAGTGCTGGCATTGCATAGCATGTTCACCGGAGGCACTCTGCAACTTGCTTTCTGGCAGCACGTGTGTGGGACAAAGTTGTTAGGTTTTTAAAAATATATTTTCTAATTAGTTTTTAATTTTCATTTAATTTCTAGCTTTTAATTCAGTTTAGTTTTTGTTAGTTTCCAGATTGGGTTTTCTAGTTTTAGTTTAGTTTGTATTAGTTTCAGGGTTTAATTGTTATTTTAATGAATAGATAGATTGATATTACAATAGAACTGCAATACTTTTTGAGGGCAGTTAACTCATCGTCATGTAAACATCTAAAATTTCAGTAAACACATCAAAATGTGATTAAGACGACCTGTGATAACAATTTTTTTTGCCAAACTGGCAGAGACACATTTCTAGCATTATTCCTCTACATCTTTATTTTGGTTACTTGAGTCACAAAATCATTTCAGTTAGCTTTCATTATTTCAGAAGTCTAGATTTCATTTTTGTTTTATTTAATTAAAATATTTTTTTTCACATCTAGTTTTAGTTTAGTTGACTTTTACTTTAACTTTGGTAACCTTGTTTGAAATGCCGCAAATAGCAACTTGTTATGATAATAAAACCAGATGATTTTTAAGCCACATTGTCATATTATCTTAGTAAGAACTTAGAAATAGCTACACATTTAAAATGTAATCTATTTTTTATTTGTTGTGTCTGAAAAGAAAAATAATTGGATATATATCAGATTGTTAATTCACCAAATATTGGTACCGGTATTGATATCGGCCTTAAAAGCCTAATATTGGCAGGGCTCTACAAAGTCCCAGCAGCAGCACAAAATACAATTATTTGTAGAAATAAAGATCCATCTCATATCTCTCATATGAGACTTGTCTTAATTTATACAGGCTTTATTTAGGCTTTATTTTCATTTTTTACGTTGTAATCTAACCTGTGTGTGGTTTTGTTCCTGTGTGCAGATCATTCAGGACCGTGTACTAGAGCACGCCTCCAGGAGTAGCCTGATGTGGAACAGTCACCCTGGGGGCCTGTTCGCTCTGCCGCAGTACTCTGGATACCTGGGAGACTTCCCCTTCTACTACGACACACTGGGTCAGTAGCTTTCAGACACACACACACACACACACTGTAAAGTGCTGTTACGCTTCTCCCACGCTGCATAGCCATTAAATTGTCACAGACTTCTTGAATAAAGACAGTAGATTTGTGTCCAGCTGCAGCTGTGGACTTTGCGTGAACACTAGAAAAACAGCCTTGATCTACTGCCCTCCTCGAACGGCTGTGAATAGCAGCAAGTGGAGTGGACGAACAGGCCTTTGACGGATGTTTGTATTAGCGCTGCTGACACACCGCCGCGTCCATCATTGGTTTTTGAGTCAGCATTGCTACAGCTTCTGCCGCTGCCCGCTACGGTTCAGCAGTGTCGATTTTCCCCCCCGCCGCAATCCGCGACCCGGGAGCCGCTCCATCCCTCGCTTCTCCACTCCATCATCATCCGCTGCAAACGTCCCCACGCGCATAAACTCATAGACGCCCAGGCAGCAACAGTACGAATGCAAAAATGTGTCGATGTAGCACCCGAGGTGGAGCGGATATTAAAATGGATGGGCGCGGTGACAGGCATGGATTACAACACTGGCAAGTTTATTTGTTTGTCAAAGAGGAAGCAATTAAACACGGATGGGTTTTTAGGAGACAAGGTGGCTTGTCGCTGACGGGTAAATGAGTAAAATCAAAGAATGTGAGTTTGCTTCTAAGTGATATTTCTTCTTGTTGTCCAAGAGCCAATAACAAGACACACACAGACTCTCTTTCATGCAGCATATTAACACTCAGACTCACAGCAGGAGAAGAGTTTGTTTTGATTGCTTTAGCAGAATAGTCTTTTTAATAAGAAGCAGAAATAAGTTTGTTTTTTTAGGATGATCATAACATGCATATTTAAGAATAATAATAATACCCTGAGCAAAAATACTCATCCATCTCTAAAAATTAAAATATCATAAAAAAGTTTCCTTTTTCATAATTTAACTAAAAAAAATTAAATAAAAAAAAAGTAAACTTTCATATGCTCTGTATTTTCGTGTTTATTCCAATGACTGTCTTTATAGAAATCCAGTATCTAATATTATTAGAATGTTTAGTTTTGAGTTTAACTACTGTTAAAGAAACTAAATACTGTTGATCTGTTAGTACATGTAACAACAATCATGGGGAAAAGTCCATTTAAGAATTTGGGAGCTCTCCACAAGGACTGGGTGGATGCTGGTGTTGAGTATCGATTAATTTGTGTTAAGACAGAGAGACGATGTCAGATGATCTTACCTGGTCCTCTGTGTTTTATCAGGTCCAAAGTCAATGCAGCCATCTACTGGGATAGTTTAGAGCACTTCAAGCCTCCATCTGCTGACAGGCTTTGTGGAGATTTCTTTTTCCAGCAGGAGTCCTGCCTACAGCACCAAAACGATTTACATGTACTTTTGAGTCATCATGTTACTGTTTTACTGAATTGACACAGCAGAAAGAAAAGCATATTTACTATATTTATTTATTTTTCATTAACTCACCTATTATAATTTTATTAAGGCTGAGTTCTTCATAGTATCGCCGTTGTGTCCGTTTGCGTATGTATTTGCCTAGGCAGAGGGATTTTCAGCCAACCCAAACGTGCTCCCATGCGCTCCAAAATCCTAACAGGATGTTCCTTGACACGGATGACACTGTGCGTCAGTCTAATGTTGATTTGTATACAAGTGTACTCACACAGGGGAGGGAGGGGCAGCAGAATTCACCCAGAATGCAAGAAGTGTAACTGTAACAGTAAAAATAACAAAGTGAATATAAAACTGATACTTTGTTAGAATTGACGTGGTTACACGAAACCTCAGTCGAGAAAAAAATAGTCACAGTCAATAGTTTTTATCTCTCCAGCTCACTGCTTTATCTCTCACTTTGTGTCCGGTAAAACTTCTGTATTGAGACGCACCGAAACACATCAATAATGTTTGAGCATCTCATTCATAAAAATATCAGCAGTAAAATTAAAATGGGCTTCTCTCTTCTGGGAAGGCTTTGGAAAGTGGCTGCAAGGATTTCCTGTCATCCGTTCTCATCAGTATTATTAATGTCAGCCACAGATGTTGGTCTGGCTGTCAACCCTAATGTTTTGGATGGGGTTGAGGTCAGGGCCAGGCTCAGAAGCCAAACCAAAGTGGGACTGATGGGGCTTGGCTTTCCACTCTGGGTAACAGGATAAACCTTAAAGTGTCACAAGATGATTGTTGGAGTAATGATAAAATTATGCGACAAAACATTCGTTTTTTTATTTGGACTTTTGCTGTTTTGTTGTGAAATTTTGGCCAGTTTTGCTTTTTATGTCTTCAAATTTTTTATTTTAGTGCTTCTCAACACTTATAGTGGGACAAAGATGACCACAGTTTGGAGTGAAACTTATGGTCTCAGTCACACAGGCAAGAGACCGGGTGGTGACTGTCGCTAGTGAAAAATGTGTCATCCCTGACCAGCTTGTGTGTGTCTGCCGAGAGCATACTGAATCAATAACTTCCTGATTCCTTTGGTCGCTTGCAGATTGCCCCCATTGCCTGCATGAAAGACGACTTCAAACAATTGCTAACTAATCAATGTTTGCTTGTTCAGTTTCACAAACACGAGAAGTTGGTGAGGTTTTACAAACAACGAGCTACCACGGCAAGTTGCTACTGACCAAAGCTATCGTGATGAGGTTTTCACCTAGCAACAGCCAGCAACCACTTGCCAACCAGTCAGGAAATACACATTTTTTGCCAAGCATCCATAGTTGGGGTTCACAGACCAGTCTTTAGGCCTGCTTGACTTGGGAGTAGCACTTGATTTCACAGCGACTGCCACAACAACCATCAGCAACCACTCACAGCTGACCAGAGAATACTGATGGTTGCCAGGTGGTCTCCAACCGGTCTCTCAGTCCCACATACGATTTATGTAGGAGAAAAACACAAACAAGTTTGTAGGAGCAGTCATGTTGCATTTTTTTTTCTATAACATTCAACTATATGTATATTTGTTTTTTGCAAATAAAAGCCAAACAAATTATGAATCACAGGCCTGATGCTGTTGTATTAAAACAATCCGTAATTGGTACTTAGTTTAAAGTGTCGACTCTATCTAGTATACAATCCATACAGTATTTCTTAGACAAGGAGGGTCATTGTAAGTAGGAAACTGCCTCAAATTGCTGAATCAGTCTTTAATCTGCCTGGCGTACTGCTTTAAAGTTTTAGCCAAAGAAATGTGTAATGTGCTGATGCCGGATGAGATAAAAGCCACTGAGCATCATGTGCTAAGAGGCAGAAAACAGCATGCACATTCAAAATATAGAATATGCTGCGTGATAATAATCCTGCTCCTGGTTTTCTTCAATGTTTCATGAAAGTCTGTTTATGAGCTTGTTACGGTTTTACATCCCTAGGTGTTAAAAAAGTCGGCAGTCTCTCTACTTTTTATTACAAATCTAAAGGATAGTTTACCAAGTTTGAACACAGCGTACTATATTCCTCTTCATAAAAGTTGCTCAGTGGCGGAAAGGAGACTCATCTAATGCTGTCTCCTCCCCGCCATGCTTTGCTGCCTTGGATTAGATTAGATTTAAATTAGGAAAACTTGGACGTCCTCTATGATCCGTCTTGCTCAATATCTTATTTCCTCCTCATTTTCAGCCTCAATTACTCTATCAAGTCAGACTGAATTTAAAGTCACATCAGCAGTTAGCAGTCGTGTGTTTATTGGGTTGCTGATACAGCTGAGGAGTTTTTAAAATGAAATATTCAGTGATCAAAAGATCTGGCATTTTCAAAACACATTAACAATGTTGAATATTTTAAGAGGGGTTTGAAAAACTTCCATCGCTGACAATTATATAATCTGTGCCTCTGAACTGCTGACATGCTGGTTTTAAGGAACAGCTTTCACTGAATATGTGAGGTGTTTGGAAATGCAGAGCTTCGGTTCTCACTCGGCTTTGCTCTTTTCAAAAGCCTGAAATTGCATTGATGGGCTGACAGTCTGCTCTTTTTAATGTTTTTGTTCAAAAATGCATTAATGATTGTTTTCTGTCTGTTGCGTTTCAGGTATTAGACCGTACCCGAAGTTCACAGCTGTCATCCATGCCGTCTCCCCTCTGGTGTCCCAGTCCCAGCCCATACTCAAGCTCCTGGCGGCCGTGGCCAAGTCCCAGTACTGTGCACAGGTACACGATTTGAGTGTTTGTGTGTTTGATTGTTCGCTCATTATCTCAAGAATCCTCCACTCATCTCCACCGCGCGTCTGCCAAATTGTGCCGCGTTATGCGGCTCGCTCGTACGGCTATTTTGCGATCGTATTTTCCAACCAGGGCAGCAGCAGAGCTCATCCTCCATCCCCGTGTGCTTGTGTGTTAACTCCGGTGGATTGAATTAGAGCAGCAGTTTGTAGCGGTGCTACATCTGTCTCCATGGCAGCCAAACCCCCTTCAGCACAGCTGGAGATGGCATGTATCGATTCCCCTGCTTGCTCCTTACTAAAGCGGGAAATGAAATGGAATTTGCTCCCTGATGGCTGGTTTTTGTGTTTGCCTGAGTGTGTGGGTGTATATATGTGTGTGTGTGTGTGTGTGTGTTTTTGTTTGTTTCTGCGACCAGCAGAATGTATGACCAAGTGAGTTTGTATTTTGTGTAGGAGGAATGCATTTTGGATAGAAGTACATGGATGTGTGTTGGTACAGGATTGTAGGGCATGTTAATAGTATCTTTTTGTTTGCTCCATCTTTAAGGCACTTCTTGTTTGTAATTATAAAGCCCACTTGCATGCATGCTGTATTTAAGGCATGATGTAGCTTGGATCATGGTTATTTTCTCCTGGAAATATCGCTCATCATGAATCACTCTCTTTCATGTAAACATGTTGATTCTACATCTGACCTTATTCACTGATGCCTTATGGCCATTTTTGCCCGTATCTGTTACTGTGATCACTGCCCCACTGATGGACACAACAGCTTGTCTAAAATAAATAACAGTTTATTAATGTCCGGATTTCTTAGCTTGTCCATCCATCTTCTTATATTTATCCAATTCAGGGTCATGGTGAGACTGGAGTCTATCCCAGCTGTCATAGGGTGAGAGGTGTGATATACCCTGGACAGGTTGCCAGTCTGCTGCAGGGTTAGAGAGGCCATTAAGCTTGCTGTTCTCTCCCTGGCAAACGGCACCGTAAAACAAAAGATGTGTCAGATCCGTCAGCACAAGCCCGCCGGTCGTGCATCCCTTGATTTTTGAAACCTCACTCGTTGTGCCGCTGCAGCCAGGTTGAAGACGTGAGTGTTTACAGCCATGTCAGCTTTTACAGCTGTTTTAATGATACATCGGTACAGAAGCTCAGAGTTTGAATCTCTGAGCTTCTGTACTGATGTATCATTAAAACAGAGGGAGATGTCACACCAGTTTCAAAAGATGAGACTTTTTGGAACAAAGCTTTGAAAGACTTTCAAAATAATTGTCTAATTTCTTTTCTTCTCTTTTTGAATTCTTCTTAGAGGTGTGCACATCGATGCAAATATCAATAGTGCTGATGCAAGTGCCAGTATTGGTTTCAGATCAATACTTTGTTTCTCTGCTTTGCATTTAGCCCACTGACTTTTAAAAATATTTTTCTTTAATATTTTTATAAATGAAAAATACACCTCAAACATACACTGTGAAAAACGTTGATTGTCATGTGTATTTATTTATAGCCTGTAGCACAGTTAAATTACAGAAGCTGAGCCCAAAAGCTTTAGAGACGGGCACGTTTACATTCAAGGTGGCCAAAAAACACAGTTTCAGAATACATGAAAAACCCAAAGGTGTCTTTTGTTGTATTAACTTAAAATTAATCTTAATTGACGAGCCTTGTTTTAATCCAGAGGGATCACTGGTATAAGCAGTTGACTTCAGACCCGATGACTTAAAAAACCTCCTTCTCCTCCTAAGTCAACATTAATAATTTTTATAATAACAACTACATTGACAGAAGAGAAGTGCCACTAGAAAAGCTTGAAAGTTGGAGACTGATTTAAGAGTCTCGCTGGTTAATGATATTTAAATGTTGCCCCTGCTGTCTTATGTCAGCAGTGTGGCTTCAACAAATAAGCAAAGTTAAGATTTACATTTCCAGACTGTGTAACTCAGAGGGGGCGGCATTATTTTTAACGGCACTGAAATGTAATTTTGGCGAAGTCACTTAAAAATGTCGACCGATATCATCTGGAAAAAAGCAAAAGTAAAAAAATTGAACTTGATTATAAAAAATATTTATGTGTGTTAAGAAGATTATAAGGCTGAGCCCAGCAGTCAATGCTGCCTCTGCTGAACATTTCATTGTTTTAGTGAGAAGAATGGGTGTTTAATATTCAGCCCTTCCTCAGTGTGGTGAAACCCAGCTGCACGTCCTATCGTCGACACACTTTCACAGACGCATCCTCTCATAGCAGCAGGCTGAATGAGTACATGCTCCCCTCCTATTATTTTTACGGAGGTGCTTTTGTGTTTGCATTCCTCTGGCTGTGCATGCAGAGTGGAGAGCCAGGTACGCAGCCGGAGTGTTTTCTTCCACTCTCAGCGTGAGGAGAGAAGGAGAGAAGGAGAGGAGAGGAAGAGCAGGGCTGCTGGGCTATGAGGGGATGAGCAAAAGGATATAAATAAATGAATGGAGGGGACAGAATGAAAGAACAGAGAGGGTGGAGGAGGCTAAATTGGACACAAGAAAGCTTTTGAAGCACATTCTGACAGCCTCCCGCTGTGTGTGTGTGTGTGCTCATGTGTGAATGTGTTCACGCACATTCTTGTGGGAAGCGTTTTTTCCTCTCGCGCTGCAGACACACAACAGCTCCTTCACCATTTTTCCTGCAGTCATATAGGCGCACACATGCACAGATACACAGCCTCCACCGGCACCCCTTGGGAGCTGGTGAGCTGACAGAGACACCATCTGTCTTTCTAATCAAACAGGAATAGAAGGCTGTAACAGCTCAGCTCTGTGTGTGTGTGTGTGTGCACATGCATGCATGCATGCATGCAGACTGCATACCTGTTGTTGTTGTCTAACAATGATGGGCATTTTCTCCATCCAGATTTGGCGTCATGAGTGTTTTTGTTCGCTGATAATGTTGAGATGATTTTGCAATTCATGAAACAGCTGAACATCATCTTCTTTCTCCTCACACAGCTGCCGTAGACACATGGAAACACCTTAGCTCAGATATCTGAATAGCTACCAGCGCATAATTTGGCAGGTCCAGTCAGGGTGCAGAGACCCCGAGGGGAACCGCTGCGTGTGACGCAGTTAATGTCAGGATAATGTGAAACTTTATTGATCCCTGCAGGGAAATTCTTATGGGTTGCCTCCATCAGGGACGCCTGAGCACGGTGTCAGCCGCAGCTCTGCACACTGGAACTGGGATGGATTAATTTGCTCACTTGTTCAAGGACATTCCAGCAGGGCAGATGTTAGCTGGCACACAGCAACTGAGCACAACAGGACTGGATGTTGCTGATGGGGCCCTATCAGTTTCTTCTTTACCAGCTGGGTATTAACTACACACTGCAGGCTATGGTTTCATCAGCTTAAAGGGAAAATCTAAAAAAAAAAAGGATTAAACTTGCAAGTCACAGACAAAAAGTCAGTGTCTCTGATGCTTGATGATGCATGCAAATAAAAGTCTCAAGAGTTCAGAGTACAGGAAAGAGAAGCAAGCATCTGCCCCAGGTTGACAGGAAGTTTGACAGATGCTAAATGGACTGATTTTTATATATATATATGTCTAGCCCTTTTCCACTCTATTCTCATTCACCCATTCACACACATACAGGCACTTTTTTTTTTTACACCTAAGTGCTTTCTATCTAACATTTACACTCAGATGAACGCGCCAACACAGAGTTCGGTATCTCGCCCAACGATATTCCGGCATACAGACTGCACCAGCTGGGGG
This sequence comes from Oreochromis niloticus, assembly GCF_001858045.2. Lineage (NCBI taxonomy): Eukaryota > Metazoa > Chordata > Actinopteri > Cichliformes > Cichlidae > Oreochromis > Oreochromis niloticus. Next base: position 15,317,621 of record NC_031985.2, read on the forward strand.
GTCGGACCACCAACCTTCCAATTTGTAGATGACCTGCTCCAATTCCTGAGCTACCACAGCCACCCTTAGACCAAAACAAAAATATCTCGAAAAAACCAATCAAAATACTAAGATTCAGTGCAAACACTGTAACACGGAGTAAAAAAGGCAGACTACCAAGGAAATTGCTTCCTGTTAAACCAACTGCTGATTTCAGTGTAAACCTTTTAGCTTAAATGATAGCATTTTTGGAGGCATGAGGAAGCGTTTTGGGATGAGAGTGGTGGAGAGCCAAGTTGCAGCAAATGCAAACCACGTCTACAGTGTGTATGGGTGCACTGCACAAACATGGCTGTCTGCTAATCAGCTTTTATATATAAAATAATAATAATAATAATACTAGAATTGCGCCCATTCGTTGCACTCACAGCAGGCTGTACTATTTGCCAAATAGCTACTTTCTTTTAATCCTCAAAAGACACCAACAATAATGGTCTCCATTTTCTCCTTGGATGTTACTGATGATGTGCTACTTAACCTTTAACTGCACCAACCACTTTACTTGCTTTTGTTGGAAGACACTGACTTGTCTGCAAACACCTCGCCAACTACTCACTAAGCCGTAGTTAAACTGGAAAAAGTGTGACGCAAACCACCTTGAAGGTAAAAGCTGCGCCTTTTAAACACGTCAGCACAAGTTTCACTGCCACGCTGTGGTTAGTTGGCAAGTGTTTGCAAAAAAGATGCCATTTTTTAATGCAACTGCAAGCAACCAAAGCAATGACAAGGAGATTTGTGCTGCAGCACCCAGTAACCACACATGATCCGATCAGTCCTCAGTGACTGGAAGTTGCCTGGGGGTTGGTATGATTGAGGCCTTAGGCAGCAATGCTTGCTATATGTTGCATCTAGTTTATGCAACAGTTGTAGCTTAGAGCAGAGATGAGCAGGTTGTTCTTAACTCATTTACTGTTTTTAATTATTTTTAATTTTGAAATGCAGAGAAAACCTTCCAAAGTCTTTAAATCCAGAATAACATAACCATGTTTGGCTTACTGCAGTTCCACGGCGACATCCAAAGTTTGACAGGCACGCCACGTCCAGCTAGAGGAGTTTAGTGAGCTTGTGTCGCCACATTATTCCACATCAAATTTAAGATGCATGAGAAGAATGGGTTGAGATATAAGGATGTAACTGTGTGTGTAAATGTGTGTGTAAGGTCAGCGAGGATCGTGTCATATTTGGGTGTGTGTGTGTGTATTTTTCATCAAATATTAATGAGGCCCGCCGTCGTCGTGCAGCGAATCGGCTGACCTGCAGGTCATATAAAACATGATGTGACTGTGGCTGGGAACATGACTTTTTAATCTGAAAACATCATCTAAAGGGAGGTGGAGCATCACGGGGATGTAGCATTAAGAAGGACAACCTGATAATGCAACGAGATCGACTACAGACCGAAATGTAAAAAGCACGCTGGGGACATAATTGGAAATATTTTATCACTTCAGCTGCCCTTTTGTCTCTTAAACGTTTAATCAGCTTGTAATAAGGTGACATTTGCTGGCTGCGGAGCACATAAATGTCGCCTGCTTAGGCCAGTTCATTCTGTTTGGGTTTGAGGAGCTGAATTAGATTCAGTGCACAAGTAAAACTTCCTTTGTTTGTTCTCTCTTTCAGATCATCGTCCTGTGGAACTGTGACAAGCCTCTCCCTGCAAAGCACCGCTGGCCCGCCACCTCAGTGCCCGTCATCGTGATCGAGGGGGAGAATAAGGTGAGCCGCGCGCGCTCGGCCTCTCGGTTACCTCAAAGCCGTGATCCCGATCATTTCTAATTACCTAGCTCGTCTTACACATATATTCTCTGTAAAGCTACTGAATCTTCAGACATTTTATTCAGTGTGAGAGTTTCGGGGAGTTAATGAGTTTCGATTTGTGTCGCAATGATTCCATTAGAGGACAGTTTGTGTGGTTTTAATTAAAGCTCAGTAATGAGAATAATATACACTGAAAACAGAAGGCCTGAAAGGCTAATGCATATTGTGTATTGGAATGATAAGGTGGTAATAATGGCTAAGTGCACCGGCAGAGTAGCTCTACTTTGATCGGAACCAAATATCCAATTAGCTAAAGAAAGTGACAAAATCATTGCAGAGTAACAATTCAGCCATAATCTGCAACATAAATGCACTTAGAGCATTTACTTTTCTTCATCGTTCATCCATTTAAAACTTTTTAGGACTGTAAATATAGGCTATTTATAAAAGATGGAGCCTGAGTCTGTAAATCTGTATTCTTTTTAGCAGCCAACAGGGGGCAACACCTCTGGTTGCAGCTGTGAATCAGATTGGATACAAATGTATGAGGACATGACTCAACCACTCATTTTATATATGATTATATATGATCTCAGTAAACATTTCCCTGATGAGTTTGGGTTCTTAATCTCTGGTTTTTAGTGATTGTAATTTTTAAAAGTGCTCTTGAGCAATAGTCCTCTAGTCTTTCTTTGAACATTTGCTGCTTTTTCAGTCCAGTCCCTGCTCCTGACCATTTCCTTTGTTTGGTAAGCATTAACAGTAACCTGTGAATCATATGAGTCAAGCATAAAAAAGGCACAATGGATAAACCAGCGTTGTGTCCACTCATAACAAACAAGCTAGCAAAGAGCCTGTTTCAAATTGTATCTTTAGCCACTTTGTTACTTGTAACCTGTCACAATAACACGTTATTTGTCCAATTTCTTTAGTTGCACCATTGAAAAATACCACACACCGTTTTGACAGGCATGAAAAGTTGTATTTTTGCACCAGTGAGGTGATTCCCAAAAAGACATTAGCATGCAGGGTGTCCTTAAAAGATTTGAGGAAAGTGCACAAATGGAGAACAAAAGAAGAAGAAACTATAAAAGACCTGACGCAAGACCCAAGAGATGCATCTGGCCCTTCATTCGATCCAGCTACTGTTCACTGAAGCATCATCAGAAATGTATGGAAGCCCGTTTCTGCCACTAAAAAAAAAAAAAAAAAAAAGGATCCATAGCTCAAAATTTTGAGTTGTTTTCTCAAAATTTTGACTTATCAACTCGAAATGTCAACTTATAAACTCAAAGTTTCAAGCTAGCGCCGCCAATCAGTAATCTACGTGAATGACATCATTTCCTTGTTACCCAGAAGCTGAAGCCCTCAGCTACAAATGCTACAGCTAAGCTACCAGTATTACAGCCAGTCATGAATGCACAGATTGCTGAGTATTTTCAATGTGGCTTCACAAATGATGAAATCATTGGCGTTACTGTCAGCAAACGTATTCTCGAAAGCGCCATGTTGTTATACATTGGTAGCTCATGATCCGGTTTTGAGTGCACATTCTTCTGCGCCATATCCTTCTGGGTAACAAGAAAAAGACGTCAATTACGTAGATTGCTGATTGGCAGCGCTAGCTCGAAATTTCGAGCTACTTTTCTCAAAATTTCAAGTTAATAAGTCGAAATTTTGAAAAAATAACTCGAAGGCAGTGTCTCATTGGATGTGTCCATCATTTATATACAGTATATGACTGAAACTAAAAATGGTGTTTTTGTCGTAGATTAGAAAATAGGGACAACTGCCTGTTAAAACACTTCTATGAAACTATGAAAAGAAACAAACCTTTCCCTCTGATATTTCTCTTGAAAGAAGAATAATCGTCTAAATAAAATATAAAAAATTCTATTTAATCAGTTAAATAAATCAACAGCTCAGTTCCCTTAAATTGACACGCCGTTAAAAGTGACAAATTTGTTTAATTCTGAAATCTTCTCTTTGAAAATGTTTCCACACAGACGGCAAGAAAAAGCTTTCGACGATGGGTAATGTGCATAAAAGCTATGTTTACCAGTGGGCGTCAATTTTCTCAGCATGTCAGCTTAGAGATATTTTTCCCTCTGTTATGACTGTCGGTGTCATAAAATGCATATTTTTCCGGGTTTTTAAGTAAACCCTCCAGCGAGACGTAACCCAGAGCATGCCTCAGTGGCATTTATTATGACATCCGCATTAGGCTTTTATGCTGAAGGTACTGCCCCGTGAAAAGCATTGCTGTGTTTACCTTAACCTCCCTCTGACCTCTAATTGTACGAGTCAAAGGTCAAACGTGGACACGCAGTTTGACATTTGAATTTAAACTCAGATCCGAGCTGGCTTGTTCCTTTTTCAAAGAGCGTCTTTGAGGTGTTTTTTGAGAGGGAAGTGGGATCTGTTGCTCGGCTGTATTCCTGGACATCAGACTCATCCGGAGCCCTCCTTTCCCCTTCTCCCTCCGAGGACTTAACTTCACCTGCCAATCAGGGAAAGTGGCTTTCACATCAGTGTCAGTCACTCGGCGGTAGGCTGGGTTTATGGTTTACCTCTCCCCGTGGCTCTGAGTGGTTTCTCCCAAGCTGTCAATCACAGTGGGAAGCCTCTGCGTGTAGCTGTGTTGCTTGTGAAAAGCGAGCAGAACGGGCTTAGCGCACTGCTGTTGTGTGTGTTTATGTGCGTGCGCCAGGCAGCCTGTGGTTTGTTGTGGTTGTGGCGTTTTATGTGTTTACCGTGGTGAGCCAAGCTGTGTTCCTCCACCCCACAGAGCGCGAGCGAGAGAGAGAGCGTTCGTCATCCCTCTCGCCTTTTCCCTGCCACTTTTTTCCCCCCTTATCCCATCTCTGCTTCATTCCTTCCCTCACTCACACATCCGCTGTTTTTATCATTACTCTTTCTTTTATCGTGTTTTTGCTTCTGTCTATCTCTGCATCTCTTTCTCCCCACCTTCTTTTCTTGCTTGTTGTCCTGGATGTTACCAGAAGTGTAGAAATATTGACGTCATGAGTCGTGGTTGGAAGAATCGCCAAATTCGCTTCCTTTTGTGGTTTTTACGTCTTCTCACGTCTTTGCGTATGCGAGGATGAATTGTGGCATGTTGTTTTTCCGCAGAAAGGAAATCTTTAAAATAAAGCAGTTTTAGCAGATCCAAGTTTTCCCTCAAAAAAATGAACCACTTTATTAGGTACAGCCTAATAACGTGGACCTTCTTTTGCCTTCAGAGCTGCCCCAGTTCCTGCCGGTGCCGCAAACATTCCTCAGACATTTGTTGCACGTCAATGATGTGAATCTCCTGTTGCACCACATCTTTTAGACTTTGATCTGGGCTTGGAGCTTATTTGAGTGCATTGAACTGATTGGTGTGGTTAAGAAACCAGTTTGAGGTAATTTTGAGCTTTGTGACATGGTGAGTTATCCTGCTGAAAGCAGCTATCTGAAGATAGTACACAAAGGATGGGCAGAGACCAAACAGCGAAAAATGTACCAAGAAAATCCCACACCATTACATAACCAGGATGGATCCAGGCTTTAATGTTATCTGCGTCTAATTCTGATCTCACCATTTGAGGTTGTCATAGAAACGGAGACTCATCTGACCAGGAAACATTGTTCAAATCTTCTGTTGTGCAGTTTTGGTGACCCCGTGTGAACTGTGGCCTCAGGTTCCTGTTCTTAGCTGACATGAAGGTTCAACATGTTGTGTGTTCGGAGATGCTCTTCTGCATACCTTGGCTGTAGTGAGTGGTTATTTGAGCTTTCTTCTTATCAGCTTGAAGCAGTCTGGCCATTTTCCTCTGACCTCTCACATCAACAAGGCGTTTCTTACAGATTACTGGAAATTTCTTTTCTTTTTAGCGCCGTTCTCTGTAAACCCCAGAGATGCTTTTGTGGGATAATCCCAGCGGATGAGCAGTTTCCGAAACAGACCAGCCCATCCAGTGCCAACAACCATGCCACATTCAGAGTCAATTAAATCACGTTTTCCCCAATCTGATGCTCAGCTTTAACTTCAGCAGATCACCTTGACCACACCTACATGCCCAAGAGAATTAATTTCCTGCCATGTGATTGCACAAAACGAGCAGTTGTACCTAATAGAGTGGCTGTCGAGTCTGCAGTATTTCTCTATTAAATGAGTCCAAGCAAACTGCTGTAACTTTCCACTTCTTATTCTGTTGTGGGCAATTAAACTCCTGTTAAACACCATGCAAGACAAGCACAAGCCTCCTAAAGCTGAACAAATCAGCTTAACAAAACTCACTGGAAAAGCTTTTCCATCTGAAGAAAAGGGAAAGAGAGAAAATTTTGCTTACTGGCAGCTTTTTGTGTTTACATGTGAGGGCCCGTGGGTCAACACTTGATAAGGTGAAGATAATTTGAAGCCCCAAAGAAGAAAATTACAGGATGCACGGTGTGCAGTTTCCATTGCAGTTTAATGAAAACTGTGGAAGGTGCTCCACAAACTGAGCGTAACACCCTGGAAAACAAGGACTAGTTTTTTTTCCCTTTCACAGCGCTTCGCCCAGCGCCTCCACCTCCTCCTGCAGTGTTGGTAGTTAAAAGATAAGTCCAAGAAAAATAAAACAAATAAGTTGATCCTTCTTCAGCTTTGTATTTATTCTTCTATCGGCGGCATTATATAAACACGTCAGTGAATCACACTAATGCACTGGATGGCATGTTTTGGCATTAAAGTGAACATGGCCGCTGCGATAATCCCACACACCCCGCACTCCTGCTGCTGCAAATACCCACCAGAGCGCTGAATAGTTATTAACGCGAGCCGTTCCAAACAAGTCCAGTGCCCAGCTGTTTCAGGAAATTGCGTTTTTCCTTTAATAATATTAAATTATGGATTTGGTATTGTGTTTTTTTGGGGGGGGGGTTTTAGGATGTGTGCCTTCATTTGAAAGCTTGGCTCTAGTACCACAGACATGTGGTTGCATTGTTGGTTTTGGTTTGTTTGAGGGATTTGTCGACAGTGCGGAAAAAAACACCGAATAATACAGATTTTATCCTTCAACCACATCCTGTCTTTTCCTCCCTCTGTCGTCTTCTCACGGTGGCCAACAAAATCTGGTTTGTGACTGTTGGTTTAAGCCGTGCGAGGATCCTGGCAGCACTTGATATGGTTTACATGCACTGGTGGTCCTCCCTTCCGACGTTCCCTACGTCTCTCTCCTCTGCTGCTGTCCTTTAGAGAGGAGGTGAAGTGCTGCAGGCAGATTCCTGCTGCAAGAGCTCACATTCCTGGAGAGAACCAGGAAGCCCCAGGCTAATATGTCTCACTTCTAACATTACAAACCATCTGGGGCCTGGAAACATCAGCTTCTCATCCTCTCTTTGTCTCTTTTCGTCTCTTTCAGTATTCGCTGTTTGTCTCGCTGTCACTTCCTCGCCTCCTGTCTCCTATCCCTGGTCTTACTCCTCTGCCTCTTTGCTGGTATCCTCTATGTGTCTTTCTGGTGGGAAAACAAGTGGGGGGGGCACGGAGCAGAGAGACGGGGTTGTTTTGTTTCTCGCTTTATGCCCGCAGGACATCATGGCAGTAATGACGACAATGAAATGAGAGGGAGGGTACCGCTTCTCGTCTTTCTTCTCATTTTCTCTCCAGCGTTTTTTCATCTTTTGCTGTCACTCACGCACCTCGGCTCTTCCACCCCGTTCGCATGTGATCGACAGCAGAAATTGTTGCCGCCGCTGGAGTATTTTCGGGAAGATGGGAAGTAGACGGCACTTGGCCGGACAGGCTGTTCCCATCGCTGTCGGGGCTCCACCGTGTGAGCGGGAGTGTGATGAATTTTAGAATTGCTGTGTGAGCAACATTTAAAGAACTATAAGAATTTTAAGAATCTCAGTTCGCATTCCCATAGGAATAAACACAAATGCTGTGTTTATGAGATTTTCTCCCTGGCGTCTACTGCAGCCACCTTCAGTTGCTGCGTGTTTGTGGGTCTCTCTGCCTCCAGTTTGGTATTTAATAACTGAAAAACACGCTCTGAGGTCAAATGACTTAAAAAGCAAAGAATATCTTTGCCTTGAGAAACTCTTGGGTTGCTTTTGGAGTTTGCTTTGGGTCGTAATCCATTTGCAGTGTGAAGCGCTGTCTGGTCAGCTCTGCAGCGTTCGGCTGAAGCTGAGCAGAGAGCATAGCTCAGTACACTTTAGAGTTCATCCCGCTGCTTCTATCAGGAGTCACATCATCAATAAACACTAGTGACCCAGTTCCACTGGCAGCCATACACGTCTATGCCATAACACTACCTCCACCATGCTTGACAGATGATGTGGTGTGCTTTGGTTCCTGGCTGTTTCTGGTTCAAGTTAATATTGGTTTCATCTTATTGTTATGAAATTTAGCAAGGGGTTGATTTTCCTGCAAGCTCACCGGGTAGCAACTCCTGAATCCCAAAGAAGTACATCAGAAGAAACTCTGCTTATTGTCTTTGATTGTAAAAGAGACCACAACTGACAAAATGAGTGACTGAGACCCTAAACGCACCAGGAAGGGCATTGCTATAGCTCACCTGGTTAAGCAGGTGGCCCATATGCAACAGGCTCTGAGCATTTCCTGCATGTCCTTCCCACACACTCTGCTTTCCTGTCTACATATAATAACCAGGTTTAAGGTATTCCACCTGTCATAACCAGATGCTACATCTGCCTGTGTCTGTGGTTTTAGAGCAGTTTGTTAACAATTTAGATTTCCCTTAGCATGAAAATGGGGTCATTAACATTATTTTTCTCTACACTCATAAAAATTAACTCATAAAGTTTAAGTCAAGGCACCAAGAGTCCAACCACAGACTCGTAATCTTTACATTACAGCACACCTGCATGTCTTGGAATATTTATTTAAAAAACTCAAATAAAGAGCATATATTAGGTCCTCACTTTTTTTTGATTCTGCTAAAAATTAAAACAGATATTGGACTTAATTTAAATAATATGAACATTTATATAGTAAAACAATTTTTAATTTACATATATTTGCACATAAATGACTGAAGTCTTATTTTATACTCCTTTAGGCTTTTTAAATTGAGTTCAAGTGTTTTCCTTCTTGTATTAAAATGTTTGTTTCACCTAATAATCAGCTGAATTTGAAGATTTTCAAAAAGTCCCTTGAGTCATCCAGTAAAACTGGTCACGTGCTTTTCTCCTGTTATCTAAAGGACCTGGCAGACAAGCCAAGTCTGCACGCTGTGCAAATCGGTTCTGATTTAAGTGTTCCTTTTGTTTGTAGGACTAAGTGCATGGTCACACTGCTTGTACAATAAAAGTTATCAGGAGCTGGAGCACTACAGTAGATAAGAGGCTTTCTGCAGCTTGACTGCAAAACCAGAATTTTTGGGAGGGGTTTGGTTGTTCTGTTGTTTTTGGTGCCCTTCGCCTGCAGAAGTGATAAAGACCCGTTGAGAGTGAGGTCAGCAGTGACGCTCGGCAGGCAGACAATGGCAGGTGTTTACAGAGAAACGAGGTCAACTTTGACCACTCTTAAATGTAAATGTAATGGCTTTTCTGTGCAGGCGGTGCTTTAAAAGAACAAGAATCCTCAGAGAGGCCTGACCTTCAGAGCCGCGCTGAATAACTAAACAACGCTGCGTGAGAGTGTCTACATCTATGCGACGTGTATCTCGATATGTCCGTGCGCATTAAAGCTGTGCGTTTCTCTGCTGTTTTCTATTTGCGTGGGAGGCGGTTCGAGTTCGAGCGCACATGCAGATTACGACACACACGCTCTTTTGTCACTGAGAAACCGCTGTTTTCTCATCCGAATGCCTTTCATCACAGCCAAAGACCAAACAAGTCTAAATATCCTCAAGATGTTGATCTTTCCATCCACCCACCAAACCTCATCCACGAACACTCTCTCTGCCTCCAGTAAATATTCAAGGACCGTCATGCATTATACAGTTGGGTTTCATCCACTATTAAATATACATATTGTGTTTTCAACAGCGGCTGAGATAAAGTAAATTTGGGCCACATGTAAGACACATGACTCACACTAAGGTGTCTGACTACATTTGGGTGTTTTTATTGATTTAAAAGAGCGAGTCGACCCTGCAGCAGTAATGGAAACTAGTATCAGCACTATCTCTGTAGCAAACGGCAGGGTGCAGCCTGCAGTAAAGCGTAGGATATTGGCTTTTCTCTCATTCGCTGTGCACCGCTATTTGTTGATGTCATGGCTTGTTGTCTCCTCTGAATCTCATGAATTTGTGAGGGATCATTAAAAATGCATGCGGCAGATATTGAGAGCAAAAAGGAATTTTTATTCCAAGATTTATCTCAAGGTGAAACTCTGCATTTAGCACTGGGGTCTGGTGAGCTTTGGGTAGCGACTCAGAGCGGGTGGGCTCGTCTGCAGTGCTCCGGGTACACGAGGGGAAACAATGACTGGAGAGTGCACCACGAGCAAAATGACTGCGACTGTTTGTGATAAACTTGGGATATTGTTGCCCTTGAAATAGTTGACTTCAAAGATGGGGACCAGGTCTGTGATCACTTGCTGACTTGATGATGATCACATGGCAGTAAGACGGAGTTTAGTCTGCTCTTGGTTTGCTGTCCGTTTGCATTTGAATGAGGTAAAGTTGGCAGTTAAGTGCAAACTGTTTGTGGTAGTTAGGTGATTAACTTAACTGTCATATATCTTGGATAAATCGGCAGCAGTTGCAAATCTTTTTCCATCTACATGCAAGAAATTCACATTTATTACTTCCTTTCAGACTCCAGCCAGAGCTGATGAGACTAGCAACAGCACTTCAGAAATTCCTCCACAAATAGTGACGTAGATGCTGCAGGATAGCAAATTAACTCCATTGCATATAAGAATATAACCAGAATCCAACCAGTTGGCAACCAGTTCAGTCCCCTATTGCAAAGAGATACATCGTTGCTCTTATATCTGATTCTGTTTGAGTGCAACGTGTTGGCAGTTATTTGCCATTAGACAAGTTTCCCACCAGGTGACCTGTGCAGTGGCCTTGCAATCAAACGTGGTCAGCCAGGCCTAGAGGATGTTGCAAACGCTGGTAACCAGTTGCAAAAGCAAGAAAGTTTAATGCAATCATCAGGCAAGCACCAATTTATTTATTTACTCCCAAGTAGGTTGCCATCCTGTTTTTACTGTATTGTGACTGAGCTATACAGCAGCTATAAGTGCTATTTTTAGAATAATAACTACTTGCATGTGATTTTCATGAGCTCTACTTTCAGCTTTTTAGCAACTTTCAGCAGATTTGGGAGTTACTAGCCTCAATTTTACCGTTTTACTTTAGTGTCAACATGTGCAGTCTCACTTTGAAGCCATTTTCTGCTACAGTAAAACCTCTAATCATCAACTTTAGTTTGATGCTTGTTACTGAGGTTGGTAGCACAAACCAAGCAAATAGCTGCCAGCTTTATCTGTCAGTAAGCAGCTAGCTGGTGAAACAACAAAGCAGCATCTGCCGGGAGTAATCTAACAATCAGCTAAACAGAGAATGAATAGTGAACATGTATTGATCGGGTGGGCAGGAATACACCTCCACCTGTACGCTCTGTGTGTAAATAAGCAGCTGTTTGTTGTCTGCTCTGAATCTCATGAAATTATGAGGAATTGTTAAAAATGAATGTGGTAGATTTCAGGAGCAAACGGAGTTGTTATTCTAAAATGTATCTCTTGTTTTAAGCTCTCTGTTTATGTTTTGTTCTCGGCTCCACTGAGCACTCCTTAGCATCTTTCAGCTCAATTTTCGGGGGTGGGGGAGACTCTTGCCTTGATTTAACAATTTTAATTCAGTCTCGACGCTCTCATTGCAGCCATTTTCACCGAGATAAAACAGACAAAAATGCAAATTGTCTGTCTGTTAGTCGGTGAATAACGGAGCATGTAGGAGCTAAAGAGAGACACATTTCTGCCAGGAGTTGATATAAATCTAACAAACAGCTAAAAGGAGAGTGAACAGTGAACTCGCTTTGATCAGGCAGACGGAAACACAATTCCAGCTAAACGCCGTAACACACCAACATAAAAGGGGGGTTGTCATACCGATGTAAAAAGGGGGATATTATCTCATTGTTTATGAAAATTGCTTCCCCAAAGTGCCAAAGAAAACCAGTTACAGCAGGTTTACAGACTGTGCAGGCGTTTCTCCATTTGTAAATGAAAGTTTTGATCCTGGGAAGTGACCCTAAAGCTGCAGTTTTCCTGGCAAGGGAAAAAAAGACAACTCGGCTATGCCGTGTTTAAGTTTTCTCCTACCATCAGCGCCAAAAAAGCAGCAGAAACCAGCTCACATGATTTTGTCTTTAAAGTGCAACAATTCCCTGAAATGCATTATCTCAAAATTGAAATCGTCTCGTTCAGTCAAGTTTGATTAAAACTGTTGTCTGCACGAGTGCTGTTTAATAAAAGAATGAATGTCTGAGGGGTTTACTTTATTATTTCCCGCTGTGCTCGGATCTAGATTTGCTATTAGTGTAATTTGAAGATGGGATCCCAGCTTTTGTCAGTCCACTGATTTTTAACCCTCTGTCCTTTGTGTCTCCCCCTGCAGGTGATGAGCAGCCGCTTTTTGCCCTACGAGATCATTGTGACCGACGCTGTCCTCAGCCTGGATGAAGACACAGTTTTGTCCACCACTGAGGTATCCTCTAATAAACACAGCGACTCTTCTTTGTCTCTCCGTCTGCTCCACTGGAGTTGTAAAGTTCGACACTCCCTTATTGCATTCCCTCTTTCTGTTTGTCCCCGCTGCTTTAAAGTTGGCCCCCCAAAATTTGCGGCCTGGTTCTTTAATCTCTTAAAGTCTAACTTTCATTCCCGAGGCCTTGCTTGCTTTTCTCTCTTCTCGTGCGCTTTTCTGCCTCTTTTTCCTTCCCTCTCCTTTTCTTCCCATCGCCCACCTCCTGTTTTTGGCTCTACCTCTCCTGTCCCCTATTCGACGGCAGCACTGTTATGGGCATTTTTGTTCCACATGCTGGCGGGGCTGTTCCTGTTTTTCTTTTTTTTTCTTTTCCTGGGGATACGTTTTGGCGCGGCATCATGGGAAGTCAGAACATAGCAGAATGAAATGAGTTTATGTGGCAGATCAAGATGGCAAGACGGAAGGGAAAATCCATCCCCGACAACTGAATCGACCTGCGTTACTCCCAAGAAGACGGTCGGATCACGAAAGCAAGCACTTTTCGAAGTTTCTGAGCTCAGGGAATGTCGATGCCAGGAAACTTGAGAAAAGAGAAAGAAAAAATGAAGAGTAAAAACCGGTAATCTCCCCATCCACCCACTCCTTCTTTTAAACAAATGATTCAAAGTGCAGTTTCTGGCCCCGGCGTCTTTGTTTTCTCATTTTTATCCGACTCTCTCCACCCTTAAGTGAAGATGGCGACGACGAGAGCTGTCTTTAACAATGATACTCACTCCTTTGAATATGACTCCCGGTTCAGTCGGAAAGTAGGCAGAATTATGAAAGTCGGTGAAATATTTTCCTTGTGATTGTAATATCATTCAGCTTCCATCCCTTTTATTTTGAACTGCAGGCAGGAGCAGAAGAAAGTAAGAGCACTCATTATTTTCCTTCAGGGCTTTTTCATATGTACAAATTTTGGCAGGAAGAACAGATAGATAGTGTTTTATGGTGGATTTGAAAATTTTCTCTTCTTTTTTAATATTCAACAACATAAGCAGCCTCACAGCGTAGTATAGTGATGTGTGGTGTAATGCAGAGCAGGCTGTTCGAGGAGCCGCTGAGACCTTTCTGATGTTTTTGTCTAATTATTTGATTGAGCGCTTTGATCGCCGCTACAGGCAGCTGCTTAGGAAAGACTGCTTTGTGTTTCATGAGGTTTTGCCTCGGTTGTATTTTCACTCGAGTGTGTTTTGAACGTGTTGTTCCTTTGTTGGGTCTCATTGTAGTCTCTTTCATTTCCTCTTTATCTTTTTTTTTCCCTCACACAACACACCGTAAATAGATACAGTTTTTACACCTTTGATTAATGAAAACAACAACTTCACTTTATTTGGCTTTTGTAAGAAAATATTTAACACGGCACTTTCCAACAAGGGTTTATAATGACGTTAATGGTGTGGATATTAGGGATGCACTTATCCAACTTTTTTTACTGATAGAGGAACGATCTGATGCCATTTAAACATCGTTTTGCTGATTTTGCAAGTTAAAATGTAACAACTGAAAAGATCCAAGAATATAAATTGACTGAATTGCTATTTATCGGTAAATAACAAGAAATTGGACCAACATAAATTAAAAGATTTAATAGATCCATAAAGGTTTTACTGATTTGGTGTGACCTTGACTTTGACCTCCTTGGCGTCCATGCTGGATTTGCTTTACTCCACTAATGATCTAGAACAGGGGTTCCCAACTCCAGGCCTCGAGGGCCGGTATCTTGCAGTTTTTAGATGTGTCCGTGATCCCAACACAGCTGATTCAAATGGCTAAATTACCTCCTCAACATGTCTTGCAGTTAGTTCTCCAGAGGCCTGGTAATGAACTAATTATTTGATTCAGGGGTGGTGACCCAGGGTGAGATCTAAAACCTGCAGGACACCGGCCCTCGAGGCCTGGAGTTGGGGACCCCTGATCTAGAAGATGTAAAACAACAAAGAACAAGACTGAAGAGATTGACCCTTGGGACCGGATCACGATCTGATCCAGACATTGGATTGGTGCATCCCTAGTAGCTGGAAAACATCTGCTGAGCTGTGAAAATTACCCCTTATTTATCCTTCCCTCCCCAAAACATACCAGAGCAACAAGCACCTTTTTACAGTACCCGGCTGTCGTGCTTTTCTTGGCACAGTTTCTCCATAGTAGGGTTATTGTATATGAAAAGTGCTGAACAGTAGCTTTTCATTTTGATCAGGCTGAAGTTGATTAAAAAGAAGAAAAAAATGTGTACATTTTTGCCACAAAGGTGTCCAGAGGGTACTAAATTTGAGTTTCTTATTAGAAAGAGATTCTTTATAACGAATGTTTTAATCTCTCTTTGTCTAGGTGGACTTTGCCTTCACTGTCTGGCAGAGTTTTCCAGAGCGAATCGTCGGTTACCCCGCCCGCAGCCACTTCTGGGACAGCAACAAGGAGCGCTGGGGCTACACCTCCAAATGGACCAACGACTATTCGATGGTCCTGACTGGGGCTGCCATCTATCACAGGTGCACTTCAGTCTGTTAAACCAAACCCTTCCTTCTCAAGCAGCTGTTTACCTCCATGTTAAACGTTTCTCATTGTCCTTAGATTCTCCTTGTGTTACACGAGGCTCGCTGTTGCTCCGCTCTGCTCTCCAGTGTTCGGTTG
Organism: Oreochromis niloticus; assembly: GCF_001858045.2. Taxonomy (NCBI): domain Eukaryota; kingdom Metazoa; phylum Chordata; class Actinopteri; order Cichliformes; family Cichlidae; genus Oreochromis; species Oreochromis niloticus. The sequence goes on from NC_031985.2 coordinate 15,332,749, forward strand.
TCTTTCTTTTGATGCGGCGCTTTGATGCGGTGATCTGTAGATTATGAAAGCAGATGTGATGTTCAGCGTAGCACAGCCTCGGGAAACCAGTGTTTTGACACGGAGTATGTTTTATCCCAAAAAAATGTCAATTTGTCTGCCGCGCAGCCCTCGATAGTTCCCGCGTTTAGTTCGACTACAGTCCTGTCAGCTTCAATATGGCTTCACTCAGCTGCGATGGGAGCAGTCCATTAAGCTTAAGTCAGCCAATCACCGCAGCCGAACGCTTAATCACTTTCAATAAGTCACTCGTTCAATCCATCCAAGAGCTTTAACAGTCATCTCAGCGATGGTGTGGCTTTTAATGTGAAATATTCACTTTTTATATTTAATTTAAGCTGTCAGCACAACCGGCTTTAAACCTTTGAAGCTCTAACACTGTTTATTTAGAAGTTTTTCAAGCATTACTTTCAAAATAAGAGCTTCAGTAGAATTAAGACTATTAAGGATTTAAGTGCCACTGGTTTCAATCTGGGAGCCTCTAAATACTCTTCTTCCTGTCCTCTCAGGTATTATCACTTCCTGTACACCAACTACTTGCCCACCAGCCTGAAGAGCATGGTGGACCAGTTGGCCAACTGTGAGGACATCCTGATGAACTTCCTGGTCTCTGCTGTCACCAAGCTGCCGCCCATCAAGGTCACACAGAAGAAACAGTACAAGGAGACCATGATGGGACAGGTAAGAGGGCAGCAGCTGTGACCACTACACCACACCGCATGTGGAAGTGTGAATACTTACAATGCTTAGATCCATCTCTTTGTTGTACTTGGAGAGCTTATTAGCGTTGGGGTTCTTTTAAAAAGAAGAGGATAACGGCCGGTCGAGAAAACTGGTTTGCATCTCATTACTGGATGTGACTGAGCCCGTAACAATTTACAATGCTGGATACAGAGCAGCCTTATTATACGGACCTCTTTGAATTTGTCCTTCTTTTCATGAGCCGTGATTCATGCTGAAGCCAGTGTTGTTTTCTTCCCTTCATGAGTGTGTCATGGCCTTTCAGCTGGAGCGAAGCCGTGCTGCTTTATGAACAGCATGAATTATTCTCTTTAAAAATCCTCTGGTATGGCCCACGGAAAAAAAAACAAAGAAAAAAAAAACAGGGCAAGTCATAACGGCACACAGACAAAAGCACAGAAAGGAGTCGTGCCGGTCCCGAAGCCTTGCGTCACGCTTTCTCGTCGGGCTCCGGCCTCTCAAATATGACGGAGCTGACGATTTATTGAGAGAGGTTGACGTCAGTCATCGTTCAGTGATGGCTTTCTCTTGTCACTATGATGAAAGTCTGACCATGATTGAGTCAAAGAGCTTCTTGTTGTGTAGTGCACCTCTAAAATCCCTGCTTGTTAATGATCGTGGTCCAAATACGCTGACTGAAAAGTGGATTGAAATTAGTATAACATAAGAGTTTCAGCATTGGACTATTTAGTCAGTTATGGACAGATACTTGGTGCTTTTCCACTCTTTTGGAGCACTCAATCCACTTTCTTACCCAGACACACAAGCACTTCTGTGTCTAAGCACTTTTAACCTTCACATATTCAAACCCCAACAGATGAGGATCTGACCCGCAAACCTTCCAACTGGTGGCCAACCACGCTACTTCCAGAGCCACGGCTACCCCAGTTAGCTTTTAACTCTTTTAGCGGTCAATCAAACAATTTCACTCACATTTGTAACATGTCTGTTTATTGTTATTTCCTGTTATTATCAGGAGGGTTTATGCGAAAATACAGGAGTCCGCCTAGATACTGGTGACAAAAAATGCATCATTACCAAATGGACCGGTTCACATATTGTGCTTTCCTACTGTACTGGAGCACTGGAAGCACTTTTATACAACATGTTTCATTCATTCATTGACACACATTCACTTTTTTCTACTCCTGAGTGTTTTCAATCTAACATTCACACTCAGTTGCTTTCCCAAGGATACTTTGGGAAGCAAACTACAAACTTTCCGATTAGCAACGACCTGCTCTCCCTCCTGAGCTACAGCCACCCCTTAAGAAGAGGAATTCAAGGCTCTGATCATTTCAAGCGCTGCATAGTATAAATATAACATGTGCATGTCCACATGCGATTATAATCCCGGCTTTATCCGCCATGCTTGCTAGAATGGAATAATGCAGACATAAGAGAAATGCGGCCCTCCTCGGTCATGCTCATGCATATGACATGAACTGTGGCAAAATGAAAAAGCAAAGTAGTTCCTTCTTTCTCTGCCTCACTCATACATCATAGATTTGGTTTCATAAACTCTTGCACACTTGCAAAATATTGTTTTAAAGGGGTCCTACTGCGGTCATTTCCATACTTTTCATCCTTGCTTGGAATGATTTACAGTTCAAATATTCCACGTTTATAGGATTTAGAGGAGTTTGACGTCCATGCTTTTGGCTCACAGGGATTACTCGAACGTATTCTGAGCTCATTATTTGAAAGTTTGGCCATGTTTAATATAATTATTCACTGTTGTAACAGGATACATATGACAGAAACTAAGGAAAAGCATCTCAGAGGCTCTTTAAAGATGTTACCACTGATATTTTATAAAGATCTGCAAAACTGGATTTTGTTCCAAAACACAGTCGACTTGTAATTAGTCTTTTCATGTTCCCCCAGGATCTGCATCTGTTATTGAAAACTCAAACTTTTCTTCTTTTTGTTTTTCCTCCTCTTTTCCATTCCCTCCAGTCTTCAAGGGCTTCTCGCTGGGCTGACCCGGACCACTTCGCCCAGCGGCAGACCTGCATGAACAAGTTCGCCAGCTGGTTTGGCGCCATGCCACTGGTCCATTCCCAGATGAGACTGGACCCCGTCCTGTTTAAGGACCAGGTCTCTATCCTCCGCAAGAAATACAGGGACATCGAGAGGCTCTGACAAGACCGCCGCCCCCTCGGGGGAGACCCTACGCAGGGGGAAAGAGACTCTGTGGAGATTAGGAGTCATCAGAGTACAGGGGGATGGACAGGGAGAGACACGGGTCTGTCTTCCACTCAGCACATTGCCAATGACCAGAGCGCCGCTGCTGGAAAGACTCGATGAGGAAAGGGATAAACGGGGAACGAGCGTATGCCGTTTGGGTGTGAAAAAAGCAAAGAGGAGTACACAAACTGACGGGCTTACCAAACAGTACTGTATGTTTCACACATGTGCAAACACGCAGCACGCACTACTGACGACAAGAACTCTTGGATAGAATATTTTTTTGTATGACACGGACGAGGACGACATCGTCTCTCCTGCTCTTTTGGCACACGCGCGGGACGATGGTAGAAGACAGGAAGGTGTTTGTGATCTCAAACCTGGCAACCCAACCTGTCGTCCCAAGCAGCCTTCCCTACTCTGGATCAGGACATAATACTGGACTCATTACCAAACTCCTGCTTTGTAAACCCATGAATATTTTCTTTCCCCGAGTTAAAAAAACAAACACTGTCCAACCTGTTCTTTTTTTTTTTAGCAGCCATTACTTCCTAATATTCTCAGCAGTTGACAAACACCCCGTGTCTCCTACCCTTGGCTCGTTCCTTTATGAGTTGATCTAGCTTTTATAATGGTCTATCTGCTCCCATGTTATCACGAAGATAAGTTAGGAAAACATCTCATTTCATGTCCCATTTTCCTCTCGTACTCGCCACAGCAGTTGTACTTTTCTCATCTTTTTTCCCCCACTTACTTTCATCATCTTTTATCCCCTCCCTCCTCCCTTCAGACTCTCTGCTCTCCCTCTTGTCCGTGTATGTGTGTGTGTGTGTTGTGTGTGCAGACCCTTGAAAAGTTGGCGCATCCAACCATAAGCCCGAGCGGAGTACATTTTCCCTCCGTTGGAATGAGCGAAATGAACATTTCTGGATGAAATGGAGCAGAACGTTGCATTCTAACCCAAACTTTTTTTTCTCCTCCCCCCTCCTCCCTCTCCCTCCCACCCCTCTTCCTGCATGGTCTCCGAGCACCATCCTTACTGTGGAGAGGGGGGGGGACCATAGCAGGTCTTTAGTGACCAGCATCGTTTCAGAGGACAGATTTTTAACGCTGAGCGCATCAGTGCCATTCTGACATCAGGGTCTGCCTTTAAAATTGTTTATTGCACATCACGTTGCCTACATCCGTTTGAGATGCTCTCTTGTTGAAATATTATAATCGCCACTTTTATGTGTCTCTCCTGGCGCCCTGATTATTTTTATTTTTATTTTTTCTCACCCCTCCGTGACATATCCAAGGACCTCGGAGCCATTAAATTGACAAAAGGTTTTCTCCTCCATTTGTCAGGCAGAGATACGTTTAGGCTTCAATTAGGTATTTCGTTTGAAGTGCTGTTTTATTCCCAGAGGACACGCTGTTGATGAAACACCGAACATTATGGAGCATAGCGTTTGCGAAAACAGTGACCGACAAACACGACCTGCTGTCTAATGCTATCCTTGGGATGACAGCTTTTTCCCCCTTGGCACACACCACCTCCCCTGCATCAGTGTGTGTGTGTGTGTGTGTGAGAGAGAGACGGTGGCCACGCTTTGGTGTCTTTTCTATGCCTGACACTTTTTTGCACCTTAAATGATCTTATTGGTATCGGACAACCAGATCAAAATGCTTAAAAAACTAGATATCTTGACCTTTAATTGATCATTTTTAAAGAGAGGCTGTCAGGGGAACAAGAAAATAAAGGTGGCTGGCTCATAGCTGAGCTGCTGTATGCTGTCATTAGGTCTGCATGCAGCGTGCAGGCGGGAGCACAGGCGGTCCAGTCACACATTTAGTTTGCAGACACTTGAATGAAAGCAGCATGCTTTTAGTGGCCTTTTCTGTCAGGCAGCCATTCAGCATAATGTCTCAGCCAAAGCTGCTCAGCGTGTTAATCAGTTAGCTGTCACTGACATCGTCAACATCAGTGTCACACATTCAGTGGCTGCTTTAGATTAATTTTTTTTTCCTTCCTTCACACTTTGTTTTTATTTTTGCTTGACAAAGAGTTGATGTAAAATGTATCGTAAAGCCTTCGCTGTTTCAACAAAAGGGACAGACGTGCTTTGAAGTGCCATATCCAAATGCTACTATAGCAGATCTGCTCTGTTTCTGCGAATCATATCAAACCCAGCAGGACTAACTTGCGTTGTGTGTGGTTTTTTTTTTTTGTTTGTTTTTTTTGCATTTTTGCCCCAATCATGTCACTGTTTTGAATATCACTGTTTGTGTTTGTGTTCTGAAACTTTAAAACTTGGAGTCGTTTCCCGGGAGATTCGTCGTCAGTGTAACAACATCGATACTTTGCGATTCTGGGAAAATCATGCTCCTCGCGCGGTCTGCATCTGGCCTCTGTTTCATCTTCAAAAGAACCATATTGTTTCAATCCATATCAAGCCTTTTATGTCTGATTGTCAGAATTACTGTTGTTGATCGTCTCAAGACAACCACATTCCCCAGCTTTGCAGATAATCCACACACACTAAAAAAAAAAAAACCCAACCCGCCACCTATTTCAAACCCCTGGTCTCAGCACTGTACATAGACATATTTATTTTTGGAAAAGGAAACAAAACCAAGACTGTGTACGATTGAGATGACGTGGCGAGAACATTGAGACCGATCCTGCGTCGCTGAGGGGAGTAAGTGGTATTTATTCAGTTTATTTTCTACACACTGTGCACATTAATCCACACAGATGCCGATATACAGCTCGTATTATGTCGCACTCTGCATCGGTTTTCCAGGGGAAGCATCTATCACACTCTTTCTAATACAGAGCTCCCCAAGTGAGATAACATTTTCAGAGTCGCCGTAGTGGAGTTTTAACTCCTGGAAAAGATTGCATACACCAGTGATCCAGAATTGGATTGGGCCGCTCCATCTTGGCTCTCTGCGGGAGTGAAATTGTAAAGTCCCAATAAAGACTACGCCAACTGACACGTGGAAAATAATAAGCAGCTGGGGCCCCCCCACCCCTCTCTCTCCTGCACCAGATGGAAACATTTTCAGATTCTGCCGCAACATCTTCCCCTCATGCATTACAGTAATGGGTCTGAGGCTGTGACACAGTGGTTTAAATTGTCTTTGTCGCAGCTTGGGGCTCAAGTCGTAGCTCGCAAAACAGAAACTGAAGTGTATCTACAGTCTTTCAATTCCAGAGCTCAGTCAGAGTGTGATGGATGTGAGTCGGGGCCCTAGGAAAAGAAAGCAACTAAACTTCGTATCCCCTTAAAATGCCTCCGTCATTTGATCAGGGAAACATTATGCAAGTTATCATCTTGAGCTTCAACACAGATGGAAGAAGGTTTACCCAAAATGTGCCAGGCGGGTTGGCGTGTGCGCTGGAAACTCGTCTGCTCTCGATTTGATTTGTGCCTTTTTATCAACATGCGAGTTCCTGACATGCTGAGCACTGTCTGTCCTAGACTTGTTATTTCCAGTAGACGGGCAGCAATAGCACCATGTGCGGGGGACTCATATCCCTGCCTTCATACACTGGATGAGTCACAGTTTCCATTCTCTTGTTTTGACGCCCCATTTTCATTGTTGTGTTCGGACACTGTTGCTAAGGCGACAACGCATGACCACTTCCTGTTTCTGATTATTTATCAGTGATTGACTGTATTACGCGAGCAATCAGCAGTAGTGTCTGTTGATCTGTAAGGACTTGTTCAAGCCCAGCTGTCCTGATGCCTTCTCCTCCCTCCTACCTTGTAATTAAGAGAAGACTTTTATAGAGGTCACAGATTAAATAGAATAAATTCCAATTTTGTAAGAATGATTTATAAAAAAATAAACTCATATTTGATGGTAACTGCATGTCTGTGCCTTTATTTTTTTTCCTTTTCAATTTTGCTTTAAAGAACATGATGATTTGCCTCACATGGACCAGTTCTGTTTCCTCACTGTGCTCCAAATCTTCACCTGCAAGTGCAACAGGGAAAATCATACAGTACATGACAGACTGAGGCAAATGGCATGTACTAAAGGAGGAAAAAAAATGTGTGAGGCTATTAGGAAAAACTGGATATAAGTAGGAAAGTGTTGACAGTTGTCACAATCCGGTAGGTGAAAGAGGCAGCAAACTGAAATGTCAACCAATGCCAACACCGCCGACAACCATGACGGCTGAACCATCTACTATCACAGAGGGCAAAATGCACCACAATGAGATCCACATACCAGAAACTCAAGCAAGGACAGATAAGGAACTAGAAACTGGCAGTATGGTGGTTCCACTCCCACCAAGGCCACCCAAATCACCAGACTCTGAACACCAACGCACACAGTGGTGATGAACCCACATGAACCCAGAATTCCAGAGTGGCCACAACCTACAGCAAAGACCAAGCTGCAGTGGGCACCAACTAGAAACATAGAAGAAGGCCTCCACCAGAGCCTGAAGCACATACCAAGACCCAACAGAGGCCAGGCAGCTCATCCTGGACCTCAAGCTAGCGCACAAAATGGTGACGAATTATTTCGAAAAGCCTCCTATGAAGAAAATCTGATGGCTTTATTATGCTGAGGTTCTACTTTTCCAGTTACACGAGGTGCTGACTCCTCCATGCAGGCTCCTTCTAGAAAAGTTGGGGTTAAAAAAAGCATCTGTCTTTATCCATGGTGTCCAAATGTAACAATAAGGCTTAACTAAGCATAATCCTGTATTTTATACTGGAAGAGTCACTCTGAATCAGTACAAAGCTGTTCTGAGTGGTCACCTTTACCCTGTGACGAAACACTTCAATCAGCCAGAGAATAGTACATAAAGAAAAAAGTGTAACTTATAATTTATGGCCTACACAAAAAATATGGGATTATCTTTTGAGTAAATGTTCATTGCACCAGTTAAATTCCCGGGACTTGGGCGAAACAATGCCAATACGCCGTGATCCAAAACGTACCACAAAATAGCCGAGTCTAAAGTTGGAGCCACAGATGTGGGCTAACACAAGAAATTCCTCACAAATTTCTTCCAGAGGAATGTATCCCAACTTCTGCTCATTAAGCTAAGCAAGTTCAGTCTTAAAACATTTTGAAATGTGGGGTGGGTCCCAAAAGGCACCAAGGAAGAAATGAAATGGCTGTGGATCAGTATCAAATTCACTGAAAACGATATGACATTTTCAGTGATCCTTGACCTTTTTGAGTGGAAGTGGAAAGAAGGAAACGTTGGGTTTTTCTTTAATATGTCACCCATCTGCAGTTGAAAACCCAAATAGAGTCGTGTGCAGTTTTCACAGGACCGTATGCAGTTTAGTTCTCTGAGGTTTACTTTTGTTTATGCGCAGCTCTCTAAAGGGCCAACCGCAGTATTTCATTCGGGTTGACATCTGGACTTTGGACCATTGCAGCTCCTTGATTTTCTTTTTCAGCTGTTCTTTTGTACCCAAAAAGTTTATTCTGTTCATTTTTGGGGGGATTTCCTTACCTGGATGATTGAGCACACATCAAGACTGTTCTGTTGTAGATTTCATGCTGTGTTTGGGCCCATTGTCCTGTTACATTACACAATTTGGACGAAACTTTAGCTGTTGGGAAAGATTGCCTCAAGTTTAACCGTAGATCGCTGTGGGATACAGAGGAGTACATGGTCGACTCAGTGGCTGTAAAGGTGCCCAGATCATCAGCTCTCCACCTCCATGCTTCACAGCTGGTATGAGGTATTTGTGCTGATATGTTCTTTGGCTTTCACTACTGACAATGCTGTGCTTTGTGGCCAAACGGCTCCATTTAAGTCTTGTCTGTCCAAACGACGTAGTCATGCTGCCATGTTCATTTTAGAGAGAACCCTTCCAAACTAGCCGTACTTTTTGAATTGTACTGTCATGACCTTAGCATCTAACATGCTCACTGAGGCCTGCAGCTCTTGTTGTCTCTCTTCTTTTTTCTCTTAGCATTGTATGGTCTGACCTTGGGGTGAATTTGCTGGAACCTCCACTGGGAAGACTGTGGCGTTGTGTTAACACACACCTGAATGCTTTAGACCCGCAAACTTCCAAAACTTCTTTCACAGAAGTGCTCACAGTTAGTCAAGTCATTTTGATTAGCAGCACCTCGATGCTTTAATTCCTCTGGAAGACAAAAAGGTTTATTTTTCATCTTCCAGACTGTACAACAGGAAGGACGTAATAAAGGATATTATATGTCCCAGTGTCTGAGGATTCATTTTTCCCGAACAGACGCTGCAACAACACTGACGATTTGTTTGTGCTTGCTTTGGTGCACACGTTGTCAACAGCCGAGTGCAACCCTGCACATTTTTTTATTAATTTCATCATCTGTGACAGAGTGTGCATGGACAAGTACTCAGCCCCTGACCTCCGCCTCAGCTGAATGTGAACACACTCCATTTGTACAGTAATAATAGTCCCTCAATGCTGCGTTGCCCTCTGCGATATAATAACCACCCCAGTATTAGACCACTGAGGAGGGGTTTATTAGTCACTACTCAGAGCATTGATTTTTTTTTTCCCCCCCACAATGCTGAAAGCCGTCTCACTGCTCCAAAGCTGCATCTGTCCTTCTGCGTCTCCCTGAGGACAATAGCCTCATAACACGTCTAAGATACGACCCCAGCTTTGTTCTGAATTATTAAAAGCACCCATATCAGACACTGATATTCTCATGCATATCTGTGACCTGACAGCAGTGCCGTATTTGTGTGTGTGTGTGTGGATTTGTTTCCACGAACATGTACTCAGATTTAAGCTCATGTTTCATGTTTGGTTGAATAAGGCCCTTTGTGAGTTCTTCTCCCTCTCTTCTCACTGCTTCTTTCTTTTCTGATCTATAAATGAGGCTTCTTTAAACTGAGGCTGGAATCACAGGACGCCAGCAGAGACCAAAAAGCTCCGACGAGTTGATCTGGCGCTCCTCTTATCAGAACAGGGCCTGTATTTATCAAGCATCTCACTGTAAGAAATCACTTCTAATTGGCCAAAAGTTTTTAAGAGTGACGCGCTTTAAGCTTGTAAGAAAAAAAACACATTATATGAAATGGCTCTTATCTTCTGTAATATTTATGAGAGATTGAGACATGTGCAAACATGTTTGGAGTCGCAAGCAGATGGTGTTCAGGCTGAAACGTGCGTTTGAAGCACATGTCATTAATGACTTAAAGCTTAGTAAAATGAGGAATTCTTTTATGGACTTTGTGGGGGATTCAGCAGGGTGAATGCAGCTTTGATTCGATTCCAATCACAACCAGTGTTTTTGTTATTTTCCTGGTGCAGCTTTGCGGATATGTTTGTTATTTCCAAACTGGAGCGAATTAACAAAAAACGAGCTGCATGATTTTTTTAAGAGTGGTGATGTTAAACTTGTTTTAGGTGGTGGGTCACATACAGCTCACTGTGATCTTAAGTGGGCCAGAACAGTGAAACTCCCCTTTCAGTCATTGTCAAGAAGTTTAACGACAAATTAAATTACACTGAGATATTGTAATAAAAGAAAAAGAAGCACAAAACAGCACAAAAATGCTGCTGCATTACCAGAATGGAAAAAAAAAAATCTGTCAGCACTGTAAGAAATACTGTAATTGATCAAATTACAGTTAAAACACTAAAATTTATGCCCTTGTTCTCATTTTCCAAAGATGTGCGCACGTGTAGAGGGCCGGATTAGACTCTCATACGGGCTGATTCTGGTCCCTGGGCCTTATGTTTGAGACCTCTGGTTTAGAGTTACTGACAGCTGACCTTTACCTAAGATGTAGTTATATTGAGTGACATTTTTCCAACAGTGGGTAGATGAGCTGTAATTGGCCTCACCTGTAATGATACACAGGATGATTTGAAATATCAACTGGACTTTTATAAAGAGGAGAAATTCTGTCTTTAATATAGACACAGTCACGCACAGTAAAAGCAGACTGCGGCCCAGTGATTGGACCAGACTGCATATAAAAAGAAGTGATGTAGCCTCTGGGTCTAATAAGTGAGGCAAATGCCTAAGTGCCTTTGGATCTGCGTTCCTCCTAATGACAGGCAAAGGATGCAGCGGTTAGCACTGCCACCTCACAGCAAGCAGGTCCCAGGTTTGAATCCACTGGTCGACCCGGTCATTTCTATGTGCAGTTTCGATGTTCTTCCTGTTTCTGCATGATTCCCTTTAGTTTCCTCACATGTATGTTAGGTTAATTGGTGAATCTTAATCAGCTATAGGTGTGAATGATTTTTTTTCTGTGTTAAACCTTTGATGAACTGGTGACCTAAGAGCTGAGATTGCTCTCCTGGAAGATGTCATCATACTAAGAGATCTTCAAGATTCAACAGGGTTTGATTATTTAAGACTTTGGATGTGATAAGAAGGATTTTAAATTCAATTCTGGCTTTAACAGGGAGCCGGTGAAGATCAGACAAGAAACTGGGCAAAACTGTGCAGATGAGAGAAAGAAGTCTTACATACTTGTTTAATATATGTATTGAATGACAGCTCCTGATTACTGGAGGCAAAGGTAATGCTATCCATAGTAAGAGTCTTATTACATACACCACATTTCTAAGGTTTTGGGGCCAAATATAATGACCTCACTCTTGTCTGAACTGCAAAGGTGGTTAGCGCTGTTGCCTCACAGTAAGAAGGTCCCGGGTTCAAATCCACCATCTGGCCGGGGCCTTCCTGTGTCAAGTTGTCTGTGTCTGTACTCTGGCTTCCTCACCCAGTTCAAAGACATGCGGTTTGTGGGATTAGGTTAACCGGTGGTGTAAATTACCTACAGGTGTGAATGGCTGTCTGTCTCTCTGTGACAGCCCTACAGGCAGTGTATCCTGCCTCTATGGCAGCTGGGGTTGACTTCAACAATATAGGAAATTAGAGCTCAACCAGGCCTTTAAGAAATGCCTTTAGTTTAACTAACTGATTTGAGTGACTGCATGGATAAATAACGCTGGGATTCATCTGCTTAGCCATGAAAATGGATGTTGTGTTTTGTAATACTACCATTTAAGAGAAGTATGTACAATATAAAAATTAAAGGTCCCAGCACAGAACCCTGAGGAACTCCATGACTAGCTGTGTGAGAAAGATTCCTCATTTACATCCACAAACTGGTATCAAATGCTGTACTGAGGTCCACCAGGGCAAGCACACAGATGAGTTTACCATCGGAGAGTATAAGGAGGATCCATTAGTAACCTTCAGTCGTGCTTCCCTCAGTGTTAAAGTGTTAAAGCAACATCTCACACTCTTTTTCATGGAAGTTCTTCTCGTGAAGTGAAAAGATGTTAAGTGTAGTTCTTGGTTAACCTTCGTGATGTGGAAATGCTTAATGAAAATACATATTAAACAAATAAACCAAAAAAAGGAGTGATTAAAAAAAATAAAATCACAGGAAGATTTAGTTCAGTTGATATACTTCAATTGATAAAGGACTGCGGATGTAAATAAGCCGTTTTACTAAAATCATGTTTGGCATACTAGTGTTGTTGAACATGTGTTGTCCCCATTACTTAAAAGAAAATGAAAATTGGAACCAGATAATCGGTTGGATTAAAATAGAAGCTAACATCCAGTTTAAAAAGATCAACATATTCACAATAAGACTCATGATTTTGCCACAGTGTTTTTTCTTATTGAAGTTCTCAGGTACAATATACATTTGTAACATAGGCATGTAACAGAATATAAGGATTAAATAGAATATATCAATTTCTCTACAGGCATAAACCCTCTATTGAGCTAGCAGCTACAGACAGATAAAACATATTAACTCTTCAGATTAACTGAGAGAAGAAAAACAAAACAAAACGCTGATTGTAATGTTGAATGTCGAGGTAGACAGAATGTTTTCTGCCATGCTGATGACATCGGTGCCCTCCATCCCCTGGCTCCTCCATGGGATGTCTTGTCCTCATTTGTCTCCTCTCATGTATCCTCTGTTCTTTAATGTCTTCTTTTAGAAGCCCGTTGATATTGCTAAAGTACCAATTCCTTCTGTAAAGCGCTGCTTCAGCCAGTCTTGGGTAACCTGTCATACATCCAGTTTAAGAACCTATCACCAATCCATTATCTGTAGTCCATGTGTACCTGTGGATGCCCTACATACAAGGTGCAATCAAAAAACTCTGAGATTGTGCCTGTTCAGAAAGAACTGACTGAGACATTGATTATGTGAATGCGAACGGGTGATTGAATTAACTTTTGTGAGTCAGGGGTCATTGATATTTTTGTATCCACGTGCAGGTGCACATTTATGCTGTGAAACAGGCACAGTGTCTCGGAGTCTGCAAGCAGAGCAAGCAGATCTATCAACAGACCCCAGAATGAGCCAAAATCTGTCTCGCAGATCATCGATTTTAGTTGGCTGTTTTGCTTTGCATTAACAACTAAACAGGTTGTTTTTGCAGGAGTAGAACCTAAAGTGCCAAAGCATGAAGTACACAACAAAGAGCATGCTTTCCATTGTTTTCTTCAACATTCAGTGTGTGCACTGTGAATTCATTCACAGTGCAAGACTGTCAATGACATCTGCAGCAACGTCCTGAGGAAGAAGATTCAGCCAACACAAACTCTGGCACGATGGCAGCTCGGTGGTTCGTGGTGACAATGCACAGGTTCTCTGGCCACACTTACACACCCGCTACCCACCCTATGCATTGTGTTGTTGCTGAACAAGTAGGTCCCTACAAGCTGTTTACTTGGATCATCCTTGCTCACAAAATGAGCTTCACATTAAAACAGCTGTTATTTGGAAACTGTGGATGAGATGCAGCCTGTCCTAAAGACTACTTTAATTTTAAAGATTTTATAGATAACGTCTCTAAACTTTCTGATTGCACCTTGTGTGTTTGTGTGTGTGTGGCTCAGCTCCTGACAGCCAGCATGGAGTTGATCTCCCAGATGAGGTTGCGGAGTTGGTCCATGATCTGTTTCAGGTGCTGGTTCTTCTGCTTCAACTTCTGCAGGAAAAACATAGAAAAGAGAGGGGAAAAAACATGTTTTAGATACAAAAACAATAATAACTACAAATGTGCAAGCAGTTTGGTTACTGAAAAAAAGGCCTGCTTAAAAAGTGTAAAGACAACAAAGCAATTATATGTACACACAAATAATTACAGATTCGTTTGCAGCTACTACCCACAACAACACAAACACTCCTGATTCATACCATTTCCTATAACACTGTAAATCCTTGTAACATACATAAATTACTTAACAAATGCTACTGAGGAAAAATACATTCCAGATGTGATCTCGCTCCTAATGACGCTGCCACTTTGCCGCTCCCATTAGAAAACAAGCAGGTTCTAACCACAAAGTCTGGCTCGACACATATTTTCGAAATTACTATTAATCAGTTATTCTGAAGGGAAATAAAATGTTAAAATACGCACACACACACAACTTTTGAGTGGGAAAGGCTTTTAGTGGGGACACTGCTGATACTTGGGCTGGTGTCAAAAATCACTGCCAGATTTGGGTGTGGTTTAGAGAAACGTTACGGTAAAAGGCGCAGGATTACGTCACTTATTCCTCTGTTCTTCAGGGCTCAACTGTTCCTACAAAATGAGTCACATGGTGGCAATGTGCAGCTTGTTCCTTAATTAAGATAAACAACCCGTTTTAACCCTCGAGGGACTTAGTTTGTATTTTACTGGTTCCTCCAAAAATCTGCACTGTAAGACACAAGCAGGTTGCGGATATAATTTTTTAAGCACGCCATGCTTCGGTAAACTCAAAATAGCATTATCAATAATTTAAATGGTAGCCCAGAAAGTGAATTTATAATATTTTATTCATTTTTCAATGAAATAAAGTATTTTGTTTCTTCAAACTTGGCCTCTGACAAACAAAAGTACAGCTGAGTGCTTTTCTGGTTGTTTGTACGTGGTGAAACCCTAGAGGGTTAATTTGAGTCAATCGTTCATCCACCATCCTGCTGCTATAAATGCTCGGCAAAATAAAAAATGTGCATTGCTCTGCAGCTGAAAATTGTCTCCAACAATGAACCATTTAATCCCCGTCTGTCATAAACTACGGAGCCCCCCACCTTTTGGTTAAAAGACTAAGATCCTTGCTGTACTTAAACATTTTGGTAGTTTTAATCTTATTGCTAAGAAAAACGATGCCAATATCTAGCAGGCATCATGTTTACCTTGTTCAACATCCTATTTTAGTGTATTAACATGCTCACATTTACTAATTAGCATCAGTTCCTTTGTGAAGCTGAGTGATGTAGGTAATCAGCATCTGATTGTGAGAATTCGTCCTGGATTGTGGAGAAAAATCAGCACTAAATGCAACTGCCTGTTTCCTGAGCTGCGCAGAATAAGAAGCTTGTTTTTCACCTGAAAAGCTGTTAAGTCACTACAACTCTGTTAATGTAGCACTATCCACCTGATATACGGTGTAGTCTGTGGAAACAGAAGAGCTGTGTAGGTGCTGCTCTCTCTAATTTAGACTTCAGATGTACAGCTGCTTAAGTGGTGATTATAACTGTCAGCGGAACAATTCATAATCAACCGCATTAAGTGAAGAATTGAATAAAATACATTAGCTACTAACCTTACATTTCCTAATGTCAAAAAACATATTCAAAATACAAACTGCCCATTGCTTAGACCCAGCAGGGCGTCAGTTTAAGCCGAGTGAGCTACCGGGCTTCGAATATACTGGCAGAAAACCTGAGAAAAAAACTAAACTCACAAAATGTCACTTTCATTGAGTGAAAATAAAACTGTGGTCAAGATGAAACCAACAAATAATTCAACAACCATGTAACGGCAGAGAATTCACAAACCAACTTATCTTTAGGACAGGGGTGTCCAACTCCAAGGGCCGGAGTCCTGCAGGTTTTAGATCTCACCCTGGGTCCACACACCTGAATCGCATGATTAGTTCATTACCAGGCCTCTGGAGAACTTCAAGACATGTTGAGGAGGTGATTTAGCCTTTAAATCAGCTGTGATGGATCAAGGACACATCTAAAACCTGCAGCACACTGACCCTTGAGGCCTGGAGTTGGACACCCCTGCTTTAGGAAGTGAGATTTCCACTTAAAGTAATTCAAAAATCTCAATTTAAATAAATGTGTCTGAGTGTCTACCTCACTCTATGCACATATTCAAAAGGTTTCAACAAAGCTGTGAGGCTGAAAAATAAAGCCAAAAAGTGCAGTCTCTATAAAGGCCACACGAGGCTGGCTCCAGTCCTCACAGACTCCCATGTTAAAACTTCCAGCAGTAATGGCATTTCATTTTTGACTTTTTGTTTTTAATTCAGTTTAGTTTCATGTCAGAGGCCAGACTGGAAAATCAACACAGGGTTGGACCATCAGGAGTGGACAAATGTTAATAGTATTCCCAAGGGAAACTGGGACTCTTGCGGAGGGCCATCCCAACGAACTAAATTCATCTCAATATTATTTTTTATCTCTTTATCTTTTTATGAACTGCTACTGGTACGAGTAAATGTTAGAATTAGACCCCAGTTGAGGTCCCTTGAGGAAATTAACTGCAGAGCGTTGTGGATGGACTGAACATTGTGTTTGGTTTCCTCCTCTTTCTGAAATGTGTATGGCAGGAGGCTTAATAAAAGCTTCAAAGCCACATTTAACTCCAGGTATTTCTCTCGCACACAATAAACAAAGTTTCCTCACCTGCCTGCTGACATCTCTCCCAAACACTCCCTGCTTCAGCTCACTTCATCAATCCTCGCCCCACTAATCGCTAAACTAACACACACACATCTGGCCTGCTTCAGGAGGGGACCGGTACATCACAGAGCAGCAAACAACACAATCTCCCAGTTAGTCACTCAGGGTTTTGTTCGCTGATTGCCTCTAAATGCCGCACCAAGATCTCTAAGTCAACAGCTGCCATGGACTGAAGTGCCTCATTGCCCAAGCTTTATACATAAACAAATAATAGCTCCTGAGCTGCTGTTGCTGGAGAGCCAGAAGAATAAAAGTGAGTACAGCTGCCAAATGTGCGCTGCCTTTTGAAAAAATAACTCTGCCATTTGGAGGTTTGGGCAAATCAAGCAGCAGCAGTACATCACAGCGATTCGCTCAGCCGCTTCTCCTCTGATAGATATCCAGAGTGAGTGAGGGGGAGAGAAAGAGGAGAGCTCCTTCACTCAGGAGCTACTGTATCTGCAGTGCAGTGAAATCTATTAAGATTAAATCCATCTCACTCTCTCGCTAACACTCCTTTAGCCATGACTAATTACCAGCCATTTTTGCAGCGCAGATAACACCTTGAGCAATCGATTTCACACAGCTCTTTTAATATCAACTGTTTAGCTGATTGTCCTTGAAGATATTCCACAGTGGAACATTTGGAAGCCTTCCAGTCTTTCTCCCCCTCACTCTTCCCCTCTCTCTGGGGGGCTCTAAAAGCATCTCAAGCTCTCTTACTCCATCCTACCTTCTATCTCTCCAACTTACACTTTGAGTCTTAAGTGAGTGTGTGTGTGAGAAGATGGCAGTGAGTGTGTATTAAAAGGGATATGCCTCATTAATCTGACAAGCAAGTCTTGAAATAACTCGGTCATTTACTCCGTATTAATGAGACGATACCCTGAGTCTTTGTAATCTCGCTCCAAGAATACAACGTCGCTCCCTTTTTTTAAAAAGTGAAACACTTTTTGCTCCATGAAGCTTTAAAAAAGGAGCTGCACTCAGAAATATATTTTTCATCTTGCTTTTTAAGAATAAAACAGCCACATATGGCTTCAAAGATGCATTTTTTTGTCTTCACTTTTGAATACAGACTCTTCCACAAAATTGTGCCCTATGCTTTCTTTGAAAGCAGGCAATAAAATTATACATTTTTCACAGTGGAAATAAGACTATAGAGGCAGCAAAGCCTTCACAGCACATTTATTATAAAAGGCTCGCTGGCATATCTTGATATATGAATAACAAGACTGCTATTATCACAGTAATGATTCGGCAACCTCAGGGAGATATAATTCCATTCATAACCTCATAATTAGCGGAACTCTAATCCTTCACACCTATAATGCAATATTTGGAGAAAGGGTTTACTACAGAGAACAAAGCAGCGGAATGGAGCTCTGAACTGTGTCCTCTTTGTCTGAATTACGAGGCTTTTTGCACACACTTCAGGAATCCAGCAAATACGCTCCCTCGTTTCTCAATGTTCGGACCCACAATAATGTTCAGATGTCCTTTCAATCCACAGCAAGAGCACTGACAGGCCATCGGCCGCTGCAGGCTGGCCAGTCAACAACTCATGAAAGTAAACAAGGAACCGCTGTCTGAGTCCTGTCTCCGAGGGCCTCCTGCAGACTGGGAGACTTCCTACCTGCTTCCTATAACCTGGAAACGCTGGTAGTAGTCTGCGGCTTTGTGGAGAAAAGAGCTTAAAAGAACAGCGACCTGAGATAGAAACGGTGATTGGCACGCCCAGAAGAGAAGCAGCGAGATGAGGGGAGTGAAAATAATGGTGTGTGTGTGTACATGGAAAGGGTGGGAGGATAAGGGTGTGTTTGTGTGCATCAGTCTCTGTCGTGCAGGTGACTTATCCGCAGTTTTTACTGCTTTTACTTAGAATGCATTTCTTATTAGAAGGTACCAGAAGGCATGGACTTTAAAAATCAGAATCAAGACATTTGTGGTTTGCAGAAATCAATGATTCAAAAGGAGAACGCAGACGCAGGTCACGCTGTTACGTTCAAAAACAGGCTTTTACTTTATCTGCTGTGTGGACAGAGAGCCACTGCAGCCGCCATCACCGTTTATCACAGAAGCTCGGTGCTGTTTGCAGGTTCTGTATTTGAACACATTAACACTGCAGCCAGAGCCATGTAACAACCGCCTCATCTTACTGCATATAAAGGGGAATATGGCAGAGGTTGACAGGTTTTAGATTTGGAAAAAGACTGAATCAATACTCAGTAAAGGTCAAATAAATATGATTTTTATAGAGAGAATAAAGTCAGGTCAGTGCATCGCTAGTATGTGTAGCCAACTGAGTGAATTTGTTAGTGTGTGTGTGGAATCTGAGAGTAGGAAGAGAAGGTCATGCTAATGTCCAACTGCAGGACGCTCTCAGGTGCACTTGCAGAACATCTGGGCAGAGGACAGGCCGGGGTGAGATGTGTTTTTCAAAGCACAGTCCAGTTGCACGCAGAACGAGCCCTGTAAACAAGTCACATGGACTCACGGAGCTGTTTATCGGACACAGTTTTGGGAACACATCATCTAAAGAGATTAAACATTTTGGCAGCAGTGGGAGAAATCCAATTCGCATCCCTGTAACCTCCACTAAGTATGAAAGACATGTCAGAGTACCTGTCTGTGCTGTACTTTACCTCTGATTTATACAAAGTAATAACAAATTTCTATTTAAAAAAAAGAAAACAACATTCTTAGCAAGACGGAGAACCAGAGCCACAGAGCAGCATGAGCTAATTTTTTTTAAAAATGTTGCTTTTTTTAAAAAAAAAAACACGTTATTTTGAAGAAGACAGAACATACAGCAGAACAAAACAGTAACAAAACCAAAAGAAAGAACAAAAACATTATTGTATTATATATAATATTAAAGAGTGCGACTCTGTGCGTGCAGGAGTGATATGTAATATATCTATAATGTAGTATATTAACCTTTACAGGACTGAGTGGAGGTCATATATAGATGTTTGCTATTAGCTGTTAACTCATTACATCTGTTATGTTATTGTCTCTTTATGTTGTGTTTTCACATTTTTCTATTTGCTGGCGTTCCATTAAGTTACAATGCGTTTGACCTCCCAGGGCTACTGTATAATATGCTCATGTTCCCTTCTATACTTCAGGCACTTCATAAGATTCTCGTGTTGTTCTTTGATATAAAAGTGACACTGATAAGACGAGCAGCTACAGTAACTGTGTCTTTGTACGTTGCTGCTCTGTAAAGAAAAAAAAACCCATCCTATACATCCTCTGAGCCACACACACTGATGAGATCCATCAGTATCTGTAGCTTTTATCCAGACAGTATCTGGTGCCTTATTCACCATCAACTTTAAAAAAAAACTACCAGTTTGGATCTCAAGGAGAAAATGACCATTGATTATTCAGAGGTCGGCTGAATATCTCTGAAAATGATGAGATGTACAAGTAAAGGACACGAAATGGAGAGTGGACACATGAGGTCTTGGTTGCCGAGTCATATGCCAGTTTGTTTAATGGATGAAGGATATTTCTCTGTCTCTTCCATCCCTGTCTGCCTTTCTCTGATTTTCTATATCACGCTCCCCATCTGCCCCACTCGTCCAAACTAGATCAAAGCTGCCGTCCCCGGTAGACGAGTGAAAGACAGAAGTAAAAGGGGAGAAAAAAAAATGAATTTTTCATCGAAATCACTACATTAAAATTCAGTTCCACTGAAACTTTGCCACAAGAGAAGCTCTAACGACTATATCTGTGTGTCATGTCAAGACAGATTCTGACTCAGGCCACCAAAGGACATTCCCTGACCTGAAATCCATTAGTGACAAATATATTCATACATTCACATCAGTGTAGGCCCACTGGAGATTGCTTTCGATTAAAGTGAATAGCTTTCCGCACCTTCAATACGGCATTCATCAACAGTCAGGCGCAACAACTCAGCACAAAACCTAAATCTGTAAACACTCGGGATTTGTCGAATGTAGGCCATCAAACAACAGGGCGTCTCCAGGGTTATCGAGCTTGATAATTGCCATCTCTATATGAATTAATTCTGCTGCATTATTTCTGTGTTAAAGCTGGCTGGGGAGGGGTTATTTTTATCCCTTAGACATTACAGAAAAATCGAGCTAATCTGACAATTATATTACTGTGTGAATAGGATGAAGTATTCACCTGCTTTTTAACCATTTACCCTGTTTCATCTGCAATTAAAAACACGACCACCACACTTCTTTGAGCATATTAAAATCTCTTGTGTGCTTTTTGATGAAGGGCTGGAAAGAAAAGACTTCAATTAAAAAAAAATAATACTACACACACACACAGAGGAATGTACCAAGTGAAGCAAAAACCTGCCTTCACTCAGGATTCTTCTGCTAATCCGGTCTGTCGCCGGCAACTCAAATTGCAGCTTTTACTCCAATGGATCTGGCTGGGAATTACAAGTGTAAGTGTCTGTGAGTGAGGAGAAGGGATTACAGAAGAGAAGAGAAGATGGGAGACCTTTTTCCCCTTTTTTAAACAGTCATATGAATGATTTTTCATGACATAAGACCACTTCTATATCATCATTTGCAACTATTACCATCCACACACTCAAAATCCTTTGATCTTTTTCATCATGCCTGACATCAGCCATAATACATCATAAAATAAATTAAAACCTTCAAACACTGTCGGTCCAGCGAGAGAGCAGCAGGTATTCATACTCTTACTCCTTCGAAAAAATAATGCAAAATCACTTTCTGGGTGTTGTTTTATTTGTTTGTTTGTTTAACCAGAACTGGATGATATGCCAATCATAATGTACTGCCTTCCAAATTTATGGTTTTCCAGTTAGTTTAAAAAAGAGACTTGTGCTTCCCATCTGGTTGTGCTAACACTGTACTGAGCTTTCACTGCAGACAGGGCTCAGGCAGCTCCTCCACACACCATGAACCAAGTGAGGTAAAGATACAGAAAGGTTTTACTCAAGACTAAGAGGTGGTTTGGAAGAATCAGTCCAAATGGAGTTTGTGTCAAAGCAGCATTCAGAACCAACAAACCTTGTGTTTGACTTTGGTCAAAAACATTCCTCAACAAAAGTGACATTAAATCTAAGCCAAAAGCAGGTATCCTTTTAAGGACCGACATTATAGCTAGGCTAGGTATGTGGACAAGCATTTCTGAATGTACAACACGTTGACCCGGCAGCAGACGACACACTGTGTGTCACTCCAGTCATCTAGAAGAGTAAACTGAGGCTACAATTCACACAAGCCCACCCAAATTAGACAATAGAAGATTAGATAATTATTGCCTGGTCTGATGAGTCTCAATATCTGCTTTTGTTCAGATCCCTTAGTACTAACTGAACATCATTCATGTCCATCCTTTTATGACCACAGTGTGCCCATCTACTAACCAACCAGGTAACGTATCAAAGCTCAGGTCATCCCAAACAGCTTTCTTGAACGCAACAGTGACTTCACTGTACTCGAATGGCCTCCACAGGCACCAGATCTCCAATAGAGCACCTTTGGGATGTGGTGGAACAGCAACTGTGTAAGTCTGTCATGTCAATCGAAAAGTGTTTGCAACCCAGTGCCAACAAGGTGTACCTAATGAAGTGGCCAGTGAGAGCACTGCAAACCTATATAAAGGAAATATAATAATATACCATAATACTGCCAGAATGTAAAAAAAATTACCAAGATAACAAAAAATATTTATTTTAAAGCACAGAAAACCAGCAAGTAGGAAGACATAAAGAAAGGGAAAAACCATCTACCTACATGTTGCTAGCTTACCTAGCATGGGCTAGCCTGCTAGCTCAGAAATTCATCAGCAACACTGGTTTGAAGGCAGTTAGAATGGTGCTTTGTTCTACAGTAAAGTAAACTGACCATGCAGTGTCAGGGCAATATATGTAACAGTGCCTGTGTACAACTCTCAACTAAAGCTTAACACATTAAAAAGTAAGAAGGCACCACCTTGTGGCTATTCAGCAACTGTGCTTTATAAAGTAATTATTGACAGCGCTGAAGATTACTATAACTTTTAAAATAAAACAACATAAATCATGAGAAAATTACCCAAATAGTCTAGCTAGCAGTGGCTTTAGCCAGTCATTGATATATATTCGTCCGAACGCCCAGCCCCCACCTCAAAGTGAACAAAACCAGCTTCTTTTCCACAAGGTTTGCTAAGGCTAAAGCAAACTCCGTGGCTATCCTCAGACAGTGAGATTGAGATTGGGTGCCTGCGCCGGAGTGAAATTTAATTAAATTTTATTATTCATAACAAGCGTGACAGGAAACATGGAGAAGAGCCACAGCTATGTGTAAAGGTGCTCTTTTTTTTCCCAGAATCCAGTGATCCCCTAAATTATGTAGAAATGACTCATTTCCTGAAGGAATTGTAACTCTCTTTCAGGAAGAAGAATTAGGACAAAGCAAACTCATGGGGCCAACACTTTTAGCATCGACAGTGTCTACAGTAAAAGCTTCCAGGCTCTGTTCTTAAAGTGCTATAATCTCTGTCCATGCAGCCATAACGCTGATGAGCATAAAATCTTTTTGGGACCTTCTACTGATAATTTCGCAACCTAACTTTTGCATATTTATTACAAGTGAGTGAAAATGGCTTGGGTAATCAATCATTTAGCTTGTTCCACAGAATATGCAGCATGAGTAAAAATAAGCTGCAATGATCTGCAGTCACCAACTCCTTTAAGAACTTAGTTTATAAGTGGTGTAGACAAAGTGGTGCACAGATTAAGTCCACTGGTGATATGTGGCAAACTGCCAGCAACGTGACTGAAAACGTGAGTGTAGTGAGGCTACGGGTTGTCCTTTTGATTATATCATTAATCGCTGCATAACTGAAGCCGCAGATTCCTTACATCACCTTAAAATGTTTAGTAAGGTACGAGAATTTCCCTACACTGTTTGATTGCTGATTGCATTTTATGTGCATAAAAATAACAAGTCGAGATATTTATTTGTAAAGCCAACAGGAAATTATTCAAGGACTACTTGAAAAATGATACCTGTATCAAAAAATATAGTTTTTAAAAACGGGGTTGTTCAACTTATTTATCTTTTCATGCTTTGTTTAACATTCCTGTAGCATTCAGACAAATACTTTGTTTGAATTCATTACCTAGTAACACAGTTTCTGTTATAGCTGCTTAAATGTGAGTTATATTATATTTCATTTAGATGCAGTTAAGTCAAAAGTTACAGTGATTCTTAATCTGTCTGCATTAATTTATTATTTGTGGTGTGGGAAGGTCCTAGCAGCAGGACCCCCAGTCTGGAACAGAGCAGGCATCAGTTATAACAAATAAAGGCTATGCCATATCATATCATAGCATCCACTAGACATTTAATGCGATAAACTGTCACATCACAATATCAACGACATAGAAACATCACGCTTTTATTATTCCCAAAACAATATAAGATAACCTTTATTAGTCCCACACGTGGGAAATTTGTTAACAATGAGGCAAGCCTAGACATGCTGGAAAGCCAGAGCCCATGTCATCACCTACTAAGGATTTTTTTTTTACCTGTAAAGGGAGCTACTAAAAACAAGCTTGTTTTACCACTCAAGGCAAAAACATAGAATCAAATGCAATAGCTGATAGGTGCACTTCATCTGACAGGTAGAGCAAACAGTGGATGGAAATGACTGACCTTGCTAAAAGAATGGCAACGGAGTGACCAAAAGGTAGAAAATATTTTTCATTAATCATTTTTTATGTGACAATATTGTGGAAGGTTAAGTTACTTTAGTTATTGTTAAACTAAACAATTAAGCTGCTATTTTTAATACTTCTATTTAAAATATTTAGGGAAAACACTACGTGGGCTTATGCTGTATCATTGTACATAATGCTATAATGCTTCACCTGCTGGCACTTTGTTTCAGTAGATTTATACTTTAAACTTACTGTCATCACTAACACTAGCTCACTGATGAAGGATGAAAAGTCCTTCATTTATTTGCACTAAGTAAATGCTGCTGCCTGCAAGCGGCACCCACCCAGAAAACATTGTTCAGTATTTATTTTCTATATCATGTTAAATATCATTGCAAATTTCACTGCAAAATTGTGATATAGATTTGAGGCTATAATAAACAGGATATTGATTCAGTGGAGGAGGAGAAGGAGGAGGAGGGGGGGCTGGGTGGCAAAGCGGCTTGCAGAGGACACGGCAGCAGTAGGCAGGCTAAAGCTTGAACTTAAAAAGCACACAGTATATGAGATTAGCCAGAGGATGTGCAGGAGGGTATCAGTTGAGCCATCAGCTGTTGTGAACTGGCGCTGAGATCAGCTGTTATCAGCTGATGTGCCAGAATTACAGGCTCGGCTTGACTCCATGCCCGGTTTGTACTAAAGGCAGGCTCACAGTACAAAAACAAACATTCACATTTTATCAGTTTTTGAAAAAGTGAGACGTTGATTATTTTTGTATGTGCAGACCCGCTCCTACCTTTCCCTGTGTATGTATTTTTACCTAAGAAAGCATTCAAGATTCAAAAGCACAGTCTAGTTTCAGCTATTGCATCTGTTTAATATCATAGCCACTGTGCATCTGTGCCTCCTAGCCAGAGGCTGTCCAGTTGACAGCATCTGGAGAGCAGACAGAATATTCATGATGCAACCTCGATGGTATGCGCCAGCACAAACATGTGAACACAGAGCATCACAACTGTATCACATGCTGCCAAATAGAAAATATTAACGATGGAAATTTTTACACATAAACAATATAGTTCACATTGCACCACTAAACTATATGCTTCATGCATATATATGATGTATTTGCTCTCATATCGCTTTGAGCTCACAAATATTGGACATACACGGTGAGTCAATACGTGGGGCAGACACAGCAGGAAACTCATTGATTTCTGCTGTCCAAATTAGACATTGCAGCTCTTGTTTCACAGTGATTAGCGCCGCTTTAGAAAGTCTGCTGCAGTAAATTCCCCTAAGCTGATTAATGTATACGATTCTGAATGAACAATTTAACATGAATGCTTCCAGATTGCACTTGATGATGTGAGTCCATGTGTATTAAAAATGTTCCACCAAAGTAAAATGTCACTTGCTGATAAAACAAAAACAAATTGCCACTCTACGGGAACTTGTAAAAAGCATAAGTGAGTTGGGGGTAAGTAAGCGGCTTACTGCTCTGTGCCCTGCCTGGGGAACCCCGTGACGCTAAATGGGCCCTGGTTTACCATCTGACAGTATACCCACGGGGAGCAAGGCCAGGCAGCTTTAATTTGCCTGACATCAGTTAAAAAAAAGCCTTAATTGACTTTATAAACTTTATGGCTTTTTCCTCAATGGGAAGGTTTAAGTGCGAGTGTGTTTTGTGTTTAGCATGGGCTGTCTCAGGGGAATAAAGGCCTTTAAAGGGATTCTGAAAGCAGATAAAAGCTTTCTCTTCCAGCAGTGGCAGAAATACAATAGCCATGTTGTCATCCTTGCATACACCTACCAACGGGGTTCTTTCAATACATCCTCAGCATTGAGGTGGAAAGCCTGCAGTGTCAGCCGACTGATGCAGAATGGTTGCAATCGATTTAGTATCTGAGGCTAGTCGCCTCCTCGCTCTCTCCTAAGCATTTGAGTCTCTGCCAGGTAGCCCCATCGATCGGGCTTTCCTCTGTGATTTGGTTCCCAAAAATAATGAATGAGGGCTGAGCGGGTGAAGTGCTGTTGCTTTAAAACTACTGATGGGCAACCATGCAAGCAACTTAACCTCTGGCAAAATTTCACATCAGTGTTGATTTCACTGAATAATTATTAATTCATTTTCTTTTTTTGCGAACAAAGGCACTTGCACGGTACTCTTATATCTTCTCTAGTCTTATTTGGCTCATGTGAGCTCCTGAACTGATTGCCAACTGCAGCAGATTGCAGTGTGAAGAGAATGCAAACAGATTAGAAAACAACATGACATTAACATTACATAACAAATGCATGGCTATGAAGGACAATGCCATATTATTTTTAAATCATGATGGTGGGTGATATTAAATTCCACTTAACTGTATTTATATAGTGGCAGAGACATGCTGGGACGAATGCATTACATTCTGTGTCCTGCTTGGTCTGTGCAACGTTTTTATTTAAAAAGCCTGAGCATATTCTTTAGACTGCTCTTTTGTTTGACCTCCTCCCCTGTTCTCCAGCTGTGCTGTGCAGCTTTTCATGACTCACATCAAAAATAGACAAGGTGCATGTTTTTAGTAGAGGAGAGAGAAGCTTTTGGCACGCTTCTGAAACATTCTGCAGAACATAGTAGAAAAACCCAATTACTTCACTTTCTTCTTGCTTGCTTCTAAGCATTTTTTCACCTTTGCAATCATCTTGATAATGTACCTATTAAAGATGGCTGGTAAGTATACAGAGGCAGAATCCTGTAAATATAGTAATAAACTGCAATAAACTCCGTTCTAAAATGACCATAAAAATTTTCACACTAGACTTTCTCAGTTAGAAAATCCCTATGATTACAAAAAACTGCACACCACTTAGGGAAATTAGTAATAAAAATAGCAGGTCTAGGCTAGACCACAAGAAGGATAAAAATGAGTTTTACTATGACGGAGACAAAGATACCATCGTGTTTTTAAAAAGGTTTCAACAGGACTCTCTGTGGTCATGTGAAACGAAATAAACAGCAGTTTCTAGATCCATATTTAGCAGCAATAATCTAATCATTTGCGACATCATCAGTTTCTCAAATTGTTGAGGAATTTTGTTCCACAGTTCTGTTATTCTGCTTTAAATCTACTGTCATGTTTGGTATCAGTGAGTTACTCAGTTTTAGCCAAACTGACAGATGGCCTCACATTTGACTCTAGAATACTTTGATATACAGAGGTCAGGGTCGACTCATTGTCTGCAAAGCACCCAAGTTCTGTGTCTGCAAACCAAGCCCAAATCATCACCCACCATCACCGTGCCTGACAGCTGGGATGAAGTGTTTCTGTCTGTATTTAGTTTTCTCCAAGAATGTCGCTGTGCATTATGGTGAATAATCTCCACTTTGGTCTTTTCTGTCCAAGTGCATTGTTACAGAAGCCTTGTGGTTTGTTAAGATGCATCTTTGCAAAGCAGTGCAGCCATGTTCATTTTAGAGAGACGAGGTTTTCCCCTGGAAATCCTTCCAAACAAGTCAGCCTTGTTCAGTGTTTTTCTAACTGGACTCTCATTAACATTAACATGTAACATGCTAACTGCGGCTGCCAAAGAGTCAACTGAAAACTCTTTGTCACATGACTGCATATATTGTACTGCCATTTACTTTATTCACCTTTGTATATATGATATTTTATCTTTTTCTTTCATAAACTGTCATCAAAACAAAAAAAGGAAGAAATCCGTCCAGCCATTTTATACTTCCATATTCACAATTCCCATGTTAATATCAATTCCCATAATATTCCCATATTAACAGCAATCAAAAAGAGTGACTTGTTTTGACTGAACAATATCAGGCTCTGCCTAGAGACACAAATGTAAACAGTTACAGTCAGCTGAGCCTGTGATGCTAACTAGCTAGCTTATTGACACGGTCTAAAGAGGAGAGCTGAATGTGGAAGTAGCTTCGGAGAGCTGACACCTGCAGGCTTGCTGCAGAGTTGGCTTGTCGCGGATGATGTGTGAGTTTTCTGTTTATTTACCTATTAGTGTTTGTTTGTACCTCTCAAACATATAAATTGCTCATGCTATGTGCACTTAATGGGTTTGTGTGAACATGTGAGAAGTGAGAGCTTGAAGCCAGTATTTGAAGAGCGATACCCCGCCGTCTCAATCTCAGAGCAGACAGGACCTGTTTCTTTCATCTCTCTCAGAGCTTATATCATCTGAGGCCAAGCCGAACACCTCCTCTCACACTCTAAGTAAACATGATACTTCAAGGGGTTTTAATGGGCAGTAGAGGATTCCTCCGAAATTACAAAAAAAAAAAAAGTTCTTCAGGTGCCAAAAACAGTTCTTCATACATGAAAAACATCATGTGACGCAGTGATGTGTTAAATTGGCACAATCACTCACATACACTTAAAATCAGCTCTCTTGTGGCACGTCTCCAAAAAGTAATATCGGTTCTAATTAACTCCATCGTTTTAAGAGTGAAAGCAGCAGTGTGGGGAGGGTGAGAAAAAGAGAAAGGCAGGCAGATTTCAGGAAAGATAAAAGAGAGGTAATTTCAATTTAAAGCCTCCAATGCACTCACAGGAGATGCTGTTTACTGAGTGCAGGGAAGAGTTTAAAAAGAGTAACAGCCTGTTACTTGTGCCTCACCCTCATCAAAACTCTAATAGACTCTTCACATACACAGAAAGCAGTTTCTGAAGTTCAAATGTAAACATTTCTACCAGCTCCAGAGCAAGCAGCTTTCCCTTTACTAAATAAAAAGTGGAATGGAAAGTGATGACAGGGTTTGAAGCAAAACAAAACATAGCAGGCTTTCGGGTGATGTAACATGCCCTTTGGCAGTCACAGCACAGATCCTCAATCAGCTCCTGACAACAAACCCTGACTACAGCTAAATCTGGAAACAAATGCACCTTATCAAACCATTCGCATCCCTTACACAGCACACCGGAGAGGCTGCTGTTGTTTGTTGTCTACTCCTCAATTTCGCGGTTCTGATATTAGCTGCCATATTTTGCTGAGTGCTGAATTGGAAACCCATATGCTCTGAACCGAGCACACACAAACTGCCCTTTATACTGTAACTCACCCTGTACAGTAGATTGCAAAACAATCGAAACCAAACAACTTCCCAGCCCAGCCAATCCCAGCACACATGCATGGGGGAAATTACATTTGGCTTTTCAGCACCTTATTCTTCATTCTGCTCAACATCGACCTGTTGGATCTCAAATGAGCTGGTGTTCTAATAATTTCAATACCAATAATCTAATCTAGAGAACTGACAAGTTTTCTTTGTCTGCAGGGGCCAGGAGGTCACAACCATTCAGCTCCAGAACCAAACGTAGCTCTTTTTCCCACCTCCAGATTTGACAAACCCAGAACGTCAGTGACAGACACGTTCATCCATCCAGCTCCTCATCCATCACAATTTACAAGCTATTACTCGTAAAGCATCAAATGTAACCTTGAGCAAAATTTAAAGATCCATTAGGTGGTCATTTTGTAATTTTGATTAACTTTGATCAATACGAGGATCAATAGGAGGAGTAGCAAGTGTTATGAAAAGTGGAAGGGTGAACAGACAACAGACACCTCACAGTGGTGTAAGCTTATTGATTTCTTGCAGGTTGAGATAACAGAACACTGTTTATTTTTTAAAGCATGTATTCAGCATTGTTAGTAGTGACTCTGTACATGATAAATTCAATTTTTTAAAATGTTTTTAAACCTAATTGTCTGTCATTTGGAGCCTTATACTTTTGTTGAACTTTCATAGCAGTGGTTAGCATGGATGTATCCATATTGACTCCCTTCAAGAAATAAACATTGAAGAGGAAAATAGAGGATTTAAGAGAAATGGATTCCTCTGTTCGCCTGATTTGTGATTGGACAATTTTTGGTTTTAATATTTTAAAAGCTTTTAATCTGTTTTATTTAAATTTATTATCAAAGCTATCTAGTTTTAATTTGATTAATTTGCACAAACAGAGATTACAGGAATTATCTCTCAAAGTATACCTAAAGCTACATTAACCGCTACATTCTATGGATGGAGTCACCACAATGGGTAGGTCTGCATGGTCGATTTGGCCCAGTTTAATGCTGGATACCCTTCCTGATGCAACCATACAGAGATTCGCATCTCCTCCTGTTCTCAAATTTCCTGTTAAATGCTAATAGATATTAATTTACCTCCACTTCTCAATTTGTCAGTAATAAAAATCATTTTAAAAACCTGTATTATTGTAGTGAAAATCCACTTAAAACTACCAAATTATCACAAATAACCCACTGCTGCGTAGTCACAAGTAGTAGTATTTGCCCCTAATTTATACTTACAGCCCGTATCACCTTAAATATGAGGCTCAAATATTTTGTGTCTCCAGACAGATTTCTGGGGTAAAAAAACCCAACAAATCCTCAAAAATGGCTCTTTTGATAGTAAAGGTAACAAACCCCTGCCACAGAGCAAGATGCAAAGTTAAACAGATCAATCATTGACCTTTACTTTAAATAACTTTGTGGATTTTGGCCACTAAGGACATGTCTGATCCAAAGTTGAACTTGTGAATAAAAAGTAACAGCAAAGTGTGAGAAAACTGCAACCAAAAGCAAACAGACATGAATGGAGAAAACAGAACACAAATAGTAAACAACAACGCATGTTTCTTCAGTGGAAGAGAACAGAAAGTCGAAAAGTGGAGAATGGGAGAGTGACAGATGTGGCTGTGTTTTTTGATTTGATTAGTAAGTCATAAGTTTACACAACAAATTTGTTAAAACTCAAGCACATCTACCATCCGCCTTAGTTTGAAGTTTTTCTAAATAAAACTTAAAACTATGCACGATGCTGGACTGCACATTATTGTAAGCTTGCACCATAGGAGGAGGTGCATCCCAGGATGTGATTGATACAAAAGCCTCCTCCAGACTTTCATAGAAAAAGAAAAGAATGGAGGCGCTTTATTCAACCACAACAATCTAAAACCCCAACACATCTACATTTACTACACCACATCTACTACTCCTACCACCTCATTAATAAACACCAAGTTTCAGACATTATGTTTCATGCAGTCTCCACTAATATGAAATGTGATAAATCAGAGAAGATAGACATGATGCACTGTAGGCTGGATTCTGATATTATGGAGCCTAGCAGCTAGCTAGAATAACTTGACCTCCTCCCACATGTACTTGAACATTGATTGAAAGCATATATGGCATAAACTGGATGTAATCTTTATTAAAGAATCCATTTTTAAACTTGTGCTGTCCTGTAATGTTACTGTACATGCTCACTGTTGTTTTGCTATTATTTTTGATGCAAACGAAAAGCTTCTTTCCTCTGGCCATCAGGATCCTAACCTCTGTCCTCAAACATCCGTATATCCTCAACCTTCTCTTGTACCATGCCTTCAGCGACAGCTTCGCTTGTTGCTATTATTTATAATCTACACTGAGAAAACTAAGGAGCACACAACCATACAAATTACTTCCTTGACAAAAAAACCCTCAGTCTTTTAAGAGACATGCATTTTTTTACATAAATACTGTCTGCAACAATCAACGATTCTACAGAAATCTACATTAAAAGAATGGATTTGTTTTTCTTACATTATAAATAAGTTGAAACTTTTACTCAGACTTGTAGTGAAAGCCTGGTGACCTGAAAGTGCCCCAGCACTAGCCTCCTACATATTAAATTAAAGACATCTCTCTTTACTGACCATCTTCATCTTTACTAAAACCTTTGCTCTTTCACACAAATTAACCTCTGACGCGCATCCTACATTTTCCAGTTTTCTCTAAAATTAGTTTCAAAAGCACACAAAAAAAATATAAGAGGCTTAATGTGCTTTTTTTTTAGTTGAACAAGTAACCTGTGCAAATTATGTGCACAATACAAGCTGAACAACAAGGTTTTCCAACTCTCATGGCTGTCGTCTGAGTAAACAGCAGTCAAACAATAGCAGCAAAACTCTGCTTCTCTAATTGCTTACATAGCCCTTAAACAGTGCAACACAAAACAGAAATAATTGGGGTTACATTTGAAACTAAACGCAACAAAATGCTGCAAAATACCCTCCCCAAATAAACGCTCTGATACCACCCCTGCAAGAGCTTTGCGGCCACAATGCCCCTCTGACCCCAGCAAAACAATTAAAAAGCCCTCGGCATACAAAGAGCCGCTAATGGGCCACATATGAGGCTGCTAATAAGACAGAGGTACGGACACCCGCTGTGCACAGCGTACTAATTCTGGACCCTGAACATAGCTGGAGAGCATGGGAATAGAGGGACACAGGGATAGAGGGATAGAAGAGAGAGAGAGATAGGTATGAAAAGGAGGGGGAGAAAGTGGAGCACAGCAGGGGGAGTAATGTCTGCGTGAGTGGAAAGGTAGACAAAAAAAGGACAGAGACAGGGAATCGGAGCAAAGCAAAAGAAATTAAAAAAGAAAAACACAGCGAGAACATCTGCCAGCCAAGCAGTATCCCTCTCTCCTGGTCTTATTACAGTAAGGTGGTTGCGTTTGTTTATCATCAGGCCTCGGCAGAATACGCGCCTGCTCTTAGATAAAACTAAGCGCCAGTAACACTAGAATTCATTATATACACCGAGCCGGCAGCAAGCTCAGACAGGTCCAGAGAGGAGAGAAGAGCAAAGCCAGACAGTGGATGCCTGTTCTATTTGAAATTACAAACATCCCCTTGCTTTTAATTTCTCCTTTTCTTATTTGAATAAAGAGGACAGACACGGTAATTAACGGGGTATTAAAAAAGCAAAACAGTGTGCAATGAGGGAGGGAGCGAAGGAGGAGGAGGAAGAGGAGGAGGGTGAGGGGGCATGGGAGGCAGCAGCAGCAGAGTGGGAGAGATAGTAACTAAAAGAGGGGAGAGGAAGAGAGGAGCTGTGGAGAATTAATAACAGGCCAGATCTCTCCAAGGCCTCCTTAATGGGCTGTGACAGGAATTTATTCACACTTAGGCTGGTATTAAATCAAACGCGAGGCGAGTGGCAGTGGCAGGCTACAGCAGTGGAGTGGGGCAAGGGGAAGGGGGGTGGATGGAGTAGAGAAAGCATTGGGTTCTGCCATGTCACAGAGGTCCAGCATTACAGTCCCTCTCCAAGGTGGAGGGTCATCTCCAAGGCCCTTGGGATGCATAGAAGGATGGAGAGATGGCGCAGGGAAGGGTTGTATGAAGAGAAGTAAGGATGAGTGATGTGCCAATGACAAGAGAGCCTGTCCCATGCCCCAGATGGAATGATTATCAAGTAGTCCAGAGAGCCGCAATGAATCATTCTTACTCCATTCTGCAAAATGCACCGTCACTCAGCCAGACAGCCGGCCGGTCCGTCAATCGGTTAGCCAATCAGTCAGTCAGGCGGGCAGAAAGGAGGCTGATTCCCTCCGACTTGGACACCACTCGCTACAGAAAGCTGGCTAAAGTGAAAGCTACTCAAATCACAAAGCTGTATTTGAATCAGCACTCCGAGAAATTATCTGCTAGCTAATTTATTTGTCATATTCCTAGTTTTCCTCCATTAATTGGAGTGTGACCAGTAATGAATGGCTGCAATTTATGGTCACTTGGGGACGAGATAATTCAGTCCTTTTTTTATTTTATTTTTTTTACTGGAGCAGAAACATGTGGCTGACTGGGGACCCTGAATTGATATGCACAATCACATTCCTCAGTACCAGGGGTCTGCAGCACAGAGATTGAGCAATCGCAACCCATTAGGCTTCAATGAATTATGGCGATTGCATCTAAAACATTTATGCAAACACTGTTGACTTCTGCACACGCTCAGATAAACTTTGCTTCTACTCACAAACATATGCAAAGACTGCAGCTAGCTTACACTTGCATGCATGGGAGTGAGCATTAAAAGATAATAAATAGCTTGTATACATCCACATAAAGCGAAAAGGCACAAATTCATATTTGCTCATATGTATAGAAGGGAATGTACACATTCAAAGACACTTAAGTTAAAACACATAGTGTCACACAATGTGCTTCCTAATAAAAACACTTGTGGAGAGTGATGAGAGCGTAACCTCCCCCCTCCACCCATTCCAGCTCCGGGCAGATTGCATCACCATCCGTCAGCCAGACTCCGACAAACAGCAATTACCCCAATCGACAGATAACGAGAGCAAGGCTATCACTCACAGCCAGGACGCCCCATAAAGCAGCCAGACATTACCATGAAGGAGTCATTTATCTGCTTCTCCTCTGCCCATCCCCCTTCTGCTTCCACTGCATCCTACTCTGATCTTTATGTTTACTACCTGTTCACGCCACAAGCTTTACGGGTGGGCTTTAGGCTTCAGCTGAACAGAGGGTAGGATAGAGGTCTGAGGCCAAATGGAAAGTGACAGCTAACCCACAAGGGTCAAGATTACCACCTTAAAATGCAGTTCTTTTAAAGGCATCTACAGGTATTGTTAATATGTGTGTTTCAATCACATATTATATATGAATAATGGATATGATTTCTGTGTCTTAAATGTGAAGCTAATGCACAAATACATTAAACTTGCATTCTATCAAATGGCCAACAGGGGGCACCTCCTGTAAATAACCAGGAGCTGATGAGTTTATGATCTCAATCTTTATTTAATGTAAAATGATGATCGTTTTGTACATTAGGGTCACCTCTGATGTCCATAAGGAGGGTCCCAGCAGTGCCGCTTAGTTTCAGTCACACCCACGCCTCTCTTGTGATGTGCGGTTTCAAAAAGCTAAGATGGTAAAGGCAAAAATTTACCAATTATCATAGGCTATGGTTTCTACCTATTTTTATTTGCCTTTTCACATCAGTTCACCTGTGACGAACTGGCAACATATCCCAGGTGTACCCTGCCTCACACCCTCAGACAGCTCGAATAGGTTCCCGTGACCCTAAGCTGGAGAAGTGGTTAAGAAAAGGGACGGATGATGGGGCAGCCAAGTAGCTCCCAGGCAGTACAGTATATACCCCATGAAGCCCGGATTTTAAAAGCACCATAGCTGCATTCACCCTCATCCACCCTTTCTGCTTTACACAGTCCTGTCAAATAAAGGTCTAAAGAGCCAGAAATAAAATTTTAAAAACAAAATAAAAATCAATCACAAAGATCTTATAATGTTGCATGCTGCAAAGAATTGAATGAGGACTTTAGGAGAACCAGAAAACCTGTCACTTGTGGTTCAATCCAGAGAGACGGTGTGGACATTGTGGAGGAATATAAATATATCCGAGTACACATAGATAAAAAACTGAACTGGGTTAAAAAACACTGCTGCACTCTACACGAAGGGCCAGAGTCGTCTCTATTTTCTGAGGCAGCTGAGGTCTTTTAACATCTGTCGGACAATGCTGAGGATTTTCTATGAGTCTTTTATGGCCAGTGCCATCCTCTATGATGTTGCATGCTGGAGCAGCAGGTTGAGGGTCGCAGATGCCAACAGACCCAATAAACTTATCCACAAGGCTAGTAATGTTGTGGGGACGGAGCTGGACTCCCTTAAGATGGTGTCGGAGAGGCAGATGTTGTCCAAGATAAGGACAATGCTGGATAATACCACCCACCCACCCACTCCATGGCGTGCTGGCCAGGCACAGGAGCACGTTCAGTGAGAGACTGAGATTACCCAAATGCACCAATGCACGACACAGGAAATTATTCCTGCCTGTGGCCATCTCCCTGTACAACTCCTCCATCCAATGCACAGTACATCCAAGACACTCTACAGTAAAAATAACAAATAACAAAGTTTTACAGTTTACAGTTTAGAGTAAAATATCAATCATATTTATTTAAGCTCTGTTATATTCTGAATATGACCAATTGAGTCGTTTGTATATATAAGAATTACTTCTTATATTTTGCAACTTTGTAATATATCGTATTATTTAATTTAGCTCAGTCTGTCACTGTACATATTGTCTTTGAGCAACTGTAACCACATCGTTGCCTTAAGCATTTATAAAAGAATTCTGATCCTGATAAAAACTGTAACATTTGCCTGAAATACAGTGCTTTAATTTTAAAAAATGATGAGGTGCAGTGGAACCTGCATGGGAATTATGTATCTGCATTATAGCTATGCTGTAGGCCTCCATAATATCTGGGACAAAAACACATTTTTAGTAGATTTGCCTCTCTACACAACCACAATGAAATATAAATCAAACAATCAACATGTGATTGAAGTGCAGACTTTAAGCTTTAATTCAGGGTTATTGTTTTGTTTCTTTTAAATACCATAAATTGTTTAAGAATTACAGGCATTTTTATACACAGTCCTCCAAAATTAATGCGACAACTGACTGACAAGCCCTTGACCTGTTCCATTGTTATATCATGATAAATAGAGCAGACATAACATTAGAAGTGTTGAGTATATATTTTATAGCTTTTTTGTGTAATTTTACATAACAAGAGGCAAGTAAGGGAGGACTGTAATTCCATATAAACCTGTCAGATAGACAGAAAAAACTTTAGAAATGGCCAAATCAGCAATCTGGTGCATTTTTAAAAATAATTAACATAATCTAACTAAGTCAAGAACATTCCTGGGGAGGCGGGTGTATCAAGAATGGAAGTTTGACTGAGGGTTTACAACATCGTTTGAACCACTGATTACACTCAAGAACAAGAAGGTTAGATTAGACTTCTACATCTAAAAAACCTGAATAGTTATGTAAAATAAAATAAAATAAATCTCGGACAGGAGAAACCAACAGACATTTACCAGAATGATGAGAAGAGAAAAGTATGAAGAAGGAGAGAAGCAGCTCAGGATCCACATTATCAATCTAACACGGTGTTATGCCATGGTCATGCATGGTTGCCAGTGACCAGTGCATATGTGACTGCCGATAGAAGTGGCAGGATGAAGTAGGCTATACTCAGCACATCACAGTGCAAATGGATAACAAACCAATGCAAACTGCAAAAAGCAAGCCAAGAGTTTCTCAAGGCAAGTCTTCAATGACCAAGTCGGTCACCTGATCTCAAACCAATGCAGCATGCTTTTCCACAACCTAACCCTGAATGCAGACAGATTCACTAATGAGGAGCAACTGAAGGCAGCTTGAGTAAAGGTCTAGTAGAGCAACTAAGGGGGGGAAACATTTGCTGATGTCCATGAGTTTGAGATTTCACGCAGTCATTGACTACGAAGGATTTTCATCTAGGTTTATCTCCTTAATTTTGAACATCTAAAAATGAGGGACTGTATATAAAAATGCCTGTAATTCTTAACAGTTCATGCAAAATATTAGTAAAAACCCCTTGAATTAAAGCTGCACTTTAATCACATGCCGATTAACTTACAATCCCCTGTGGACTAAAAAAAATATCTCTTTGCCACAAACATTATGGAGGGAAGAAGAAGCACCACAGCTATCATCTGGTGATATGCAGAGGTTCCATCATCACATTTGCTGTGAATACTGCAAATGTGATGATGGAACCTCTGCATATCATCAGTTTTAACACTGTCCTGGTGCTGTTTTCAGTTTGGGTTGTTCTATTAAGGGGATTTTAATCCTAAAAGACATGTTTGCATAAACTAATATGTTTCTCAGCTTCACTTGATTGGTTCACCAAAAATGACACCTCTAACCAATTTCAAATCCAATAACCTAAAATAACCAATGTCAGGCTTCACCACATCCCTCATGTGGCTAACACCACAGCAGATATGCCAATATTTTTTATCTGGATTTCCATTTCTGAGCTGACAAGGATTAGCTTGGTATGATTTAGGGTTGTCCCATTTTTTTATTTTTGGTGGTGGCAGTGGCGGGGGGGTTGTCAACAGCTACTCATGTCAAGTTTTTTAACTACAACAGAATCTCCATGCACACATGACAGATGATGCCAGTGCTGTGATTTCAGTTATTTCGTTTATCCACTGAATGCTGGTGAAAGAGAGACTGCTGGTGTCAGGATGAAACAGTAGGATTTTTGCTATAACTTTTTTTTTTGAAAACTGAAAAAACTCTGTGGTTACAGCCACAGCATGTACTTAATGTACGGAAATATGCAGTTTTTGTCACTGTTCCTAATTAAAGCCATCCCAAAACTCTGAAGGATTTCCAAATGGTTGCTTTAACAGCTGCTGTGATGAAAACTGGTGAAAACTGAGGTTTTAAAGGAAAAACAGGCTGGGCATAAGAGCGGAAGATGCCACAGCAACCCTGTTTAACCCAGCTTAAAGACTTTGAGGGGAAAACGTTCCTATGCTCAGCTACTGTTCACTGGTCTTTCTTTGGTCTTTAACACAATTCAACCTCATATTTTAATCAGAAGTCTTTTAGAAAGAGTTTGACCTGAATAACAACCTTGTGAGCAGGAGTCTTGACTTT
Source organism: Oreochromis niloticus (assembly GCF_001858045.2). Lineage (NCBI taxonomy): Eukaryota > Metazoa > Chordata > Actinopteri > Cichliformes > Cichlidae > Oreochromis > Oreochromis niloticus. The sequence continues at coordinate 15,371,433 of NC_031985.2, forward strand.
TAACTAGTATAATTCACAGAGTCTGGATAAATGGAATTAGCTCTGACAAAGTTTGCCCTTATTATCTATCCTGTACACAAATATATGTCAGAGCAGATGTGAAAACAGGACCATTTTAAAGTATACAGATGACCTGTTATTATTATTATTATTATGATTATTATTAGTATTAGTATTATTATTACTACTCAGCTCTATGACAATGAGACCAGTCCTTGATGACTGTATTATATAGAGCGATGAACCCCATCTTCAATGAAAGGGATTTAAGACAAAAGATCTGATCACATGTACTCATACACAAAGGGTCACATTCAAGAAGGTGTGACATCAGTCATAAAAACATCTTGGAACAATTACTAATTAAAACTGAATGACTCTTATGTATGAGGAAGCTTTCTTATTTTCACGTTAACAAAATCATAAAGATTTTATTATCATGTTTGATTGAGTCTGCTTTATCCCAATCCTTAATGTCATGGTTTGAATATTTATGGTTTCTGTAAAGAACAGAAACTGATAAAGTCAGATTCTTACATAGTTGGGGAGCCAGAGCTAAACCCAGCATTCCTAAATCACACCTTGGTTGGCACCCTTTCCACAGTGAGTTTCAGTTTCTTCCTCATGGACAAAGGCTCGTATCCCTGGAGTGCGCAGCAACACTGTGTGAAAACAGCTTGTTCTAGCAGCAATCATCCAGATGAACATGACGCATGATTTATCTCTTCATTATGTTGTATCACTCTTGTCTGTTGTTTGTGTGTGTTTTGGAAATGTGCATGAGAGGATGGGTGACTCATCGACTGCAGACCAGATCTACCTACGGGTACAAACAAAGTAATCTGAACCTGAACCTGCCAAGGGGGCTTGGAAAATAGCTAAATTTAGTAACAAAATTACTACCTTAGCAATTTTGGTGAAATGAAGCGTGATGATCGCTGCTGTGAGTGTGAGGGATGTTGGCTGGAAAAATAAACTTCCATATTAAAGAAAAAAAAACACACATACAAACAAATTCTAGCAAAAAATCCAAACCCCAAATTAAAAAACTGAATATCTACCTAGTGAACAAACATCTGGATAGTCAACTATATGGCTAAAAAGGCAACAAGAAAGTAAACACTCTTGAAATTCTAAGGTTTTACATTTCTTTTCATTAAAATGAGGTAAACACAACTTTCAGTGAGCAACAGCACATAACATATTATACCGTGTCATCATTTATTTAACAAAAACTAACCCCAAAATGCAGAAGGAGTGTGTGAAAAATTAAGTACACTTTTATTGCTCAATTAAGAAGGAAAGTAGCAGCCAGCTGCTGCTGTTCAAACACATTTGATTAATTGATTATCAGCCAGTATGAGCACCTCTATAAAAGTTTAAGTTTTCTCAGTTTGTTGGTCTGGAGCATTCAGGTGTGTGTTAATTGGAGGAAAGACATCAGCAATCATCTTAAAAAGTAACTGCTGCTGCCTATCAATCTGATAAGGGTTATTTGGCCAAACAAATTTAAGGACAAGATTTGCAAGAGTTGCTAGTCTTCCAGAACATCCCAGCAAATTCAAGCCAAGGTCAGACATCTCAGGCTACAGCCCTCAGTTAGCATATAAGATGTTAAAATTCATGCTAGAACAATTTTTTAAAAAAGACTGAAAACTTGCTTGCTTGTTTGGAGGAAGTCTCTTGCAACTGCATCTGAACAAACCACAAGACCTATGGAATAATGCCCCTTGCACAGACGAGAGCAAAGCTATATGATGCACAGCAGAAACTCCTCATACCAACCGTCGAGCACGGTGGTGGAGCGGTGATGATTTGAGCTTGTTTTGCAGCCACAGGACTTGGACATCTTGCAATCATTGAGTCCACTATTAACCCCTCTGAAAAACAAAGTATTCTAGAGTCAAATGTGAGGTCATCTGTCCAACAGCTAAAGTCTGGCTGAAACAGGGTCACGAAACAGAACAATGATCCCAAGCAGAACAGCAACAACAGAATGGCTGGAAGTGAGAAGAATCAAGGACTTGCAATGATTGAGTCAAACTGCAGACCTCAAACCAACTGACATGCTGTGGTTGGACTTCAAAGGAGCTGTGCATATGTGCAAATTCTCAAAAACCTCAATGAATTGGTGCAACGCTGGAAAGAAAAGTGAACCCACTGAGAAAATTATCTAGAAAATGTTTACTTCAAGTCATTGCTGCTAAAGGTGGTTCTTTTTGTTTAATGAATGATGACGTGGAGTAATGCTAGAATGGCTCATCTCAGGTTGTATTTACCTAATTTCAGGAACTTATGCAACACCTCAGAATTTACTTTCTTTTAACCATGACTATGTGTCCTTACTAGAGCTGTGCTAAAATTTTTACTTTCCATTCTTTCCTTTTGTAAAAAACAAAACACACTTCAACAGCCTCCCTCAGATCACTCCCTTTTGCCGAGCGGTAACCATTATAGTTTCTGCTCTGAGGTTAGCTCACTGAGAACAGAGCATGCAAAAAAGCCCCATCCATGGATTCAGAACTCTGTTAGGCCGCCATCCTATCATCCCATGACGATACATTACGCCATTGTTCATTATTTACAGCAGTGAGTGAATTTAAAGTTTGATAGATGCCATCTTTTCTACAAAGAAAAAAAAAAATCTTCTTTTGGCATTTCTGTGGGGGAATATGAAGCTAAACCACTGTGACATATCAGTCAGAGAGTCTGCAGCAAGCCTGGACTTATCTTTTCACTTATGCATCAATCTTCCCCCTGTGTCGGCATCCTGCTACAAGAAGGCCTCCTATTTTCAACGCTGCAGCTTAGTTTCATCAGTTTTCTGTTATTCCTTTTGAAGACGCTATCTGAATGGGAGCGGCTTAGCTCTGACAATTCACAGCTGTCTACACATCTATCAATCCATCCTTTCATCCATCTTTTACCTGTTTCTACCTTTCTGTACATCAAGGAGTCCCTGATTCGTTGCTACTGTTGTATACCATTTGATCCATCACAAATGCAACGCAGGAATGCTTTTATTTCTTGCACTTTGCTACATGTTTGCTTTGTTTTGTGTCCCTCCCCCCTCCCGGTTGTCTTCCTCTGTCTCCCTCTGCTTCACACATCTATCCACAACATGACAAAATGGCTATCTGTCTGGTGATCCATCTTCAAACACCTTTCCCACCTGAGCGGTCCGTTTCGTTCTCTTCTTTTCCTCCAGAGAAAGCTTTGCTCCGAGACTTTTCTTTTTTTTCTTTATCACAAATCTTTCATCTTTCACTTCTTCATCCTTTTCATATCTCGCTGCCTGCCATTTAGCCCTCTCTCTCCCATCTCTTCTCTCTCTGTTTTTCTTTTATCTCTCTCTGCTTGCTGATATCGCACCCTCCTCCTCCCCCTCTCATCCAGAACTATCCTATCTGGCTGGAGTGAGTGCAGCAGATGTAGCCAGGCCGCAAACATCTGCTTCCCCCTGTCCCGCTGCATCTCTACTCTGCTGATCAGGCTAACTGCTCTAACTCCCCAAAGCTTGCTGTCCTTACTGCTGCCTTAACGCACAGCTGGGCACCCTGGGCAGAATCACAGCTAAACACGATTTTTTCCAAACACATGAGGCATACACCAGAAATCCAAGAGCCAGATTGGAAATGTCTGAAAAGTTCAAGTTTAAAAAACTTCATCATGGTAGAAAACTTCTTCAATAATAAAACTAAAAAAATGACAATAAAAAAAACAAAGGATCACAAGCAAACAACTGTTATACATCTTAGTACAGACAGAAAGAAAATAACATGAGAGAGCAAACACAAGTACTGTACTGTGCAAAAGCCTCGAGCCACCTCTCATTTCTTTATATTTTGATAGGAAAATGGGAAACGGGAATGGAAATTTTCTAAAATATGTATAAATTTACATGAAAATAAAGCAGAAAAGGCAAAAAAAGACAGAGTCTACAGAACCCTTACAAGCTTTAAAGTCAATATTTGGTATGACTACCCTTAATCTAGCCTAAGAATCTCAAAGGCAAGATTTCTTGTAATTTTTTTAAGTATTCTTTAGGAATAGTGCTCCAGGTTTCTTGAAGGACACCCAAAGCTCTTATTTGGATGTTGGCTGCCTTTTGCTCTGTTCTGTCAAGATGATCTCACACTGCTTCTATAATGTTGAGATTCAGGCTCCAGAGGGGTCAATCCATGACTGGTGGTGTCTGTGTTTTTAATCCAGCTATGCTTTTACTGTATTAGCAATGTATTTAGGAAAAATGAAGCTGTTGCTGTCTGTGTTCATAATTCCATCAATTCTGTCAAGATCCCCCAAACCACATCAGAGCCTCCACCATGTTTGACAGATGGCTGTAGACACTCACTGTTAGACCTCTCTCCTGACCATTTTGGAATATCTTGACAATTTGAACCAAACACTTGAAATTTGGATTTGTTGCTCTATAAGACCTGTTGCCACTGATTTTCAGTTTACTTCTTATGTAATTTGGCATACCTCACCCTTTTCTCCCTGTTTCCCTTCCTTAAGAACGGCTTCTTGACAGCCACCCTTCCCCCGAGATCATTTCTAATGAGGCCTCACTAAACACTCATTCTTAGGGATATTACTTTCAGATACTCTTCATCTGCTGTAGATTTTTTTTTGGGCCTGCCACGTCTTCTTTGTCCACTGACAGAAGGGTGGAGCTGTATTGGGCAGCTTGTAATACACTGGCATAAACCCTGCATGCCACAGAGCATACAAAGCACACAGTCTATGGTTTATAACTCATTATTTAAATATATTCAGTTGTTGGGTGTTTTTCAGCTTCTGAAGTAGGAAAGTCAAAGCTTAAAAGGTGTTATTTCTAACAACTAGTAATGCCATATGGGTGTCTACTTTGCTTGCCGATGACGTGATATACATTCTTGCCAGTGGTTTCACATTTTTAGTTGATCCACAGGGGACAGTAAAGCTCAGAGATATGCAGCAATGCACCAACACATGCAAGAAAAGGGAAGACTATTAGACTTGTAAACAATGCAGGTTTCAAGCTTCTATGGAAATCAGGTTTGCAAATATTTAGCAAAGCAAACACACACACAGCAAGTTTGTTATGCTTGAAGGTTACTCACACGAGTTTGGTAAGAAGCGCTTTATGTAAACAAAAGTTTTACTTGTCCACATGAAAATAACAGGAGACGCCTGCAAAGGAACAATGAATTAAAATCTCAATTATTCCTGAAATAAGCCCACTTATTAAGTCAACAACACGCTCTAAACTAAAAAAATAAGCATGAAATAATATATCTATTGTACAGTGTAAAGAGCGTTTTTTTATTTATACTCCATAATAATGTCTTGCTAGTGTTGAGGACTGCAGAATGTGAGAAAAGCTTTCCCAGAGCGCATTAGGACAGCTTGTCTTCCCAATCTGTATATACTCGGATCACTTGACAGAAATCAATTTGCATGCTAATGCTTTGCATAAGAGGAAGGTCACGTCACAAATAAGGCTATCACTTCGATACAAAGGTGTCTAAACTTTATTCACTTTCAGCTCGTGTATTTAATGTGAGAGAAACACACAGATCCGACACTTTTTTCCCTTTCTTTTTTTGCATTGCTCCAGAATTGTAAGGATTGGATTAAGCACTTGCTCCAGCAGGCTTCTAATGTTCTTTTTGTGGGTGTGGCAGCTTTGTGTGCAAAGGTGAAGAGACTGAGTGCAGTCGAGTAGAAGGCTCGCTGCAATGTTTCACTGTAGTGTTAACATTTAAAAAGCAGCCAGGGGAGCTCTGCTCATCTCTTCTGCTGACACTTCTGACCTTGGACCGTTATCATTGCAGCAAACGCAGACAGAGTGGCATGTTCAATCTGTACAGAGCCACTACAATGCACATACAAAGAGAAGAAACAGAGAAGAGCAGGGCGTCAAGACAGCACACACACACACACACACACACACTGGAAACATGAGTAAAGCAAACTCAATCTCTTCTTACTGAAGAAAGAACTAAGAGCTCTTTGTCTCACTCAGTACACACACACACACACACACACACACACACACACACACACTCTGTATATACAAACAAAGCAAATCCCCTACTGACGAGGGGAAATAAAAAGTCATCCCAAATAACGCACAGTGTGCTTTACCTAAATCTATGCCATACTCCACTGTTAATAACCACTATGCTCACTTGAGATATGGGAGATATTCTGTGTGGCTGCTGCCTGCGTACTCCAACTCCCTGGTATAGGTTTCATCGACCCAGGGCGGATATTTGCACGTAGTACTTTGCTGTCGTCATGATGGGCCTGCTTCCCAGGGAGAGATTAAACCTAATCCAGGACTCAAAATAATCTATTATGACAAATGTCAAAACATCACAGAGCAGGGTTTGTCAGTGTTTAGAGAGCCTACTTCATATCACGGTGCCCAGTTCAGACAAACGCCATGTAAAAGCACCTATCCCATTCAAACCAACAACCCATTTACCCTCGTCAGCCTTAATAATACTGACGTGGTTTTTCTCGCCCTGCCCCTTTTGTTTTGTTTTGCAGCACAAGTAGTGATTCAACTGTTTGGTAATTTCCTAACCTTGAATTTCACTTCATGGATCTAGGTGGTATTTTGGTACTAAGTACAGACCACATGGAAGGAGAAGAAGTGCAAAAACGTGGGAGGTCCATTCAAGTGAGGCTTTGTTGGAATTTTAGTAAAAAATGTGCCTGAAATTCCAGGATCTAAAAAAAGAAAAGGAAAAAAAGATTCCAAACACCTGCTTCTGCCATAACATTACTTAGCTACTACTTTGAAGACATTAGAGACAAAACTCAAAACTGAAAATGAAGCTCCAGATCCAAAGATCGCAAAGCAGTTCAACACGGCACAGACGCCACGACAACTCGATCTGTTCACATGGTTGTAAGCACTGAGTTTATTTATTTATTTAACTGAATCAATGATTAATGGTGTTACGTTTCCCTAAAAAGACGTAGGAGAGTAAAAGAAACATGTCAGAGGTGAAAAAGGAGACAAGGAGGCAAAATTGACAAAGTTTTAAACTGAAAGAAACGGACAAGCCGCTATCACCTTTGAAAGAAAAGAATCATACCAAAACCCAGAACCCAAGCAAGAGGTACACTGTCCAAGCACCAATTTGGGTATTAATCCATGAACCAGTTGGTCAGTGCTCATCTCACTTTCTGTTTAAAGTCTTAAAAACCAGATTCAAGTGGCAATAACGGACTCTCTTTTTCTGTGTAAATTTTGTGACGTTTCCTGGACCCGTGGAGCTGAAAAGAAAACTATTTGGAAGTGTTAAAAAGCTGCAGTTCTTCATGCAGCCACTTGAGGCTAGCTCCAAAAGGGAGTCAATCCCCTTAGACTACCATGTTAAAAGGCCCAACTTTACAGGGAAAACAAGCATGTTTAGAACCTGGTACCAAAAGTGTTTTGGCCTCTATGTATAGTTTTTCAGCAATAATGCTCAATAACTCTGAGTAGGATGAAGTTATTTGTTGTTATTTGTCTGTAGTTGTTTAGCCAGTACTTTGTCAGCTGAGATGGGAGGGTCACATGTCTAATAAGCTGACAATAAGTAATTGTAACAATATCGGGAATAAGCCCTGATTTGAGTTCAGGAGTTGCCGCTTGTCCAAATGTTAAATGGTTATATATAGTTTAAAGGTCACAAATGGGACTTATATAAGGCACACTACACATGTGGCCTGTTTCTAACCACATACACAAAACACGACAGGGGGGCAAGATAGCGGCTTTCACAAACCAACACCCCCTTCACAAGAATTTTTAATGGATTCACTCTTTATTTTTTCGCTTTAAGTTTATGACAATGCATTAATTTGTTGGAAGGCATGATTACACACTAATCAAGGCACATTCATGAGTTCACCATTCTTTTTCTTTTAAATAAACTCAAAAACAGTACTTACCGTACCTTTAATTGTATGCAAATGATAGCAGGATGTCACAAAGTAGCCCTACTCAACACTGCATGGAAGAGACGCGTTCATTATGACTGTGTTCTGCTGCTGCTTGTTATTATTATAGCTGCTTATCACTTCTGTGTGTCACGGCCTCCTCTGAAGCTTCCTTTTGTCTTAAAAGCAGCATATTTTTAAATGTAGATGTGCGACTTGTATCCCAACACAAAGTAAAAGTGAAGCTATAATGCTCTTAGCTTTGCCAACATTTTGCATTATTTATCTCTATCATTATTGAACATGCCTGACAAAAAGCCAAACCATCTGCGTCTGGTTTTCAGATTGCTAGAAGCCTGCTGTCACTTGTTGATCTGCTCTTGTTATGCATCAGTCTGATTGGTACAGCTGCTTTAGTGCAATGAAATCGGTGATGTGACTGACTGGAAGTTCATTAACCACCACAGCCTCCAGCTTCATCCTCCTCTTTTACATGCTGATCTGCATCTACACACACCAAAATAGCAAGTGCACCTGGAGACGCCCACATAGTCCACTCTGACCTCTCGCTGTGCTTGTGCAATTAAAATATGGAGCTACAAATCCTTAAGACTTTCATAAAATCGCACCCTGTGTTTATACTAGCCTAAATTTTCTGAAGTAGCTACAGAGATTTCACTCATAGCGATGATTTTCCCCCACTGAATGAAGTATCATCATTTTAAATCTTTGATAAAGTGGATCCAATACAGCCAACATTTCCTGCTATTGCTTCAGAGAAAAAAATGTATTTGAAACACACCATTATGAACCTGTCACAGAAATTTTAGTGCATCTATCCACAAGGTCAAAACCAATCTATACATTTGTCTGCAAAATGTGACATGAGTGTAATACTTCTTGGCATTTCTGACAGTGCAATTGCTGTTACCAAAGAAACCACAGGCCTTACTAAATCAATCAGGATGAGTCTTTACTTTAAGAATAAGATGACACTAAAAAGCCTTTTCCCTCTCAAAGTTTCATCCACAACATTTCCTATTGTGCAATTTGTTTAATTAACATATAAGAGGCCACATTTTCCATGCAACTCGTTTGTCTGTGCCGTGACTCGGGATCTAATCTACCTTCAACATTTCAGTCCTGACTGACGCTGGCGTGTCAGTCCGAAGAAAAGCCGTCTGCTGCACTGCACTTCAGAGCGTTAGAAAACAGCCGCTCTATCACAGCTGAGCAAAAACTTATCTGACAGTGAATAAATTTAAAAAAGCTCTTAGGTGTGTTTGATGTCTGACAATTGAAACCAAACGTGAACACCTTACTCACAAGATATGGGGAAAAAAAAATCAAGTCATCTCTTCTTTCTTCTTGTTAATATTTAAAACACCTCCAGCTACTATTTTTTCCCCACACAGCTCTTTGTAGTCGAGGGTCAGCTCAGCTCAGTCTGTTACTGCGATCTAAAATGTATTTATATACTACAGAGGTGTTTAAAAAGCTGATAAGCATTTTCGCTGCTTTTTGATTTATTGCTGCCATTATTTTTAATTATTTTTCATATGTTGCAAACACCTTAGCAATGTCAGTGTTCATGACCGTAGATGAACACTGAGACCAAAACACAACAAATCCAAATATCACCACTATGACTGGATGTGCAGACCTTTGCTAATGAATCCCTAAGGGGGAGCAGAGGCCAAGATCCCTCCACAGATCGAGCAACCTGTTTATGTTACGTTGGTCATAAACCGTTTGGCTAGAATGATCACATAAAATGGCTTTTTTTGGCTTACATTACCAAATGTTAACATACCTGCTAACACAGACAAACTTCTACCCACCTAACATAGCAGCTACTGTCCAACCTTACTTTGCTTCCTTGCTAACGCTGTCAGTAGCAAAATGCAAATTAAGTTGTCTCTGGAGTTTGTGTTGCAGTCAGTGATGCACTGAGAACAAGTAGCCATTAGTGAAATCTATTGCTAAGCTAACATTAGCTAGTGTTACTCACTGCTGTGCACTGTGGGGGAGCAGCAAAGACTAACCGAGGCACAGCCAAGTAGCAAACTCTGGGGTTTAAGAACCAGCAAGCGCAGAAAACTGCAGCTCCCAGTGCAGCTACTTGAGGCCGGCTTGAAAAGCAGTCAATGCCCCATAGACTCCCATGTTAAAATGTCAAACTGCACAGGATTAAAAAGTATATTTACAGCTTAGCACAAAAAAGCCCAAAACATTTTGGCCTCTATGGATAGTTTCCTCCTCCATAACAACCGTACAGGGGGCAGATTTTTATTATAACTCATCCATCTGAGGAATAAGGCTTAAAGTTATGGCATATGGCTGATAAGGCCAAACAGGAAGCTGTAGCTGACAGCTGCTTTTCAGATCCAGTGTTGCCAACTCCGAGTCCTCAGTAAGGCAAATTGCTATTGGCTGTCCTAAAGGTCGCTAGAAGTCACTAAATGACATCATCGCCTAATTTGCATAATTGGTCATGCTAATTTAATTGTAACCTAAGTTGTAGGAGAGAAAAATAACATCGTGGAAGAGACATGTGAGTAAAAAACGTCCTAAATGCATTTAGAATTTATTTAGAACTACAAATTAAATTTCTTCTAGCAATTATTGTTTTTTTGATGTCACAATTCAAACCCTGCTCCTTTATCTGGGCTTGGACCGGTAAAAGTGACCCGAAATAGGCACTCTGGTGGAGTTACTTTGTGTGTGTGTGTTTATAAGTAGTTTTAAACCTTGTGATCCACAAAACAGCATAACAGTAAAAGAAGAACTGACTGCGCTACAGTCAGTGCGGGAGCAGCAGCTTCGCTCATGTGCGATTCATGCAGCTTGGACGCATAGGTGTGAACATCTCCTGCCCTGATAGCAGCTGGGTGAGGACTATTCTCCGCCTGGCATGGGCGAGGTGCCCACGGCAGCACTGCTGCTTGTTGAGAGTAAGAGCGATATGCGCTTTCACGTCAAAAAAGTCGTCATAAATAAGTCTCCAATAACACCAGAAAAAGTCACCAGATTTGTTTCTAGTCGCTTTTTAGAAAAAAAAGTCGCTAAGGGGGTCTGAAAATCTGAAAACTCGCTAAATATAGCAACAAAGTCGCTAAGTTGGCAACATTGTTCAGATCTCTCCTTTGCTAATTTCATACACTCATTAGGATGTTTTCACTGCCTTTGATGTATGAGCATTTTAATGGATTTTACAAGAAAATAGTGCAGTTTGCTGTGCGGTGGTGATTTCTGGCTCAAATAAACAAAATTAAACAGCATAGCGAGGTTTTAAAATGATAGTCCAGTAACCAGTGGGTGTCGTCACAGTGTTTACATCCATCTTTGAGGTACAGTCTATGGGTAAGGCACATGGTAGCATGTCTTTTAACATACAGGTGAGTTCACAGGAAGTTAAACACAACTGCAAGTCAGCCAAGGACTCATTTAAATAAGTTACATTATAATCAACTCCCAGATTGGCAAAAATTACATGGAAAATGCAATTAAACAGAACTACATCGTCAGCAAAACTCAGGGATGCCCCCTGGAAGACATCATGTGTTATTCAATATCCCTGCCACTGGCAACAAAGACAACAAACTTATTATTAATATGATGATTATATAAGGATCACATGCCTGTAGGTCTATATCAGGACTCCAATGTTCCACAAATACTCCCAAAAGTCCCTGTATTTCCTTGGAAGGCTGAGGTTGGAATTACATCCGCCTCTTCATTAAATATTGTAAGAATCCAGGTGCTGCACTCAAACTAAAATTAAAGAGTTTTATGCAGGCAGACAAACACGACTCTCAGACACGACTACAAAGCCTTTTCAAAAACTTAGGAATTAAGTTAGACAACTTAAAATGAATTTTTAAAAACCCAATAATAATAATAACAATAATAATTACTACAATAAAATCTGTATAGCACACTGTGCTGGATTAAATGTGGGGGTAATACTTGAGTGGTGCGCATTAAAACAGAATCAGCTGCATAACGTATCTAATTGAGTTAATTTTGAATCAGTCACAACATAATATCTGCTCGGTTCAATAAGATCAACAGTAAACCTCATATGAGATGAGTCTCCTTCATTTTAACCGTACGCTCCTCCTGCACAGTTGAAAAATGTCGTTAGGTTCAAATATTGGGTTTTCAAACTGCTCCTCAGGTTCCCCTACTGACCAGGAGATTCAGGTTTTGATAAAAATTAAACTAAAAAAAAAAAAAAAGATTGCTGAGGATGAATCTAGTCCCCGGGGAAAATGTTGTAAAATGCATTTGTGGTTAATAGGATTTCCCAGTGGTATCATGACCTCCTTTAAACACACAACCACTATCATCAGACAAAGTTTATCAAGTGCGGCCTCTTAATTTTGTTTTTGCACAAACCTTCTGTACAACCTGGATGGTTGCAATTCAAATAAGAGCAAACCAGCAATTAAAAATTCGGGTTAATGATATTGAGTAAAATTATTCATCTGGAATAAATTCCACGCCTAATTATCATTTCTTGTCTGTATGATGATACTGAAACATTACTGAAATAACACCGTGTTTATAGCTGAAATAAAAAGAGACCGAGATATCACTGTGAGCCTTTTCAAACCTTTCCCATTTTTCCTCTAATAAGCTTCTCCTCCTCGTGTTGTTACAGGCTGGAAATCAAACCTGTAAGCCTGTCAGTGTTGTGCTATTCATCCAGAACACAATACCTTGTTGACCTCCAGGATTTCTCTCCTTTCCTCACTGGCAGAGCGGCTCTGCCCACCTGATCGGTCTTCATGTTTGGAGCCGTCATCCTCCACAAAGGGTATCAGTTGCTGGAAGGGACAGCAAACAAAAAAATGTGGCTGTATTACTCACTGTAAGCAAGACAAGCGTAAGAGGATCGCTCCCAAAATGCTGACTTATTCAAATAACTGGATCGTGTTTCCCTACTTGGAGTAGCACAGTAAGATCCATATCATAGTTTTTTTCAATAAAATCTGTTTTAAGATTCACCTCCTGATGCAATTATTCTCTTTCCTACTTCTATTTTTTTCCCCAATCTAACATCTAAGGTCCAAATAAATTAAAGGTACTGTGCTGCCTAGTCACATCTTTCCTATACGCCCACTGAGCGCAGTTATAGGCCACATTTACATGTGTATGGGAAATCTCAACTAAGCTATATTCAACATATCTCTATGCCTTCTCGCACGATTGTTCCCATGAAGTGGTGAAAATGGGGATTTGTGTGTGAGCTCTCAAACACTCTCTTCAACGTGGAAAGACAGGGACAGGAAAAGACTGAGAGGGAAAAGCGAGTGGGAGATTAATTCATTTTTAAACGCTCTGTGTGCTTGACCTTGTCTGCTTGACACTAGAGTGAGGCTGATGTGCAAGAGCCTTCAGGCGAGGCAGCGTTCCCGAGAGCCGACAGGGTCACCGCCTGCTGCTTTGCGTCGCACTGCCCCCTAGTGGTCACCTCAGCGTGGGTAGGGGAGCAGGAGGCTTGCTGCAGTCACACATCAAGTAATCTATGAATGTCTTGAGAACACACTGTTCCTCATAACACACAGACAGCAAGGATATAAAAGACCTGCACTGACAATGTGTGATTGATGTTATGCTATCTTTGCAGAGCGACTGCACAAAATTGAATTTTGTCAACAACAAAATAATAGACTGTAAAGCACACGCAGTGAAAATGGAGTCAAACCTGAGTTTCATATTCTCAAAAGACAGCAACAGTCTTATATAGCATGACATTTTATGGGTTTTAATAAAGGCTGTGGACGACTCTGCTATGGTTTGTAATACTGGAAGCAAGAAGCTCCTGTTACAAAAAAACATCTAGAAAAACATCGTTTTCCTTTCCAAAACAATACTGCCATACCAGACAAGATCACAAACATAGATTAGGTAGGACAGTCTCCAAGCAACATTAGCTAATAAAAAAAAATATCCCATATGGTGGAATAGCAAACCTTCCTCCAATAATGACTTGGCAAAGCAGTAAATTATGACTGACTACAGATTTTGGCCCGTGTTGTGCAGCTGGAGCAGAGGCCCTGCAGACAGTCGACGGCTGATTTAAGTAACCTGATTCATCTGGAAGCAATGACTGACTAGTGTATGAGTAGCGTTGGAGCCAGACAATATCAAGACTAGCACAAAGGAAGTTATCAAAAAGATAAAATAAAATACAGACAGAGAGAGGAGACTAATAGAGTAGGATAGCACTGAAGAGGGCAAGAGTCGTGGGAAAAGAGCCAGAGAGAGAGAGGTGAGAACAGAAAATGGGCACGGGAAAAAGAAAGGCAGACAAAGAAGAAAATAAAGAATGACAAAAAGACATAAAAGTCTGGAAAAAGTTTCTTTACTCCTGTCAGTTTCCAGGCTTAGCTCTGCGCCAAACTGTAAACTCTGACTCTTGGAGGGAGAAAAGACAGCAAGGACATGTGCAGGATATTATACCAGACAAACTATGAGCTCGCCTCCAACTTTCAGCAGGAAGAGATGAAAGTTTTTTCATTAGATAATTTGAGGCCGAAGCCAACGACATATCACATTTTAAAGGTGGTGGGCTCAGTTTGGCAGCCCGCGGGGGGAAAATGAAATGTGCTGAGTAGGGTGGGAGAGATGGATGGAGAGGGTATTTTGTGTGTGTGTGTGTGTGTACGTGTAGCTATGCAGCACGTGCACGTCAAAGTGTGAGTCATAACCCCTGCCTCTTCCACAGAAAGATGGATGTGGTTTCCTGGCTGACAGAGAAGAATGGCCTAATGAAGTTCTCCAGGTTGCCTCAGTGAGACAAAAAGAAAAGGGTAAAAAAAGACTGAAAAAAAAAAAAACAGCAGGGTGAATGTGTAAGAGGAGAGGGAAATGAAATGGCATGGCTGTTCACTGCAGGAAATGACAAGAGGAGAGCAAGACTTGGGACCACAGAGAAAGAACAACATGGGAAAAGCAGAAAAAGACAGCGAGACAAAGCCAACGAGGACAAACAGACCGACCCGAGAGAAAGAAGGAAATGAGGAGAGATCCAATATCTAGCAGCTATCAGAAGAAAAGAAGATGAAAGAGGTAGAAAAATGTGGGGAGGAGGAAGAAAAATGCATCTAAAAAGGAAGAAAGTGGATTAAAGTCTGAGAAGGGGCAAGGAAAAAGCTGCAACGAACGACATGTGGAAAGAAAAAGGGGGGAAAGCGCTGACGTGTGCAGTTGGTCCAGCTGTTCATTAAACGGGTCTGTTGCTAATTAGGCTGAGATGAGGTCACGCTGCCCGAGTCATTGATTCCACTTCCTGTTTCAGGCAGCCAATAGTGAGTGGCTGTCAGGCAGCCACCTGAATTCTCTAGGATGATAAATGGCATGCATGCTGGGGCCAAAATCAACAACCCCTCAGCCCCAGACAAACATGGTGAGAGGAGCTATTGGCTGGTCAGCACCGGACTGGGTCTCAGCCTCGGGGGGAAATGAATAAACATTTAAATAAGGTGGAATGAGCAGGGGGAGGAAAAAAATAGCCAGATGGTGTAATGACTCAATGAAGGTACGGCAAAAGGAAAATGTCAAAGAAAGCCCGTCACTGGCTTTGATTTAAGGGCACAACTGCACACGAGAGTCACTTTGAACAGATCGTTCGAAATGCCTCTCGCTGACTGTACTCCTCAATGCAGAAAATGTACGTGGTGGCAGCCATCACAAATTTGTTCCAATTTAAGACTGGTCTCCTCCCACATCCTCCTTTATCCTCAGTAGGAGTCTGGTGAGAGAGATTAGCTCCGAGCCAATCTGTAGAAATTGGGAAGGGACTGCCGCAGTCATAAATCCAATCAAACAGTGGTGGATAGCCGTGCCGGAGCCCCGCATGGTGCCTCACAGAGTGCACCCCCAGTGAGCCAGTGAGTGTGGAATTGCACGTGTGGCGAAAACATGCTATTGTGCCAAGTTACACTGCACCACTTGCATTTCTATGTTGTACATTTATGTGTGTGTGGGGGGGGGATACAATTGTGCAATCATTCTGTGAAGGCAGGCAGGGAAGGAGCCCGGCTAACAGGCAAAGTGGTGTTGTTGCTCCTGAAGGTGGATGGTGACTGTAACCAGCAGTAAAGAGGCTCTGGAGACTCACCTGAAACGACCAATGAATCTGCTGCAGGCAGAGAAAAGACAGACCTAGAGGGAGTAGGTGAGATAAGAGTTCCCCAGGGTAAATATGTGTGTGTTTGTGTTAGCAGCTTTGTGAGAGCGTGTGTGTGTGCATGAGCAAGGGGATGTGGAAGTTACAATGGCCTACTTCCTTTAAACCAACAGCTTCCTAATTTAGCAGACAGCTTTTACGAAAAGCCGGACTATATGAGGCGGCGGCTGAAAGCACAAAAACAGCACATGACAAGCACATAAAGCATTTGTTGATGTTCACATCTAAAAAGATCAATCAGTCAACTTAAAATGTAGTTTCAGCACTTCAGCGCTTACAGCCTCATCATGTAAAACCTAAATGCAGTTGCAGGTGTGCTTTATATAATAAAAGCATGACCTGATTTGAGGTAAGACAGCATCTTAAAAGTAATAAAAAAAAATGGACAAAATATGTAAAATACAAAGTATAACACAATGTGTTTTATCAGGTAACAACTATATTAAGCTGGGAGTAATGTGGATTTAATTCAGTCTCCTTTCAGCATGTAATACCTAACCAAATCCAAAGCAGAATGTTTGTCGCATGATCCGGGAGCAATGAACCATTATGGGGAGAATTTTGTTTGTTTGTTTCATTAATCTTTTGTGACGAGGGGGAGAGTGCGTTATTCTTGAGTGAATGGAAGATGGAGAGGTGGACCAGCAGATTGGTATGGTTTGAGCAGAAATATAGGCATTGTACTGGACTGTCATGGTTAAGAGAGAGCTGAGCTTTACAAGTCAACCTACAAATCCAACCTTTACCTATAATTATGAATTCTGGGTAATGACCAAAAGAGTAAGGCCACAAATACATGAGGCCAAAATGAGTTTCCTTTATAGGTTGGCCAGGCTCAGCCTTTAAGGTAGGGGAGAGGAGCTATTTCTAAGGCTGAGCATGGCTGGGTGGACTCTGGACTCCGGACAGTATGTCAGCAACACACAAGAACCACGATCAACCTGTCTCACTACTGCAAATACTTTATTTACTTTTGGTGAGGGTGGTGCCTGTATGGAGTCTGCAGGAAGCCGGACACATTACACTCGCTCACTCAGGGTGAATTAATCAGATCATAGCCTGGTATCACATATCACACAGACTTTGTAATATGGAGCTAATGAGTTAAAAACTATTTATTGTCCAACTGAGTCTGACATTTATGTCCTCACACACATCCATGCTGGCAATGCACTGGAAAGTTCAGTGCAGCGGTACATGTGTGTAATCAGACAGAGCTCTTCGGCTAACTTTACCCGAGTGCACCTACATGCATCAACCCATGATTAAACCTCAGTGTTCCCAGGTGCACGCCAATCTTTTGTATACTTAAATCAACTTGCACCAATTTCATCACCTCTCCTCCACATCACAGCCAACAAACCCCGACTGCTTCTTTTGTCTGCGTTATGCAACCAGTGCGTGCCGCCACTGTAGGCGTGCATCATATTGCTTCACTCTCTGCAACAGGACCGGTGTGTGCAGCAAATACGGATCAAAGAAATGTTAGAAGCCCTTTTGGAAAGTTCAAAGTTTTCCACTTTTTATGTTTCAGGCTCATCTTAAGATGGATTCAATTAATTTCTCCCCCTCGTCAACCCTTTTGTTATGATTTATAACTGCACTCTGTTGTCCCCTAACCAGCCGACCAATGTAAGAACCTGCTAACTGTTCCCACCTCACACTTAAAGACTGAAGGCGGCTGAGCGTTAGCAGTTAGAGCTCCTCTGTTATGTAACGAACTGCTGCCATTTCCTTTGAGACCTTAAAGATTTAAATATATCGGCAGGCTTCCTTATAACATTTTACTTTTCTTTTAAACCTTTAAGGCTTTTTTATTTTATTGTTAACTACTGAGTTGCACTGTATTTTCATTCTTGATGCTGCACTTTCGTGACTCTGTTTTATATTAATACACCAACTGTTCAATAATTTGGAGCTTAAATTTATGCTTTTCTAATCTTCTTTAATATCCCCCCCCCCCGTTTGTATGACTGTATTTTGACACATTTGTCTATATTACGTGTTTCTTCTGAAATATTTTGTATTGCTGAATGTTGCAAATACATTTCATTAATAAACTTCACAACTTTATTTTTAATAACTATGGAAAGTGCACCCCTGGTGGTATAATATAACTGATATAACAGTGTGTGTATATATGACAGATAATGGGAAAAAGCACAACAGGTTTCCTTTAGGGATGGAAGGAAGTTTCACAAATTTGACTATTTTGCCAACTTTTAACAGAAATTCAATAACGTCAGTAAGAGAAAGCTGTCATTAGCGTATTTCTTAGCATTGTCGTGTCTCACCTCTGGAGGTATGGGGTCGAGGCCGGCACAGTTTTCGTTGCATTTATCGTAGACGAGGCGCAGCTTGCGGAAGAGCACAGAAAGCGTTCGTAGATGCTCCTGGAGTTTCCCCAGCCTGTCCTGGTGGGTGTTGGGGTGGTAAGTGACTCCATTAGGCAGCTAAGAAGAACCAAAGGGGAAACGCTGTGTTAAATAAAGTACTAGAATTTTCTTAGTGCTAATAAAAAAGCAAAACCTATTGATCCTCACTGACTGCCAAAGCATCACGAAGCCTCTGTTGTTCCTCAGCTGATAAGAAACCATGAGAAAATCCTCTGATAAATAAGTGATAGTGTTCTTTCTACTTAAGAACGGGAGCCATCAGTCTGAAAAGACGCTTTAAAATGTGTTTAACACGTTTGTGATCCTGCAACAATATGGCATGTGGTTTTAATAATCACAATTTAAACCACCAAACATAAACTGTGCAGCATCAAAAGATAAACAGCTTCAGCTCGAGCACTTTGAATGTTTTTTTTTTTTTTCCCCCACTCACTCCCATACTGAGGCTGCAAAACTGGCTTTCAACAACAATGGGTGTTAAAGAGCAGCATGACATGTTTTTTATTGAGAGGATCGACAAGCCTCTGGAGCAGCACTGTCTGATTATAAACATCCTGCATAGCATGAAACAAGCCTGCCTTGAGGGCAAGCAAAGCGAAGAGAGACACACAGAGAAGCAGAAGGGAGACAGACAGAGAGAGACGGAAGGAGTGGAGGGAGGAGAAGACACATGAGGAATTTTTACAAGTATAAAGGCGGCCTGTGATCTAAAAAAACAAGTCACAACAATGCTGTTTGTGCATTCTGCGGCTGAGGTCGCGCTCGCTCGGCCCATCTCGCTGGCTGTGATCTTAACAAGGTGTGGGAGCGGCGTCTCGGAGGAGCAGGCAGACATCCATGATAAACTCATTCCAGTTG
The DNA here is from genome assembly GCF_001858045.2 of Oreochromis niloticus. Taxonomy (NCBI): domain Eukaryota; kingdom Metazoa; phylum Chordata; class Actinopteri; order Cichliformes; family Cichlidae; genus Oreochromis; species Oreochromis niloticus. The sequence continues at coordinate 15,390,810 of NC_031985.2, forward strand.
CATCTTTAATATGAGGTCAAAGCTGAACTATATGTGAACTGCAGACCAAGCTAATGCACAAATAAATGATCTCAAGGAATATTAACAAGCATCCGCTGGCACTTAAATGCAGTAAAGACTGATGCACTGTTTGGAAATAAAAGAAAACATTTGGAAGGAAAGTGCACTAACACATTTGACATAAAAGCAATACGTTCAGCTCAATGATATATGTAGAAGGATGACTTCATGAGTCTTATCTACGAGTGCTCCTTCTTTGTTATGACAACATAAACAAAGCCCTGCAAACACAGGAGGAAATCACACAAAGGCAACATCCTTGCTTAGCTAGTGTTGGATTTATCGCAAACACTTTGACGATGGTTGTCATATCACATTACTGCATGGTAATTTGCACTTTTGGTCATAAATTCCTGGCAGTAAGCTGAGCTTTGAGCAATTAAAATAACCAAATAAAACTTCCTATCTCAAGAAAGACGAACGAGATCTGCTTGCAGTTCTCCAATTTTTGCGTGGCAGGCCCCCACATGCCCCTTTTGTATCACTAACAACTGAAAATTGTGACCTAAGTAAAGGTGATGGGAATCGCATCAGCAAACTCTTGTTTATTTTGTCAAAAAAAAATTTTTTTAAGTGATATTAATTTAACTTCAGTTTTATGCAGTGGTTCCTGTCCCCAGATTTAAGAGCCACTGCCTTATGCTAATATGTATTTTCCCTGCCTTAATGATTGAAGGCATAAAAAAAAGGGTCTGTACTTTTCCTGCTCCTAGTTGTCAAAATGTAATTTGTGCAAAAGGCATATTTGGAGCCTAGACACTGATTAAAAGTTTCCTCTACATCTTTGTACTTTCTGCCAAATTCTTTCAGAATACAATCTACATGCCACATTATTTTAATGAACCTTAAACTGCCTCTGCAAGCTTCTCAAATCAAGTGATTTTGGCCTTTTAGCTGCGCTGCGCTTCTCGCTGGCTGTGGCCCGTCTCCCATTTACCATCAAGACTGCAGGCATCGTGTTGTTTTTAAATCCTGCATCAAAATGCAATGAAAAAGAACTGCCTTCCTGACTGGCATTTGCTTTGTTATTAGAATAATAGTCATCATGTCATGTTAGTATCTCTTTTTTTCCCCCTCGCATCTTTTGGCTGGTCTGTTTTCATGACAGCGTGTCCAAACTTTTAATTTTACTCATCTTGCGTCATACTTAAGAGTTCTTGAGAGTCTCACATTGGTTCTAGAGCTACAAACATGACCATACCTGCATGTTTCTGAGGAGCTGGAAGATCTCCATGGTCCTGAGGACGATGTCTTGGACCGTCTCCTGGCCGATGCGACACAGCGAGGCCGTGTTAACATCCCGTGCCGCCTGAGCCTGCTGCTGCTGTTGCTGCTGCTGCTGAGGTGGCGGCTGCCCGCCAAAAGGTGACACGAGAGGAGGGGTCGTCATGGAGACTGCAGGTGAAGATGCTGATGGAGAGGATGGATTGGAGGGGGGTTCACGTGTTTCCCTGTCAGGTTATTCCACACCAGGAGACATTTACATGCCTTTAGGGAGTATTTTAATGGAGATAAAGAGAAGGAAATTTAGAGAAGTTAAAGGAAGTCCTGGTTATTGCACGTGCTTTGTGATTACTCAACAGCATAGAGTTTAGCAATATCAGCTTAGCTTTTAGCTAAGCTAAAGTTTGATAAAAAGCATATTTTCAGCTATATAAAAACTTCACAGGTGCTAAAAAGTAACAAAAACAACGCGTTAGTCTCTGTGCTAACGCCATAGCCTTTAAAATAAGTTATCTACGCGGGTTTGAATCTATTTAAACGACAACTCACATCAGTACAAGTCTCTCAAATGCCGCCCCGAGCTTTAAAAGACACACCCAGACACATGAAGTAGAGTAACGGGTTAATCATCGCTCATGTAAAAGTACAGCGATTGTCACAAATGCTAAGTGGACAGTCACACCATACGACACTCTCGCTTTCTCAGCGTTTATTTTTGTGGGGTTTTTTTATTATTTTTCTACCACATCATGTCACAGAGAGTATTCATGTTTGCTCACCGGCACAATTACAACATGTTAGGTTACCTGTGTGGTGATAATTTATCTCTTTTGTTGACATGTCAAGTCCCTCTGCTCCAGGGATCTCAGCTGCTGCTGCAACTATCGCGAGAAGTCTTAAGTCGACGCCGTCATTTTGGGTTGTAAATAATGTAATAGAAGCGAAACGTGAAAATGTATATTTATATATATTTATTTTTAATTTGGTATAACTTTAACGAGAATAAGATGTTATAACTGACATGTACTAATATCAAATACGCTTTTGGCCATCTACCGCTTCCCTCTGAATGCTTCTAAAGCATGAAAACATTACGGTAAAGCAACGCGCACGCCAAAATGTGCTCGGGCTACTTGAGGTAAGAGCGACACATACTGGCTCATTTTTTTAATAACAGCATCACTACCACACATCTGAGTTCATCAGCCCCCGGGCCAATTTACGCCACATGATTGCTTCTCATGGGTCATTCTCTTTCCCTTACTCTGTGTTAAATTAAATCCCTCAGTGCATCTACCCATCCATTATTTATAGTCTACTGTACAGCTGTGCTTGGATTGTTTTGTGAGCCATCAGAATTCAAATTATTTTGAAATACAAGAGGTGTCACGAATAGACAGCAAGCTGTACAAGGTTGCTCCCTCAGCATGTGCAGCAGAATTACTGCCCTGACTTACAGACACTGGAAATAAGAGTTTTATTTATTTATTTTTAAAAAAAGAAGGAAAAAAGGAAAGGTTTTACCTTCAGGCTTGAATGGTGCTGAAAAAAGTAGATTAGGATGCTATTACTTAATATACACCATTCACTGAAATTTAGGGCCGTGGGCTGGATTTCAATTTTCTTTTATCTGAAAAACACTTTATGTAATAGTAACCCAGAGTCTTTTTTTCCCACTCTTTTTAGCAGCAACATGCAATACTGATGCGAAAAACACTGAGCTCACTTGACTGCCCACAACTTCTTAATTGCAGACAGAGTGCTGGTTAGCTTGCCAGGATGAATGAGTGTTACTCTCACAATCCCCATCTGCTGTAGCGCCAGACTAACTGAGGCATGCCTTTTGGAAATAAGTTCCTCCATAATCATCCAGCATGTCTTGGTGAGCTTAATTGGAAGGATGAAGCAGCGATGGTGAGTGGGTGGAGGCAGGTAGCGAGATGAATAGGTTTTCCCATGTTGCCATGTTGCTGATTAACAATGCAACTTTAGGAGAAGGATGGAAAATGTAAAAGTGTGAGTGAGTGTGCAAAACCCTTGAGTCGCCCCTTATTTCTTTATATTTTGCTTCAGAGGAGACAGATTTTTTTTTGTTGCTTGTTTTGTTTCTCTTAAAAACAAGTAATTTGTTCTTATTTCTTCAGTTGAATCAACAAAAATTCGAAAAGAAGAAGTGGCAGAACCCGGATCTCACGCAGTGTGACATCATCCCACCACAGAACAGAACAAAAGGCAGCCGACATCCAAAGATGAGCTTCAAAAATCCTTCAAGAAGCCTGAAGACTGCTTAAAGAAATGACAAGAAAGCTTGCCTATTAGAGTTCAGGCTGTATTGAAGAATATAGATGGTCACGCCAAATATTGACCTTCAACCTTTCCATGTATGTTTGACTGTGACTGCTGCACCTCCTTCCCACTTTGCTAGCAAAATACAAAAAATAAGGGTGCCTTGAGACTTTTGCACAGTACTGTATAACGTAAATGTGTCCCAAATCCTAAAGAAGACAGCTGTCTCCAGGCCCTGACCAACCAAGAGCTCATCTGTCCTCACTGATCGAAGTGAATAGAGAAACAGCAGAATGTATTGATCACATCAAAACGAGCTGATGAAAAACATATTGATTCCAAAGGGCCCACTCCTGTTGATGTAATCAAACCTCATCGCAACAAAACAAATATAAAAGACCTTCATTCATCATAAGGCATGGCTCTGAGAAATCTTAACAACTTCGTATTTGCTCAACTGTGTGTTTGTTTGAACAGTTCCAACCGTCACTGATGAGCAGCAGGAGGAAAACTCACGGAAAACACAACTGAGACTGATTACATGCAACAGCACACAATCAGGCAGCACAGATTACCATGAAAGTGACGACAGGCTTGCAGTACCGCATCATGTAGTCAGTTCTGCAGGAGCCTGATGAGAATGCACGACAGAAAGATGGAGACAGATAGAGCGGAGAGGAAGGCCTACAGGCGACCTGATCACCCCCTTGTAGGGAAATACAAACCATGTAATAATTATGAGCGGAGGGGGGTATCGTAACTAAAATGGATTCTCTATCCACTTAGTGCATTACCTATGCTTTAATTAAATGCACACTGATCTGATCCCTGCAGGGCTAAGTTCAGATGGAGAGCAGGGAGTACAATGGATTGCTCTGAAGGCATCAGCATGTAAAGTCCACTCAGCTGTTCTCAGAAAATTCACTTACAAAGAATGAGATCAGTACACTCGGCACTACAGGAGCAGAGAGGCAGGACAGTTTATGGGTGTGAGTGAGGTTGCCAAAGCAGGCATGTTAGAAGCACGCCACTCAGCAGCTATAGTCTTATTACCTGACATTTCAATGCCATTTCATTAGGTATTACAATACCTGTGGCTAAGGAGGCAGAGTAGGTTATGTGTTAATCACAGGGTTGGTGACTCGAGTGTCTTTCAGAAACACACTGAATCCCAAATTGCCAGTACATTGCATAGTATCCTGCTACCATGAGGCTGATTGAGACACATCACAAAGAGCTTTGAGTAAACACAATCTAAAGGGGTACTCTCATTTCCATCTAAATATATGTTTTTTGGATTCTGACATAATAGTTTTGATGATTTAGAGTTCAAAATAATAATCCTTGAATCAATCCTGGTTAGGCCACCCTCCCTTTAAGGCTGTTTTCATTTGATTGGCTGCCTCTTGGAAGCAAAATATTTAAACAGTGATAGTGGTAACAGTAAGCAGGGTTTACTGCCAGAGCTGTGCCTGAAATGAGCTGATCTGGAATATCTCATCTCAGTGGCATCATACAGAGCCAAGACCAGAAAATAAAGAAGCTACGTAAGGCGAGGAGAGGACCCAAATGCAGGACACTGAGGTGTAAGACATTAGAAAAAATGAGCACTTTATTGAGCTGCAAACGTCCTACAAAGACTAAAAAGACCCAGGAGCCTTGGAGCATGAGTTTAACTAGGGGAAGATAGAAACACAAACTATCATGGACCTGGGGTTTTGTGGCTGTTGTCTAAGGGTTTTCTATTAATATGTAGGTCCTGGGATGAGTTTCATTGTTCTTAGTTGTGTTTCCTTTCTAGTCGAGTGTAGACTCTTGTGTTCATTACGTTTTGAGTTTTGATTTATGTTTTTTGGGGTAGATATTTCCTGTATAATTTCCTTAATTGTTTTCTCAGTTTACTCTTTAAGTTTCTTAGTTTTGGTACTTTTTTTAAAGTAAGACTGTTGCTGTTAGAGATGTAGTTTATTTTCCGTTTTTACTGGTACCCCCATGTTTCCTTGTATTTTGTCTTTGTGGCACTTGTTTCTAAGTCATGTTGGCTCCTGTGCTGTTTTGATAGTCATTCGTCTTTTGTGCCTTATAGTTAGTTTTACCTCTCTTGTCCCATTGCCTTTGATTAGTTTCAGCTCTTCTTTTTTCACACGTTTCCACTACTCCGATTTGTCCACAGTATCTGTGTGTATATACCCCAGGTCTCCCTTGTCTTTTCAGTGTCTGTTAACCTGCTCTTGTCTTTATCTGCAACTCAGTGTGTTTTGTGTCTTGGGATTCAGTCTTGGGTGTGGTTTGGATCTTGGCACTCCTCCTAAGAATTGCTATTTTTTAGTTTGTGTGTCTGTGAGTCCTGCAGTCCTGGATGAATTTCCTGCTCTGTTTCACATGCTGCAAACAGATAAAAACAAAAGGGAGGGTATATACACTTACGAGCCACCTTATGAGGTACATTTGCTCAACTCCTTGTTAATGCAAATGTCTAATGGGCCAGTCGCATGGCAGCAACTCAATACTCAATATATCAATACTTAGACATGCAGACATGATGAAGATGATCTCCTGAAGTTCAAACTGAGCATCAGAAATGAAAGGAAAGGTGATTTAAGTGATTTTGAAAGTGGCATGGTTGTTGGCGGCAGATGGGTTGGTCTGAAACTGCTGATCTGATGGGATTTTTCCATATAACCATCTCTAGGGAAAAAATATCCAGTGAGCAGCAGTTCTTGATGTCAGAAGTCAGAGGAAAATGGCCAGACTGCCTTAGGCTGATAAGAAGGTAACAGTAACTCAAATAACCACTCATTACAAACCTGAGAATGCAGTCCCCTAACTGTTTTGCATGTTTCATTCTGTGCTTTTTCTCAGTGTTGAAAAAAAAGCCTCTGATTAAACCCTTACATCAGTGTTCACATTCAGAGATTTTAATTTGTTCAGGTTCTATTTCAGGCTGCAATTTATCACCCGTGTTATTATTTTTCTGATTTGCATGTTTAATCATGTGACACCATTTAAGACTCAAGAGTTTAAAAAGCACAATAAAGTTAAAAAAACAAACCTAAAAGTCTGGACCGTGAGCGGCTTTTTTTTCTCTTCGAATGTATAATGATCATTTAGTTTGATCTAAAATGAAAGTACCAACCTTGATGAGAACACCTCAGAGGCCTACTGAGCTGTCCTTCTAAAAATAATGGACAGGTGGTGTCATCAGTGTCCGAGTGGGGGCTATAGTTTTTGCTTAAGCATGATTGGACTTGACATGTGCTCGTTCATGTGTCTTTGGTTGTGGAAAACGTGAAAACAGATTTACAAAACTTGAATCAAGAGGTGAGCAAGTAGCTAGTCAACCAAAAAAAGGAGTTTTATCTTATTAGCATGTTTATTAATGCTTTATTTAATACAATTACTAATATGTCCATTAAAAATATAAAATGAATGATTTAGCTGGCACCAGCCAGCCACACATCAGTTGTTATTAATGATTACCTTGTCCACGCCACTGAAGCTCAGGACACCTGCAGCTCACACTGCAGGATACAGGTGGATAGACGAAGGTCAAACTCACACAAGCCATTAATATCTGATTGTCTGCAGCATGTCAGAGGCCGGCGGTACACCGAAACAGCCAGCGAGGTTTACTGAAAACTGCAAATTGGCTCAAGGTCAAAAAGGTGGGGGTTAGTTAAGGAGGAAATCAACCCCTCCCCCAAGATTCATTTCTTATTCCACTGACACTGAGAGCAAAACTCAGAATACAGAGTATTTGAAAAACATGAATATTTTATTGAGTTTTTCATTGCAGCTTGCACCTTACTTATGCAAAGTTTGAAGAAGTGTTGACATCATGTATGAAACTACACTCAGGAGTCTGGTATAACAGTCAGTATATAGAAAAACATACTATGATAGAATGTGCAAATGATGGTCTGTATCGGATGTCTGAGGTCAATAAAGTGAATTAATGCTTAAACACACAAAACCACACCATCCTGTATCACTGACACGAGAGTTTTGAACTGCAGTTTTGCATAAACCCCTCAGTGATTCCAGTTTCACAATGAACACTTTTAAAAGCAGAAATTGATCATGAAAACTATACCTACGAATGGATAAAACTTCCCAAAGGAGGATGGGGGACATTAGTGTTTCCCGTAAAATCGTTTACATTCAAAAGCCACCCTCATTGCTCTTTTAAACATTTCTTTGGGTCTGTCAATACAAAGGCACTCTAGACACAGTCATGCAAGTTTGTCACTAAGCCCTCAAGGTCCCCAGCAGCAGCGCCGACTGTCATCGACACATGCGCCACAGCAGACAAATCTTGGCTTTGTTTCGCTGGGATCAGATGAAGATTTAAGGCGGGTTCCTACTTCTTAGGGTCCTCACACAGTGTGCATCCAGGCTTCAGGTCGGCCTGCCTCTCCATCTGAATCGTAACGGAGTGGAATTTGTAGGAGGCAAAACAAGCCTGTGTCATTTCTCTGAGGACAGTCTGAGCATCCACTGACTCATCTGTGGAGGAGAGAGGAAAACAAAGGGATTGGCGATAAACCAATGTTAGTCACCTTTTGTATTTATATTGCATCTATGAGGTTTATTTTTTGGTCAAAGACAACCAGGATGAAAAAAAGGCTGAGACATAGTAGCAACCTATCTAACTAACTAAAATTTGTTATTATTCCAGACTATGTTGTTCCAGTCTTGCACTTACTATTTTGAGTGTACAAGTACATTCATACCATCAAGTACAGCTATTTAAAGTCCTCTACAAGTACCCAGATGGTGTATCCATATTACTTAAAAAGCTGAGCGTGGAATAGTGCATATGTCTCACCCCAAGTGCTTGCCATCTTGGCAGCATAGTGTATGTCCTCTTATAACATCCATTGTCTTCCCCGTAGACTACATCATAAACGATGGATGTGATTAATAAGGATGTGCCTTAAAGCTGCATTTCTAATGGCCAGCAGGCGTTTAATGCATTGGTTGCAAAACAAAGTCAGTTTGTACAGAAATTTAATGGAAAACAATATTTCCCTCTCTTGTTCTATGACATCATCAATACACCTTACTGACGTGTTTATAGTCTTTCAAAAGAACCCATCAAGTAGCATTTTCCCCCCTATTCTTTCTTACCTATGGCTACATGTGCCGATAACACAGCCTGGTTCACGGTGAGAGCCCAGATGTGAAGGTTGTGGACCGCTGTAACCCCTTTCACCGCTAACAAGCCGTCTCGCACCTCACCGTATTTCACCCCTGACGGAGTACCTGAGGCATGGATAGAAAAGACAAATCAGACTGCGATTCCACTGAAAACATTAACACTGCACTGCAATGTTGATTTAGTAATTTCAGCCTCACCTTCCATCAGGACAAGAAGGATGTCTCTCAGGATGGTGAAGGTGGTACATAAGACCAGGATGGAGAACACGAAAGTGCAGATGGGGTCAGCCATCTTATACTCTGGCTGAAAGAGAAGCACAGAGAAAATTAGTTATAGCAGAAATATTTAATTAAACACATTAATTTATATTAGTGAATTCACTTCTGTTTACATAGCTCATTTAAAATCAGCAGGAGTTGACCCGAAGGGCTTTCCAATTGAGGCAGACAGTAACACCATTAATGGTGCTGTCAGTTTTCCAAGCTGAAAAACACCGTCTGCTATACAACTGTTACTTATGAAAAAGTTCTGTTTATTAGAGCTCAGTTTCTCAGTGTAAAAATCTGCACCAGTTACAGAGGAAAAAAGGCCCCAACTGCTTCTCATTAAAGAACACAGGACAGTGGCAATTAATTACATCTTATATAAGAGGAGGCCTTAATTTGGCAGTAATGACAGTCTGGGGAAAAGCTCTACAGCACCCTGGAGTCACTGAGGACTCTGCAGACAGGCGCGAAATGACTGAACAGCACGTGAACAGTGAACATGGTACCATCTTTCCTGTTGGAAACAGCCCCGGCTTTGTGCTGCTCCACATTTCTCAGGGGGAGAATGTGTTTTTAGCGCTGAGAATATTGAGCGTTGGAAGCTAAAAATAATGCAGGAATTATTAAATCAAAGCCACTGTACGCTGCACAAGACTCACGCAATAGCTACTGGGTTTATGAACATTTCGGACTAATAATTATCGAATAACATCCACAACTTTAGGAGTAACTTTTAAATTGTTTTGAACTCTTGGGTCACACTGTGTGTGCAAACAGAGGGAGAGGCCTTACCTTGAAGAAGATAATGATGGCGCTGACGAGCACGCTGATGCTCTGGAGAAGATCTCCCAACACGTGCACAAAAGCTGCTCGCACACTTGCGTTGGCCTGCTGAGCTCTCCGTCCTGGCAGAAGAAGAAATAACAATAAAATCAATTAAAGAAATATTTGTATGCGTTTTTCTTCCATTTTAAGGATAATGACTTATAATATTAAAATAGCATAAAAAATGTTATCCTTACCGTGATCACCATGATTTTGCTCTACATCCGTACAGTCATCATTCGAGTGTGTGCTGTTTGAGATCTGATTCTTGTCTCTTCCCTTCTTGTGACTGTGACCGTGCCCGTGAAAGCTGAGCCCACCATGACTGTGGCCGTGGCCGGACTGATTAAGGGCGGCCGCCATGCTGTTGAGAGAAGGACCATTCTTCAAGAGTTCAAGAAAAGTGCTGCCTTCCTTTCTGTAATGGCTTTAATTAAATCACAAACTCCAAAACGAACAAGGCTTCACTTTACTCACATGATATTGGCCACCACAGCACAACCGGAGGTAATGAGCATGATATCTCCCTCGATGGTGTAGTCATCACTGATGAGGCGCTCCACGGCCAGGTAAACTAACACTCCTGTTACCAGCCAGATGGTGAAAACAGACAGCAGTGCACCCAGGATCTCTGCATTAATAAGAAACAAGGAGAGAGACAGGATCTGCAGTCATGCACACTGCTGGAAACAACAAGAAACTGCAAATTGCTCAAACTTCAATATGCAGTTAGAGAAGATGACTTGATAAAAGTGCACACAGTAAGACCTGATTTAGACGGGAAAATAGAAACAAATAAAATACAGATACTCTTCTCCTTCCCATGTCCCCACTTTTTGTTGTAGTCAGTTTGTTTTTCCCCAAGAGGTAAAAATATTTGTGCCTCAAGTTATTCCACTTCTTTCTATATTCCCTCACCTCCACATTCCGATAGCTTCAGCAATCTCCCTCCAGGAATTTGGTGGCATTTGTGAGTTCTTGATTGAGGAGCTGGTCCAGCTCCACTTTTAAGTGTACTAGAGCAGGTCTTAATACACTCCACTGACTCCGTTTTGCACTATATTGTTCATATATCTTTTCCACATTTTTATATTGTGATTTATTTGGGGTTTATGCTGCTAAACCGTTGTTCATTGTTTCTGCAACAGTCACAATTAAAAGCATCTTATGAAGCTTACATTGATTATTAGTCTTTATATTGAGATGATGATGGTTATTCTCTCACTGATGAATTGAAAAACTGCAGAGAAAACATAGCTGGAAATGTGCAGGAGGAGTCAATGGTACTAAACAGCCGAATCACAAGCTGCTACAGGCACAGCTTACCCAAAAAGAACGTTTTTGGGTAAGCTGTGTTCCTGAAACTGGTCAGGAACTGACAAATTTAAAAGAAACTGAATTTTTAGGGAGTGTGGTGGGTATTAATGATTTTATGTTTACGACATTACATAAACATAAAAGCACAAAATGTAAACAAACAATATAAATGTATCAAAGTATAATGTATCAAGTTAAAAAATCTTTTAGTTTAATACTATGATGTGATGTTATAAATATATCTGTAATGTGTGGATGCAGGATGTAACTCCCAGCATATGGCACTGAAAGCTCTGCTACTTTGCAGTGACATCCACTTATTTTGCATGCCATGTTAGTGAAAATTAAGTTGCAAAGGAATGAATAAAATAAACAAAAGCTCAAATAAATTACATACTAACTGGAAGACGCATCCTGTAATGATGTACCTGCACGGTGCCAGCCGTAGCTGAGTTTGTGTGTAGCTGGTCTGGAGGAGAGCCAAAGGGATAACAGGCTGATGATGAAGCTGGTTAAGTCCACCAGCAGGTGGGCAGCGTCTGTCATCACCGCAAGGCTGCCTGCGAAATACCCACCTGCAGAAGGAGAAAACCAGGACAGTTAGTGAAATGGATTAACTACTTGGTATATTAGTGCAGCAATGACAGATTTACACTTCTAGGGATACAGAATGTATATATAATTTAAGAAAAATAAGTAAGGTGGCCACAAGTAGGTGTGAGAGAGCTGGCTGAGGACAGACAAGTGAGAGGAAAGAGATGTACGAGGAGTGAAGAAAGAGAGAGACGGTCAGAGGTTACAGAAAATAACAGAAATGGCAGCATGTATTGTTGACTTACAAACAATACACAAATATCAGCTGTCGTCATGGGATACGCACCGAGAAAATGAGAACAAAAAGATAATCACAAAATAAAAGCAGAAAACGACCGTGACTCACCGAGGATTTCACCAATCATGAAAATCAGGCAGATGACAGAAACCAGGTAGAGCCTCTTCCTGGCAACTTTCCTCTCCGTCTCTCGATCCTCCTGAGCACGGCTGTTATCATGGCAGTGCTTAATGTTACCTGTGCCATCTTTCTGTAAGATCTCGTGGTTTGGCACGCTGGATACACAAAAACAAAATGAATGTTATGAGCTGGGGACAAAATTTTTAACCCTTAACATTAACAAAAACTTCTAGAGGTAGATTTGTTACAATTAGGCAATAAAAATGTAAAATAGTTAGTGAAAATGCCAACATTTCCCAAAACAATTAATTAGCACATCCTCATTTAGGTTTGACAGCATTTCCTGTAGATAATGGTAGATGGCTTGAATATGAATTGAGGTTGTGGTTTGGGGAAGGCCTCAGAGGGGACTGATGGCAGCTCCTGGGCCGAGCAGATCCCCATGTTCTAATGAGTAGTAAATGGATAGAAAAAGGGAGGGTGGGGCATGAAAACAAGAAAGAACAGCTTATAGTGCAAGGGGATTCATATATAGATAAAGAACTGGAAAGGGAGTGTATTGAGATGTGGTCCTGCTCCTGAAATGCAGATAAATTATCTCCAGTTGTGAGGAAAAATGTGGATGTTTTTGAACATTTTCAAGACTTAACTTTACGTGCCAATAGTAAAGTGCGACTGCTATTCTGCTTGTCTTTTAATTACATCATCGGTAGATTTGAGTTGTTTTCTCTTGCTCACTGAAATAAACCTCACCTGCTTTGTGTTTGAATATTAAAGTCAAGTTCAGTATCAGAGGTGGAAATGCGAAGGAAAATGTCCTCGAGTTTCCTCTAACATAACTGTCAGATGTTTGCTCTTAGGTCCTATACTTTTTAGCACTTTGCCCTGGTTGAGCCACTTCACAGCTGTGTGGTAGCCTATGTCACCATGTTCAGTCTCGTGATCCTCCAAGTCCTGTGATTCAGTGCTCTTACCCTAAAAAATTATTTGAGTTAAAACATCAACAAAATGGTTATTTTTAGCACTGACTTACACACTTCCTGATGTATAATACAGTGCAAAGAAAATACCCATTTTGGGTCTGCGTTCATTTCAGTAACTATCTTGTATCCACTTCAAAAGTCCAACATTTTTTCCTGTCAGATTTAGACAGCAATGGGTTGTGATACCTTCCAGTTTTACCCATTTCTATTAGCCTATCCACATATGCAGTTACCTCGATGAACAAATCACATACATTTTAATCCTATTTTCCCGTTGACTGCATGCAGGTCAGTCAGGTACAACCAAAGGACTAGATGTACCCCAGGTCTGATTTAAAGGAAGACATTCACACTTGTACAGTCAGGGAATCACTTAAAGGGATGCCATTCACTAAAGAATAGCTATTAAAAAGAGGTGAAAGTTCTGGTTGAACTGGGGGAAGGAAACTTTGTTTCGAGCATGTTTGTCCAGCTCTTTTATGCCTAGACTGCCTGACTGAGGGTAGGAGGTAGAACAAGTGCCGCCCAAGGTGGAAAAAGTCTTTCATTATTTTTTTTCTTGCCTTCCTGAGACACTGAGAGCTGGAGATGTCCTCCAAGCAGAGCGGTGGGAAGTCACTTGATTCCTGGGCAGTGTTGATGACCCTCTGCAAAGGTTTATTGTCCACAGTACCACACTGATGCAGTACACTTACAATGACTGAGGGGTAGAAGGCCACCAACAGCTTTTCCTCTATGTGATTGCTCTGCAGAAACTATCAGGAAATGTATTCTCTATGTGGATTTTTTTTTTTTGTTTCTTTTTTTTTTGTTTCTTTTACCATTTCTGCTGTCTTGGCAGACCTCTAAGTGCCTCTGCAATATGAGTTTTCAGGAACCTAAAGCCAAAACCTGTTGCTTTAGTGGAGGGTCGGGCCTTCCTTTTTATCATCTCTTTGGTTTTACTGGTGTTGACTCCCAGGTTGTTTGCAGAGGACCACACAGACAGTTTCTGAACCTCATCTATATGTCAAGTTAAGTATCCAGCAACACAAGTGTCATCTACAAATTTAATAAGGGTGTTGGGGGGTGGATTGGATTTCAGTCACGTTTGTACAAAACAAAAAGCAAAACATAAAGGACAGGACTTAGCACACAGCCCTGACGAAAGCCAGCATTAAGTATGAGGTTAGAGGAGCAGTGGGGGTGATTGTGTTAAAGACAGACTTCCTGGGTGGTTCAGTGTGGTGAGGAGGGCTGTGGCTTTGGTATCCTGTGTACATTTGTTTGCTCAATAAGCAAACTGATGTGGATCAAAGTTAAGAGGGAGGCAGCCTTTGATGTGCAGTAATTCAAGTCTATGTTAACATTTCATGACTACTGATGTCATTGAACTGTTCAGACAAACAGGTGGGAAAATCATGGCAAATTGGGACTGTTGTGGAAGGTCGCACCAACAAGCTATACAAAGATGACCATTTTCTCCTACGCATGCTTGACATTCTAGCATTGGAACCATATTTGGGGTTTGGCAGGTGGAGAAACCCTAAGACTGGGTGAAGCAGTGCAATAGGAGGAAAAGAGGTACTCAGGAAAAACTCACATAATAATTTGATTTGTGAACTACACAAATCACAGTCTGTACTTTGTGTACAGACTGTGACCAGCTGACCTGTGCTGCTACATTGATGTTCACTGCTTTTTGTATATTTAGGACTACAGATTAAGCAAATCTTTGACAAGCCATATGGCAATGTACTAGTACATTACTTGTATAAAAAGTAGAATTAGGTCAGAAAGCTGAGGACAGGAAAGTTGGGAAGTTGCGTAAAATGTAAATAAAAACAGAGTACAGTGATTTAAAAATCTCATAATTCATAGTTTATTCATAGTATAAGAGAAAACATTTCAAATAATTAAACTGAGAAAACTATGAAGACTTTGAATGTCTCCTAATCTACAGTAAATAGCATTTAAAAAATATATATATATATATATATATATATTTCGGTGAAAAAAGGAACACTTGTCGTGAAAAGAAGCAGCCGTACGACAACATGATCCGGTAACAATGTTGTTTTCTCTGGACCAAAGCTCATTAAAAATGGACTGAGGTTAAGTGAAAAACTGTTTTGTGGTCAGACGAGTTGAAATTTGTAATCTGGAAAGGCACCATCAATGCTGAAAGGTATATACAGCTGTTAGAGGAACGTGAGCTCCCATCTATGGAAGGCCTTGGAGATTTTAGCAAAGAAATGCTAAATTATACACTGCAGCTTTTGGGGTTGTAATCAAAACCATCATCATCTTAAATATAACAATTCATCACGTATTATTAATCATTATATTACTAATAAGTGATTTCTGCTAACACTGATGTAACCCAAAACTGGCCATTAACAGTCAGCTCTGCATCAGTCCAGCCACAGAGAATCAGTGATAACTTCACCAGTCTAACCAGCGTAGCCGGTGTTGTGCCAAAAAGTGATTGTCTGCCAGAAAGTGATTGCCGTCCGCGGGAGCGCGCAACACAAAGTTGATATAATTCTATTTTTTTTTCTAAGACGTTACACAAAGAAATAGCAATAATAATTCAGCAAAAACATTTTGTATAGATCCGATACCTGATTTAAAAGACTAACATTAATCAGGACATCACAGCGTCACATATTAAAGTTTTTTTTTCTCACTCTCTCCCTGGAAAATAAAACCGTTTTCAATATGTGGACACAATTTAAAATGACCTGTTACAAGAAAGCTTTAATCGGTTTATGCTCGCTTTTCTTCTAATTAGATGTTGATCAACATTTAATTAGAAGAAAAGCGAGCATAAAAAGAAAGTTCCGCGACCAACTTTCTTTTTTACATTCGCAACGTGAATGCATCACAGAGATGAGAAGGAGAAAAAGCGCGTGGGAAGTCATTATTTTCGACAACAATGTGCTTAAACTATCTTTACAGAGCTGTTATGTTATATTGTTATATACGTTTTAAATGTCAGTGAGCGTTTTTACCTGGATTAAATAACCGATATGTAAAAGTCACTTTGCGAAAAACTGCTTGCACCTTCTACTTAACGGTATTTCTTTCTGGCTCAGAACGACTTGATATCATCCATGACAGGTGTGCTTGACAGATTATAGATCACCAAGTCATTGGCAAAAAAAAAAAAAAAGATTAGCGGTATTTATACGTTTAAATACCGCTAATATTTTTTTTTTTTTTTTAATTTTTTTTTTTTTTGCAAATACCGGTGTTCCAGATTAACTGTATGACACACTAGCAGACAGAGAAGACCACTCGGTGAAAATGACCAATCTGTAAACAAATCTAACCAGTTAGCATTAGAAAAAAAACAGGTAACCTGGAACACCGGAAATCACTTTTTGGCACGACACCGGATTGTTACGTCTCATTGTAACCTCCGACTAAAAGTGACTTGGTCTTGTAACCTAATAAATAATAGGCCTAATAACAATATTAACATCAGAGGACACCAAACAAACAATCGCTGATTAACAAGTGTTTAAAAGTGGGTCTGTGCGCTGCTGCTGCGGTGCTGCAGCACTCTGTGCACACTTCCCTATTAAGCAATAGAAGTAGAGCCAGCTAAATGAGCCGAGTCAGACACACATTTGCACACAGCTAATCTCATCAGACCCCCAGACCAGTCCAGTCCCGTGTGGAAAACCAGTAGGTCACAGAGGAACGTGAGCAGACTCTCCCCAAAGCACTTTGTGAAACTTTGAAACTACCTTTTTCTTGTTTCTTTTGATTTAAAATACGATTTAACACTAAACCTTCAAGCACAATTAACATCTTTAAGCTTGTTTTTATTCACCTGTTTATTGTTGGAAACAGGGAATCACATGTTCCTCTACTCCAATCTGAAACACTATTAAGACAAACTTTAATCGTTTACCTTCCCGGTGTGCTGTATCTCTTCTTCTCTTCTGACACCAGGTGAAACTTCTCTGGATCCTTGCTTTTAAACATGACTGCTGTCTTCTCAGACAGTCGGTAAAATACTCAGACTA
The DNA here is from genome assembly GCF_001858045.2 of Oreochromis niloticus. NCBI lineage: Eukaryota > Metazoa > Chordata > Actinopteri > Cichliformes > Cichlidae > Oreochromis > Oreochromis niloticus. The sequence goes on from NC_031985.2 coordinate 15,407,900, forward strand.
AAAACAAAAACGTATTTAAACGAAAAAAATAAAGTAAAAACAATACTTAGAAATAAATTAATGTTCAGTTATCTCACTTAAAATCTTTGTTTTCTTCTCTGATCTTTAGTTGTGCCTTCTTGAGACGTCTTTCAGCGGCCGCTGGATGTCCTCTCTAACAAATCGGGGTGCAAGGAGCAAAGATTTTGATGCAATCTTGTGACTAACGCTTTGCACCGTGTGCAAACGCAGAGCCGACCGGCCTGAAGGACGGCGGGGGTGGTGATGGCACACATAGGGTCCAAAACAGACACACGTCTGTAATAAATGTAACATATTAAAGCGAAATAATTGTGGGCGAAGCTTTCCTGAATTTCATAAAGATAATGAATATTTTGTGTTCAAACCCCAAATTCAGCTTTGATTAATTCACTAATTACTCGGGGGAGGATTTCACCATTTTGCACATCCCAAACTACCACTCGAGTCCTTCGGGGTCCGCCCACCTCCTCTGATCAGCCGGCACTCACTGATTGCATAATCAAACTAGACGGGCCGTGCGCCCTTTCCTCTTGCGTTATCACTTAACCATTATTTCCAAATTCAGCAAAACTCTTCTCTGATGAAAACAGTCCACCCCAATTTCAACCCCCGAAAGATTCCCAAGCACCTGCTCGTACAGTGGAGTTTACTTATCAATGAGATACTTTATTTTTCAATCACTTTGAATGGAAACAGCCACTCACACTGAGTCTTTATTGGCAGTGTGTAGCATGTTGTTAGTTTTACCTGAACAGTTTTGCACTGAGTTGCAGAAACAGAAAACAAGGAAGAAATATTCGCGTGTAGCTGACAGGTAAAGAAAATAAAAACTACAATTTTCAATCTGTGGGTGGATTAAATAGCAGCTATGTCGGTGATGTTTTTGTTTTTGTTTTAATTTATTCTGTATTTAGATCGATAATGAGCCAATAAAAGCCCCGGGGGAGTTTCAAGATAGTGGATGGTAGCAAGTCTTTCTTTAAAAAAAACTTACTCTCGCTTTTGTTTTAGCGACTGATTTTAAAAAATACCAGCAGATGGCGACAAGGATCCACTTAAACAGATCTACATGTCATTCATTTCTATATACTTCATTATTTTAGATCTATGTTTCTATTTTTAAAGTGTGTCTTTATTCGCTTTAGTTATCAAAATGATGTTAAAAGCAAAACTCGGACACCGCATGATGAAATGTTTGAAAAAATAACTGGCATTAAAGACGTTAGCCCTGCTGAGTTAATACTGATACATTACCAGTAGGCAGTAACAGTATTTTTAATCTGATCGATCATAGAGATTGATTTTTTTTTTTTTTTTTTTAATGATTTGAATAGCTGATCTGCCAGGATGAGAAGGTGGTAATAGATGAAGAGAACGGTGGTAAAGAGAGTGGAGGAGGCGAGGTCAGTTGAAAGAAATGGGAGGAGGATGGAGAAGTTGGCTTCCCTTTGAGGAGGTGGTGGGATGAGTACAGATTGGGGCAATCACAGGGGAAATATTAGTATTTTTGTCTTTCTTTTGATTGTACTGAACATTCTCTTAATTCAAAATTAAGCCTACTACAAAGTGGTGATCAAGAGCAATGATAATTTTATTTATACAGCACATTCCTTTAAGATAAACCAGTGTAGGTCTGCGAAGCATTAAGGCAATAAAAACACAAACAAAACAAACTTTACAAAAACATAAAATAGAAGTTAACACACACACACATATAAAGTTTTTAACAGTAAGCCTGTGAGAATAAAAAGGTTTTAGTTTGTTCCAGTTGACCTCAGATCAGCATTCGGCTTGTTCCAAAGAGCAGGACCACAAAAACTGAAAGCAACCTCAGCACACTTAAATCTAATTCTAGGAACAGTTAAAGGATCTGCACCTGACGACCTGAGAGCTCTAATTTGGTTATTGACGCTGAGCAAGTCAGAGATCCACTGGGAGGCCAAACTATTAAGAGCTTTATGAACTAACAGAAGGATTTTAAAGTTTAGCCTGTGTTGAGCTGGGGGCCAGTGGGGAGACTTGAATACTGGGGTAATATGTTCATATTTCCATGTACTACTGGCTACTACTGCAGTCTCAATGAGTTGAAGTCATTTTAATGATGATTTGGATAATCCTGCATTGATTAATCAATTTACTGCATCCATTTCTTAGTCAGTTTAATATAATAACTTGTTGACTTTTTATCTACTTTTTAAGTCGTGGAAGGCAGTTTTGATAATCCTATTGATGTGATTATCAAACTGAGGTGACTGTCCAAAATAATGCCAAGGCTCCTGATTTGTTCGCTGTGTGTGTTTCAGAGAAGGGCATGATAAATATGAACAAATTCTCTGTCTCTGACTTTTTGAATCAAGAATAAATATTTGTATTGTTTCTGTTCAGTTACAAGAAGTTTCTAGATATCCAGCAGTTAATTTCCTCAGTGCAACTTATTAGTTTGTGAACAGGAGTTAGATAATATGAGGAAAATGATAGGCACAACCGAATGTTGTCTGCAAAAGAATGAGATATTATAGTTATATTATGATTCTTTATGAAGGTAAGAAGTGGGAGCATGTAAAGGTTGAACAATAATGGGCCAAGGACAGAACCCTGAGGAACCCCTGATTGATTTTTTGTTTTTAAGTGGACCTAAAACTACTACTTGAAGCATAAAAACTCTACCAGAAAATCCCAAAGGAGAATTTGCAGCCAAAGATCAAGCACACTTGGGCTATGCAGCAGGATAATGTTCCACATCACCTCTCAGTGGTTTAAAACAAAGGAGTGTTTGAAGGTTTTGGAGTGGTCTAGTCAAAGTCTGGACTTACATTTGATTGAGATACTTTTTTTTCACAACCATAAACAGACCATTAATGCTCAAAAACCCTCCAATATGGCTGAAGTGAAACAAATGTAAAAAAATGAGTGGGATAAAATTCCTCCGCAGCGATGACTAACTCGGCAAACGCTTGATTGTAGTTCCTGCTGCCAAGAGTGGCACAACCAGTCATTAGGTTCAGGGTGCAATTGCTTTTTCACACACGCCCAGGAAGATTTTGATACCCCTTTTCCCTTGATAAATGAAATCATCATTTAAAAACTGCATTTTGTGTTTCCTCAGATTATCTAAAAGTTGTTTTACAGTCTGAAACATTTAACTGTGATAAATATGGGAAAAAAACAAAAAACAAAGGAGGGTTTGAAGGGGGGGTCAATACTTTTTAACAGCACTTCTATGTGCAGGAGTACAGTAACATGATTGGTTCATGCCATCTCTGCTGTTATAAATGATTGTCCCATGGATTTCTTGTGCCATGTTTTTTTGTCCAGGGACAATAAAACCATGACGCTTACTCCAGTTTTAAATCAATCTTACATTCAACTGCTGACAAGGCTGAGACAAAGTGCCTTTTGCAGAAATATAACTGAGAGTTTCACCCAATGCAGTGTGTGACGTTAAAACACTTACATCAGCTCTTTTCATTCCTTTTGAAAGCAGCAGTGGGAACATGGCACACTTGCACAATGAGACTTGAAGACTTTTTTAGCTCCTTTTGAGAGCGATGACGTTTGCTTTCTAAAACAAGTCTAAAAGTGGAGTCAGTTTAACTCTAAAAATAGTGTGTTGGGGCTATTTTGGTCAGTGCAGGCTCCGTACAGCCGGCCTGTGTTTGGTTTACCAAAGTGTGTGAATAGATGAGGAGTGGGTTGCCAGGGGCTACAGAATGAAGGGAAAATGGCATGAGAAGGGTTAGTTACACATGGCTGTTCACACTGTTCTTTGGATCCTGACCCTGACGTAGGCCACTCAGGGCAGTGAGCTCTACTTACACCATAGGACTTAATGTTTATGTCTCTGTCAGCATCAACCCTCCTTCCATCATCTTTTAACAGACCAAAACTCACTGAAGCTGTGTGAGTTTACACAACAGGACACTCGTGTCATCTTCAAGACAACCACCGGCCTCCTCCCCCCATCTCCTTCCTAATGATCTCTGTGTTTGTGTGTCCGATTTAAAAAGAAACCCCAAACAGCTCCACATCAGGCATCCGGACAATTCACTGACGTCATACCAGCTCGGTGGCATTCACCAGACCAGTGCTACCAGTTCACTCTGCCAAGCAGTTGGGGGCTAATGTTTGCGAGACAGACAGCAAGAAAAAGGAGGAGAGCAGAGGGAGGGAGGAAGGAGCATGTTTGAAAGATGAGAACGGGAGAGAGGGAGAGCTCCTCATAAGTCCTCCGAGCTGGCAGGGACCTCATAACAGAAGACGAGGCTGTTTGCAGCTGCATCACAGCCGAAAACACGCAAGACACAGCAGAGGGTGTAGAAGAGACTCCAGTTAGAAGAAAAATCACTGACCTAACATGATGGAGGTGGTCCTAACCAGACTGCGGGACTTCTCCTGCAAGACCTCCACCTTTGATGACTGCAAGGGAGCACAAGAGAGCAAGAGCAGGGACCCTGAGGCCAGAACCAACCACGTCAAGGAAGGGTGCACATCTGGTGGAGAAGCAAGCAAACTGGACATAGAGAGTGCACTGGCCTGGCTGCGAAGGGAGCTGGTAAGACTGGGACTCTGATCGAGTCTGTAAGGGAAACGGTGTATCCTTAATACATTTTGTCTTGCTATATGTATATAACACCTGCAGATTCCTGTTTCCTGTTACAACTAGATTAAAGCCCTGTTTAGTTTTTTTGTGGCAGTTCATGTTAGAGTTGTACAAAACTATGTGTTCTGGGAATTTGGGATGTTTATTTACACAATAAAGATTTTAAAAATAGTATTTGTCTGTAATAAAAGCTGCATGCAAAAAAATATAATCTTGTTCATGTAAAATGAAATTTAAAACACTTTCAGAATTTTGGGTCAGTGCGATTCAAAGTTCTGTGTAAGTCAGATTCAATCATTTTTGATGAAGAAATAACAATTTAGTGCATTAATTTCCTTAAATCTAGTAATATGTTGTAGTACAATAGTACAATGTTGTTGTAGTAAATGTTCTAGTTAAACAAATGGATTTTGTTGGGCTTGCTTAATCTGCTGACCAAATTCATGAATTTATTTAGCAATTTTAGCCAAATAATAGAATATGACAAACGTGGTTAGTTCACTAAGATTAGAAATCTTGTCCCACAGTTTAGCATTTTTCTTTTTCAGGCAGTCAGAGTGGTCACTGTTCAGCAAATATTTCATAGATAGGGCCACATTGGCTGTATTGCTTCAGGAAACAGTCTGAATACTTCCTTTACCACTGATGTGTGTTATTTTGTGATCTGCACAGTAGAGAGTAGACTTGGAAAATTCTGGGTTTAAATGACCCTTTTGTGAAGTGAATTGTGAAATGAGTTGAATTTAACAGATAAACAAAGCATGAATTATTGTTTGAAAGCATTTTATTTTTCTATCCAACCAAATTCAAACTGAGGTGAATATAAAATATCAATTTTGCTCATTTACTAAATGGCAACAAATTCTATGACCTGTAAATTCTTCTGTGTGGCCCTTTTGTGACGTCTGTGGGAAGTCTAAAAACATTTTTATTGTCTGTTGTGATAAAGATCAAGTCATTTGTCCCACCTTCAGAACGACTTCTATGGTCAGCCCTGATGTTTTTGTGTGTGAGAGGCCCAAGTTATTGCCCCCCTTGTTCCTCGGGTTCCATGTAAGTCATGTTCTTACAGCGTCACTCCCTTTTAAACCACCGTCACCATGCAGAGAGGCTGTGTGTGCATGTGCTTGTGTGTCTGCGAGTGCAAGGCTCATTGTCACGGCTTGATTTATCGCTTGGCATTTATTGCGACTGCTCGTCATGGTAACCGAGTGTCCTGAGCACACAGAGAAGAAAAACAGTCTGAGCGGGAGCCGGACAGAAGAGCAACAAGGAGAAACAGAGACGTCCTGGAAACAGGCCTCAGAGGAGCAGCAGTGAATGAGATCCGTAAATTGTCTGTTTCACCTTCCTTCAGATAGTTTAAGGGAGGTGCTCAGGCTAAAAACTTTAACCTTTAAATTCCAGAAATAATCCTCAAGTCTATTTATTAGATGATGTCAAGCTTTTGGCTCATATTGCATTTTTCTTTATGAGAAGGATGAGCTTTACGTGTAAAAATATAAAATTAGACAGTCAGAGTCTCCATTTTTTGGCGCACTTTGGCCTCCCTATAAATTATAAATACAGATTTTCAGAGTTAAGATCTTCTGTTTATTTATACATATGGTAACATTTCATAATACAGCCAATGACAAAACGTGTAATTTTCCTGTAATCAAATAGAATTTCAATGTGTTTTATTTAAAATGACAATGTAATTATATTTACCTGCAAATACTTAAAGGTAACCCATACAATAGAGGGGCAACAAATAAGGTTTTTACAGGAAATGAAGAAAAAGCTATAATGTAAATAAATTACACATTAATTATAAATAAATAAAGGTAGTGAATAAATCATTTTAAGTGGTGTAGAATTTATGGCAATTTTACAGAAAAGCAAACAATTTCCCCATCTCACATCATAAATATACTTTATACACCATGGCCACGCCATATTATGGAGTGGATCAATCTTGCCTGTGTACTTTTTTTTTATGCATCTGATGTAAAAAAATTAATAAATAAATAATAATAATAATAATAATAATTTTTTTTTAAAAAGATGCTTGATGGCTGTGCTATTACTCAACTGCCCTTTTAGCAACTTAGAAAAAATAGGTACCATCAAAAAAAATTGCAGGCCTATGTGACCTTATCGTGATGGGGTCAAGTCAACTTAATGTTCTTTTCTTTCACAATCACTGTTCAAAGACTTTCAAAAGGAGTGCCTCCTTTCCTTTAAAATACCCGGAAGCTAGCCAAGGTCAAGCCACTCCATAGTACAATCCACGCCCATGAAAACTACAGTGTACTTACAATGTAAGATTTGGAAATATTGTTAGTTTTTCCACAAAATTACTAAGAAATTACACAACACTTAAATTTACTTATGGAATCATTTGTGTCTCCTTTCTTGTAAAATACATGAAGCTGTGCAATACTTGAAATTACTTGCACATTACTTAAAATTACTTACAGAGTACTTGAATTTGTTTACAGCATAATTATTGTAAAACCTGGCTTTTTACTCTCTTTTTAGTGTACTTACCTTTAAGTATTGTAGGCAAATATAATCACATTGCAATTTTGAATAGAGCACATCTGTAGATGATGCGGTTATTGAATGCATACAACAATCCGAAGTTCTTTATGCACTCTGGAAAAACTTTTGCTTCTACTCATCTTAAGGTTGATTTGTGGCTTTTCTAGAGCTTCTGCTCAAAATGCATTAGGGGGAGAAAACAATTAAACTAAAGACGAACTAGACTAATAAATCTATTGTTTTCTATGTTATTTACGTCATTAGTTTCTAAACTTAACATCTTATTTAAATAGCCTAAGGAGATTTTTTATCCGTCTCATCAATATTTTATAACGATTTATTAACTTTCTTTTAGCCTCATTCAAAGTAATCTTTATCATAACCTTATATATAAAGACATTTGAATTTACAATATGATCGTTTTCCCCCAACCCATAGCTGTTCCACTTTTTGTGTTCATGAGATGAATTTAATGATACAGATGCCACTATGGTATTATTCTCCCACACTTAAACGAAGATAATTAAGGATAGAAAAAAGAAGGAAAATGAAACAGACACACCAAAGACAGAAGATGCATTAAGTATCACTTATAATTCATAAGCAAAATGTGATAAAATATCACCAAAAAGTCCCAAAGCTTTGTGCTGAGGTTGTTTTTGTCTGTGGTTAGCATACTCCCTGGAAGAAAAAAAAAACATCTACAGACAGAAGCTGATTTGAGAAGCCTGCACATTATTTGAAAAGGACTAGTGTTTGTCATAATGAGGTGAAGCCCAAGATGGCTCGATCTCAAAGAAGAAAAAAAGAAAATCACGGTTTTCTCTTAATTAAGTGTTGACAAAGGAAATACAACCAGAATCTTTTATGCGCAGCCTCAGCCTCAGTTTGAGCCTGGTGCTGTAATTAACCGAGAAAAGAAATGCAGATCGGCCCACATTCCTGAGTGCTTTGGACAGACTTGGACACTCGATGGAATTCTGAATATCTTATTTTACAATGCCAGTAGTTGGACAGCCTCTCATAAAAAAGGAAAAGAAAGAGAATGACAGAAAGATCCATTTGCATTTGAAAGAGGGCAACACTCAAATGAAACGGCTTACGGTTTCAAAGCGAGCACAACCTGCTCAGCTTCATCGAGATGGAAAGAAACTCTCTGAAGTTCGCTTCACAATTCTTTCATTCACTGTTTGGTATTTGGTCCTATTTGTCTGTTTGCTCTGTGCTTCTGTGAAATCTAAACAGATGTGTCCTCCGTGTGTAGATGGAGATGCGTTCCCAGGATCAAGCCCTGATTCGACAGCTGATGGAGCTTCACTCAGGCATCCAGGAGCTCAAGCAGGAGCTGTATGAGGAGGAGCAAGAGGAGGAGACGTATGAGGAGGAAGAAGAGGGGAGCTACTGGGACTCTGAGAGTGAACAAGGAAGCGGCAGCCTCTACTCCAGCTCAGGGGAGGGGGGCTTTTCCATTTCCTGCCTAAAGATGCCTCAGCAGCTTTATTCGGGCACTTTATCGAGGAGGATGTTCTGCAGGAGAAGCTCTGTGCCTTGAAAAGTCAGACAAATTTTTCAAAAATGTGCCTTTTAAGGCAGTTAACATAGACAAGGTGGAGTTCAGTGACCCCATTTTCCACCGCTTCACTTAAGAAAAAACAAAGCTTAAAGTCATTGTAACTTACGGCTGCATACAAATTAGCCAACAATGTCATGGCTTATCCTTTATTTTTATTTTCATAACATGAATATGACATTGTAAATGAAAAAAGGCACCTTAGACAAAAACAAATGTTTTTTGGGGTTTTTGGGGTTTTTGTGAGTCATCCGCCTTCCAGCTCGATTAATATTAATAAAAAACACATGTTTTTTGGGGGGGGTTTCTGTACCAAGATGTAAGTTGCGAGTTTTAACACTGGAGTCTAACAGGATGAACTACTTCTGGAGTCACCCTCAAGTGGTCATTAGAGGAACTGCTGTTTTTGACAGTTCTGTTTTTAGAACTATATTTTTCAGCCATGAATAAATGATCATTTTATTTGCATAATACTTTTCAAAATAAATACCACAAAGTGCTTGACAACAAAAAGGCTAGAACATCAAAACAAAAACAAAAAACAAAACAAAAAAACAAAACAAAAGACAGTAAATGGAGTTTAAAAAGATGAGTTTTTAGCTCATATCAGAGTCTGGCGTCCACTGTCTCCTTTAACTCTCAGCCTTTTATGATGCACAGCCAGCAGGTCCTGATCACATGACCCCAGGGACCTCTTCGGTTGTATGCATGTAAAAGTTTACTCATATACTCTGGTGAGTGTCCATGCAGAGCTCTAAAAGTCAAAACAAGAATTTTAAAGTGGAGTCTGAAGTTGATGGAACTAAATTAACAGTGTGACATGTGAGAAAACAGTACACCCAGGTTTACTGAAGTGATAGTTGTGTGAGTGGTTTTCTTACAGACTACTACAGATTAAATTAAAAAGATTTTTTTTAAAGAGTAATGACGTAGCAGGAAAAGTAGGATTCATGAAATGCTGTCTGGAGTATTTTATTAGCCAAACTAATCCATCACTGGCTGTAGCATCATACAGTATATAAATTTCCACTATGTATATATTATTGCTTTATATTTTAGTATCTGTATTAAACAATGACCTAAAGGCAGTCTTTTGAAGCACTGTGTGACAGATAGTAAGAGTTTTCTCTGTCTAGACAAATATTAACATGTACTGTACAAACATGTGAACCTGTCGGTAACTGAAAGCCTGAAAAGTCACTGATATTTATTCTGTATCTGCCCAGAAATGTAATTCAGTAGGTCAGCCTGGAGGTTGGTTTTTTTTACACCTCCATGTGTTCATTGTAACTGCAGATAACTATTCTGATTTGACATATGAGTTTTTAAAATGCTCTTACATGAAGATAAAGATGGGCTGTTTTGTTTTTGTTTGGGAGTGACACATGAATGTATTTATTAACCATTCCTGAATTTTATAGCATTTTTTAAAACAGGTACTGCAGTGGTTACAGTATGCCAGCTAAATAAAGACACAAAGACGGTGACATTGTACATTTTACTTCTCTTACATTCACACATTTATGTCTTGTTTTCTTTCCACTTTGTTTAGCACAAATTTGTTTAAGTGCAAATTTTCTTCAAAAACGAAAAGAGCAGGATCAAAGACAATTCAACATATTGCAACATTCTTTTTTTTCACTTAAGGTATTTTACATGCAACTGGTAACTAACTTCCTTTACAGTGATACAACAGAGTTATTATCATAAGCAAGTGTATTTGAATCTTTGCATCACAGTCCTTACTTTCTCCACTATTCATTCCAGTAAAAAAAAAAAAGACTTCTGCTCGAGCCAGTTACTGATGGTTACCCCCTTCTACCTCCACACATCCAAAACTCTCCCTCCTTAGTCTCTGGATCTCTGTGTTGAGCCCCAGCAGTGTCTGAGCCAGCTGGAGGTCCTGGGAGCGCATTTCCAACTGCATGACAACAATGAAAGAAAATAATTAGCATAACCGAGCTACACATAAAATTACTAGTCCTTTCCTTTGATTTTTCATATGCATGAATGAACTTGGTTAAAAATAATAGATGAATAAAATACCCATGACTGGTAATACCACCTGTTGCATACTAAAGATAAATAGCAAAGTCAAATCTTTAAGATGACCTACCAGTTCAGACCTGAGCCAGGTTATCGCTCCATCTATCTGAGCCCGCCGCAGCTCTTCGTTTGCTTGATAACTCCTGCCCACGCTGACCGGTCTGACTGTGGAGCCAGAGTCCTGGAGGTCTTCTCGGGACTCTCCTGTCACTCTGAAGGCATCAATCAATTTGTTCTTTATGTTCTCCAGAACCATAGTTGACAAAGTGTCCTCACTGTGACTGTCTCGGTCCATGCTCGCAGGATACAGATGTGCTGGCTGCTGTGATAATGTTCCTCCCAGCGCTTTCTTTGACTGACTGATAAACACTTTGTCATAAAGCTTTTGTAAATCCCGCCTGCCTCGTTGTCTTCTTTACACAACACAAATAATGCTGCCCCCCTTTTACAGATCCTCACCAAACTGGTCTTCCTCCTTTCCTTCTGTGGACAGGGCTCTACTCCACAGGTTTGTGTGTGCCTCCTCACCAGCTCCAATAACCTTTTTGCCTGCTTGGTGTTGAACTGGCCTGTTTTGTCATTGTTACTATGGAGAAACACCCTCCGCCTGCATGGCCAGCTCCCTCCTCCTGCTTCTCCTCCTTCTTTCAGTAACCCTTATAAGAATAGTGGAAGATCTTGGACAAAGACTATTGTTGCCTCCAAAAAGAACTGAAAAGACCCCTCCAACCAGTGCCACCACACCCTCCCCCCCTTTCTCTACTTCTTTTTCTCTGCAAATCCTGCCCCCATACAATTCCAGTGTGAGAAATGTGCTGTGAGTGAGCTCTCATTTGGACAAAGTGCCAATGTGTAAACCTGTGTGTGTGTGTGTGTGCCCCCGTATACGCCACACACAAAATCCATGAAACCCCGGTGGACTTTTTCAGTGCTTCTCCCTAAATAAGACTTGCTTGTCAGCTTAGGAGACAGACAGGTTGTGCGAGGAGCAGACACAGCCTCAGTGTTGCCTGATTCAGAGGCACAAAGGCCATCCTACGGTGAAATATAACCAGGGCCTTTGTGCCCAAGTTAAGTCCATTCCCAGTGGGGTTTGTGGGATGGTTTTTGGCAAGAGTAAGCAGTTTTTTTCTCCTGACTTCTATATAGAGATGAGACAGGGGTCCGGTGTATTTTCCAGCCTAACTTATGAGCCTGGCTGTGAAAAGTGAGAGGCCACATTTGGAGGCGACATCACTATCAGTCAGTGCTTTCAAAGTGCACAGCTTTTTCTCAAAGTAATTCTTTACTCTGACAAAAGTGTTTATGTGCGTGAAACCGAATGAGACCTTGTGATGTCAGCCACTCGGCCAAGTTCTCCTGCACACAATCACCATTAAATAAATGGCTTTGATTTGCAATTCACTCATAAAATGATCTGCAAAGATGGATGGGAGAGTGTCTTGAAGAACACGATGGAGCAGATCACTTGTCAAGGCTCGTAAGGTGTGAGCTATGACTCCATTTGTGCAGAGGTCCGTGGAGCGAATGAAGGGGTTGGAAAGATTGAGTCGTCAGTCTTGAAGGTCAAGGAAGCAGGGCGCATGCATGACAGAAATGACAAGGAAAAACAAGCTGCCAAACACACAGACTGAGCCTCAGGTGGTGAAGAAAGGAGCGGCACTGATCTTTGTCTCAAATTGAGCCTTACCTCATTTAGTTTGCTTATACAAAGGGTTGGCCAGCACAATGGCAATTCTTGGGGAATCAGAAAAATGCTCCCAAAACATTGTCTTTACCGCATTCTCACTGCCACATGATAATGAAAAACAACCACACTGTTCACACTGAGATGAGGCACTTTGGTTGACAAAAGTAAGGTCATACAAACATAAACAGCTATATATGACAATGAAAGTGTATAATCTTAAAGAAATAGATCTGCAAATTAAAGAAAATGCCTAATCCTGCTCTCTTTTAACAGTAACTGAGCTAATAACAAATTTTTAGTTACTTCTAAAAATTACTCCACCGTGCTAACAAAAGCCAGTGGTCAAGAAAAGCAATTTAATTCAGCCTAGCATCAAGCAGATTATAAGCCAAGCTTTTGCTTTGAATATCCCGGACGAGCCCCCAAATTGTTACAACCATGCCTCAGGAGATGGCAACATAAAACACAAAACAAATTTGTAAAAACAAAACTTTTATATTTATTAAAAAGGTTCCATTAAAGGAAACAATGTGAGAGAATTTCTGCTGACTGCATCTTTTATCTTAATTCAAATTAAAGATAGAAGAGTTCCTCATTCTGAACCAGGTGGCTCAACAGGATTAGGGAGTCCACATATGAAAAAATGTATGATTTACTATGGAAAATATGTATTATTTATTATTTACTTATTATTCATTATTATAAACAAACTAAAAAAAAAACATAGGAAAATAAGATTATTTTTATGGGAAGAAAGAGGTTTGGGCAGGATTTACAGCCTGGAAGGCCCAGAGGAGGTCATGTAAGCCAATTGTTACTTAAGACTGGAATGAGCTGCTTCCAGCAGTTTGGAGTGAAAATGCAACACTGAAGTTGCTCAGAGACCTGACTGGGGTTGGGTTCTGGCAATAAAACTTTTGGTTGAAAGAATAGGTCCACACGTTAAAAGAATGGACTGTTACACACTTCCTGTGCATGCGACAAAGCACAAACCTTTGTTGTGTGTAAAAATGTGCTAAGAAAGTATTTCAAGATGACTGTTCCCAGTCAAGTTTCCTGTTTTACTTTCTTTTCGTCTTATATTTGTATTGACATGTTCTGTTTTAAAGGGCTAACCAGCCTTACATTGATTGTATTCTGTTTAAATACAGCAAGTTAATATGTGTCATTCATGGTGCATAACTAAATAAAATAAAACAATTTTAAAAATACAAATACATTATGCTGTGCAACTTTTAACTGTAGCATACTTTTTACTATGCACATGCAGTGTGTTGGCTTTTATTGCCAATCATGTTTCCCTTTAATCAATGGGATAAAAGTTTTTTTTGTGAAATAATTAACATAAACATTTATCAAGAAAATAAAGAAGTGGACTATTTAGTATAATTTCATTTATCAGTTAAAAGAAGGGTAAAGCAGAAATTGTCTAAGTGCAAAGACAAGGATTATATTTTCTATGAGCATTATTTATCAATGATCCCCTTGTTTGCTTAAAGTTAATTTATGTCAGCTCAGCCATGCTAGGCAAATACTTTTTCCCACTGATCTTGTGAGCATTCTAATTTCAGATTTAGCTTGAAGCACAAATTCCCCTACCATCAATTCAAAACACAAAAAGTCTTTCTTTCCACTTGACTAGGCAGAACATTCAATTTTAAGGATATCCATCAAAAAAATAAATCGTTGTAATGAATTGAAAGAATTCGGTCCTCCTGTGCAGACTGATTAACTGTGATTTCACAGATAGAAAATAAGTATGATATAAGTGGCAATTAAACACTAAGACATCTAGACAGTCTTCCATAAAATTAAAATCTGAATTTTTCAGACGCTCAAAGGAGTTGGATTTGCACCCTTTCTTTTAAAAGATATGACATTATTATTATTATTGAAATTATTAAAGCAAACACACTGCCTTATTATTACTTCATTAGCTTTATTCTGCACAGTCAGGTGATCTTTTCTGCTTCTAAAAAACTGCAACATTTACAAGTAAAAAGCTGTTTTAATCTTTCAGCTACTGCCTCCTGCTGGTACCTTCAGCTATTTGCAGAAAGTCACATGAGAAACTTGAAAGAAAAGGGACACAGAGAAGCTAAATCCCTGTATTTGTAAACGGATCTTAAACTAACTCTGATTCATGTTCCTGGCCTGAGACAACATGTGACTAACTCATTTTCCCTTTCCCCGATATGTGTGATCGAGCATGCTGCAGCAGCCCGAGGGAGTGCAGAGCTCACATCTGCTGTCAGCTGAGCTGTCCAAGTGTCACAAGAGCAAAATTACTGCAGCCCTAACAGGACCCGCTGTATGAGTGTGGACCAAAGCAGCTCTTAATGTAACAAAGTGCTTTAAAACACAATGAAAGAAATCAGACTCTCTTTCAGCATGTTGTCAGTGTAGATCAAATTATGTTGTGAAGTGTGTTTAGTGCAACATATTCTAGATAACACACATTCTTGTATGTGTGTGTGTGGTAGTGTGTGGTAGGGGGCATTTATCTGGAGGGTCTGACAGTTCTCAATGTTTTTGTTAGCTGTGTGTGTGTCATTCTGTCTGTAAACATGATAGCTCAGAAAGTTTTGAATGAATTCTAATAAAACATTGTACAGTGGGATCATGTTAACAATTAGTTAAAATTAGGCAGGTAAAATTCACTGAGGACTTCAAGGCCAACTTAAATTGGTCAAAAATTGACAAAACATCTTATTAATGAGAAAATATTATTCTTACAAGTGTGATGTGCATTACTATCAACACATGGAGCATAGCTTATGAAGATTTAACATACAATGCCACATTTGACCTTTAACCTTGCCTTAAAGATCAATAGATTGTGCTGATGGTCATATTGATAATAATGCTATATAGACCAATTTAAATTGATAATAAAATGTTCACTTTTCAAGTATGTTACAGTTACAGACATGTATATATGAAAACAAAATAAACTTTTTTTTTCACTTATTTTAAAAAGAACAGAGAAAACAAAAATGATTAAACACAAACCCAATACTATTTCCTTAAAAGTAAATATGGAGAGAGTGAGCTTCTTATTAATGATGGAAATGTCTTAGTAAAGACCAAAAAAGTTTAATGTTTTTGTGTTGTTATTGACGAAAAAGAATCGTTACAAGTTTGATGATGTTATAATAAACATCACATAGGATCTAAAGGATCTGAACACAGCACACAGGTAACGGAGCATCTCCCTCCCTCCCTTCATCCCCGCCCCTCCCTTTGCCCTCATCAGCACCACCGTCTGCATCCTGCTGAGCTCTCAGAGCGTCCTGCTTCTCCGACGGGGACGGGACGCCATCTTGTTTGTTTTAGTGGAAGAGGAGGCGGAGGGGTACCGGGGAAAAAAATAATCCCCAATCAACGGCAGCGACGGCACGGCCGGCAAAAGCAGAAACGCGCCAGACGGCTAACCGGTGAGTAATTTATGTCTAGTATAAACAGAAGATTCGATTTGTGTGAATAATTAAAAAAAAAATAAATAAATAAAAGAGAGAGAAAACTGGGCTGGCGTCGCGGTGCTCCGGTTTTGAAAGACAGCTGCTAACGCTAGCTTATCTGCAGCATCACCTGTTGGGATGCAGTGAACGTCAACGGTGTAACGGACATCTCATTTAAAACGGTCAAAATTAGCCTGCCCGCTCATTACCTGTCTGCGGTTACAGGGTCGCTGTGTTTCACGGTGATAACAGTGTAACATCTGCATTTGGGCCAGCACTTTGATTGGAGTCATCCTGCATGTGCTGCATGTTATTTCTGTCATTAAATCATTACATCCTTCAGTATCATGACTGTCCTGTCTAACGGTGTAGCTGCAGGTCATTTCTATAGTATCCACGGTAAAGTGCGGGTATACACCTAACAGGCTATATAATTAGCCATAAATAAAAGGGGCCAATTAGGATGAATAACACTGCTGCTCCTTTGTTAAAATGTTGCATTTATTGTAAAATGATCTGTGATGACACATTGCCCAGAGCAGAGGTGTCAAACATAAAGCCAAAGGTGTCAAAGTGATTTCTGATATTTGTCCTAAAATATCTGCCTGTATTTAAACTGTTGTGAATGACTTGTTAGTCTATAATGTGTCCCAATTTTGGCCCACTGTGTAAAATGAGATTGACATCCTTTGTATTACAGTCTTAATACAAAGGATGCTACAAAAAAATGTCCATCACGCCACTCTTGTATTAATCTGTGCGCTGACTGAAGTATGTATGTGGGAATGTATGTGAATGTTTGCTGATACTTCTTATTAGCACTTTAAGTATTCTATTTATTTTATTTATTGAATTTTATTGTTTTATTTATATTTTGATATTGTTAGGGATGATGCACTGATCGGGGACCATTTTTAATTTTGTTGTACCTGTGACAATGACAATAAAGTTTCTGATTCTGATTCTAATAATTATAGAGTCCTAATGGCTCAAGTGGCTATCACTGTTGTGTTTGTTTGTTTATTATTACAAATTAGTAATTAAATAAAAGACATTAAATAAAGTTTACAGTTTTCCCTTAGCAGTGACAAAGATTTTTGCTTAGTTGAGTTGACCCAAATGAGGGTTTTTGCTAAAGTAATTCACTAAATTCATGGAAATGATTTGATAAATATTTTACATTTTAAACATGTAAAATATTGTTATTGTTTATTACTTAAAATATACAAAAACAAACAAAAAATTCATATACATAAGTAAATATATATATAACATTTAAAATATTTAGGTGAAACCAGTGTTTAAGTATTAATATTATTGTTTTTATTATTATAACACGATGTTAGAATGTTGCACAGAAGAATGCATTTCTTTAATTTGACTGTACTGTAAAGTCTTATGTTGAAAATTTACTCTGTCACTTAGCTCCTTAGTGGAATCCAAGAAGCAGCCCTCAACAAAGCCAGGACTCCTTACAAGTTTTTTTAGTCTGTTCGCTCTGAGTTCCTCCATCCTCAGCAGACCACAGCATAGAAGATTAAAGAGCTACCACAGTGTCCCAGAAGATTAACAACATCCTGAACACAACAACAAAGGACCTCAGACGATTTTAGCCTTTCTTATACAGGACAGTGTGACCAATCCACTTTGCTATTAAGATGAACATGCAAGTATTTGTAGGCTGACACAGTCTTAATCTCCAGGCCTTGAATGTTTACTGGTGTAAACTGTGTCAGCTTGCAGAGGAAGTCAGTCACCCTTGTCTTGCTGGAGTTTATTCAAAAACAGTTCTTTGCACACCATTCAGTGAAGTTGGTTATAACCTCCCTGTATTCCAGGTTGTCCCCTTCTGATACATACCCAACAACAAAAACTGTCCATGTTGTATCTGAAGTTCAGTTTGTAAAGGATTAAAAGGAACAGGGAAAGTACTCTACATTGTGGAGCCCCAGTGTTGTATACCACTACATTAGACATGCTGTCACAAAGTGGAAAGCACTGTGGTTTTTTGTGAGATGGTCTCTGATCTATGCAGTCAGGTGGCAGCAGGCTATCGGAATCAGGCTTTTCCCCCTGAACTAATATTAGCAAAACTTAACTAACAGAAGAAAAACTGGCTGGCTGATGGAGGTAAATGAGAGCCATAAAATGAGCAACCCAGTCTCTGCCTTCTCTGGATTTTATGCATGCAGTTTAGATGATATGCATCTGCAGACTGTATGTGCACTCTGTGTGACACTGGGACTGCTCCAGTCACAGGCGGTGGTTTCAAAAAGTCTCAGTTAATCAGTTTGCACCTTGCTATATGCTTAACAAGAGAACCCAATCAGTTTTTTTCTTTTCAACATCCCTACATAGTTTGCCCATTCATAGTGGTGATTTCAGTCACGTGCACTATACTGTTTCTCTCTTTGTGTTTTTTTTTTTTCTCTCTCTAGGCCTGACGCATCCCCCACTTCCCCTTTCCCTTGTGGTGAGAAGGCATCGAGACGATGTTTTACGCCCACTTTGTCCTCAGCAAACGTGGGCCGCTGGCTAAAATCTGGCTGGCGGCCCACTGGGACAAGAAGCTGACCAAGGCACATGTTTTTGAGTGCAATCTGGAGAGCAGCGTGGAGAGCATCATCTCACCCAAGGTTGTTTCTCAGGCTACCACAGATTACTCTAACAGACTTTGATTACTGTAAACTAGGGATTTTCCATTTTTTAACACAGTTTCCACTCAAATCTGTCGGTCTGAAGCAGCTACTGTGAATTAGAGTTCAGGCAGCAGATATTGCTGAAGTTGCCGCACTATGATTATGCTATTTCCTTAGTGACAAGTTTCCATATTACTCTAAAAATCCTGAATAATAAACTTTGCTGCAGTGCCATGCAATTAATTTCTATATATAGTATTCAATATTACTATTTGGCACTGGGGCACCTATCAATTAACCTTACAGTAGCTGCTCTGCCATGGAAACCCATGTCATGAAGCTCCTGGCACACAGTTTTTGTGCTGATGTTAAAGTCAGAGGAGGCTTGGAGCTTCACAGTTTTAGAGAAAGAGTGTAAAAGGCAGACTCCATGGCTAGGTTCTTTACTTTATATACCTGTGGTAATGGGGCTGAAACCAACTGAATTCAAAGATGAAGACATTAAATAAATCCATATAGTGTACAGCGTTGTGAAAAAGTATTTGTCTTCTTCTTGATTTCTTCATTTTTTGCATATTTCTCACACTTATCCAAAGCTAACTGCTCCCATGTGATAACCATGTGATTAACCCATTACTGCATGTAAACACTCTTTATTAGTTCCACAAATTGGTTATTGGTCTCGTTAATTGCTAATAGTTGGTATTAGCCCTGAAAAAGCCACATTGGTCAATCCCTGCTGTAAAATGTGGCTATTTCTTATTAAGTTGCAGTGTCTACCTTCATGCAGTCATCCTATAATTACATTGTAGGCCCTTATTGTTTTTTTTATTTTTTTATATTAGTCTGGCTTAAGTTTCTCTCAGGATTTCTTTATAGTGCAGAGTTGTTCATTTCATTTATATAGCAGAGCTCATCGATTGTAAGACAGACTGCTTTTTTTGTCTCTCACATGTGGAAGAAGTGACACAGTTTATGTAAAAGACAGAAGTTACTGTATTACTAAATGTATGTCTTTGTTTTTTTACAGGTAAAGATGGCTTTACGGACTTCAGGGCATCTGCTGCTGGGGGTGGTGCGAATCTACCACAGGAAGGCCAAATACCTGCTGGCAGACTGTAATGAGGCCTTTATCAAGATCAAGATGGCATTTAGACCAGGTTGGGAACAGCAAATAAGTCAAAAAATATTAAATACATACTCATACAGCAGCAGGGTCCTGAAAGAGCCAGCTGAGGCATTTCAGGGATCGGATCAGGAAGCCTCTGGACTTTTTCAGATGTGGCCAACTGGAAGGGGATCCTGGGGTAGACTTAGAACTCACTGAAGAGATTATACAATACAATATATGCAGCAGTACAGAGTTTTTACTTTTACTTGAAGATAAGTACATAGAGAGATAAGTAATCATTTATTTTTTCTACCTTTATGTATGTAATGCTTTTAGTTCTAAGATATTTAAATTGCTCGCTGTTGTTTTGTTACCTCACGTGTATAACATTTCAGTTTTTTAGCATCTTATTCACCCTGACTCTGTTTTATCTCTGTTACTTTAGATGCACATGCTAACTACGCATGTGTCATATACACTAAAGCTGCTTTTCTACGACGTGTTGTTTCAGGTGTGGTGGATCTTCCAGAGGAGAACAGAGAAGCAGCATACAACGCTATCACTCTGCCCGAGGAGTTTCACGATTTTGACCAGCCACTGCCAGACTTAGAGTGAGTCCTAGTCTTCCTGAGAGAGCACAATGCAGAATAAGGCTACAAAGAACAAAGTTGTTGTACAAAATAAACAGTGCAGATCACACCCATTAAATAAAAACGGTGTTGCCTAAGGTAGTGCAAACTTGTTGTCTGTATTGTACACGGCCACCCCCTCAGAGTCCAAAAATATATTAACAACAGCATTTAAATGACAGTGTGTTGTGTTTTGCACAGTGACATTGATGTGGCTCAGCAGTTCAACTTGAACCAGAGCAGGGTGGAGGAGATCACCATGAGAGAGGAGGTGGGCAACCTCAACCTGCTGCAGGACAATGATTTCGGTACTTTGTTTTTTGGGGCTTTTTTTATCTTTATGTAGGATTTGATTAATTAAACACCAACATCCAAACACCCATGTAACACCACATTTCAGTCCTTTAGTGACATTTTGTTTCAAGGCTGCTTCCTTGTCTTCCTCACTGTTTTGTCATGCAGCTGACTTTGGGATGGATGACCGGGAAATGATGCGAGAGGAGAGCGCGTTTGAGGTGGACATTATGGGAGCATCTGCTTCGAACTTGCTGCTGGAGGCTGAGGGTGGTGCTAATCAGATGGCTGACAAGTCCAACCATTTGGAATATGATGACCAGTACAAGGATGACTTTGGAGACAACCCCATGGAGAGCAATGAGGGAGGCATGCTGGGTAAGAGCTAACACTAAATTTAAAAACAGATTATTTTTTTATTTACTCAATGACATCTGTAGATGACGCTGTTTTTGTCTGGCTAGTGGATGAAAAAGTGTCATGTCCTTGTATTTCTGTGTAGTGGACAAGCTGCTGAGTAACGAGGATGGAGGCGGCATCTTTGACGACCCTCCTGCCATCACAGAGAGTGTGATGATGCCTCAGGAACACGGAGATGATGATGATGACTTTGATGCTCTCTCAGGTCAGTTTCACAAACTCCTCAGGGCCAAAATATAATATTTTTTAGTCTTTAGCTGGAGTGTGGTGTGTTACGGAGAGTAAAAATTACAATGTAGTTGTGTCATTATCATGAAATGCAGATCTAATATGATGTGTATGTGTGTGGTGTTAGCGGGAGCCCCAGATAGTCCGGACTCAGGCCCAACAGAGCCCCTACCAGCTATGACTGACCAGGCAGAGCAAACTACTCTGGTCCACAACGAGGAAGAAACCTTTGCCCTGGAGCCCATCGACATCACAGGTAATCCAGCTAATTTGTGGGGGGTTTTCTAATTACTCAGCAGCTCTCTTGCTCTCTGTAACAGAAAAAATAACTAATGAAGGTGGAACGTAAGAAAGATGACAGCCGTGCTAATGAGCATGATGCAGACTGGTTAAACCGGCGTTTAACCAGTTGACCGGAACAAAGCATAACCACATTCCAGTTATTCACACTCAGCAGACTAATCTGACATGACGTGTGTGATGTTAGGCATGGTGCAAAGTGCCTCACATGTCGGCAACATTAAAAATGTGATTTGATTTCAAATGGTTCATGTTGTTTTGGACAGTATCTTAAATTTTGCTTCTGACAAATAGCCTCCATATTATAATAGTGAAGAAAAGTAAAGCTAACACTCAAACGAATGAAAACCAAACTGAAACACACTTATCCATTTTGGAAACTAACTGAAAACCGATTTTAAAACAAAAACTCAAATGGTCAACATAATAAAACTCCTGTTTCTACATTGAAATGGTAAATGGACTGGTTCTTATATAGCAATTTTCTCTATCAGAGCACAACTTGCCTCATTCACATTCACACACATTCATAACTCCAGTAGATGCATCTGTGAGCAGTTAGTATCTTGCACAGGGATATTTGGCATGCAGACTGGAGCTGCTAGGGACTGAACCACCAACCTTCTAACTAGGAGATGACTTGCTCTACCTGAGGTGAATATCATTAAGAACTAAAATTAGCCCTTGTCTTCCTGATCTACAGTGAAGGAGACCAAGGCAAAGCGTAAGAGGAAGCTGATTGTAGACAGCGTGAAGGAGTTGGATAGTAAAACTATTCGTGCACAGCTTTCTGATTACTCCGACATTGTCACAACCCTGGATCTGGCTCCGCCCACAAAGAAACTGATGATGTGGAAGGAGACAGGAGGAGTCGAGAAGCTTTTCTCCCTTCCAGCTCAACCTCTATGGAACGCCAGACTGCTCAAGGTAACGGATGTCATTCAGGGACATTTGTGCACAGTGTTGTAGTGGTCACAGCCACACACCTTACAAACACTGATTCTATGTTTACCCTCACTAGATGTTTACAAGATGCCTGACACCATTAGTCCCAGACGAACTGAGGAAGAGGAGGAAAGGTGGAGAAGCCGACAGTCTGGATGAGTTTCTCAAAGATCTAGAGAACCCCGAAGTGCCAAGAGAGGAAACAACAGGCCACCAACAGAGAGACATCATGGGTAAGAAACAGACTCCATATAAAAGATAGAATAGCTTCTAAAGTCTGAAAATGAAGTAAACATAAAGTGCCTTAAACTGGAATTAATTTAGTAAATTATGGTATGGTCTCTATTTGCAGTTTTATTTAAATATTATTTCTCACAGACATACATTGCAAAATGTTTTAAGAAAACAAATGTAAAATAAGACAGGTGGTAAAGACATTTAACTTGAAATGCAAGCCTTTAATAACAAAATTTATACAAATGCATAAACAAAGCATTTAGAACAAAGATAAGAGCTCTATTGAAATAAGCTAAACTGAAACATGTTTCACAGTAAGATCTGCCCCATCATTCATTACATCTTATATTTGGACTTTGCTACATTCATCTTTTACATACAGTCTATGAAAATATTTTTGTGATTATTAAAGATGATTACACTTGTGAAAGCTTCAGCAAAGTTGAAATTGTAAGTCTTTATATTTTTCCATTTCTTTATGTGCCTTGGTCTTAAATTTACATTGTCTATAAGTTGCTGTCCATGGTTTTCCCACCAGTGTTCATTTGTGGTAGCACAAAATGTTTTTAAACTTTGGCTAATAAAAAAAAAGGTTTAAGAACTAATAAACATTATTTATATTCTCTGTTTGTCTTCCAGACCAGACCATCATGGAAGAGGCCAGCGTGCTGCAGACTTCAGCTGTAGAGGGGAGCAGGACAACCCTGGATGAGTCGGTCATGCCACCTCCATCCTCCCAACGAGGCCTGAAACGCAAGGCCCAGGACACAGAGCCAGCCCTCCCTGTGAGTACACGTTTTTCAGAGTTTGTCACATTGTTCTTTCTCTGTCTCTCTGATGTGTCCTCTGACCCCTCTTCACTCCAGATGGGGGCCTTGGACCAACAGCAGCAGCAGCAGCAACAGCAACAACAGGGGTCCAGACCATCTAATGCACCCCAACAGCTCGAGGCATCCACTGTGGAGGTACCCCCAGAGGAAACAACCACCACCAACATCAGCCAGCTGATAGAACTGGACCTGCTCACCGACAAGGACAAGAAGAAGAATGATGATGACTCTGATGAAGAGGTGAGATAAAGATTCCCAAACCTTGCTTCTTTACTTTTCCCACACTTTTTTCATTTATTCAGAGTAAATAAGCAAACTCATTTTTATGTAGTTTATTTATCTATAAGTTGGTATAAGGATTTATGTGTATTTATGTCAGGAGGAGGAGGCGCAGGGAGGAGACCAGGACCAGGAGGAGAGGAGGTGGAACAAAAGAACCCAGCAGATGCTTCATGGTCTCCAGGTATGTATTTGATCTCATCTTACCAGATACAAAAACAGCAGAGTGATAAGTTGTTGGTACAACTTATAGAAATATCTGAACTCAGATCCAAACACTGGGACACCCTGGATGTTTCTGTGTGCTTTAATAAGGGAGACTGACATCTGTTTGTGTGAAGAAACAACAAACTTTTGTGCTTTTATTTTACCTTTTTTTTCAAAGACGATTCATGTGCAGTAGAAAACCACATGAATCCTCTTTGAAGTGGAAGTGTTTCTAGTCTAATGGTGTCAAGTTAAAATTAAGATGTAAAACATGACATAGTCCAACTAAACTCACAAGGAGTTAACATGAAGCATCTTAAAGTGCATAACATAAAATTAAATTAATTACATTTCACAGATTCAATTTGATTATTATGTCAAAAGACCACTAATACAAGTTTTTACGACTTCATTTTGTTTAAATCAGCCACAGCTGTGATTTTACAGAATTCAGGATTGTGGCCATAGACACAATCAGGATGCCATCCTGTTGGATTTGTGATATCTGCATTGTGAAACTTAAACGTCAGGTGTTTTTTTCCCATATCTGGATGAGGATGGGATGCTGGTTAATTGGTTTGGTTATAAATACAGACACACTAATACAATAATAAAGTTTTACATACAGAACTGAAGTACAAATTTGCTGGAAGGTCTGTGCCAGACTGCAAGCCATCATCTATTAAAAACCTCGCAATAGCCTCATACACACACACACACACACACACACACTGGGGGTTTGCAAACCTTTTTTTTCCTTCTAAAAATGTGGAACAGATAATCAATGCTTAAGCCAATACTTACAATAAAAAGGGTCAAATTTTTAATTCATATTTAATGCTCACTGTTGCTGTTTTACAAGGCTGCTAAAGTGCTGATTAGGTTTACTTTTTGGAAACTTTGCTGACAATACATGTATATTTATACTAAAGTATATTTGGAGTATATTTGAAAATTTGAGTAATATGCCCCCTAGTGGTAAGTAGTGAGCATGAGTATGTGAGGTCAGGCCTGTGAGTCTGACCTCAGGCAGAGCTCAGTTGAGATTTTGGGTTATTATCTTATATTATAAAACTTTTAGATAATAACCCGACAGTTTTGCTTGTGGATGGCATTTTTTTATGCCAGAGGCAAGCTCCATACTCAATATATTTGCAGATTTCCACAGCATCAGGTAATATTAAGACTACTGACTGGCATCGTATAAGTAGATGTACATTGCATGAGCTTAAAATCTATTTCCAAATCAAAGCATCCAAAATGACAGGCTTCCTCTTGCTCGCACTCTTTGTCACTGCACCACAGAGGGTGATGGCTAAAACGGGTGCCCAGTCGGTCAGCCTGCTGGATCTATGCAGGAACAACAACAGGAAGCAGGCAGCCGCCAAGTTCTACAGCTTTCTGGTCTTGAAGAAGCAGCAGGCAGTGGAGCTCGTCCAGGAGGAGCCTTACAGTGACATCATCGCTACGCCGGGGCCTCGCTTCCACATCGTCTAAAAAAACCCCCATTCATTTTAATCTTAAAAAAAAAAAAAAAACTGCTCCGAGGTCAGTACTTTTAGTCAGCAGCACTATCTGTTAGTTTAGCACAAGTTTTATTTAAGTATGCTGAGATTGTTTTGTTTGTGAAATGGTTTCATTTTTGCATCATTTAAATGTGAAGCAGTGGTGGTTCAGTGGAAGTGGGTCTGACTAACGTAGTTGGAACTCAAACAATGAACATATTTATTATTTACTCACTTTATATCCCAATCAGTATAAAGGATCACCTGCATCTCATTGTTTGTGGCTGCTGGCGTCTCACCAAAGTGAAGGAGTCCAGTGTAATGATTTGTTTACAGTCAGTCAAACATGTTACTTCTATTTTTCTCACTACTGCAGGTGAAGGTTTCCTTCTGAAGTCTCTCACCATCATATTAGACAGAAGGAGCATGCACTGTTTCCAAGAGTACATTTAAACAGTTATTATAGTAGTTCTCTACAGACTCAACCAGCAGCTAATCATTATACAGCTGTAGAGTAGCACTTTAAGTATTACAGACTCTAAGTTGTTGTTGCTGTTGCTGTCAGTAAAAAAAAAATTAAAAAAATAGACACGACCCAAATCCACACAACATACTAATTTCTAAGCAGGATTTGAGGATTGTGTAAACTTAAAAATAGTGATGGCTACCAGCCTCCTGACACAAATCCTATGGAAGAACAAGGTCTAGAACACCTAGCTGCCGGGTCATGACGGAAACATTAAAAGTGAGCATAATTTATCCACCGTTAATTTATGGCTGCTCTCTTAACACAGTGTGTTCTTACCGGCATTGGGAAAGACAGTAAAAATGACAAAACAGAGATTAGACTTTATTGCTTATTGTCAAAGGTCTATTTAAACATAAATCCTATATGATCTTTTTCTCATGTTCATGCTGTCTGAGGCCCGCCTGCCTGACTAGGGGATAACAATACCCCATCAACCTTCAGGCTGAGGGGTAAAAATCACCTGTTTTTTCAGCGCACCGTGATTATGCACACTTTCCTGTGATTCAGATTTAAAATTCCGATAAAACAGGTCTGGGAACACCTTTAACAACTCCTGCTGCTTCCTCTCTAAACTTATAAGGAATTAAGTTTTCTCCATCATTGCCTGTTAGTATAAATATAAAATATTGGAACTTTTCATCACGTTGTCTTGGATCTTGTTACTATGTGCTGTGGATTTGGGACACAGTTTAATAAAACCTAGCTTCGGGACCTCAGCATATAGATGAAAACATGAGTGGTCTGCTATACTTGCATGCTATCCTGAAATATTTGAATCGAGTGCAATTTGTGTGAAATTTCTTTTTATTGCCATGTTACTTTTTTTTCCAAATCCTTAAAATAACTTGAGGTCAGATTCACTTTACTCAGTGTCCTTATTGTATATGGATACAGTGATGCACTGTCTTGTTTATTAAGACAATTAAGTTGTTGTGCTCTTTGTCACTTTTGATAGTATTAATTTATTGTTGTATTGCTGTATAGCAGCTAAAGAGAATGAATTGTTTTTTTATTTAAAAGCAGATTTCATTATTAATCTCTAGAATGGCTGGATGACAGGATCAGATGGAAACTGGATGGACTTTTGTTGCTGTAAGTCATCGTGGTACGAGAAAATACTGCAGCTTAAATTTAATCTGCACGAAATACCAACAGTGGAAACAAGTTAATGTGTCCACACTGCAGAGACAGCTGAATGCATTGTTTTTGATATCCTCTTCCATCTAAAAAAAAAAAGAAAAAGGGTATACTGTTTAATGTCTGAGTGCATCTTATATTTTAAACTATGTGCCTGTAATGAAACCTGCTTTTTTGATTTTGTATAAAAGAAATCATACAGATGTTGTCTGTGAACAGTTTCATTCCCTTGCCTGTAAGGTTTTTCAAAATAAAACAAATACCACTACAAAATGGCATTTTTAAAATATCATTTATGTAAAAAACAGTTTTTTTCCTCTGCAGTCATATCAAAACGTAAACCTATAAATCAGGTGAATGGAGAAGGCTGAAGTCTCTGTCTTCCTGCTGTTTTATGTATTAGCAGCTGTGCCATCTCCTGCCTCCACTTTTCGTTTCTTGTGTCGGCTTCTCTTCCTCTTCCCCTCCTGCTCCGTCTTCTTCAGCGGAGGTGTCGGGACTCCTTTCTTCTTTTTCTTCAGGCAGCTCAGCGGGTTAGGGTTGGACTGTTTCCTCTTCCTCTTCTTCCCACGCCGTTCTCTGTCCTTCTGGCCAATTCCCTGCTCCTCCTTCAGGGTCCGGATGCTCTGTTGCTGGGCCGGGCTGACCAGCTCTCCCAGCTGGACGGCCTGGACGTGGTCGAGGGACGCCTGGCTGGGCTTGTCCAGCACAATTGTGTTGAGGATGATGTAGAGCAGAGGAACTCCTGGAATTTTCTTCAGCCCCGTGGTGACTGTGTAGTCCTGGAGACATAATGAGACAAAAGAGATATCTGTAACTTATCTGTCATCTGCTCCACTGAGCAGTTATAATCCGAAATCAGACAAGAATGGAAACAAGTTTTCAGCAGCTGATCTCCTCGGTTCACAGATGTTTACAGGCTGTTGTCAAAAGAACAGGGCATGATACACACACACAACATGTCCCTGTAACAATTTTTTAGACTTATTGCTGCCATCAAATTCGAAATAAGCCAGTATATTTTCACAAAAGAGTAAAAGGAATCAATTTAAGCATTTTCTACATTTTCTATGTTCTACTGTGGGTAGAAAATTCAAATCGCTGCATTATGGTTTTCATTTACATTTTCCACATCGTTAGAGCTTTTGGGGAATCAGGGGTTTATCAGAGCACCCAAAAATATTTTCCCACTTTCATCTCATTATTTACCTGTGTGGCAACGAAGTAGTGGTGCGGGTTGGTCTCTTCCAACATGGACAGCAGACACTCTGATGCTGAGACCGGCTCCTTGAAATGCGGACACTTCCTGACCTGAAACCTCTGCAGGATGATCTTGGCCCCGTACAGCTGTTTTCCAAGCGTCTCGAGCTCCTTCAGCGCACAGCTGAACGTGAACACGTGGACACATTATTAAAACGTGTATGATGACGTATTGTGCCAAAAAGTGATCGGGGGTAGTGGGTGGGGAGGAGGGGGGTGCTCAGAGGTGAATGCACTCACCTGGTGGTGCACAACTGCACCTCTCCCATCAGGTATTTGGGCATCTGCTCTTTGATCTGAATCTTGTTCTTTAAGGCCGCTTGACAGAAAGTGCCATCGATGAGGATTTGGAAGGGTTCCCTGAAGCCGAAGTTGTATTTGTAGAAACTGATCGTCTTCTTGGCTTGTTTCTGCCGCTTAATCTTCATGGCGGCGGGTCAGTGACGAAAGAGCGCGTATTAAAACACAAACAGCCGTCAGTGACGCGGGTTAACCGTGAAAATACTGTTAACGTTACAACGTTAGAATTATCACACACAGCATGGACCCTGTACACAACACGCTTACCGTCCGTACTCCTCAACTGTCCGAGTGGAAACAACATGTAGGACTAAAGTTCCCTCGTTCGTTCTTTCTTTCTTTCTTTCTTTCTTTCTTTCTTTCTTTCTTTCTTTCTTTCGTGTATGTTGTGAGTGTAAAACATTTGGGTTAAATTATCAAAGACCTCCAGCCTGTCGCTATTAATTATTTTTTCTATGAGCAGCAAATATTCTTCCTATTTTCATGAAATTCATTAAACAGTAAAAGCGAATAAATAATGTTTTTGTTGTTGTGGCGTTAGAGTTTAAATTTAACCTGTTATGCTGTGCAACAGTCTCGAGTCACTATTCATATCTTTATATTTTACTTCTATGGAGCCAGACTTTCTTGTGATTTTTAAAGTGGTGTAAGCAGCTGTTTTTGGGGTTTTTTTTTTTATTTCAGTCCTTACCTGACTATTTTCAGAGGAACGTTTTCTGTGAGTTAAGCCACTTAACACTGAGCTATGAATCATTCAAGGATAAAAAGGATGAACCAGTGTTTTGTCTACATATAACAGAAAAAGATACATTTAGGCGCGTTGATATTCACAGCTCAACAAAGTTTATTACAATTTCCTTAGCTGAGTCTATGAAACATGCCCGAATGTTGTGTTTCCCAAAGAGCTATTAGGCGATGTTTTTGTTTGTTTGTTTGTTTTTGTCATGTTTCAATAAATCGCTTCTATTTTCCTACCACAAACGAAATGAGGATTGGCTAGAGACGAAGGTGTACGTATCAGTAATTCATCTTCTTCTTACTATTATTATTATTATTATTATTATTATTATTATTATTATTATCATTATTATCATTATTATTATTATTATTGTGGTGGTGGTGGCGGTGGCGGTGGTGTTTAAATTAAGACCGCCCATGCGTCCTGTTTTTCCCGGAAACGGAAGTCGTCTCTCGGTCAGAGACAGCAGCCTCGGCTCGGTCGGTGACAGCAGCAACTGTTACCGCTGACAGCTAACGTTATTTCGGGTCTGGCCGCCGCGGGTTGGCTCGCTTCGTTTCTTTATTCGTTTGGAAAATAAACACTATGGCGGCCGCGGATCACCGGTTCTCGAGTGACGGCGGGCCGGCCAGCAGAGGAGGGTTCCCGGCCGGGGAGAGCAGCAACGACCGCGACGGTTCGGGTGGCGGCAGCGGGGAGAGCGAACGGGAGCGGGATCGAGCCACCTTCGAGTGCAACATTTGCTTGGACACTGCCAGGGACGCCGTCATCAGTCTGTGCGGACACCTGTTCTGGTACGTGCTGGTTTCATTTATTTCGCAAACACGGACTTAGTGTGGTTTGTTTGGCCGCCTGTTAGGCCTCCTTTTGGGTTGTTTCTAACGGCGGAATCACGCCCCTCGACGCTCCGGTAATCAGTCGGTTGTGAACGGGATAAGAGACTATTAGATAACTCTGTGAAGGGTGTTTGTCTTCAGCATGTAGCTGAACTTTAACCCGTGATCTAAGCCGCCTTTTTAATGCCTTAAAGAGTGATCACATGTTTTTAAAGTTAATAAAGTTTCTGGAATCAGCAGATCCTAATAAACTAAATGTGGGACAAAGAAGGTATTTGTGTGGGACACTCGGAGTTGAGAGAATATCTGAAATTTGGAAATAATAGAAGAAATGCACAACAGGCTATATAGGCTACAGGTTTGGCATTGACTGAAGCAAATGAGGTTTAAAAAAGAAGCTGAAGTTTGCTGTTTTGATCTTATGCACAGTCTTTGTGTCCTTTTGTAATCAATTTTCCTTTCCACAGTAGTTTTTCAAACTGTGGTTTTCATCAGGGATGCATCTATGGACTTTTTATTCTAGGGTCAGAGATTGTGCGGGGTTTTTAATGCTAAAAAGGGATGCGGGACTGGGAATCATGTGAGGTAATGTATAACAGGCAGTTATCCCTTTCCCCTTGGACGCCTACTAGGGTTAACCATTGTCTGTCTTTTCTGAACTGAGCAGTTTCTGTCATATTTCAGGAATCCAGAAGACAGTGAATGTGAATGGGTATGCATCAGAGCTTACTAGAGGAAAAATTGGAAAAATCCATATCTATCTAAATATCAATGACTAATGAGTCATTGTAAACCTCATTCTGTGATAGTCTGTAATTTGTTAGACAGTAAGATGTTTTCGGGGGGGTTGTACACCACCACAGTGGATTTCAAATAAATCAATCTGGGATTGAAGCGCACACTCTCAGCTGATGAGCAGTTTCATAGCTGGATTATTATCAGTTCTCAGTGTTCCATGTCTGATTTAACAGACCAAGATAAGTGCGTACTGTGAAACCACACGAGTCTTTAAAAAGTCTGTGATGCAAGTTTTTGGTCAGACCACCCAGCCCTAGTCAGAGGTCACAGCTGCAATTGGCGCCTGGTTTGATCGGTGACACATTAACTTCTGTGTTCCACCTCCCTGCTGATCATTGGCAGCTTTCAGATCAGGTTCACAATATGCTGAATGCACATAATGAGCAGTGAAAACGCCTTGTAGCTGTGGCCTCGGTGAGCCAGAATCCTGAGATTAGAAAACAGCATAGCTGACAAGTTTTATCAAAGACTGAA